>NC_082611.1:9320384-9941730 GCF_030936135.1 Gavia stellata | reverse complement strand
CTGACGTGGCGGCAGAGCCGACCCATCTGTAACACCCGGCGGCGTTCCGGCCCAACACAGATAAACACCGCTGAAGACAGACAGATCCTTCTCCAAAACGAAGACATGGAAAGACAATAAAGTCATGGGCCAGGCCCAGCTCTCTTCAGGGCGGTGTCCTTGTCTGATTTCTTGAACAGGCTGTAAGCAAGATACAGATTTTCACGCAGCCTCAAAGTTGAGAAATACAGCAATAAGAAATAGTAATAATTTGGGGCCCGCTCCTGCAAAGAACCGAGACCCAGAGCCCGGTGCAGAGGCTTTGACACACCCGACCCGCAGCGCGTTGCGTGTGCTCTGGCTGGGAACCACGCACGGCCAGACCAACGCGCTTGGCGCAGTCTCCTCACCGATCTCCATCAGCAGGTCCCCAGTTTCTCTCAGATTGCTCCTGGTACATCTGCAGTGGGTAACAAAGGGGTAAACGCCAGCATTTTGACTTTTCTTATGCCATAAACCTAACTGATGGAGCTCAACACGAAGATGAATTCTGCTAACAAGTATCACCCCAGTCTACGTGGCACAATTAAATAGAATTTTATTTTCAATAAATATACAATCTGCATCATACCAGACAATATGCCGTGAAAAAATAAAATGTACAGAAGCAACCAACAGGACAGCTTGACTGTAGCTAAGTTCACTTTGTGACCTGGAAAACTACCTCGGTTAACACACACAACACAGAAAGAGCCACTGCAGTCTGTGAGAGAATTAAAATTGTGTATTTTGGGTCTTTTTAACCGCAAAAGTCCCCATAGCAGGTTTCTTTTGCATAACACAGGCTCGAAAAGACATGAGCTGGCTTTCCCAGTATAAATGCTATTGGAAATGTTTACTTTGCTATATCATCACTGTATCTACTTGACGCACACAGACTGCTATCGAGAGTGGCAGGTCTCACTGCTGATGTGACATCGGATCCGTTTGACAAGGGGCCCCACGCACAGGCGCGTGCCCCAGCACACAAATGCACGCGTACGTACTAACAGGAGCTTAATTCAGTTAAAACTAGTACAAGAACAAAACTGGAGTCAGAATCGATTTCACCACAGGTTCTACCGTTTAAAAAAATATTCTAGCCTAATTACCACGTTCACCAATGGGAGCACACGGGTACTTAAATCTCTGAGAGGATGAGCCATGGATTTGGACTGGAAGGACAGCGGAGGCAACTCCCAACTCTTCCACCCGCTCAGCGCTTCCCGCGGCACCTCCGTGCACAGCCCACGCCACCCAGCCACAGGCTCCGCTGCACAGGATGCGAACAGCTGAGCAGTGCCGGGTGAGAGCAGCAAGAGGTCCGGACGGCCGGCCGGGCCGCTGGTGGCCCCAGGGGAACAGCCAGGACTCGGTGGGACACGGTTCACAGAGGCCAACGTAGCCGGTTGGGTGCCGGCAGCCGCTTCAATCCAACGGAGCTGCTGTGGGGTGCGTGTAGGGTGTGAGGTGGGGTGTTTCGGTTGGTGGTTTATTTTTTTCCTTGCCTGCCTGCTTGGTCTGCTGCTGTTAGTCCCCCACCTCATGTTACCTCCAGGGATGCCGGAGAGACGCGGTCACACTCCTCCCGGGACCGCAGGCTGTGCCACTGCTCCACAGCCGTCCGGTGCGCATTGAGCATCCGGCGCCAGTGGTTGGACTCAGGGGCGCCCGTCGAGTACTGCCCGATCACGATCCTCCCAATGAAGTCGTTGCTGCTCTTCACATTGTGCCCGTACACTGGGAAGAGCAAAAACAGGGACTGGTCAAGGCAAAAGCATTGCTCATCCACCTGGACCTCTGCCCCTGGAAAGCCAAATGTCCTGCAAATGTCCCCTCACGCAGCATGCCAGACGCCAGCATTTTTGGCATATAACTCAGCACCTCAAAAGCGTTAGAGAGACCAAATCAGGAATTTGGAAGGAGTAAGATAAGCTGTACTACAGATTGAAATACAATTCAAATAAACAGGACACAAATCCATAGTATCATGGTATTTAGCAAGAATAGGTGAAGTACAATCATAGGATCATAGAACAGTTTGGGTTGGAAGGGACCTTAAAGATCATCTAGTTCCAACCCCCCTGCCATGGGCAGGGACACCTTCCACTAGACCAGGTGGCTCAAAGCCCCGTCCCACCCGGCCTTGAAGTAGAATTACGTCGTGCAAAGAAGTGCCAAAAGCTCTGCCTGGGCGTCGTGAAACAATGAAAGCAGCTAAGCAGCCCACACCCAGGTAAATGAACAAGTGGCATCTCAAACTATTCTCCTGCAAATGCCAATGTTCATGCACTGTTCCAGTGCCTTCCCGACTCAGGGACAGGAATCACACACGTACAGGCTGTCAGCAGGATGTTTATATAGAAACAATTTGCCATAATTATCACTGCAACTACTTGTTAAAGTCCAGGAAAGCAACTGAGGGAGAGACATCAACTCAACACCCCGTCCTTCGGATTAGCCCAGTCTCCTGGAACAAAAGATCGCAGGCAGCAGCAAACTCTAATGATGGGCCTGATCCTGGGAAAGGCTGCACGCTGCTGCCGGACAGGAGGAAAATCACTTTGCGCTCTGCAAATTGAAGCCCTGCCTTGGCTCATTAGAAAGTTGAACAAAAAGTCTGTGCAAGTTGAAGCCAGGATATCCACAGGCACTGGCTGGAATATTAAGGATTAAAAAATCTCCTCAGGAAAGAGAGGAATTTTTAAGAACAAATGTCTGCAGGGGCTCCAAATACACCCAGGCTTGTGCAGCAAGAGCAAGTTCAAGGGGGGAGCGCAGCCTGGCGTGGAGCCGAGCGCTGCCGCCACTGCCCTGCCAGCAGCACCCGCTCCCCGGGGCTGCCGGAAACCAGCGCTGGCAGCAAAGCCACGTTTGGGATCCCTCATGGCAGCACCCCCTGATACAGAGCGCACCTTTCCAGGCAGGCAGGACACTGAGCACTCGACCTTGCTTTTAGCCACATGGCTTTGTCAAGGCGGTGTATTTCCTATTATAATATATCCCATGATTAATTAGTATTATTTTAATGCACTACTCCATATCTCTACTGTCTCCATACTCTGCAAAGGCTGGTTCCTAGCTACTGCACCAGTATGGGATCTTGCTCTGGGTGACTCAGGTGCCACCTGCCAGAGCAGTCCCAAAAATCAAGCTGCACAAGGTTACATCTTGCTTTATACCTTCCGACAGCTCTGACACCCAGCTTATGGGCAGAGATGCTTCTCCGCATCAAATTACCTGGGGATATTTTTGGTCACAGCAAGACTTCAAATGTTCCAATCATTTCTCCAAATAATTGCACTACAAAAAAAATTACATGGCAACTGAGAGCACTGTAAGTCTATCTTCAAACTGCAGTTACAAGTGAACTGGGGGTACATCTCCCCATTCGGAAGAAGACCACAACTCTCCTGCTTGTTGCCATCAGTTATCTAGGGGTGATGCCTTCAGCTCTCTGTGACGTGCCGCCAAGGAAGTGCCACAGTCAAGAGGCCAGGTCAGTGTCATTTGGAAAGGCCACCTTTTGAGAATGCAGTGAAGAATTTTAAGCCATCCATCTCCAACTAGTACACAGCTTGTCAGAGTTATTAACGAGTTCTCCTACAAGGCAATGGATCACAAGTGTAGCTAGCACAACTATGCTAAATGTCCTGCTACTATTTATTATCCTAGAGAAAACAAATACTGTGATAAAATCACATAAAAGTACCCCCAAACCAAATGCCTCCCTCATTTTTTTATATAGGATGTTTTTTCCTTTTTTTTCCCCATTCTTATTTTCAAGAATGAAAGATGAAGCCTAACCCTGGGAGACAATACCAAGTAATTTAAACCATGAAGTCTTAAAGGCCATCAGTTAATCACAGGATAAATTAACAGTGGGGAAGTACCTCAGGCATACCAACTCCTCAAAAATAATCCATGTCAGGATTGTAAAATGAGTAGGTGTGCTAACTAAGGGGACCTGTTATTTTACTGTTGATCCAAGTGTTTTGAATTCTTATAAAGCATCTTGCTAATCTCATTGTCTCAGGTAATTAGCATGTTGATTCCTTTAGGGTATTAATGGGCTAATTATACAAGCATTGTTGCTTCTGTCGTTAACTAGTTTAGATAGCACAGAGGTAGACTTATTGCTGAAGAACAGGGAAGACATTTTCCAAGGCCAAGTGCTTACTCACACCCAGACGATAAGAGGTGGCACTACATTCCACCCCAGGTTTACAAACTCACAGCTTCACCGCAGCAGCTTTCTCAAAAGACGAGAGGTCTTTGCGTGTCAAAAATTCAGCTTTACTCATCAGTCCACGAGCCTTTAAAACTCAAGGACATGCCTTTCTCGGAGGCTAAGTGCTTTATTCCACTCTTAAAATGGCCAGTATTTGCTGAGTAAATTGGCCGATGGTTGAGGTGCACAGAGCTGTTGCATGGACCTTACCCAGGAGAAGGTGCTAAAGTTAGTGTTGTGAAAATAAACCCTTTTCTTTGCTCACATTCCGGAGCACAATTTGCCCCGTTGCTGTCACCGGTTCTTCCAAGAACAGCTTGGAAAAGAAAAACGTAGGAGCCCGTAAACCCAGGTGAGAAGCTGAAAGCAGAGGCTGGCTGTGCCGCTGCACCGGGCTGGAGCCGTTCGGCACCGCGGGCTCCCATCCTGGTGCAGGGAGGGGGAGCAGCTCTCCCCCGTTCCTTCCCCTGCTGCAGCAATCACCTCTCTTCTCAAACAGATGAGGAACGGTTTCCTTGAACGACCACAAGCATGCACTAGCCATTACACTTATTACACCATTTACACTGACGTCTGACCCTTCAGTCTGCTCCAAAGCGCAGCAGAAGTGGTTAACACCACGCTCTCCATACAGACCCCGTACGTACCGCTCATGTACTGACCAGGACTCGCGGGTGCTCAGACACGATCCCAAAATGACAACTTTTCAAGGTACAAGGCGAGCTGCCCACCGTTGCGGGGCTGAACGCTGCCCTGACTGGAAGGGAACCTGCCGATGCAGCAGGCGTCCGTGGGGAGACCTGGGAGCCCCTTTGAGCAGGAAACCCCCGCAGAGCTGCGGAGGGGCCACCAGCCCGCGGGTGGGCAGCCTCTGCCAGAGCCCCTCTGCTTTTTGCACACACACTTTTTGCATGCAGTGACCTGTGTACCACGGCTGTAGTCCCACCTGCAGTGAAGCCAACTCCACACAAGCTCACGCTTTCAGCCTCAGGAGGAGAAAAGCTCTGGCTCGCTCTTTCCAGCTTCTTCCCCAACAGGCGGAGGTGGAGAAGCCCCTGTGGTCCAGCCCACGGGACAGCAGTCGGGCGCTGCGCCACACTCTGAGCCCAGGTTACAGCGCAAGTGGACCGAGCTGTACTCCCTCATGTCTGAGCATCCCCTTCCAGAGTCTGAAAGGAGCTCAGAGTAGATTTCAGATTAAATCTGCTCTTGGCTGCAAAAAACAGTAACTCCGAGGAGCTGCTCAGAAGCAGAAAATGAGGTAATTATAATTTGGGGTTTTCAGACTGACCCAGGCTCTGGTTATGGACAGGTCGACACTGCTTTCCATTTAAGAAACCTATCTTCCTGACAGAAACTACACACCTGATCTCATGAGCTCTTTTTCTACCATCACAGTAATTTATACAATAGCAACATCCATTTCCAGGCCAACACAGAGCAAAAAGCAATTAAGGAAGCAGAGGTCAAACCAATTCCTTCTGCAGCTGCTCTTTACTGAGGGATGCATTTGGAAACAGAAAGGCTTCTGTAAAAAAATCTCTTTATAATAGAAATGCTGAAAGATAAAAGAAAATTGGTTTCACTTATGTCCATTAAAAGGGTTGAATTCTTGAGGATAAGCAATGTGATGTAAATAAAACATTTTTATGTTATATACTTATTGATGCAGTGTTCCTATATGATCCATATCAAACTGACGGGGGCCTGGGTGCTACATGAAACTCTTCTTCGGGGTAGGGGCCCATGTCCCCCATGGGACTCCTGTGCAGGAGGGGTGGCTGGGTCACACCCCCGGCCTGCCTGCCGTCTTCCCTCTAGGGCTGAGCAGCACGGCATGGCAGGTACCAGGCACGGCACAGCCCAGAGCTGCATCCCAGGGGTGGCAGGGACTGCCAGGAGACGTGATGGGACTTGGAGCTCCAACGTTTGGCTCCAGGTGCAACGCCAGCCTTAGCTTTCCCTTGTCTCCTACCAACCTTGGTCACGTAGAATTGCTTCTCACTGGTTGACAGTTTTGCTTGTCGCTACATCATCTGGCACTCACCTCCGACCCATCAGCCCAGGCTCCAGATCCAGCCAAAACATCCTTTACCTTCCCCTTTGTCTCTACACTAAGATTTGCAAAGCAGGTACTTGTGAAGAGCCTGCCTGCAAAGTAATCGTTATTTATGACTTATCTGCAGTTGTAGAATTTAAGCTGGAATTTCAAATATTAATTCATCCTTTGATTGAACATATTAGCAGCCTTGAAATGACCAGAAAGGAGCACTAATTCAGAAAATTTCCTTAAGCTAACTTCAAGGCTATCAGTACCACTTATGTAATGGGGACAAGCTTACGCAGAAGCACCTTGCTCAGCTGGGGTCACACACCACCTGCATCTCCTGTAAACCCTCTGCCAGACATGCCCAGCAGTTACTCAGCAGTTACGGCCGCGCTGCACCGCTGAGTACGGCCGCGCAGCGCCTCTGCTGCCGCCTGCAGCTGCCGGAGCACCTACTGCAGCCTCTCTGGGAGTAACGGGCAGAGAAATCGCAGCGCACTGGAGTGGGTGGTCTCCGACACAAATAATTTAACGCTTCTTCAGTCACCTACCTACATCAGTTACCTGCAATGCAATTAAAACCATTTAACTCAGAGAGAAGAAAAATAACAAGCAGGAATGTGCCTCTGTTTTTCATCTGCCTTCTTACTCAGGCTAGACATCAAGCAGAACATTTTCACCCAGTTTATAGTAGCTTGTCATTAGCTTATTTACAGCACACCAGGACCCGCTCTCTAACAAATTACCCCCGAAGTTTTTTCTTTTTTATTTCTTTTTTTTTTTTAAATGCAATTTGGTTGCATCCTGCATATTTTAAAAGGCCTTAAATAACGGAGCACCGCTCAGTGCGGCTCATGTGCACCGCTCCAACACACGACGTTGCAGCACAACACGCCAGCCAACGTGATAACAGAGCCAGCTCGTCGCAGCCGGGGGCATTTCCCAGCACAGCAGACACAGCCACAGGAACCAGCTCCCCAGTGGAAGAAACCCCCAAGGAATTAGAGGGCCCTGCCCTTTTCCTTTCCACTACAGGATAAAGCTATTAAGTCTAAATACTAGAGAGCAAAAATCCAGCTAAATTTTTATAGGTGGTCTAGAGGAGAACATCGCGTGCCCAGGTCAATCATCAGGCATGAAAGTCATTAAAAAAAATCCTACCCACTATTACATACCTGCAATTGCTGTTGCCACAGCCTGACACCCTTGGCCCACCGGGCCAGGAACTGAGTAAACACCTACGTGGTAAATACTGTTACTGCAAAGGCTTTGCAGCACAGGCACACCTAACTCTGCAGCCCCGAGACGTGACTGCACCCCTGCAGCCGCGCTTGCTGCCGGCTGGTGTTGTGCTGTGAGCGGCAAAACCCACCCCCAGAAACCTTCGGCCAGCAGCTGTGCCAGATGCATCCTCGGATTACAGCCAAACCAGGGGAAAACGGAAAAATAAGCAAAGACGTGCCCGAGGCTGCACATGGGCAACTGAGCTGCAGAGTCTCCCCGAGGATGCAAGTCTCAGGGGACCATGGGGTCTCTCGGGCAGGAACCACAATCCTGTTAGCACTGACCCTTCAACACTCCCTGCAGTTCCCCACTTCAGCCTCAGGGCTTGGCAGGGTCTCAAAAAGTGCCCTATTTCCCATGCCTGCACCTGCAGGCAACGCTTCATCCCCCACCCTTTGCGGGCAGAAACCAGTGCTCAGCCTTTTCCTCGCTGGCCACCGAGCTCTGCCATCAGCGAGTGAGTCTGAGCTGTCAGGTTAAGCAGGTCTGAAAACTACTTCTGAACTGCTTGACATCAATATTAAAAAGCTGTTTAGCACAGAGAGGGTGCTGCTAGGAGCAGGCAGCAGCAGGACTAATGATGCACACTGCGAAGGTCACAGGTATGGACCAAATTCTGCCCTTTGCTCCTTGAGTGTGGTCCGTAATATTTAGTAGAGAGGACAGAAAAGCGTGGGAGAAGATGCAGTGGTTTCACATTTATCAATTTAATCTTCATCAGGCTCTGATCCGCATGTAAAACTCACTTCCCAGCATCTCCTCCGTAAGGCTGCTCCCTGCAACGTCTGCGCCTGCCCAGCTCCAGAGGGAATTGGAACCACTTGAACACATGGCCGAATCCTGGCCACGAAGGGACCCACCGCAGCTCTGGCATCCAGCTGCTGCTCCACATGGGAGAATGCCACCACACCAAGGAAACTCTCTTTGGAAAACCACTTCCCCTCCTCATCCTCCCGCGAGGGCAGCCCCCGTGCTCTGGCTGGGGCCACCTGGGAAGGGGACCCTGCGGATGCACCCAGCACTGCGCCCCGAGCCGGGTGTTTGGCTAATCGGGGTCTGGCCTCAGGGAGAGGAAAGTTCCACAGGAGAAAGCAGGGACCCAGGGAGCAGGGGAAACGCAAACATACAAGCGTGCCTTGCAGAGGTCTCAAGGACGCACAGGGATGACACCTCATGAAATTATCTCATCAGGAGAAACTGGAATAGCGGACTGGATGCATCTATTGCAACAGCCTGGAGGATACTGAAAAGCAGTATTTACAGCTAGGTTTTTGCACCTCCTTTTTTTTTTTTTTTTTTTAAATTGCATCTTAATTCTCTGCACTGTGAGCCCCAGATCCAACCAAGCACACGAATGGCTTCATGCATATTTATACACCTCACACCAACAGGCTCCAACACCAAAGCTCTACAGCACCTGCAAACGAAGGCAGGGATGTTCCCTGCTTCTTCACAAGCGGTGTTCCCCAGGGCTCACTATTGGGGCCGGTTCTGTTTAATATCTTTATCAATGATCTGGATGAGGGGATCGAGTGGTCCCTCAGTAAGTTTGCAGACGACACAGAGTTGGGCGGGAGTGTTGACCTGCTTGAGGGTCGGAAGGCTCTGCAGAGGGATCTGGACAGGCTGGATCGATGGGCCCAGGCCAATTGTATGTGGTTCAACAAGGCCAAGCGCCGGGTCTTGCACTTGGGTCACAACAACTCCATGCAACGCTACAGGCTTGGGGACGAGTGGCTGGAAAGCTGCCCCGCAGAAAAGGACCTGGGGGTGTTGGTTGGCAGCCGGCTGAAGATGAGCCAGCAGTGTGCCCAGGTGGCCAAGAAGGCCAACGGCATCCTGGTCTCTATCAGAAATGGTGTGGCAGCAGGAGTAGGGAGGGGATCGTGCCCCTGTACTCGGCACTGGTGAGGCCACACCTCAAATACTGTGTTCAGTTTTGGGCCCCTTACTACAAGAAGGACACAGAGGTGCTGGAGTGTGTCCAGAGAAGGGCGACGAAGCTGGTGAGGGGTCTGGAGCACAAGTCTGATGAGGAGCGGCTGAGGGAGCTGGGGTTGTTCAGTCTGGAGAAGAGGAGGCTGAGGGGAGACCTCATCGCTCTCTACAACTGCCTGAAAGGGGGTTGTGGTGAGGTGGGTGTTGGTCTCTTCTCCCAAGTGACAAGCGACAGGACAAGAGGAAATGGCCTCAAGTTGCACCAGGGGAGGTTCAGGCTGGATATCAGGAAAAAATTCTTCACTGAAAGGGTTGTCAGACATTGGAACAGGCTGCCCAGGGAGGTGGTGGAGTCACCGTCCCTGGAGGTATTTACAAGATGTGTGCATGAGGTGCTTAGGGAGATGGTTTAGGGGTGGACTTGGCAGCATTAGGTTTACGGTTGGACTTGATGATCTTAAAGGTCTTTGCCAACCTAAACAATTCTATGATTCTATGATGGCCACGCAGGAGAGGCAGCCTCTGCCAGCGTGTTCATGCACCTCCTCCGATGGAACGCCTGTGCCTGGCCCCGTGGCCATCTCCAAACACCACTCTACCGCCCAGAGCAGCTACTGCCACTGAGATTTTTCCTCATTTGATACTCAGAAAGATTATAGCTTTGTAAGACACTTCAATAATTTCTTTCACCACAGCATGAGCAAAACAAGATAAAATACTGAGGTCAAGAGAGGTATAACACTGCTTAAATTAATGGGCTTGGCAGAAGGAGCAAGCGCTGATGATCAGCCTGGAGAGACGAGGGTTTGCTCCTTTCTTTAGGAAAAAAAGATTCCTGAAAAATTCCAGAGCTCCAGGACAAGCAGTTTCTGCCATGTCTGCAATGAGGTATGGACTCTGAAGCCACAGAAAACTTAGTTAATAAGTCAGTCCACTTGAAGAGTCTAATTTTGCCTTCTAAGCAAGGAACAGATCAGCTCAGGAAGCATCAGCACCTTGTTGCTCTCACCAGGATTAATAGTGTTTCATTCCTCCTCGCTAAAGCAGTGAGCCTGCTGCAAAAAGCCAAATCCATTCCTGAAGCATCTTCGCCGAGTGGCCCTAAAACAGAGGTGACACCAGGCAGGATTGGGGCTGCAGCACCCCACCCAGCGTCTCCAACCAACCCTCACTGTCCCCTTTGCTGTCCCCTGCTCCAGGCTGACAAACAGCACCTATCGTGGAGACCGGGAAGCCCCAGATGGGCATCTGGAGGACAGAGAGCAATGGGGACCTTCCTCCTCCCAGAAGGGTTTTGAAGCCCATGCATCATACCCACTGCGGAGAGGGTCTGCCAGGCAGGGCAGTCTCCAGGAGGCCAAGGTCTCCCGCTGCCGGTGCATCTCCCCGTGCCCCTCTCCCATCACCCCAAGAGCGGGGATGTCCTCACAAGACCCGCTGGGTCACCTCATGTGGCCACAGGACCCAGAGCAAAGCAGCAGGGACCACGGGAGACACCAGCCAGGAGCACACTCTGCTCTCCCTAGACCTGAGCACGGACCATATGGTGTCCAGTGCATAAATACATGAAGTATTTTATAACGCCAGCCACAAAGGCCAAATTCTGATCTAAATTAAACAGGTATAAACCCCCAGAAAATCCTGCACTGACATCAATGTTTTTTTCTTTTTTTTTCCCCCTTTGGCTAAGATAGGATTACACAGGTTTAAGCACAGATTAGATTCTGCTTCTGAGCTCCAGATACGTGGATACAGACACTCCCAATGCTTCAGCAACACATGTCTAATAGACAACAAGAAACGATTTCCTAGCAGCAAGTTGCCTAATTATCTATCCATCTAAGAGATGTTATGGTGCCCAACATGATAGCGTTTCAAAATAGAAACCATTACTTCTTCCTCCTGCATTCCAGCATGGGAAAAAAAAA
The DNA here is from genome assembly GCF_030936135.1 of Gavia stellata. Lineage (NCBI taxonomy): Eukaryota > Metazoa > Chordata > Aves > Gaviiformes > Gaviidae > Gavia > Gavia stellata. The sequence continues at coordinate 9,930,284 of NC_082611.1, read as the reverse complement.
AAGTTTCATTTGCCTCATATATTAGAGGATATTTTCCCCCCTCCCATATATGTGTGCAAAAGACAAAGTGCCTGAACATTTTTTGTGGGAAAGGAAAAACAATAGGAGAAACAAGAGATTAGCATCTGAAGGAGCAAGTCGAAACGTAGATGTGTAATGACCCCAAACACATTGCAGTTCTCATCCCTGCAAACGGGCACTTAAAGATGATGCTGGTATCTGAAGGTCATGCTTTCACACAGCCAGGCAAATCGAAATTCAGGTGTATTTCTGGAGAAGCCCCAGGCCAAAACCATTATCAGCCTTCAACCTGCTCAGCTAATTGGGACATTCAGAAATCAGCCCGTTAATTGAAAAAGTACTATTGAAAAGCCTCGATATATCTGCATCCCACTCACAGGACTTTTACAAATCTTGTGCAGCGCAGGCAAACACCAGAAGCATCACCTTGTCTCCAACATCTACACCATGAGTCTGACCACCAGGGCTGATGGGGAAAATTTAATAGATTTAAGGTTTAAGGAGCTTCAGCCATCTTCTCCCCAATCAGGACTCAAGCCGTCTGGAGGGCCAACTTCAGGACTCACCCAGAATGAATCCTAATTAGTTTTATTTCCAGTTGCAATGGGTAAGTGCAGGTCTTTGAGCTGTAAGCCTTTGGCACCGTAGTTTGCCCCTCTGCCTAACCTGGGCTCATTTGGAAGGCGAGGTCTGGAACGGGTGAAGACCTTCAGCTTTGGCCCATCTCCATACAGCTTTTTCTGCCAGCTCAGGGCTGCTCTCCTCCCCTCCATCTCCACCAACGACGTGGATCAAGAGCGCCCCAAAACATTTTCTATTAAACATCCAGAAAATGCTCATTAGACAATCTACAAAGCCAAACCAGTCTGTACCAGGGCATCTCCAACATCCCCAGGCGTGAAGGGCAGCAGCAGGCCAGAGCTGTGCTCACTATGGGCTGTTTGAGCCATTAGCGACCACTTATTCCAGATACACAAACATCCCGAAACATCCAGCTCCAACAAGAAGTCAGGATTTCAAGGCAGACTCAATTCCATTTGTTTTGTGCTATTACAGCTCGAGAGGAAAGAATACGCTCAAACAGGCAGTATTTCTTAAAAAAGAAAAAAAAAATATTTCAGTCAAAGCAAACCAAACTAAACTACCCAGAACTGCACCATTAGCCACACACACCAACAATGACTTTTTTTCCCCTCTAAAAATTCAAACTTTAATAAATGGTCCGTAAATTTTCCCAAAAGCCAAGGGAAAGGGAAAACGAGGCAACAAAGGAACAAGGTATATTACTATTGAACAGCAATCTGTTATTTTAATCAAGTACTGCCTATTAACTAGAAGTTAACTAGAGCCCTGGGGTAAAGCATCAAAGCAATACCGGGGTCTGAAGACATGCGTTGTTACAGCACTTGGTGCAGGGAGACACTTGATGGTATCATCAGCACCCCTCTGCAGTAGTCATTGAAACCATGGGTGTAGGTGTGCCACGTCTCACTGTTCAACAACGCTCCCTCAGGAACTCAAATACTTACAAAAAAAAGGTCCTAAATCGTTATAGAAAACAGACATGGTCCATTTTTAAAAGATACTGAAGAGTGAAGAGAACCATATAAAAATCCTACAAATGGTTCAGTAGAGAGAGTGCCTGTGAGCTGCCTCCTCAGCCAGTACTTAGGACGAAGACCTCACCAGCTGTCACACACGTATTGAGGACGCCTCTCCATCGACAAACAAACCCTGCCCCGGCCCACTTCCCTCTCCTTGGCAGAGCATCTTGTCCTGCTGGAGCCACGGCCACCTTTCACATGGGAACGGCGCAGTGGGACGAGCCCCACAACCGCTCTCCGTCAGGACACCATCAGCCCTGATGCCTGTCCCAGCTCCAGCTACACTCTCGGCCAGGTCAGACAGCAAAGCAGGTTTTCCCTCTGCATTGGCACAGATGGTACCCAGAGCACAAAAATTATTTTTGCCTCTTTGGGGACCCTGCTTGCTTCACAAGCCCTGAAGATCCTGTCATGTAAACAGGTAGAAGAGCTTATTTAGATGGAGAAAGACACACAGAGTCATCACAAGGCCTCGGGGAAATATATATTCCCTAACTGTGAGCGCTGAACGTTGTGTTTTTTATGGTAAGTGATCAAAAGATGTTAACGAGTCACCAAGATGCGGTTTGCCCTGCAGCGCTGGTGTTTTTTATTGGGCCATCTGGGCTTTACTGCAACGCAAACAGCATTACCGACGATTGTTATTAACAACATTATAATCATTAACAAAATACCACAGTGCTCAGATTTCAGGTGTCGTCTCACCTCCTGCTGCACAGCCCAGGCTTTTCGAAGGCTCAGCTGGGATTTAGAGGACAGCCTGCCCAAAATCCGTCAGCAGGGAGAGCGCGGTGTCTCTAGGCGCCCAGCATCCAGCCCTCCTGAGCGCAGAGGCTGCAGTCACACCTCAAATATCCTTTTTTCTGCTTGGAAGTGACCTCAGGCAGCAGCTGACAGCCCTGCTGCCAGGGCCAAACTCCACCTTCCCCTTACCATGGGACAAAGCAAAATTAACACCTTTGTTCACAGGTATACGTGGTTAAGAGGACACACTGTCCTTTAAAGCCTGCCCCATTTCTCTGCAAGAGATGAACCCACGACTTGCTTGCACTCGAGCAGGAGATGGCACATGAGGGATGTGCGTCAAGTTGCCAAAAACCAAAAAGTGGAAAAAAGAACCACCCAAAAAAGTGTATTTCTGTTACAGGATGTATAGAAATGCTTATTACCTAGACGACATGTTTGATGGAGTAAATTAAAATCAAACATCTTCTCCGCTAGCTGTTGTCTCACTGATCACCTGTTTTCTGTCGGGACATTAGACTTGTTATGAGCATCAGTCGCTTTCCTGGTTTTAGCCTCTGGGTGAGAAGCTGTGAACAAATGATACTTGCAGCAGTGACCCTGACCCTGGATGCCTCCTCCTGGAGAGGACATCCCACCTGATTTTAGGCACTAAAGTGGGACACGTGAGGTAGTGACACCTCCAGTAAGCAACTGAGGTAGGAGCAGAGGGGGAGGCAGAAAGGCAGCTTGTACAAGGTGTCCTGCACCAATGTGGAAGGAGAAGCATTTTGGTCTGTAAATGCTGATAGTTTACAGTGTTGAAGCCTAGTATGCCTAAGGAGGAGAAAAGATCTAAAAACCTGCCCAACCCTCCCCAAATCCTTGCTAACACAGAGCTCGCCCTCTGCACCCCATCTTGGAGGCACCCGCTGCCCATCTCCTAGTCCGGCTGCACTTCAACCCTGCGTTCGGTCCAAAGTCCAGCTCTCCAGGGCACCACCAGGAAAGCAGGGAGCAGAATGGTACTTCACAGAAAACCATCCACCCGCAGTGTTTGCACACAGAGTCCTTGCTAAAGTCGCAGCAAAACTGCATAAATTCTTACTACAGTGCCCTAAACCCAGACAGTTTGATTCAAGATGCACAGGAGAAAAACGCACCGGGAAAAAAAATTAATCTTACTTTGTCGAGATAGTGCTTTACTTTGCAGCGTGGAACCAGCCACACTGAGGGAGCCAGGAGCCGCGCTGACAGGGACTGGCACGGCTCCACTGCTTTCCAGTGAAGCCAAGCCAATGTAAAGACAGCTGCAGACTGGGTCCAAAATATGAAGCCACAAAAAAGGTTCCTTTAAATTATTGAAGATATACTCACTTCTGGCTCCCATGACTGCTTTTACAGCTCTCTCTCCGTTCAAAGCATCACCACCCACCCTTCAAGCAGGATTATTTTCCTTTTCAATTGGACTTTGACTCACCAGCAAATTTAATTAACTGACCTAATGGACTAGAGCTGTGGATTGAAAAAAATAAGAAATAAAAAACAACTCCCACAAAACACACAACAGAAAGAACCACCACTACAGCCAAAAAAAAAAAAAAAAAGTAAAACCAAAAAACCTAGAGAAAAAGAAGTGGCTTATGCTCCTGCTTTGTAGAGATGCAAAATAATAAAAAGATCCTCATGTTGCAAGGTACAGCTTCTCCATGCTGGCAACCATTTGCTCTCTATTGTATTTTAACAGAAGACTCCAAAGCCCTTTACAAGCTTTTAAGCTGTGCAATACCCTAACATGCCAAGAAGGCAGCTATATGGGGAATACCAACATCCCTATCCCCAAACTTCAGCCAAGCTGCACGCTGATGCTCATTTTATTAAAAGCTTATAGGTGCACACAAGAAGAAACTGGTGCTGCACTCGCTGTTGGGGACATGCTTCCACCAACATCCGGAGCATCTCTATCACTTGGGTGAACGCTGAACGTGGCGCCTTCACCACCACTATGTCCCCTGAACCACCTCACTCCCGTGACACCACAGATGCCTGTGCAGGAGTCCTGATTCAAAGGTCCTCGCAAGAAGACGGGCTCTTGGCTCCTCTAACAACGGGAGGCAGTGCAGGCACCGAACCAGCAGAAGACTGTACACACAACAACGTGACCAACACCTCTGGCTCCAGCTAGACATTGGCTACACAAACCACATATCTCAAACATCAGAGTCCTGAGCACAGCAAAAGCAGCAAGCCCAACGATGCCTGCAGCAGTGCCATGCCCGAGCCACGCGTCACCCTTCAGTGCAAGAGTGGCCACGACAACCTGGCCCCGCTGCTCCTCCGAAAAGCTCTGCACGCTCCTTCCCAGGCTTTGGAGCTGCTGGTGACATTTCTGGCCTGGGATTATTTATTGCAACGTTCAAAGCAAGCAACACGTCACTTAGAAAGTGAAGCACCACTTAAAAGGCATGCCACTGAAATCTGACTGCATTACATATGATTATAAATCAGCTAACTTCCCACTGATTTATTTGAGAATACATCCATTTGCACAGAAAAAAAATAATCAGACATCCACTCATACATGCTAACTTCATCAGCCGTGGTGAGGAGCAGCGTACTCCCCTCACCCTTCTGACTGCACAGAGTTGCTACTCTGTTTGCCTTTTCTTCTTCTATTAGGAAAAGGGGAAAACAAAGAAAAGAGTATTTCATGCCTGTCACAAGATCACCTGATGGGAGCTTCCAAGAACAAATTCATCATTGCACATGCAAGGTACAGTCAGGGTGACGTGCATGCAAAGCAATGATTAATTATAGACTTCTTGCTGAGGAAATTTCTGAGCACGAAGAGCAAAATTTAAATTGCTGATCAGCATCACTTTTGTTATAACATGTTTGGAAACAAACTAATGGGTTGGAATTAGACTCCTTGTACCAGCTTTGACACCTGTATCTGCCATGTAAGAAAATTTAAAAATACTTCAAAATTATGTTTTTTCAGATGCAGATTCCTTTCTCTTCATTGAAAGATGATGAGTAGTGGGTGGGAAGTTGCCGAAAAACATGTTTGTGAAGCGTGGGAGCCCTGCGTGGCAGAAGAGCGGGGGTCCCGCCGCCCAGCCCCTCTGCTCCTCCAGAGGACAAGAAGGTCTGAGCCCGCTCCTGACGGCGCCCGAGCTCCACAGCACACACGGGCCGCGTGAAGTCACGGCGCGGGAGGGAAACCCATCACTTCCAAGGGGTCCCTGCAGCCCTGCCCAAGACTTCCACGCGGAGGAATGGTAGAAAAGGCCATCGGCCACAGCGGGTCCACAGCCTCGGTCCAGCCCCCCCACCGCTGCCCAGCCTGCGGGCGAGAGCACAGCCGGGGACTCATCCCCGTGCTCTGCTACTCCTGCTCCGAGCAGCAGGCCTAAATGCCAATTTCTACTGTTTTCATGCCTAGAGAACAAAACCAGGAGATTCAGAAATCGTTTAAAAATAAGAATTCCTATCCCAGCCAAACACCTCCAGCACTGACAAAGCTCTTGAGTGAGGCTGGATCCGGGACTCCTCCTGTCCCACAGCCTGCATGGTCTGTGCCGTGGTCCATCTCAGCCGTGCCACACAGGGCTTGGCACCGAGTCCCAGCCCTTTAAAAAGAAAGGCATGAACAAACCTGCTTGCGGAACAGGGGACGTCAGTCTCAAACACCTATAGCTGCATCATCTCACTGGCAAATCACGTCAAGTACCAGAAGCTATCTTTGCCAGTGTCTGGGCTCTGGGATCATTCAATACTTCCCTCTCATTCTTCTCATTTTTGACTTTATGCCCAAGTTGGTTGCTGCTGAGAAGTGCAATTAACGCCTTCTCCTCCTCTGCACAAAAGCGTTCCCAGTGGCACCAGTTAAGCAGAGGACCGACGAGGTGTGCTCCCAGGCAGCTCCAGCCGTCAGGTGGCAATGCTGCAAACAGCTTCTGCAGAGGACCGAGCGCTCATTAAGCTTCCTTGGAGAGCACAGCGACGGTCACCCCTTGCAGGGTGGCTACTGGGAAAGCCACCGTCCTGCACAGGCTCATCTGCACACCCACAACTGCTTCTTCGTTCACCTCAGAGGGAGCCATGACCGTGCCAAGTCAGTAAGACCGCCACATTTACCTGTGAACACCAGGCTGGCATTCTCCAGTTCTTCCTGTGGAACCTTGAAGCTGAAGGACTCATTGTAGAAGGGATCTATCGTCCCCCGCATGCAGGAAGTCTTCTTGGTTTTTGTTAATTTTAATCCATGAACGAGCTGAATTTTCACAAAGGGATCTGACAGAAAACACAAAACACAGGGTCTGCGTTATGGGGGTCGTGAGTCCGTACCCCACTTCGTGAAGGCTGGGCACCGCAGGGATGGACCGTGCTGGAAAATGGCATTTGGAAATGACTGGGACTTGTACCACCGCGCCGCTCCCAGGGATTCGCAGTGGAGACAAAAGTCAGGCAGCTGGATGAAAAACGCTCCCTGCCAAAACCACAATTAATGACAGCCTTGGTAGAGGCCAAGCATACTGTTCCTTTTGGAAAATGCCAATATTCTGGCAGCAGCAGTGGCTGGGGCAGCGAACACGGGAAGAACACCTGAGGACGTGCGCGTGAAGCAATTACCAGCCACAGCATGCTCAGAAATGGCAGGGAGCAGCGCACGGACGCTGGAAAAACCTGACGCCACGCACCGAGCAGCTAGATCTCATAAAGGAAACCACTGCATCAGTAACGCTCGGGCGGCACACAGCATCTGCAGAACACAGTGCAGCCCCACACAGGCTGCCTTACAGAACACAACACGGGGGTAATTTAGAGCTCCTGGTTCCTCACCTCACCCTGGTTCAGAGATTTTTTTCTTTAAATATGGCAAAGGTATTCACACCCTCCATTTTATCTCAGGATAAGCGTTTCAAATACTTTTGTTACTGTTGGCTATATAGATAAAAATGAATATCCAGAGCCTTGTATTAATAGGAACTGAGCACCCAAATCCCCCTGGGTCCCCCACAAATTGCAGATTCATCACTGATCTGCTTTAAAAGCACATGTAATCTGTGCATGAGTAATGTGAGAAATGCAGTGCCCTTTACCTGAACCTTGGCTCATGTCTGTCTGAAGAAGCTGTTTTGCTCTAATGATGTCCACGTTCAGTCTTCCTGCGCTGGGTAGGTAGTTTAGTGACAACAGCAGCTCTCCCAGCTCCACTTCATTCTGCAGGCAAAAGGGAACGTGGAAATTCAGAACAGAGCTCAGTGGGGAAGGGAAGAGCAGGAAGAGAAATTAAATAAATCCCATTTGTCTAAGTGCCTGAAAAATAAATTTTAGTCACGCTTTAAACTGCAACCAAGAACCATCTGGTGGTACCTCATGCTGAGCAGAAACAAGAAAGAATACTATCCCCAGGTGAAGATCGTTCTTTAATCGCTGATCCTTCACCAGCTTTTCAGCAGTCATGCAAAGAGGACCTATAAGGACAAATGAGTACAGGGTCAGTAGTTTCTACCTGCTCCATTTTGAACGGTTCCAGGTGGTTCTGATCCTACCAGCCTCACATCCTTATTCACGTACAAAACACGGACCCATGGGAGAGACATCCTCTTTCCTTCCCAGCTCCCAAGGACCACACCAGCCACTTGGGAAGTTCAGGCACGAGATGGTTAATGCACCCCCGGGTCACAGGAAGGCAGTTCAGAGGAGACATCCATCCCTCGGCATCCGGCCAGTTCTACCCGGAGACCACGGCACAGCTTCACTGTGCCCTTGCTGTTCATCAGGCTGTACCGCGGCCATAGCTTCACACCAATATAGCCACTCACCCATTATTTCTCTGCCTTTTACTTAATGATGCTTAAAACTAGTAATTAAAAAAAAAGAGCTGGAGAACTGACATCACTGCCTCTCAGACATGACAGCTTAAAATAACCTCTCCCCCCTAGCATGACCTGGCTCTGAGATGCTGCTATTCTCAGATGCAAAATACACACAATGAAACAACTCTGGAGACTGAAAACACACCAGCCAGCCCGGGCAGGGCATCGATTCATCTGCCTCGTCTCAGGTCCATGCCGGAGTGCAGAGCTAGTTCTTCATCCCAAATAGCCAAACAGTTCAAAACCAAGCCTAGATCAGATGGTCACAGCCCATTCCCAAAAGGAAAAGGAGCTGCAGTGGTATTGCAATCATAACAAAGGGCTTAAGTGTCTTTACAGATGCCCCAAATATTAGATTACAGAAACCAGAGACTAAAGGACTGGGTAGACAATAAAGAAAAAAGCTCTGAGACACAGTCACAGCCTGAATTGACCCAAAGAACCAGGTTCATCAGTGGATGGGCCAGCGCACGAGGTACCCGTCCCCAGCAACGCTATCAGCAGCTCTGGGGAAACTGAGGCTAGGGCTGCCGGGAAACCCAACCAGTTCAGGGCTATTCAGCTGCAAATGGAAAAGCACAATTTCCACCGAGCGCAGATGAACCAGAGGTCTGGGACCGAACCCGAGGAGGCACTCAGGGAAAAGCCCCGTCCCTCTGCCAGGAGCAGCACAGCACCTCCTGCCTGGCAGCACTGAACCACTCCCGCTAACGGCGGGCCACGCGCCTCCTCACCTAATGAGCCAAGCGCTAAAACTGACGTCAGGTAATGGTATTAAAAGTTTTCCCCGAGGCACTTTATCTCCTCTCTGGTTCCTGTTGACTACTCCCGGCGAAGGCAGCGGGACGTGCGTGGCATGCAGGAGCAGGTGGCAGGCTGAGGAAGTCCTGCACCTCCGATGCTACATAATACAATTCAATTTAATTCAATATCCTTTTTCTGGCTTTCCACGGAAAACACAGCAATAGGCTGCCCGATTTCACACCAAATGTCTCTGCGTTTCAGGAGCTGGCAAAGCAACCCCTCTGTGTTTAACCCCGCACATTTAACGAGCAAAGGATGAGGGAAGCACCAGGCAGGGCGAAGGCTGCAAGTACAGCAGCATCCTGACTCAGCCCCTGGGTGAAAAGCGTGGATTTACATCACAGATCCTAAGGCAAACGCAGGTGCCCTCCCTCACACGCTCCGCTGCCCCATGGGCCAGCTCCAGAGCTAACCTGGCAGCATCCACCCCACGCTGGCCCACATTCTGCCTGACCTTCCCCACAGCCCCTCACCCCACAAAAAAAACCATCCGATTTCATACCCCAAACTCCTTTTGTCACAGCATCTCTTGGGTCACATTACGTGGCAGCATACGACTACGCAGCATGCACACTCACATTCACTACGTGCATTTTCTTCCGTTGCTACAGTATTTTTGCTTCACCGAGAAGGCACCCCTCTTCTGTCAACCTTTGGCAACTCCCGTATCACGGTTTTGTTCAATACATGATATTTTAAGTTCTTTCCATCAGAAAGCCATTCCCCAACACAAACCTGACCCAATATGCACACGACATTCACGACTTTTGCGAGGTCAAGCCATACCTACACACACTGTTGTGCCCAATGGTTGCACAACGTAAGGATCTAAGGGAGTCTCACATCCAAGGTGATTTAAACGTCATCTATCTAATTGAAACTATCATCTTTGGTTTGATTTTCCCCAAAACCGCTCCTCTCGGGTCTGTGGCTGGACCAGCCTGAAGACACGTTTATCATCAAGAACAGTCGGTGACTTCTAAATCTATTAGAAGAACAGTAACGAAGCAGCGCAGCGCCCACCACGCCACCCACAACAGGGTCCGCCTGGGGTGCCCCTCGACCCCTGCTCATTTTTTATAACACATCAACAACATTTTTAACATATCCAGTCCTACTTCCACTTGCATTCACCACTGCGTCGGGTTCCATGCAGGCTTTAATTCCTAGAAATTCAGGTACATTTGGACAGCACAAATTAGGAAACTAATTAGTGATGTTATTACCTGCTGGGAAGAGATAATCAAACAGCTCTGCTGCAAACACCAAACCCCAGGCATAGCCAGGAGGCAGGCTGGCTCTGGGCAGGGATGTAGGACCTTTCAAGTCACCTCAAGCTTAGAGTGCTGAAAATCCACGTTAAGATTTGGGGTAATTACTTCTGGATTCGTCCATTGGTGGAACCTTGTTGACCTTATCCAAGACCTGCAGGAACGAAGGGGCTTCCCTGGGTCAGGGAGGAGTGGTGAAGCTCAGCAAGGGCAGGTAGATCTCCACGCTTCCGACACACTGACATTTATGCACCATTTTAAAAAAATTGCCTCACATTGTACACTGACAATATCAGACTGGGTACGTAACACCCAAGGCACAGGCAGGAGAGCCAGACATCTACCCCCACCTGAACCCTCCCCAGCACCATGTCCTGTAACCCCTGCAGAGGTTATTGAAGGACCCACCATAACGTAACCATCACACTGCTGCCTAACCCTCGAGCCTTCGATAGGTAAAGGTAAAGCTAAATCCCTGGTTTTCCATAGGACCTAACTCAACAGGGATATTGGCACCTCTAGAAAAATCTTTTTGACTATCTGGGCTTAAATTTGAGTAAGGTGAGATACAAAACGCTATACTCTGTAAGTGCGATCCACTGGAGTCAGAAGACAGACTACCACCAGCTTTAATGAGTCTCAGATCAGGCCTAATTTCCCAAATCTCAATACCACCTTCTGTCCCTTAATGCTTTTCAAGCGTGTGCAGATTTTTGTTAATTATGGTAAGGAACGGAACATACAATCCAACCCACAGAGGCCATGGCAGGATGGCGTGCTCGAACCCAGCGAGAAAGCAAAAGCCCCGTTGTAGGCAGAGCACCAGCAGTGTTTGCAGTGATAACAAAAGGTGTTTTCAGAAGGAAACCCAGACCCCGGATGGCTCACCTCCCCACACAAATGACTCAGCCTTTTCAAGGCACTTAACTCGAGCAGTGAATTGCCTCTGATCTTATAAATGCATTATTTCTAGCTTAGCCGCAAGGATCTAGGAAACGTGCTCAAATCCTGCCATGGTGCCCAAGGGGATGTCAAGCACTCAAGAAAACGGACCAGTGGCCAGCTGCCACCACGCGTTCCTCCCCGGCATGTCAGACCGGCACTGCCTCCATCGTGTCGTGCTGCACCACACTCGTTAGCTTTCCTGTTCTTTGGTCACCAGTCATCGTTAGCAATCAGGCAAGGAATTAATGGGTTGCTCCAAGAAGCCTGAGGTACAAGGCATACCTCCTCAGGTTTTAGTTCCCTGCACTTTCCCCGACAAGCTCACGCGGCGGCGTACCTTTGCTGATGTGACAGTCTTGCTAATAAGGCACGCTGGTGGCACAGTGTGTGTCAGAGATGAAGATGAGGACGCAGACACAGCTGTGGCTTAATGGACTCGCTGGCTCAGTGGGCAAAACAGAGGCAACTGGGGAGAAGAGTGGGGTCCACTGTGACATGCAGAAACAGGACCTTTCTTGTTGCGGGTCAGGCAGGAGACTCAGCTCAGGGATGAGTTGCCACAGAGGTCTCAGGTGGCTCATGGGGTCACAGGAGCTGCCCAGGGTGATCCTCCAGCCCATGGACCCACTGAGTGCACCTACACCTTGGAAACGCTCTGTGTTACCATAGTCATTGGCCCCCACGCCCATCGCCTTGTTTATAGGCGTCTTCATCAGCGACAGCGTTAAGACACGTCTTGCTGGGGGACTGCAGGCGCAGAAGCTTGGCTTTTGTTTTGTCACACGCTGGAGGCTCCCCAAACCTCAGACTCGCGTAGGGGCTGAGCGGAGGAGAGGGACGCAAGTTCATGGGCAAGAGGTGTCATCTGCACGTTGCTCACCGCAGGGAAAGGAAGTGCCTGAATTTTACTTTTCCTAGGTCTTTTCATCAGGAAACTAGAACGCTGTTGGTTTCGCTTTGAATATTTTGTTCACAGAACGCAGTGTGCAGAGATGCCCCTCGGGTACCGCTGTGCAAAGGCATCATTTTAGTTGCCATTATTATGCTGATGACGTGCTGATTTGTGCCGAGATCCCAGATGACCCTGGAAAAGCAATTTCCTGTTTGATGAGGTGCCGAAGTGACACCAAGTCTGGGATGTCTGAGACTCTCCTGAAGCTCTGATTAACATTTCACTCCTGGCTGTTCCTCTCTGCAGCCCTATTACACGGTCAGTCATTTGGATTTGCAGCCTTGGGCTCGCCCATGATCCAGAACCTTCTGCAGCTACCATCTGGCTTGAACCAAACACACATAAGAAGTTTTTTTTTTCTTTTCTGTTATCTCTGAAACACAAAGAGGCTGTCTCAAGGGAAGAGGTGCTTTTAATTAATGCCACTTGCACATCATGTTTGGATCAGGGCAATTCTCTCCTTGCAGGCCCCCAGACTGTTCGCCGTGTATTGCTACCACACCAGCACAATTCGGCAGCTGAAACCCTCCCCAGTTCCCGACGGGAACCAGAGCACATTACATCAGCACAGACATCTATGCAACACTCCTAATGAAGTTTCAGATTGATTTTCCTCCTCAAGGTTATCTGTGATGGTACCTCCAGGCACATTAGAAAACTGATGGTTTAGAACAGTTTGCTCTAACAAGCTTTCTACAGCATCCTGTGACGTACGGCAATCATTTTGGGAAGGCTGAGCTATTAAAACCTGAAAGAAAATATATACTTACCAATGAATAAGAACAACGTTACCTACGTAACAGATGCTGAGTAGACATATGGTGAAGAGAGTCACAAAGTCCTTTCTAAAGTCTAACTGGCTTTGCATCAGTTTGCACGGCCATGAGAAAGCCTCTCCTGTGCAAAGACCTTTGGGAGGGAGAGAGCCTATGGAGAGGTCCTGCCCACGACCCCCACCAACCCCTCCTCTGGGTTCCTCCCCAGCAAAATGCACCCCACAGCATCCCAGTCCTCTGCAGAAAGGAGGAGGAGTGAACAGCACAGAGGGGAAGGGCGGAGGAGACTGAGATGACAGCTGGAAGCAGAAGAGACAGATAAGGATAAAGAAGAGAAAATGATCAAGAAGAAAAATTTCTCACTGCTGGAGTTTTAAAGACTGGAAAAGGAAAGGGGGAAAAACCCAGTGAAATGGATCTGGGTAAAAAATAAAGATACAGAGTGAAAGGAAGATGGTAGAATGTCATAAGCCAAAATATGACAACAAACCACAGGTAAAGACCAAAAATGTTGTAATCGTGACAGGCAAGCATCCATCACAGCATCCTGTACAGTCCCCTCAACTCCCGTGCCCTGCAGCGTGGTTGCATCCTGCCTCCAGCCAGGCTTTGCCCAGGGCATCTCTCCTGCCAGACACTGGTGAACTGCCAGGTTGATTTTAACATCCTGTTAATGAGCGAGCATAGCCCCACATAACCAACCCACTTTCATCATCAGTGATTCTGCATCTTTCCTTTAATTAAGCAGCCGCTAAGCTTTTGGACAGCTAAAAAAAAAAGGAAAAAAAGGAGAACACCCTGACAACATTCACTTTCACATTTAATTTCCCGTGACTGTGTCACGAACATAGACCCCCGTGCCACACTGACGCACAGACTTGAGTCAACTGTTGTGCCAACGCTCTGAACCACGTCTCTGCCTGTCCACTGCTTTATGCCTGTACGAGAGATGGGTGCTGGCATTATTTTCAATAATACATTGTGCTACCAAACACAAGGCATCATCCACGTTCCCCAGGGACGGCTCCTTCTCAGGGCTGCAATGGATAAGCCAAGGAAGAAGGGTGCCAAGGACAAACCCGGTACATGCACAACTGGGGGCCTCCAAGCCGCACACCGTAACCACCTGGCTGCATGGCAGAATTCAACGTAGCACCGAGAGGAATGCTCCAAAATGAATCATTACCTGAATTTCAAATTCGTTTCTCCCTTTTCCCTCCCAACCAAGGGACAGTAAGAACAACAGTGCAGTACTTGTTGTAGGCTTATCCCTGAGATGGGAATCAAAAATTGCTGAGCTGCCATAGCAAAGCCACTCCATTTGAGGATCACATACCATTTTGAATGTAAAAAGCTGACAGCTCCTTAAATGACTGTCATTCTGGTGCACTCACAGCTCAAAGCTTAAAAAGCAAGTCCAATACATACTCCCTCTACCATAAAAATGGCTTAATTTGAGGGGAGAAGGAATTTTTACGCTATTTTCCTACCATGACCAGGCATTTTTTTTCGTTTGCAGAACGATCTCCAAGCTCTCATTAGTGCTGGTCTAAAACGTTTATTCCTGCCCACTCAAATCTGCCAAAAGAGAAATGAATCATATGTCAATAAAACTTGGGGTCCTGAACATGTGCGAAATGTGCGAATCTGAGCCCGGCTACAGCAAGGCCTGCCAACTTCATTCATGGTAATTAAGCAAAGCCACATGCATTTAAGGGGATATTTAAGGAGTGCAGAGAGTTCCTATGGGGACTGGACTCCATGAGTAGCTACTGCGCTTTAGAAACACATTAATTACCCTGCAAGAAAAAGCGTCCCAGAACTACCACGGATAAAGAATTTGGCAATACCAGCACTGACATTTTCTACAAGGAATAAGCCCTTCTGCTTAGCTGCTGGCTCTGACGATACACTGGACGGCAGCTCCCCTGTGCCTCTGCTTTGGCCTCAGTCACCCTAAGTGCTCGATGCATGATCCAAACCAAAAAAGCACTTACAGACAGGTACAGTCTTTTGCGTGAAGCTTAGCATGAAGTCGTTTATCGCACTGATTCCTCAGGGCTGAGAGGACAGCACGCTGCTCACCCATGTTTGGGTTCTCTGACCACCCATTCCCGACATGACGAGCACAGCGATGCTGCACAGCCCACCTCCTTACACCCAAGACAAGTTCTCAGGCTGTTAGTTAACAAGCGACTCCTTGAGGTGGTAATGAAAATACTCTATTAATGATGATGGGCTTTCACCCTCCGAGGAGCTGTACGTCCCATCCACAGGCCTAAGGAGCAGTGGAGTCAACGGAGCTGTTGGCTGCAGAAGCTGGACCATGCCTCAGCCTGGGAGAAACCCACCCGTCCCTGCCGACACCACGTGCACCAGAAGATTGCTGCCATCCCCCACCTTTTTTAGCAGGACTTACTCGTGCTGACATAGTCCTGTACTGAGGCAGTGTCCCAGCTCTGGGCTTGATGGGGCTCAGCGTGACGGTGGGACAAGGACTCAGCATCCGACTTTATCAGCGCACTCCATGGCACTGGCTTCCAGGTGGATACAGCAAGCGCGAAACGGATGTTCATCTTAGCCAATACCATTTAGGCCACTTTCTCCACTCTTCCACAAACCTTGCCCCATCCCGCTCCCACCGGTATGAAGAGAAAACCTTCTCCACAGCTCCTGCCGTCTGGAATCACTTTATTCCATCTCTCCAGCTCATCATGTTTCTGTCTATAAATGCCAATTAAAAAAAAAAATCCCGTATTTTGTGTCTTTCATCTTTACATATCACATCTATGCCTGTCTGCTTTTCTCTCCCGCCTGTTACCGGTTTTCCAAGCACCTGCTTCAGCATTTTCTCCACCACGCTCTTTATCGCTGGGGGGGTGCTGCTGCCAGCTGCTGCTCCGTGCCAGAGCCCCGCGGCAGCCAACCCCGCCTGGCAAATTTTCATCCACTCATGATCAGAACTGACTCAGGTTCAATCCAACAAGAAACTAATAAAGGCTGTCTGTCGCTCAACTAATCAAGCAAAAAAGTGAGAAGTATAAAAAAAAGTTGTCAACATGTCCAATCTATCATTGCACTGGCAGAATCTTCCAACTAGCAATCAAACAAAACCTCACAAATTTCTAGCACAAGCGTCACCGTTATTGAAAGACATGAAAATGCAGTTTTTCAAAGTAATAAGCTTTATTGTTTCACTTCTTCCAGTGCATGCATTTAACTTGAATCACTAAGAGAAAATACACCTTATTCAATGAACTTTAAAAATCTTATTGCTGAGAGAACAAGGGAAGATGATACCAAACATCCTCCCTGGATATCCTAGGACAAGTACTGTTGTTCTATTTGCAGTTGCAGTCTGTCAGCTAAGACCCAGCCAAAAAGAACAAGGAAAAGACCAGAACAAGACGTTTCAGTAATCAAGATGTGAAAGACTTTGCTTAAATTAAGTTTTTCCATATGATAGCAAGCAGATAGATGCAAAAGGCTTGTAAGGTTAGGCCTGCCCATTCAAAGGGAGTTTTCTCTTTTTCTCCTTCCTTTTATAAATATCAGAAATGCCAATTTCTGAATAAATACTTTATCTTGAATCCTGGTGAAGCAGACAGCACTGCTGAAAACAGCAGCAGCTTTCAATGAAACTTTGGAGAGGGAGGAGGGAGGAAGGGCTGGCTCGGAGCTTGGCACATGAAGGCAGAGATGATCTTGTCTAATCAAGGTCTGTATTAGCTGTGGAATTAATCCATGTTACTAATAAAGAGATACATAATACAGAGAAGTATTTATCATGCAAAAGCGGGGGGGCAGGCAGAAAAAGCAATGCTGCATGGTGTGACTCATGGGAGGATAACGGGATGCAAAGAGGAGAGCTCTGTCCTCAGATATACAACGCAGAGCCCGAGTTGAAGTGCAAATACCAGAAAGAAAAAAGCTGTTGCAGGCATTTGTAAACAAACATTTGGGGAAAAGGCCCAAGCAGTGAGGGGAGCCCAGGAATATCTGTCCTCGTTCATTTTCCTTATGAACCATTTCATAACACAGCTGTCCCCTCACCCCCCACTGCCACTCTACCGAGCAAAGCAGATCCCACTGACACGAAGACATGTCCTACATAAAGACACACTCGGGGACCCCACGGTTTTGATTTGTGCACGACTTTCAAAACTTCCCTTTTTGCATGAACAATGTTCAGGCTAATCCCATAACACTGCTATTACAGCAAATCTAGTGGGCTCTCTTGCAGTTATCAGGGGTCTGATCTCTCTTACACACTGCAGAAGGTCTGAGCAAGAGGCAAAAGCGCTCTCCAGCCACTCTGCACACAGAGAGGGGGCAAAGCAGAGTCAGAGACCCGGCTGACTTCGTGTATAAACACTGCTCGGTGGATTTTACTTCCACAAGTGTCTGATCACAAGTTTCCACTCCAAATCAGACTCTCGGACCCACACCATAAATCAGCAGTGAGGCCAATGATTTACTGTTCATCTCATCCGATACCTCTGGCTATACCACCCTTTTGTGAACACATAAAAATCAAAGAAAATGTGAACCACCCAAGTTCACACAGGTTTTTGATTCAGCAAAGGCTCTAAAACTTAGAAACTGCAATCCCAGAGCTGGCAAGGAACTGGGAGAGGCAACCCTGTTATACCAACCTTGAGTGGTACTCCTGTCCTTAGCACAAACGTTTGAGATGTTGCTCATGCTACGCTCTTAGCTTGGCTTTCTATGGGATCTCGTGCCTCTAGCTATGTGGGTGATACTGCTAATAGCAAATTTGGTAGCCAACTGCTGTTCCTGGGCGCAAAGCTCAGACTCCCATTGAACAGCTCTTTTCCCGGCTGGCAAGGAGGTGGCACTGACCAGAGCCCCTTCCTGAGAACAGACCCTCTGCACCTCCTCTTCCCATCCCATCGGATGGTTGAATCTAGTCCAAAATGCATGCTCAAACTTGCATGCATGCAAGGTGCCACCTACATCAGACAAAAGCTATGGCAAGTTTATTTCCTTCAGGGACATGATGTAAATAAATCCACCACTACCTTGCAATTTTTTTGCTCATGCATTATGCCGTAAGTCTGTAGAGACTTTGTCTTCTATACACTTTCTTGAATCAAATCATTACTGAACTGGCACCAGTGGTTCAGTTCATGTTCCCAAAGCACAGTCATGTTAACAACCACAGGGGTGACCCAGATGGTGCAGTGTCACTGCAGTGTCTAGGAATGGATGCAGGTCACTGTAGTGACAAGAAAAGATCTTCCAAAAGGTGCAGACTTCCAAAGCAGTCTTGATTTATTCTCATTAGAGTTGACACAGGATCTTTTGTCACCTCCTTTGAATATGAAAGAGGACAGCTCCTCTACCTCACAGTATTAGTTAAAAGACCAGTTATAGGCCCACCAGTATTTCAGCCCAGCAGATGCTGTATTAACAAGATGACAATGACTAATTAGAAACTGCATTACTTGCCAACAAGCAAAGGAACTGCACAAAAGAACAGTGAGAAAAATTGTGGCAATAATCTGATAAATTCTGTTACCTGAGAACTAGGCACAAGGGCTTTCCACCAGTGTCCGCCTTTCACAAGGTCTACATCGCTCAAGGGCATTGACACTTTGCCAATAACACAATGGCGCGAGAATTTGTCAAAATCCACTACGGTTAAAAGCAGAGTTCTTCTCTGGGCTTCTAAAAAGGGGATTTCAAATGTGTACCTCTCTTCAAACACCGGGTTCTGCGTTTTGCGTTTCACTCCAGTCTGCTTGGAGTTCTTCTGATCAGGAAGAAGGCAGATCTTCACGTAGGGGTTAGAGTGAGCCATGTCTTGCCTTGAACCGTCGTAAGAAATCGGAGGAGGCAGATCTTTAGCCTCAATGACTCGTACTATTAGATAATTATGCAACAGGTCGTACTGAGTGCTAAAATGCAGCATGCCCAGCTGATACTTCGATAAGATCTCCTCATCTGTCAAGGAGTCCATATCATCGCTATTTGAGTCAAGAGAGTACAGTCTTGGTTCAAACTTTCTAAAATAGTCATCTGGGGTATAGGTTTTTCGCAGGACAGTTGGCTGAACTATTTCTTTCTTTGCTCCTATTATTCCAAACTCGATAGGTTTAATGTCAATTAATGGAGAACTTGGCCTCCTCGATTCTAAACCTAAATGAGAGAAATGCACAAATACGATTGTTAGAAACTCAACTGAAGCCATTAGAGGCACAAGTCAGCTTGTGCTTCTTTGGGTACAGCTATTCTGCGTCCATGCAATGCCCAGCACAGCAGGCTCCCCAGTGGGACTTTTCACCATTACATTGCCAACAATTAATCGCACCTTTGGTTAGGCTGAAGTGCAAGCTCAGCTACGCTTCCCCCCCCCGCCCCCGTCCCTTTCCACGTGCAATTATCATGCATGTGCTTCAGCAAGAAAAACACGGACAGCCCCTTCCACTGTGTTCCTGCAGAACAGGATGAGATTTTAATCAATGTACCTTCAACTTGACTTGATTCCCTGTCTAAAAGATGAAAGAGCAAGCACTACAGTTTGATTTTCTTCCCCACAAGAATTACATTAATGTTGGAAGGACGACCTTACTTGAAATCCGCCTCGTGAGGCTGTAAGTGGACCGTGATGCATCTGAAGATGACCGCCTTCTGTCAGGGGAAACATCCTGAAGAGTGGGAGGCAGCTCACTGATTGTATTATCAGAGTCTCCATCTTTGTCCTCATTTTGGCTGCTTATCCTGTTATAACGAGAGACCTTTGGGTGATTCAACCCAGTAAAAGGAGTATATACAGTATAGAAATGCATTCTGGTATTCTGGGTCTAATCTTCGGTGCACATCCCTGGACGCTGTGGGTATCTCCTGATTTATTTGGCAAGCATAAGGCTGAGCAACTGACTTCAGACCTATGTAAAAAACAGATTCTTTATCTTTCTGCCTGTCTTTCAAACAGACTTATATCAGTATTAGAGCATGACACAGGCCACATGGGCATGTGTGACTCAGATCTTGATCAGAAGTATTGTATTTGTCTTTAAGAAAAAAGAAAGGAAAAAAAACCACCCGCAAACCACAAAACCCAAACAGTAGCTTATTGCTGTAAATTCACAGCTACACTTTGGAAGCACAGCCTTCACTAGGAATGAACCAGCATGGGAAACCGCCACATTCAGACATCTCAAGCCTACCACACACCCCTCTCAGTAAAATATTGCTTCGCAGGTACACCACAATGGTTTCAAAACACAATCTTATAAATACAATTAATTAACAGCTATTTATTGACATGCCTTTTTAACTAATTGGCTGCTTTTTATCCACTTCTATAAAGCAGAGGTGATTCTCACAAGACAGTAATTTTACTTCTCAGGGGTCTCAGTGGGAGCAGGGAAGTTGGCAGGATCTGAATAACAAAGCAAATTGCAGTGAGAGCTGTGGCATCTTTGAGAAGACTCAACAGAAGACTGGCATCATAAAGAAGTCCACATGTAATTCCCATTTCAGTTTATAGATACACACACGCATATGTTGTTTTCATATAAAACAACATTCTGGTTAAAAACCTCAACATGTCACAGCCACAGTGGCTCACAAAAGCAGTCAGAACCTCCCAACCTTGACTGAAAGAAGAGCAAGAGCAGACAGTAACAAGTAGAGGAGATAAAGTCTCCAACTGCACCTTCAGAGGGGAAGCGGCTGGCAGACATTTGCCAATGGAAATGAAATCACACAATGGTATGTGATGTGTAGCGCATCATGCAAACCAAGCCTTTTGGTTAATCCATGAGACAGAGTACTCCAAAAAATAGCAGCAGATCACAAGGAAAGCATCAGCATGAAATTAGCAAAGCAAAGAGGAATACTGTGCGAGTTTTGCTCCTGATTCACCCTTTCTACATGCATGGCTCAGTTGGGTGTAAACGAAATATATTGAATCATTTGCTTTAGTAACCAATGACTGAACTAGAGCAATAAATATATTCTGCAAAAAGCAGTAAACTCACAGAAAAGGCCCCTCAAATATAAAGGAGATTTAAACAGGAATTTCTTATCTGAATTCACAAAGTTCACAGCAGGATCCATGCAAATCTCACCAACCCAGAGTCACGCAACTCACCCACATTAAAAAAAGTCTGCTAATAATCAAAACCAAACCCTATGCTAAAAGGGGCATACGATATTTGCACAACTCTGCAGCCCATTAAAGGCAGCCCATATCATGCAGTTTGACATATAATCAGTACTTGGAACACAAATAGCTTTTTCATGCCTAAATGCGGGTCTACACAATCATAGGTAGCATTTGGATACACTTGTGTTTGAGAAGCAAATGCACAGAACGAGGAGAAGGCAGGGTGAAAAGGGAATCAGGAAGAGAGGCATTAAGGATGTTCTACAACGGGTAAACGTAATAGTGAGTTAATAACACACAGATGACCTTTAGTAAGGAAATTGCTACTGAGCCACAATAATTTTTCCTCAAATAAACTTTGGCTCTGGTTAAAGCAGCTCTGTTTCTGTTTAATCTGAACCTTGGGAAAGAGGAGTCGCGTCCTGATTTCAATTCAGTCTCGCAGACCATGCACCGTTTATCTTTGGGGTTCATGTAGAATATTCCATAACGGGTAGTGCCGACATACACCCTCACTCCCAGCCCATTTCTGCAAAGACCAGGATGCAAGCGCTCCTCATGAAATGACAAGAAGCTACCATGCATTCAGGTCAATACAATTAGACTCACTGCAGTAAGAACTTTTTTTCCTAAGTAGCCACTGTGAAAAATTCAGAAAGTGAGGGGGAAAAAAAAAAAAATCAACAGTCTCCCAAGAGGAAGGGCTTAAACTTGCAGTTTGAACGTCCCCTCATGAATTTCCAGGACAATGAGGTGTCTCAGAGCTGGCAAAGGGAAAACCTACAGGCAAAAGAATAAAGGATAGATTATTAAGCACGGGCGTTCAGATGTTTTCTAGTAGGCCAATGAAGACCATAAAAGCAGTTTACCCCTGGGGACTGGGTGGGGAGGTAAGGAAGGAGCAAATTGCATTCTGCATTACACCACTGTCCTGGGCCCATGAAGAAGTGGCAAGATGGAAAGATCTCAGCTGAAAACCTAGATCTATTTTTGAAACACTTTCAGGCTGAGAGCAGGGAATACAATAAATTGATTTGTTCCCAAATTCAATACACGCATCTAAATGCGGAATATGGTGGTGTCAAATTCATCTTCCATTTTAGGGGTTTCCACTGAATCCAAAAGCCCCCTTTTCAAAAATAAAATGTAAAAAAAGGATGAAGGGTCAATTGGCATACACAGATCTCTGAGCACTTAAAAACATACCCATTAAACACCTTATTCTGAGACCAATTCCAAACCCTTACTCTGCTCACACATCTAAGTCCACACGTTGTTTCCTACCTCCAAAAATGCATGCGGAGATTTAAGAGTATAAGATCATAGCGAAAATAGAAATCTTCTTTGGCTTCTGAATTCCGAGCCAGCAGAGGCTGCATGGGATCGTTTCCACCTTAAACCTGCACACACAAAAAGCGTGGCCCTCCTACTGATCAGCCAACAGAACAGTTTCTGTCTCCTGCCTTTTCCTCTCCTTTCCTCTTTGTCTTCCAGACTCTTGGTCCCCTACAGGTTCATTTTCTCCCCCTCTCCTCTCAATCACATCCCCTCAGCTCCTTTCCCTCTCCGTAGCTCCTCTGCTCTCTTTGCCCTCCTCACTCGACTCATTTCTGGGATCCCTCACCACTTTCCAACAAAGTCACCCTGGAAGCTTAAAGCATCACCATCTTCCCTGACAGCACCCTGGGTTCATCCCAGCTGAAGAAGAGGAGCCAACAGCCTTTTCAAGCAGGCAAAGCCCCATCTCCAGCTTCCACATCAAGGTGTGTTAACAGGCATCCTTAGAGATCACAGGATTTGCAACAGTGCCAGAGGAGATGGTGACTTCAGTGACCCTAAAGCATGGCAGCATCCATGCCTCCTCACAAAACAAAGCCACTTCTCTCGTGCGTCCTCTTCTTGGATTCCTGCTGCCCCTCTCGGGCATTACCTCTGGGAACTCACCTTCTCTCAGCACTAAAGCAGAACAGGGAGGCGCTAACCGCACCAGATCACCTGAAGCTGGAAGGGAAGATGGATACGTGACCTTGGCTGGGGTCCTGGGGACCCTGCCCAGGGCTGCTAGCGTGAGTGGGTGCAGCATAAAGCACAACATGGTTGAAGAACCGGGCTTTTTTTCCTCAAAGCGCATTGTCTTCTGTTTATGGCCATTCCAATAAGTTAATCGTAGAGGCTTTCAGATGGAGCAGGACTGGGGGAAAACAACACAGGCTGGAGAGAGCATTTTATGAGTCCAAAGGTCTCCATGTTCTCTGCCTCTGGCAAAGTCCAGCTCATCTGCAAAGTCACCATACATCTGAGTTTTGAGATCAAAAGAAGAACAGAGCTTCAATGCTTACAATGCCCCTTTAGCCAGACAGATGGATCCAGCAGTCAAAAACTACACCGTGGGACAATCACCCTACACCCCCAAACACACATGACGTCCCTTCTGCTCCTCAGCACACCAGAGAAACTCTGAAGCATCCTCTCACAACAAGCCTAGCTACTTGTTCCCAAGTATGTAATTGTTCCTGCAGCAATCTTTCTACATCCAATACTGCAGCCTCATCACTGTATTCGCCTGTGCGCGCTGCTTTCCTATTTAGCATTGATTTTGTTTCCATTTCCCATTAATTGCAGGTGAATCCATTTCTGGGCATATATCAGACTATTAAATATGCTGCTCCAGATTTAAAAATCACTCTAACACATCTTGAACATCTCTATTTTTATTGCTTCAGTATTAATTACCATCCTATTCTACCCAGATTCAAAAGAGTATATAGACAAGAACACGATTTAAACATGAGACAATTTATTTCATGCAGCACCAAGACATGGACCTTCCAGACCTGACGCAGAATAACAGCAGGTACTCACAGGAGTAGATAAACCAGTTAAAACCAGTTGATTTTAACCGGTTTAAATCAACTGGTACTGCCTCGGTACCAACTTCTGAGCACGATATGATGCACTAAATAGGTACCTCCTGTGCCACAGCTTCTGGACACACCGAAGCTGTGTCCATCAAACGATCTGCTCTCACAGAAGACAGCCCAGCCCAGCCAACAAAGCAGACACTAAAAGACAGGAGACCTCTGCTCCCTTCTCGGTTTCACTGATGCCTCCACAGTGTCACCTCTGTGCCGCAAATTCCCAAACGAGAAGGAGTAGAACAGGGAAGACTTCACTGACTTTCTTTGCAATAGATTTGCAAAAACGCTAATCAAAGCCCCAGATAAAACCCGGCATTGTCGCTGTTCTTCTTTAATGATTCCATAGGAAATCTTGAAGAGTACTAAGATGACGCAGGAGATCAAGTCTTGCTAAATGAAACTTTAGATGAATTTCCCCTTTAGAGCACGCACGAGGTACGCCTTTCATCTGCCTGTATGATAACCACCTTCGCGCTAGGGTAAGAAAACGCTTCAAAACAACCTCATCAGCACTTCAGCTAAGTCGAAGTGCTCCAAAGGGCTGGTCCGTTTGAAGAGGCAATAGGACTGAAGATGAAAAGCATCTTTAGAAAAGGGTGCACAGCTAAACCAGTTATCAGCTTGCTATGCTAGCTTACGGAATTAACTCCTGTCTTACTCATCGGAAAAGTGTTTTACAAAGACTAACCTTACTATTTGAGCTAACAGGGCTGCCCTTTTTCACCTTGCCATCGAGTAGCCTACGTTCCCACCCTCAGCAGGAGGTTCCTCCTTTCTACGTGGCATCCTCTGAATGTCCTATCACCATTTTGTATCAATACTCTCATCGCAGCTGAACAGCCCTACTCCTCAGTTAAAGCTATGAAATTGTGCATCTAAACTTACAGCCAGGCTGGAGTTTGAGCAGGAAAAGGTCCCAGGATTTCAACTTCATCTTCATTTGTTTGACAACAGCTACAGTCGAAACACTTCTGACAACAATTTCTACAAGTCCACCGGCACAGCAAGAGATCCGAGATCCTAGCGAGCAGACCCTGAAGCCATTGGAAACCAAAGTACAAGATTACCCATCAATAGCTATTGAGAAATAACATTCAGCTGTATTTATGTTTGTGTTTCTGCAACAGAACGTTAAGAACTGCATTTATTCCATCCATATCAACAGACAAGTGCTATGCGGTTACCAGCCCAACTTCACTGACACCATAACAAGGCAGGAAAATAAGCATTCACTGCAGGTATTTTCCCTCTAGTAGCAATGTATTATTATGTAGGTTGGCAAGAGAGTGATTTACAAAACACTATGGCATATCAATATGCTAGAGTGGAAACATGCTTATTCTTTCACGCACATCAACAAACTAATAGATCGGCAAATGTACAACAGAAGGAATTAAAAACAGAATGTAAGTGAAAGCTCCGATTTAATCTGGCAAGGGTCTACTTAATTTGAAAATCTTAACACACCAACGTGAAAACATTTTGTCCCTGTAGATGTATCAGCATGTCGTATTTGCATGATCCGTACACATACAGCATTACAACCCAACAAACTTGCCACTAAAATGGATTAGCAAAAGCCTCCCCTCTGCTATGATGATTAATTTAATGAAGAACCTTCAATGATTTTTTTTTTTAAAGAAGTTACTTGACCCAGAAAAGTATTTCATTTCTTTGGTTGCCACGATGGCACTGGCAGCATCCCCTGTACCAGTGCTCCTCTGCTGCTACAACCACGGGGTGTGAGCAGCCCATCGGAGAGGCAACAGGCTGCTGCCCCATTGCCATGCCATCCCTACAGCCTTCCCTCCACTTCAAAGCTCTACTTGCTTCAAGAGGAACAGAAAGCCCAAACTTAGCCCACTTCCCACCCACGCCAGCTCCAACTTGTGCGGTTTGTAAGAAGGCTCATTAAGCAGCAGAAGGGCACTGCTAATAAAGGGCATCACTCCGCAGTCAAGGGGGAGAAGACATGCAGCTGCAAGAGCACAGCACGTGCACATCCAGGGTCGAATCGCTTTACGATTGTATGTGACCTTGAATTGTTCCTAAGAAGCTGAAGAAATAAAGCACATGAGAATTTCTCCACAGGTACCCCCCCCGAATACTTGAGACATGTGCAGTATTCACGAGTGTGCAGACACAAGGGCACTATCACACCAAGCAAAGGAGTTTCCTCTGAGGAACGCGGACCTGCAAAGAAGACTCCACAGGAACATTGCTCTTTGCTCCAGTAAAACACACAGTTTTTTCCATAAACAAAATCTGAACATTGGAAAAAAAAAAAATAATTACCAGCCCAAAATGCGGTGCATTACTTATATCTAGGACATCAGTAAAGAGTCAGAAAATACAAGACAATCCCCTCAGGACAGAGTGAGGAGACAGAGCAGAGAGTGAATCATCAGATTAACTCACCTCATTTATTGGTTCCAACTGTCCTTTTAGACATCCAGGATGAAGCAAAGGGGAACAAAATGAAAAAGACAAAACCAGGTTAGAATGCTCAAATAACTTCAAATTTTCTGCCATGACATGCCCCGGCCTGGGATGAGCTTGGATTTCTGGCAAGACAGTACCTTGAAAACGTTAGAGGAAGGAGAGGTCTCCTGACCAGGCATCACCTTCTGCTGTTTCCAGTCCCTCCCCACCAACCTCCCTCTGCTCCTCCTTCCCCAGGAGCAAAACTCCTGAACCCACCCTGGAGCATGGAAGTCCTGCTCATTGCCCCTTGCTAACAGGGTGTCACGTGCAACCACTTACTTTCTTTTCTTTAACAACCTTTCTCTAACTGCAGCAACTACTTGCTGCTGACAACAAACCATATCCAAATTTTCCAGTTAGATGCCACAGTGGAAAAAAAGACTTTCCTTCAGATTCAGCCCACAGAAACGCAGTTTCAATGCCAACCCGTTAAAAGCAACATTTCTAGGAAGGGGCACGGACTCAGAATACTCTCCATTACGTACACGTCACTTGAGGTAGCTGGGCATCTTCAGTCTCATCCTCAGATGTGACTTGAAGAACACAAAAAATAGAAGTTAAGTGCTCAAAACTTGAGTCACGCACTCCAGTTCGAAAATCTGCACTGCAGCCACTTCCCCCAAGTCATGGAGAAAATCTACAGCAACAGAAGAAATCATCGCAAGCCAGTGTTTTATTCACAAAGCCACCCTTGGAACATTATACATGACCCACTTTGTTGATAACTGGAGACTTAGTAGCATTTCAGATGCCTGCTGAAATGTTTTTCCTATCGCTTTCTAAGAGTTTCCTAATTGTCCTGGATACCTTTCTACAGAGGGAATCCCTTAAAAAAAAACAAACCAAAACCAACCCAAACAAACAAACAAAACCACCACAAAAACCACACAATAAAAAACACACTCAACCCCCTCCCCCCCCCTTCTCTACTCTTCTACATGTAGAAATTGGTTTCTAGCTTTATGCTCATGACAGGGACAAGAGCAGCCTTTTATAAAGCTGGGATGCAGAAGTTGCCTTTAGTTCCAAGAACTCTCCCATGGACCACGTTTCAGCCCAAGCCTTCCTTCTAAACTTCTCGGAAACCAGTGCTTGGTGAAAAGGCCACCACTTGTTTGAAACACAGATTAAGAGACTGGAAATGCTGCAGTGCAATGTGACAAGACAGTGATTACCAGATACCCATGGACCAAGTGTTTAAGAAAATCCTAAATGGTTTAAAGGGCTTTATCATTCCTTATTAATGCAAAGTTTCAGCCAGAGCACGGCAGCCAAAGCTACAGTGGTTTAGCAAAGCTGCAACAAGAATATTTAAATTGCTCTAAAATGAAGCCGCTGGATCCGTGCCACATGATTGAACGCCGTAGCATGTGCTGTGCGAAGGAACTGCCATTTCCAAATGGCCCGCAGGGATGCACGGTAGGCTTGTGTCAAACAGCCCTCCTGGTTACCATCGGCCACCGGTGATGTGAAACCGCTCCAGTGTACCACCAGCCCCAAGAGCACAGGCAGCGGTCCCACAGGCACCATAATAAAGTGCCTCTGTGACCACCCACGAATCTCCGCCAGGAAATGGGAGGACAGAAATAAGAACTAAGTATTACAGTGCAGAAGAGGTAAACAAGTAACCAGTGCCATACAGGGCTTGAACGCAGGGACCTATGAAAGGAGAGCAAACACGACCAGCTGTGTGCATCCACCTCGCTCACACCGGGCACGAGGGTTGGGGCTGGGGAAGGGCAGAGGTTTAGGGAAGGCTGCAACAGCCAGCAGGCACTGGGGCATCCCAGGGAGCAAACCTGCTGCAACACGCTCAGCACCCCCAGGAGAAGGGCTCCAGGGTTGGGGAGACACCATCATGCCCTGCCACGCTGTCCCAAACCGGACAAACAGAGGACAACCCAACTGGAAGCCCCCAGCCACAAGTGAACCCTCACTGAAGGCCAACGGTGGCTGCCCCAGGTGCACCCCCTCGCCCGGAGCTGGGCGCGAGGCAGAGCTACATCCCCGCTTCACACCGTGCCGCAGGGGCCCAGTCCCCCCAGTGTGCCTGGGCCCACGGTGGGGGTCACCTGCTCCGAGTCAGCACAGCCACCGATCACAACCGGGTCAACAGACCCGCTACAACAACCCGCCACCGCGGTGTCCCCAGGGATGCTGCAGCAGGGTGGGGTCCACACTGGTGATGCACCCTGCAGTTACACCCCCAGGGAAGGCACAAGCCCCACCACGGTGGGCACCGCAGCCGAGGGACAGTGGGGTCCCCGCAGCCACACGCCCGTGGGTGGCCTCCCACCGCCCCAAGCTGACCAGCACCACAGTGCGGGGACAACAGGGTGTCCCCGCTGCCCCCGTCCCCACCCGCGTACCCCCACCTCGCACACGGGGGCCCCGACGCCGGAGGGCCCGCCCGGCCCCGCGGGAGCTCCCCGCCGAGCCCAGGGGCCCGGCAGCCCCGCACCCCCCCGGCCGTACGGGGCTCACCTGCGGGCGGCTCCGGCCCGCCCCCCCGGGGGCAGCGCCCGCCGCGCTCCCCGCTCCCACCCCCGGGCGCCGCGGCGGCTCTGCCCCGAGCGGGAGGGGGGCCGTGGGGGCACGGCGGGGCGGCTGGAGGTGGGCACGGCCCCGTGGGTCGGGGGGCCATGGGCGGCGTTGGCAGCGGTGTCTCTACCTACGCCCCAGCGCCCGGGCTCCCCGCGCAGCTGGAAATGCTCCGCTGGGGTTATCTTAAAAGCGGGCGGCCGCCTTCGGCGCTAGAGATGGAGAACAGGCGGCTGGGAGCCGCAGGGCCGGAGGGGGAAATCGCTCAGGGTTTAAACCAGCCCGAAATTCAATTCAGCCTCACGCTGCTGGGGGGGGGGTCCCTGCCACCACGCCGAAGGCTGGGGCTCGCCACAGCCCGGGGCCCCTGTGCCCCCCAGCCCGCCGGGCTGTGCCCGGGCCGGAGGGTCCGGTTAAGCCCCAGCGCACCTCCGTCTGCCCGCGGGGCTTGGCGCCCTCCTCCCCGCAGGAAGTCCCTGTGCGGGCTCGGCCGGGCTCGCACGCCCCCGGGGCCGCCCCACTCCCGCCGGCAGAGAGGAGAGAGGGCTGCGGGCGGCTCGCCGCCCCCCGCGGGGACCCGCTCCTTCCCCGGCGCCTGGCGAACGGCAGCCTGCGAGCCCCGCTCCTGCCCCGGCCCCGCCTGCCCCCCTCGCCGGGGGCTGCTGCCGCCGCCGGGAACTCCTCCCCAGAAGTTAACCCGAAGTTGCGCACCGGCGCCGGGCAAGGAGCACGGGGGGGGGGGGGCCCGCCGCGGCACCGGCACCCGTCCCGCAGACGAAGCGGGGGGTGCCGCCGCACACGCCCCAGACACCCCCCTCCCTCCCGCCCGGGGACGCGGATCACCGCGGGGGCCCGCAGCGCCGCCGCTCCGCACCCACCTGGATGTACGCCATCTTCCGCGGGGCGCACCGCGGGGCGCGCACGGCGCCTCCCGCCGCGCTGCTCCACCCGCGCCCGCCGCGCCGCGATACGCCCCGCGGTGCGGTGCGGTGCGGTGCGGCACCGCCCCGGGCGGGGGGCGGGCGGGGGCGCGGCTGCAGCGCCCCGCGGGCGAGGAGCGGCTCCGCCGGCGCTCCGCGGCCGCGCAGGCAGCGCGGTGGTCCGCGGGCGCCGTCAGGGCGAGGCCCCTCGGCTGGTCGGGTCGGTAAAACGCGCGTGGGGATTGCGCTCCCAGGGCGCGGGCGGAGGCTCCGAGCAGGCTCCTGCCCGGCCCGGCCCTGCCCGCGGAGCGTCCGCGGGGCTGCGCGGCGCGGCGTGAGCCGCGGGTGCAACAGGTCCGCTGCAGCGCGGGCAAACACTGACCTCCAGAGGGCCCGGCGCGGAAATTCAGGGCTGGCAACCCCTCGGGCCCCGGGGACACGGCCGGGGGCGGCCCGGCACGGCACGGCACGGCACGGCCCGGCCCCGCGGAGCCGCCGGCAGCGCGGAAGGTGTCGGTAGGAAGAGAGGCACGTACGTGCGGAGCGGCAGCAGCGGGTGAGAGCGGTGGCCTTGGCTGATAAAGCAATTTTTATAGCAGTGTTCTTCTCCGAAGAGCTCAGTGTAAGAGAAGATGCTATAAGCCCACCAGAGGTTCAGCAGGGATGCGGTTGTCTTAGAAGCTCGATGAACAAAGTTAAAACATACATAGTCGCATCTTCCCGGGCAGAGGTGAGGAGCTGGAGTTAGAAGCGAGCCGCTTTTAGCCCACAGACCGCAGTAAGCATCACGCTGCTTGGCCTCGTGTCCTTGTGCTGACGTACGGGGTCCTAGCCCGAGGAGATGGGGCCCAGCGATGAGACCCTCTTGGGCAACCCCCCCCATGGCTGGTTGGACCTGGGGAACTCAAGTAGGAAAGTGGTCTCTTTTGAGGTCAAACTCTTGGAAAAGAGGGAAAGCACAGGAAAGGTGGAGCTTTGGGGCTGTTCCTCTTGAGCACCACCTTGGTACCACACAAATTACAGGCTTCCCTACGTGCCGCTGTAAATGAAGGCTCCTGCCCTCAGCTTCGGAGGAAACTTTCCAGCTACACTTCTGGCACCTTCCTAGCACATGGATTTACACTAAACCCTGGACAGAGGCGGAGAGGCAAGAGGCAGTGTTTTACAGCCCAGCCCAGCTGGACAGCCAGCAGTTGTGTGCTACAGGGCCCTTCCCTGACTCACGGCAACCCCGTTACATTTCAGTTTACCGTGGGGAATGGCAAAACCACTCCCGCTCTGGAGAAGGGGATATGTACAGCTTCAGATGTTGGCCAGCCTGAAAACACAGGGCACTCCTGCCGCTCGTGGTGAGGAGGGGGCCTCTGGGGCAGGATGGCTTTGGAAAGCTGGTGCATGACTGATCGCGTTTAATAGCCCATTTAAGTTCTCATTGAATTCAATGAAAAACTCCCGTTGACTTCCGTGGGAAGGGCCATACTCTGAGTTAAAAAAATAAATTCTCTTTTTCCCCAGGGAGAGCAGCTACCGCTTTAGAAGAATAATTACCACAGTGGAGATAAGCAAGAAAAAAAACCTGTAGTGCTTATTTGTTTCAGGCAGTTTTGAGCATATGATTAAACTGTGGTACAAGTTGTTTGTCAATTTTTGCTCTGCAATTCTTTTTAATTCCGCTTCTTTCCAAGTGCCAGTGTTTAAAATGTCAGCCTTTACTTTGAATATCGTTGCTCTTTTCATCTTGACTCACCACCGCCTCGATGCAGCTTGCAATAAGTGAACACATGGAATTTTTTTCCCATGTTACAATATAGTAGAGAGAGGCTTAAACTTTGCAGACAAATTTTTTTGACTCCTTAAAGGCAGAATGCTGTAAGTCACAAAAACTATGTCATGCCTCGCTATATAAACATCATGTGCATGTTTGTACTTACTCCTTTAAAAATGTTTAGGACAGAGAAAGGAAGATCCAATGCTGCATTAATTGCCACGAACTTTTTTTTTTTGACACATACAAGTATTATGAACCCAAAAAGAAGAGCAGAAGTTGTTTTATAGCAGGGTTCGCTAATACTGTTGATTTGTACATGGAAAAATGCCTTTTTTTTGCCCCCACATGCTTTAGGAGCAGACTTTAGTACAAAGCCATAAGATAGATGTGTTTCCCTTGCACACTCATACATATATTTAAGTGCCTTTTACGCTGTGCTTGAAGGCTTTTAGATTACAGTCTCTTGGCAAATATATTCACTAAGCAAACACAGCTCTAACCCAAAGAATATGATGGATTCAAAACAGCAGACAGGTGGTTATTGTAAAATCTAATTTCAAATCTGCATATGGCTGATGCTCTGATTAAGCTCTGCTTCTACAGCACTCAGAATAAACAGACCAATTTGACATGATGACAACATAACCTTTGGATGTCCTTTGCTGTGAATGCTCTGTCTGATAAGACACATTCCATACTTCCCACATGTAATGGCTGCAATGCAGATGGCGAGGCTTGCAAATGCAAAATTTCTATGCAGAAAACAAGGTAATTAACACTGCTTTTTCAGAATATGATTTTATGATAGATTTCTATTCTTACTGATATTAATACACATTGGGAATAACATCAGCCACATCCAGAGCACGCTCTTGAATCATTACAACCAGCCCAGCAAGTAGCAAAATCTACCTCCAGCACAGCAAATCAGTTCAGCAGCTTCTCAGACAAAGCAGAAGCAGGGCTGCTGGTATTCCAAATGCCATGTCTGCATGTGTCTTCCAAACCCTAGTCAAAGGCTTTCAGCTGCCTCATGCCTTAAAGTTAAGAGAGAAGAGCATCACTCTGAAAAGGTGGAAAAAGAAAGGAAAGAAATCTGATGGCTATTTCAAAGAATTTTCATTTGAATCCTCCTAAAGCAATTGGCAGTGCTTTTTTCTGCGGCAAGGGGGAAAGCGAGGAGAAAAGTGGTGGTGTAAGATAAGATGAGATGTCTTACTCTGCTGTTCATACACCAAGGCCTTATCATCATCACTGGAGCCTGCTGGAATAGCCGGCTACCACTCTGCCTAAAAATAAGCTTCTTATCTCCAGATGTTTTTATAAATGGCACGCTGGTATAGCTGGTGCTTCCCCACTGCTGTTGGCAGCCCATAAAGGTCCAGCTTCTCTTGTCATTACAGGATTAGGTTCATTCCCCACAGCATCATCCCTCCAACAAAAGCGTCTCAGATTCACTCTTCCAGAGCCATCTCTAGCAACACGCTTGTCTCCTTGCAGGTTTCATGGAAATGCCGTTTACCTCTGTGGTTTTTCAGGCTTTTTTCTGCCTTGGCGTTTGTCCCCTGGGGAGGGAAGTCCATGACGTTTTATCCAAGAAGTTTTGGGCAACCAGGAGCAGGACTGTCCCCTGCAACCTGCAGGGCCAGTAGGCACTGATGCAGAGACCCTGAGCAGAGGAGTGGCACCCAGGGGAAAACCCCTGGGTAAATACCCCAACTTGGGAGTGCAGGCCAGGCTGTGAGAAGCAGATCTACCCCAGCTGTCGAAGTAGAAAGCAGCAAACTCTGCTCACCTGCCTTTACCTGTGGCTGCGTCCCAGCAGAGACCTGACCCGCAGTGCAGGTGAGAGGGTCGGTTTGCTCTGGGGCAGGATTAGCTTTAGCTTTGACTTTGCTGTAGGAACCTGTATTTATTGTAGCACAAGTGCAGAAAATGCCTGAGGTGTCCTGAGTTCTGCTTCCTGCTAATGGCAAAGGTGCAAGCTAAGCCCCACCGGCTGCCCACCCATGCTCACGTGCTGATCTCTTCAATCCCTTCTCCCAAATTCCCACATAGCAGTGTGCCCAGACAGCTTTGTTTGGAGTAGGGAAAGGTTATCCCCTTCTCCCAGATCATTCCTGCTGCGCTCCAGGGGTCAGCAAGAAGCCTGGGCCCCCAGCGCCGCCGTCCCAAGCTCTGGCCCCTTGAGGCGTGCGAGGGTCATAGCAGTGGCTGTTGCGCCAGCGATGGTGCAGTTTCCAGCAGGAACTGGGCTGACATCAGTGTCACAGGCAGATTCCAGCTAGTGACAAAAGGGGAAGGTGCTACAACCCATTTCCATGACTCATACAGCCTTTGGTCTCAACCGACTGTAAATTAGCCCATCAACTCCATGGACGCCTGTGAATATGCCCAACTCGAAGCCAAGATACCATTTCCCAGGCTTCTGCGTTTTCAGTAGCCAACCGTTCTTTATATTACATTGCCGTATTATATTACATCCTCCTTCTCTGCAATTTTCCTAAGCTGTTACCCCTTTCTGGTTTGGCATTACCTACCCCAGGATCTCCCTCTTGTCACATCTCCCGTACCCGACTCACGCCCGTAGCCGGGAGGAAACCACCGGCGCTCCCCCGGCTCGTCACTGTGCCCTGGAAAGCACTCCTCTGCTTCACTTCCGAAACAGCCTCTGCTGATGCTGCATCTTCTGTGGCACATCTGGATTATTAACTGGCCACCTGGCAGCTCCCTAATTGGCAATATCAGTAAAAGCACATTTTTCTCTTTTCTTAAGTCTCCAGGTGAAGTGGCTAAATTTGATCTAACATGCTCAGATCCTCATTGCCTCATATAATTTATAATGGCCTTGCTTATGCTATAAAAATTACAGCTACTCTCTTGCACTCACACGCTTTCTCTTTTGTCTTTAACATACATTCTGGCAGGGAACTGAATGACGCAGCATCATCTACTAAAGCTATTTCTATAGTAAACAGAGATAAAAACCACAGCCAAAGGGCACGCAGCCTCTGAGGAAGCAGGCACTGCACGTTATTGTATCAAGCACTCGAATCCAAGTTCCTGCTCAAAGGAGACCTGTCCGCGGAGGGAGCCGGTGCCGCCCGGTTAAGTCGTGCTGGGTTCCAACACGCTGACCACGTCTCGGCACTAATGCCGTCGTAGCAGAGCCCTCAGTGGCTCGGCAGTGAGCCGAGAGCATCATCAACAGTGTTGAAAGCAAACGGTGACTGCTAGGTCACATGTGTAAACATGAATTTGAGGTCATGTTCTTTCGACAACCTCATCTTGCAATAAAGACGGGACTTCTCCGGCCTGGGACTCAGCTTGCTCACGGGGTCCCTCCTGACTCGGTGCAATTTCGGCAGCGGGAGAGTCGCCCAGAGAAGGTATGGTGCTGCCAGGACTCTTCTGCTTTGGAACTCGCTCCCTGCTTTTAGGCCAAAAAAGCTTGGAAACGGTACACTTTGGGTCATGCTAAAAAGCCCTGAGTATTTTCAGACTTCCGAGGAGAGAATGTTATATTTATAGGGAAGTTCAGTTTTTCAGTTGCTTTTGTAATTCATTTTGTTTACGATTGCTTTATTCAAGCTGTAAGGCTGAGGAGTTAGCTGCTAGATTTCTTTTCCCGGCTCACATTTCTAACTGTTTGCAGACATAGGACAGAGCTATTTTTGTCATATAAATCATTAGAGAGACTATCTCACAGTCCCCACTGAAGCAAATTCCTAAGGAAGTGAGCTCTATTTTTACAGAAAATGTCTATGTAGTATTTGTTTTAATCTAATGACTGAGAAACGAGCAACATCAGCCTTTCTGAAGCTGAGAAGTATTATCCCCATTTCTCGGGAAGACAAATTCAGCAGCATGAGAGTCACTCCTACCAAGAGGAGCTGGACGGGAGCCGCATCCTGGCCTCTATCAGAAACAGTGTGGCAGCAGGAGTAGGGAGGGGATCGTGCCCCTGTACTCAGTGCTGGTGAGGCCGCACCTCGAATGCTGTGTTCAGTTTTGGGCCCCTCACTACAAGAAGGACACAGAGGTGCTGGAGCGTGTCCAGAGAAGGGCAACGAAGCTGGTGAGGGCTCTGGAGCACAAGTCTGATGAGGAGCGGCTGAGGGAGCTGGGGTTGTTCAGTCTGGAGAAGAGGAGGCTGAGGGGAGACCTCATCGCTCTCTACAACTACCTGAAGGGGGGTTGTGGTGAGGTGGGTGTTGGTCTCTTCTCCCAAGTGACAGGACAAGAGGAAATGGCCTCAAGTTGCACCAGGGGAGGTTCAGGCTGGATATTAGGAAAAATTTCTTTACTGAGAGAGTTGAAACACTGGAATAAGCTGCCCAGGGAGGTGGTGGAGTCACCATCACTGGAGGCGTTCAAAAAACGTGTGGACGTGGCACTGCAGGACATGTTTTAGTGGGCATGGTGGTGTTAGTTGATGGTTGGTCTTGATGATCTTACAGGTCTTTTCCAACCTTAGTGATTCTGTGATTCTGTGCAGACACGGCTTCCCAGGCCCTGGGGGTGCAGCACGACCCCGGCAAGGGGAGCTGAGCAAGTAGAGGGCAGAACCAGGTCTCCAAGGTGACACAACTTTAGAGATAAAGATACTCACGATACCTCGAGTACCCATCTTAAAAAGTAAGAGGCTATCTTCTAAAAAGGTCCAAGTGTGGGATTTTATAGAATAAGGCAAACTCAGTCTCACACTCACTCTAGGTCGTCTCTCTGAGACTGAAGGATAAAATTGTAAGATAAATGCTGAGGGTTTTGGTTGCATTACAAACTCACAGATGACTGACTTTAGAAGAACAGTCTCATCCCCTGGAAGTTGTTCGAATAACTGTGCTATGACTCTTCCTTTTTGATTCACACTAATTTAATAAGTCACAATTTAAAATATTCCTTTCCTATCCATATGAATATTAAAAACTATACCAAACCTAGAAAGAGGCGGGGGACGAATTGGCATTTAGAGTTTTCTCCTTCCAGCAGTGGCCTAAAGATGTAAGTTAACACCAAAACAGATGTGGTCAAGCACACTTTCTTCAGCTAAACCAGCAAGGCTTTCTAACTGAGCCCCGGGGCTGTGCAGCTGTAAAATGTAGCAAAAGTTATCCAAAACTATTTAAATATGGCTGGTAAGAAAAAAGCTTTTAAATTATGAAACAAGTGACCAAACCAGAAAAATAGAGATTGCTTAAAGCTTTTGGAAAAAGCAATAACAACAGCAATAAAACCCACTTCTGAGCTGCGAAGGAAGAGCTACAGGAATGAGTTTAGGATCATTGAGCTGCAAATAACCAATCATCCTTTGCAAAACCGTGCCCATGTCGACTTCAGAATTCAACAGGTTCAAAAGGGCAGGACTATTTTTATTACAAAAGGCTCATTTTCCAATCGTCCCCTTGCAGCAGCAGCAGCGACCGTTACATCTGGTTTTCCCATCTCATTAAGCAGATGTGCAAAATACTGCATTACACAGTAGAGCTAAACTGGGTAGGTTAAAGGGGTAATTTGCATTCTAAAGCACTGCAATGGTATAGCTAAGAAACACATGGAATTACTGAATATTTCTGCCTCCTAGGGACCTCGGTTTCACCTGTATGTTTCTGGGGTTTTTTTTTCCCCCCCTACACCCCATTCCTATGCGTTTACCTTGCAGCGTTTTCACTAGGACAGAGCCCTGCTAAAGAGGGAGTCTGTAAATCCAGCTAAATGCAAACAATATAAATGAACCAAGTCCTTTCCGAATTAAAATTTCTTTCTCACGAGGAATCTGTTCTCTGGACATTAATGGAAACCAAAATCACTACACAGAGCAACACACTGTGCTCTCTGCCATTCAGATTGAGAGCTGTACTCGGAAGGCAAACCTCTCTTCATTACAGACCGAGCCAACCTCATATGCAAAGGTCTGCAGGAGCTGCTCAAATCCAGGTGATAAAATTCCTCCTTGCCGCTGGGCGTTCCCCTGGGTGTTTGACTGAGGAAACCTGTTCTTATAGATTAGATGGTAACACGTTTGCTCTCAGGTTTGCTCCGTATGTTACACAGGGAGCAGCACGGTACGTTCCTCCCCTCCTATCGTGCCCAGCAACTCGCAGCTGATGAAGCAGTGCCGTCAGGGAAGATGTCTCTGCTCCTGAGCAATGTCCTGGTGCGGGTCCAGCTCTATGTGCCGCCTCATCCCACTGTGCCAATAGCTCAGCCAGTATCACCTGCCATCATGGGTGACTAACTGCATGCCCACTGACCTCAGAAAAGCAGTTTATATGAGTCAAGGACTGCATTAGCCCTTTCCCAAGGGAGGAAGCTTACTTGCTTCCCTCCCTGCAGCATCCCTTTTACAGCATTGAACTGGGAACCTCATTAGTACTGCAAATAAGTTTCCAAGCAGAAAAGGGAAAAATACAAATCCTATCTCTTCCTGGCCTCCTCCCCCACGGTAAGAAATGGAGCGGCCGTGGCCAGCGCGCGACCGCCATCCTGTCCCCGTTCTGCCGGGATGCCATTAAAAGGTTATGAAAATACTGCGCGGGAGGGAGAAGGGAGTTATCCATCCGCTCCCTTCGCTGCAAGGGCCTGCCTCCTCTGCAAGCCCGGACCCATCACCGAGGGGGAAAATCTGCTGAAAACAAACCCTAGTTGCTCTCAAGGGGCAAAGATGTGCCAGAGCAGCCAGGACAGCGTATACCGGCATGTGCAGCCTCTCGTGTTCAATCAGAGCGGCACGTTATCCACCCAAAATTAACTTCTGCTCTGTACCTCACAACTTTCCAGGGCAGCTGTGTTTGCTAAGCACTGAGAACAAGAATTTTTATTCAAATAAAATACCTGTGCACTTGACATGCAGCTACTCCAATGGCAGTCAGGCAAATAGATACTCAAACTGTTGCACTCCCACACCCTTTTGATATGAAAGGCTCATTATAAAGGTCTTTATCAGCCAAAGAGCTGAATTTCACCACCAAAACGGCCGTTTTTGAGGTAGCTGATGTTGTACCCCTTCAGCTGCCAAAGATGGGGGAACAGCACTTTCACCAGCTGACATTTCAGAAGGCGGAAAGCAGCGCTCGAACCACATCATCTTCCAGAAACGCTACAAGCAATGAAGGCTTTGGCCAAAGAAGTTCATGGAAATCCCAGAGTTAGCCCTCAGAAAAGCCGTCCCTTTTTCCACTGAGGGCTGACTCTTCTGATGACCATCCAGTTAGTCGCCATCTGCTCCAAGGTGATGCACCTGCCCCTCCTTGCAGCGTAGCTGCTGCGTTCCCTACTTTCCCCTTTCTCCCACCATCTCCCCTCTAGCTTATCTGCATGGATGTTTCTGTTGTCGCTTGAAGTTGGGTACTAATTTCATCCCACAGCATCTCATTATAATTAGCTCTTAATTGCTACTTAACACAGGGATCATTTTGGAAGACCGTAACGATTCTTCCTTGAGGAATTATTTGAGTTTTAAAAGCTCGTTATGTGCTCCTATAAACGTTTTGGGTAATGAGAATGATTTCAAGAGGCAAATTTAAAACACCACTGCTCGGGCAAGCTCTGGATTTGCACGGTTTCTTTGAGTACTACTAGCACTTCCAAGGAGAAAACCACACAAGTCAGTGTGTTTTGCCACCAGTCTCCCTCCCCCTGGCACCCACCACATCTTTAGACTGAAAGTGGGAACATTTTAAGGAGCACCTGTAAAACGTGAGGGGTAAATGCCATGGGACAGTTGCGTTGCCCCCATGCATTGCTGCTGCTCTGCTGGAATGGGCGTGCTCAGCCAGGCGGAAGCATGGAGGACATCCCAAAGACTCTGCACTTCGAGGTAGGCAGTCACTCAAGGAGCCAAGAGATGAGCAGACTGTTAGAAGAAACTCATCCATAGGAATATACAAAGCTTCATCCACGACTTGCTTTGTTCCTGGACAAGTTAGACTCCTGTGAGATTTGAAAACAGACAATTTGCCAAATTCTTACCAAGATCTCCTTCACTCTTGCAGCAGAAGTTACAACTGAGTGCCAGTCTACTTTATGTAGTCATCCACCTGCTAGGGCAGTAGTGAGGACACCAAGAGAGAGGACTGATGCTGTCTTACTGGGTAATGTCTCGTATGCACCATGCATCTTAAACCAGCCATCCTACCCACACCTAGTTTCACGTCTGGTTGTAGCACTCTGGAGAACACCACACTGAAACAAAAGGGGAGAAATGGGTTTATTGGTTTGTCAGAGTCTACTCCTATTCTTCTCCCACCCACTCCCTTTTTTTTTTTTTTTAATATTCAGGAGATGTCATTAGTTTTGGTAGGGTCTGAGTGGCTGGTGAGCTCAAATAGCTTCTGGGAAAACACTTACAGGCTCCGTACAGAAATACTTTCTGGAGAAGTGCCCATGATTCACAATCCTTATGACTAGTGAGTTTTTTCTTTTTGAAACAGACTTAAACAAGTCTCCAAGCGTGTATGACAAAATAAGATGCTCAGAAGACACACCAATACCCTTATACAACCACTTCTTTGGCAGCAGCCCCTCCACCAGTGGACAGACCCCGAGCTGACAGCAGCACAAAATACCAGCTCGAGGAAGAGGCACACCTCCCCGCAGAAGCAAAGCCTGCACAACCTATTTAAAATCAAGTGAAAGTCTGTAACGTGCCTGTTAATACACTGATGTTTGTACACCTAAACGTGGTCCTAGGAGGCGAATTTCCAAGAAGCCGTAAGAATATATTCCTAAATTCATTGTACAGCACAGAGAAGTCTTTTGCAACAGAAATAGAGGGATGACTCATTTCCTCTGTAGCTGCTGCTCCGGCGCTTCACTTGCACAGGCAGTGGAGCAGCTCCCTGTGCCATGCCACAGCAACTGGGAAAATCAGGAGCAGTTTCCAGCATACATAAACCTAGCTGAATTCCGACTGGGACTTGTCCTTAAAACCAGTGATCCCAGATTGTTCCCAGAGGAGACAGATTCGCACACAGTTCCTGAGCACTCCCTCCCTTGATGGGAGTATTGTATTTCAGCATTTTAATTCTGCACAGACTAAAAGATTGGAAGAGTGAGCCGACAGTTGCTCTCTCCCTTGCCCTCCCCTGAAGTGTGGCTAGTAAGCATGCTAATTTGCCAGTGAATTCAGCTCTAAGTTTCTCTTCTCCCCTACTTGAAACTGGAAAGAAGCAGACTGAAACAGCAGTGGAGAAGTGGGCTGTCTTGTTGGATTCTGCTACTGCTCTTCCTCTGTTTCTACAGCTAGCGGGTTTCTATCAGAACAGCAAGACTCTTCAGAGCAACTCTTCCACTTTCTCCACTAGAAATCCATCACAAGGGTAATTTTTCATCCTTAATATGATAGCCAGTAACCTTCACAACATAATCCCTGTCACTCCTGTCTTCTTGATTCCTTACCTCCCTTTTTTATTT
Source organism: Gavia stellata (assembly GCF_030936135.1). Taxonomy (NCBI): domain Eukaryota; kingdom Metazoa; phylum Chordata; class Aves; order Gaviiformes; family Gaviidae; genus Gavia; species Gavia stellata. The sequence continues at coordinate 9,889,121 of NC_082611.1, read as the reverse complement.
TCCCACCCAGATTACTGTATGGACTCTCTGTGGCAGGGATAGAAACCTACCGAGGATCACGAGTACCATGAAAACACTAGCAAACCCTTATTACACCCAGTCCAGCCCCAAGAACTGATTATTCTATATGCAGCTTTGGTCCTGGTTTTAGGGGGAAAAAAAATTCCCAGGAGTTTCAAGAAATGCACGCCTGTAACTTGAGTACACAGAAATTTTCTGCGTGTCTCTGAATCAGCATTGCTATCCTTTAAGGGGAAAAAATAAGGCTTCCTTAATGCAGCAGACTGGTACACGATGACATTCGATGCATACGCATTTGCAACAACCTTTAAGAGTTTTGCATGTAAATCGTTATTTGAATCCTAACAGACTGTCGCACAGATACAGAACATACGTTATCTATAGCTCTGTTGCTGATTGAGTATTACGGTGCTTTGAATCTCTTATAAAGGAGTTGCAAATATGCCAATTCTTGGTTACGTATTTAAAATAGGACACTGGAGGCACACACACGAGAGCACAGGTAGTCTCTTAATTAGTCATACCATATGTTTGAGAAACCCATGATGGTAATATAATGTACAGGCAGATCTATATATGGTCAGCCCTCCATATCCTGCTTATTCTGGAGTTGTGAGCGACTCAGACCCCTCAGGTAAGCAGAGCGCTGTGCTCTGAAGCATCAGCAAGCACTGAAGGCTAATCCACTTGCTTAAAGGGGTGCAGGTCCTTGCCCCTATGTTGACCACCAGCCTTCCAGTGCTATGGGCCAAACAAAAGTGGGGCTGGCTGCTTTTCTGCCAGCTACTCAAATTAATGATCATCAGTCAGAACGTCACTTACCTCAAGGGAAGACTCACCCGGCAGACATTTAAAGAGATGATGACACAGGAAATAAACCAGCCTAGAAAAGCAAATTTCTGTGTCTGAACCCTTTTGGAGCCTTATGAAAATGGGACGCACAAGTAAGAGTCCCTTCCCCTCCAGGCAGCTTTAACTTGCATTAGCAGTACTTATTCAGCAATTCACTACTGACCTTGGCTGCATTACAAGGAAGGTATTTGCACAGGGATGGAAAGATTTTAAACAATTTATCCAATGAGTTGGATGCAAACAGGCTTTTCTTTAAACATCAAGCATGCAAGTCCTTAGGCCAGTTAATTTTTTGTTAACAGATTTATCACGAAAGGGAACTCCTGTTTCTTTAATGATTTTCTGCTGAACAGAAACTCAGGTTTCAAACAGAGAAATATTTCAGAGCAAGGAATGAATGGAGACCAGAGGATAGTTATTGCTTTTAAAGGAAGCCATTAATATGAGATAATGCTATTAAAGAGGCAAAAGATCTAAGTATACTTCCTCTGCGCTGACTTGGGTGACTGAGTGTTGACACTAAAAGAATAACACGCTTCCAGACTTTGCCAGTGAGAAGTCCGTTAGCTAGCTGGGCTGTACCAACGACTGCTGCCCCTCTTGCAAAAGCTGCTCCCTGCAAGGTAAGAGGCAGGCACACAAAGATCTGGAGATAGTTATTTTCAGCTTAGCTTTGATTTAATGATTAAAAAGCTAGGGGTCTTGCTGTTATTTTATTCTTTAATAGGGAACATCAGCACAAGCCACGAGTGTATAGTTCTGGCATCTTAACAAAGACTAATAAAGGACAGGTAACTTGCTGGCCCATCCACAAAACTCCTGCTGGCTTCAGCAGGACTTTTTCCATATTTAATAAAGCGCGACCTATGCGGTTTGGAAGAGAGACGTATCTGTACACGCCACGCTGAAGAGCTCACAGAGACACTGTGAAATGAAGATTAAGTCCTAGCTTCTGGTGCAAATTTTATGCAGCGACCTGACACTGGAGCCAGAGAAACAAGAACTGATGCCTTAACCTCTGAGTGAGACAGCCACAAACCCCAACATGCTCCGTTTCAAAAGTCAGCAATGCCACAGACGGTGCCAGCTGTGCTCTAGTCTCTCTGCTGGCTCTCCTCCCGTATCCCGCTGCACAACTCCCAAGGCGTGGACTTCCTGCTTTCCCATGGTTTTGCCATTTCAGTAGTCTCCTAAACCTGCCGATCACAGTTTTGTGGCTGCAGGTAGCCTTTACCAAAAAAAGATAACAAGGAATTTAAATCTTGAGGCATAGATGCTTTAAAACAGCTGTTTATTACTACAGTGAAATATTAAAACAAAACCACCAACTTTTTATGGAAACAATAAAAGTGCAAATGTATTTTGATATTAAATAGGAAATGAATTTATAAACGTTTCATTAAAATGGGCTGACATTTTGAGTCTATAAACACTTTTTTTTTAATTAAAAAAAAACAATAGCAGCTGAACACTTTAGTTTAATCTTTGGTCTGATTATTAACCAGCAAAAAATAGTTGTACCAAGAATGTCCATCACAAACAGACACTTAAATTTTACATTATTCTGCAGAGATTCAGAATCAAGAGAGGAATGTTTTCGAGATATTTAGTCAGATAAGGAACAATGATGTCTTTGAGAAATACACAGCATTTTTCAATACAAAACAAAGTCACATATATGCATTTTGGTACTGTAAATAAACTTATTCTCTTGCAGGTGTGACTCCTCTTCCCAATCAATGCTCAATAAAAACTTCATTTGCACAGAGTCTTTGCAAAATGAGGTTGCAGATAAAGAGAACCCACATTAGTGGTAAATAACACGCTTTCTTCTGTGTTTGTGTTTCAGCTTACATACACAGAGGCAACCATGCCGAATCTATGGTACATTCTAACAGTTACGATCTTAACAAATACATATTCATAACCTTGTTCCGTGTACAGTATCCATGGGTTGGGAGAAGAAAAAGGATAAAGGCCCATGGGATTACTTACGTAGGTCAAGTTCTCTGTACACCTCCTTGCAGATAAGGCCCTGTAATAGCTCCAGGACACTGCAGGTACCAGTGCAGTCACGTTTGTTGTGGAGTAAGATGAATACCATAACAGAACCCAGCTTTTATCAGCTCCTTTTGTCAATCGTATTCATGAATGCATGCTTTACAGAAGATAAAGAAAATACACATAATCTCTCAGTTGTACAAACAGAGACACAGGTTAGTCTAAGAGATTTTCTCAGACCTCCCACCAACTGCATGTACATTGCCTTACTGGCAGGAAGCCCCCTCTCCTCATGAAAGCTTGCCCAAGCCTAAGGTTAAAGCAAATGCATACATTTTCTCCCATCCCCAGCCATCACAAACTCAAAAATGCCTTGCTGAGCAAGAACTCACAGTGAAGATCTGCTTACAAGGCTAATAAACTGAGGGTTTGCCTCACCGTTCAGCCCTGATGGATTCAACCACTTTGGAAATACTGTCAAAGCAAAACCCACTTAAATCTCTTTCCTTACACTCCAAATCTGCCTTGCTTTCAATAGCTCTCCTCCAATTTTATCCCCATGTCCTTTGGCTTGTTTGCAGTGCATCTTCACTGAGAGTTTACCATCATTCTCACTCACCCCTCAGCCCAACTTTCATTTTCTAAACTATTTATATTCTCCACCATCTCTCCTTGTCATGCATTTCCTGATGCAACTGTTTTCTCCTGGCATTACTATGTTTTAGTGAGAAAGTCCTTACCAAGTCTATTACAGATTTCCATGTATTGCAGCAATACTAAATACACGCCAAACGTGCATCCCTTTTCAGAGAAAAGATCACTCTTCAGAGACAGGGGTGCACAGTGATGTAAACAAACCAACAGCTGACTGAAGTGGTTATGATGCCAGAATTAACAGCTAAAAGGTTTTTATGTCATGAGTTCAGGCAGCCACAATACCCTGGGCCGGTCATCTAGTCCTTCTTTGGGCAAAAGATTCAATGGCATCAATTGCAGAATGGCATTTTATTTCAAATACTAGGTAACGCAAGTCTGCAAAAATAGTACGTATCATGGTCTACTACCAAAAAAAAAAAATCTTAACACCAAGGTAGCTCACTTAGCCTTAAATACCATGTGCAAAGAACATTTGATCAATACTACCTATAAATACACTATTTGTATTTGTAAAAAGAAGCACAGTGCTTCATATCTAAAAATAACCCAACGTGCGGGTGTGACCTAGGCTATAATTACCTGAAAATAAGACTGCAAGAGCAGTTGAAAAAATAGGCAGAAGTAGGCAAACATCTGCCTAGGGAGTGTTTCCATTTAGAAAAATAGATTTTTATAAAGCTTCATAGATTTTGAAAATGTTTATTTTGTGCTCTGATGAATCTGTGAATAAAGCACAATGGTATCTCTATGTACATCGGGGAGAGGAGGAGTATATTAATAACTTCAAGTTATCCTAAAGCTTCCCAGAAGTTACACTTGGTCATTTATAATTCGTTTCAGACTGCTCACCTGGGACACACTATAGTGGGTAGGTAATAAGGCACACACTCAGCTTCCTGAGAACCAGCAATTCAGCAACTCGTTTTGGGCATTAATACATCAAATACTCAAGCAGGTGACCCACTAAAGCAAAGATTTAAAATTCTGAATTTGCTGACACCCTGGGACACATCAGGTTCCCATACACCAGGTACCTACGTCGGGAGCAAAGGACGCTTGCAGAGCTGGCTGCGTTACAACTCACCAGGTTATTCCAGCAATGGGGGCATAAACAGGCAAGAAGTGGAAATTATCTGGTTGACATCTATATTTAGAGGACACCAGAATCCATAGCCTAAGACTGCCACTGTACCACAAATTAGTGCTAAGTAATTTTGAAGTACCCTGAAATATTTCACTTCCTCCTCCCTGCAATAAGATAACAATTTGCCATAGCACAGCACTAGAAAATCCTGTCAGGTTATTTGGTCAAAACACTGCCACAATCAGACAGCTGGTTAGGCAGTCATCCAAAAATCCCACCAAACTCCTACCGGAGAGCAGGAGGGCACAGCATTCAGTTTACAGCACTGAGATTTGAACTGGCTTAAGGTTTGTTCCAAAAAAGAAAAAAAAAAAAAAGCGCACAGAATTTCTTAGTTTTGTTGTTGGTCCTCGAGGTAAAGCAAATTCTAAGAAAATAATACTCGAATTTGGAAAAAAAATAAAAAATCTCAACAAGAACCCACAAACGAACTTCAAAGTACTTCCTTAAAAGGTTTTCCTCAGATGATTCAAATATTATCCCTTTAACAAAATACTAATGCCTCCTCTGTAGCAAGTATTTAGTGCAGCCAATTATCCTAAAAAGAAGGCCTTTGTGAAAATAAAGTGCTATTTGTTTCCTTTTATCTATATTTCAATCCTTCAGTATAACCTTCACTTGAACACAGAAATGTGCAACTAGATTCTTCATGCTGTTGTTGGAGAGGTTTCGCTTCTTCCCTCAATTTTACATTAACATGAGCATTATATTTCTATTCAGCACAATGTATTCAATTACACAGGAAATTTAAAGCATGTCATTGAGCACTTCAAACTGTGATCAACACCCATGCTCTAGTGCTCATTGTGTTTTAAGAGCATCTTGGTAGATTGGGGGTGGTTTCTTTGCACTTAGAGGATTTTTAAATCTCAAATAGATTTTGTATCATAAAAAGCAAATCTCAGAAAAAGGTCAATTTCGCCACTAAGACAACAAGTTAACGTGGATTTCCAGAAACGTCAGTTTGAGCCTGTTAAAGTTAGGTTTGCCAACAGTCGACTGAACATAATGCTTCTCGAGTAAGGCATTTCCCCAGAAATTCCACAATTTTCCCATGAACAACCAATGAGATTAAAAAACAAGAATCACAATTTCATTAAGTCTTGGCCTCTGGTTTCCTCATTTTCTCAGGTCAGGGACAAAACCACAGAACCACATTTAAACGTATCCCACCTTCCTCAGGCAGATGCGGGCTCTTCACAGACCGGACGGCTGGGAGCACGCGCTGCCCTGGCAGGGTCCGCAGGTGACACCGGCTCACCCGGCCACCGGCTCACTCTCCCGGCGGCTCCTGCCTGGCCTCGGTGATGTGCCGGCACGGGGTGAGCACTGGTCGCAAGTACCGGGGACTGCTGTACATCCTGATGATGTGCGGGGCCTGGATCCAGGTGTTGATCAGCTGGAAGGCAGCCAGGTCCAGCGTGGGCCCGTCGAAGGCGGCTAGCAAGTTCACCGGGGCAGCTTCCTTGAGGAACCGGGGTAGCGCCATGGCCTCGGGGAGGCTGGCGTTGCCCAAGAAGAAATGCATCAGCACCTGCTTGCGCAGGCAGTCCCTGAGGTACAGCACCAGGTCCTCCAGCCGCTCCACCAGGAACCGCTCGTCCCAGGCCTCCAAGGGCCCCTGCAGCAGCAGGGAGAAGAGGGCCGTCTTCAGCACGTAGGAGGAGAGCACCCGGCCCCACTGGGAGCAGAAGGGCTCCTCCAGGCCCTGCCCGCGGAGGTCCCGCAGGCCCTTGAGGATCTGCAGGCACTTGAGGTGGCAGGAGGAGGCCGGGGCCTGCTCCTTCAGCCAGCTCAGCAGCCGCTGCTCCTGCCGCGAGGCGTTGAGGCCCCAGAGGGCCTCGGGGGCCAGGGGCGCCTGCGGGCCCTCGGGCGGCAGGGCCGTGAGGTAGAGCGCGTCGCCGAGGGGGATGGCAGGGATGAGGCGCACGGCCATGGAGATGTGGCAGCAGACGTAGTCGGAGCAGGGCAGGATGTGCAGCGTGGGCGGGCGCCCGGGGCAGGCCGAGAGGCTGATGCGGCAGCGCTCCTGCAGCCGGTACCGCACGGCGCCCAGGCACCGCTGCAGGTGGCCCTGGAACCAGCGCAGCACCAGCCCCGAGGAGAGGTGGCTGCGGCCCTGCAGCTCCACACAGAAGCCCTCGGCGAAGGGCCGGTAGCGGCGCGGCCAGCCGGCCCTCGCCCGCAGGCCGCAGATGAAGGCGCCGGGCAGCCCCAGCCCGTCGGCGCAGCGAGGCTGGGCTTGCAGGTGGGGCGGCAGCCGCAGGGGCACCAGGATGTCGAAGCAGTCGGGGCTGCGCACCTTGTGCTGCTCGTAGGCGCTGCCGATGCGCACGAAGTCCCCGCGCAGGCTGAGGGCCAGCGGGCCGGGCTGCAGCCCCTGCGCCTTGGCGGCGCGCACCAGCTCGGCCACGACGCGCCCGACGTGCGCCTTGCTGTGGCCCAGCACATGGGGCGAGAGCCGCAGCTGCCGCGCGTAGAAGCCCTCCAGGACGCTGCGCCGCGACGCCCCCGCCGCCGCCGCCGCCCGGAGCCCGCCGGGCCTCGGGCCGCCGCCCGCCGCGCCGCAGCAGCGGGCCAGCAGGCAGCCCAGCAGCAGCAGCGCCGAGCCCTTGAGGAGCGGGACGGAGCCCGCCTCCGCCGCGCCCTCCCCGGCCGCGCCGCCCCGCAGGGCCTGGTAGAGGCAGAGGAGCGCGGTGCAGAGGCCGGTCACCAGCGGCCAGAAGACCCGCAAGTTGAGGGCGTAGACGGGCACGGCGCGGCGGGGGCTCGGGCCACGGGGGTGGCCGCCGCCCGGCCCCGCGGGCGCGGAGCGCCCGCCCCCGCCGCCGCCGCCCCCCCCCTCCTCCGCCCCGGCCGCCCCCAGCGCGGGCCGCGCCGCTGCCCCCCGCCCCGCCGCTGCCGGCACGGCGGTCGCCGCGCGCCCCCCTGCCTGCCGCCGCCGCTCCGCTGCGAGGCTTCCTCTTCCGAGGGAAGCGGCGCCGCGTCAGCCGCCGACTGAGCTCAGAGGAAATGCCACGGGCGGCGGGCCCTGCCGCGGCGTGAGGGCCGGGGGCGTTGTCCGCCCGGGGGCCGGCCGGCCCGGGGCCGCCCGCGGGGCGGGGAGCGGCGCCGCCCGCTGCTTCCCGCCGCCGCCGCGCTGAGGGAGAGCGGCCGAGCTTCGGGGCGCCTCAGGGCCGAGCCGCGCCCGCGAGGCCCCGGGCCCTGCCACGGCGGAGGCCGGGCCCCCCACATCCCGGGCGGCTCCTTCCCCGAGGGCAGAGCCCCTCCGCGCCTTGGACGGGGTCTCGCACAGCGGCCTGCCTGCGCTGGCCCCGAAAGCAGAGCGTGGGCCGCTCTGTGGGCACCAGTCACACGTCTCCACGCCCCCCTCACAGCATTGTACCGCGGGGTTTTTTGGTGTCAAACTGAGTGTTTCTGTAGCCCAACGTCAGGGGGAGGGCTGTGTCGCTGGGGAGTGCTGCTGCCCGGGCAGTGGTGCCATGTCACAAGCTCCACGTTGCGCGTTTTTCCTAAAATAAAAGTGTTAAAGCGCTCTCCCGCTGCAGGGGACTCTCTCCCATTCACAGCTCTGCCTAAGGGTCTCTGTGCCAAAGGGACAGCAAAGTCACCACCGTTACTTCACCAGGGTGTGTATGGTCTGCTGCCGTACTAACAGCTGCTTGCAGTCAAATCATTCAAAAGCCTGAGTTTTTTACCTTGTGCCCAAATTATTCAGGCACTGACAAACTAAAAGGGAAGAAACGACCCTGGGAGTAGTTATTAATTTGTTGCACAGGGACTTTGGGCCTCGTCTGTTGTATGACAGCCACTATGATAGCACGCCCACCGTTGTTAACTGCGGCTGCCATGAGGCTTCTGCCCGCAGCATCACCCTCAGCACCAACCAAACAGAAGAATTTGGGATCTCTCAGAAACAGGGCTGAGGGAACGCACACAGGGCTACCTCAGGCATCATCCCAAGCCCACCAACAGCAGAGCCATACATTCAGGTCAGAAGACAGGCACAAAAACATCACTGCACATGCAAAGCCTACAGGCACTTCTGGAGAGTCGAGCAGTCAACATTAAACCCCGTAGAAATCACTAGGACTTCTCTGTCACTAGAACTTCTTCACCCAACTTCTCCTTCAGGCCATTGCAGTTCTGAAGAGATCATTAGGACCTACCTTTCCTCGTATCTCATATGATGTCTCCCTCACAGGCTGTGCCATCCCTACTGTAGCTGAGCTGTATTTCTGGATGTGTCTTTGTGTCCCATCTAGCTTTAGCTTGAAGAGTCCTCTGCGATGGTGATGATAATTAAACCTAAGAAACGAGCATATCAAGCTCCTGCAAGTCTTTGGAGATTCCAATTACCTAAAGATGTGACAGTAGCATTTCAAATTTAGAGAAAAGGAAAACTGTGCCACATGGTAACACATAGATCCAGTCATCAAGCTGGTCTGACATTTTTCTTGTTCAGGACAAGACTTCTTTACATAGCATTTATCTGTCACTGTATTTCTTGACTGGATTGTGTATTGCTCTTGTTTTCTGTCTAGAATTCGCCTCCCCGCTTTCTGCATAGATACTTAAGATAATTTTTAAACGTGTATTTTGCTGGAAGCGTGTTAGCTCTGTCTCGGATGTTTAGGGGGACAGGATCATCACCTTTGGCTTCTGTTTGTTTAATAAATGTTTACTGAGTTTTGAAGCTGAAGTTTAAGGACCATCTGTGTAAGCATTCTGTTGTGGTTTCATTTCAGGTGATCAAGTTATTACTGCATTACTGAAACTTGCTGCATCTGCATAGTGTCACGGGTGGCCCCGTGAAGGTGAAGGAGCAGTGCTTGAATACAAGAAACTGAACCCAGCAAGCTGAAAATGCTCTAACAAGGAACGGGTCAGAGAACCAAGTGCAAGAGATAGCCTGTACAAATCTTTGGTTATGTAATTTGTCTTTATAGGAAACAAAACATGACTTCAGGTGCATAAAAATCATACTTCACAGAAAGAAGCTTACATTTTATAGACAAGGTCCTGCACTCAAAGTCAAACGAGGTAACCAAGGTCAAGCAGCCTGAATTAATTCACAGGCAACCAAACCAGGGTGAGAGTCAAGAATACACTTGAGAGCTACAGAGAGATGTCCTAACCGCTCCAGCACTGACCCTTGGAGTTATAATCAGGAGTTTCTTGTGGTTTTTTTTTTTTTAATTAAAAATAAAGCAGATGTAAAGGTAAGAAACTGTAGGCAATTTTATAACATTCCAACCAGCACAATGTTCTATGCCCCACGACCAAGAACATGTTCTCTGACAGCTGTGGGACAGCTGAAGCCACAACGTTGCTACTTAGAAATGTCATTCCACAACAGCCATATCTTTGAAACCAACCAGGAAGCAAAAAGCATCTTTCTTCCCCACTCCTTGTTTCATCTTTTCCTGTATTTCTTCACAAAGCCGGATAAGAGGACAAAAACATTCATCATGCTGCTTATTGCCTGTGACCCATCACTTCAAACATTTTGTTCTGCATCCCCAAACCCAAAAATGTTTAAAAAGCACAGCTGTGCTGGTATGAAACCCGTCTTTCAAGATGTTTTATTGAAAAATACCATTGAACTCTATGAACCCATTGGCCCATACGTTCGATTTTTACTAGCCTGTGCTTTTTTACACCCTCAAGCCCAGCATGTTTCACATGCCTTCAGCTCTTGCTACACGCATACTGATTTTTCAAGACAGCCTGTGCTCTCTTTTCATGCAACGTTGATTTGATTAGCTGCACGTCCACGCTCAGGAGACAGGCAGATACATCTGCTGGAGCTGGCACAGCCCTTCATGCCTGTCAGGCAGCTGCTGCCCACGGGATGACCTAGAGCTTAGCGGCACGGTGATTATCACTGTGGGACCTGCATAGGGGGAACGGCTGCAGCCTCCCAGCCAGCTGTGGGCCCCACAGGCTGGAGAAAATGCAGATGTCACCCCAGCCAGGGGGACAAGCCCAGGGGCCAGCTGGCAGAAAGCGTGCGACCAACCACACCAGACCCGCCAGTGCAAACACCAGCTCAGCACATGCTTGTACATGCGCCAGACGGTGCAGGCTCACTCAAGCTGCAGAATAACAGGTTGTACGCTAATAACCGTGACCTCAAAATCAGGACCAGAATGAATCCACAACATTGATTTTTACTACCGCTGTTTAAATTCCCAGCTAGTCCTTTCTCATCTCCTTAGCCAGTGGCAAGATGAGAGCTGTAGAGCCTGGGGCTGCTAAAAGATGGCCAACAGCCTATTTTCTGGGACCCCACCTGCTTCACTGCTCCCTGAGCACAGGCTGGGTCTCTGGGCAAACCACTGAGTATGTCAGAGGTGGGAGACTTCACAGAGGTGCTCAGCTTTACTATCCAGACCTTACTTGGAAAGCGCCAATTTAAGAGCCACTCTGTCTATCTGCTTGCACAAGCTAAGGACAGTTGGTGGCCGCTGTATCAGAATTTAAGTTGTCATAAACACAAAACCGCTTTCAGTTACCAAATAGCAACAAGCATCATTCCTCATTACCCATCATTCCAGTCTTACTGAAATTATGCTGCAGGGGCTGTATTTATTTTGCAATGGATACAGTTCCTCCATATTATCACAGCTTATCCGTAGTTTGCATTTTACAACCCATGACAGAAGAAAAGAAACAAACCATTTTATCTTGCCTGGAGTACTTTGGTCCTCTTGTCACTTGTAGTAATAAGAATATGTTGAACTTGAGAACAAGTCGCAGTGATGCAACTCACCTCTCCTGCATGGTCTTCCACCACTTCCCAGGGGCCAGACCGCATGCAACACATTTACTTCTGTGGTAGCTATCATCAGGTTTGTTTTCCTCTTTCTGTGTCTCCCAGAGAAGTAGCAGCTCATCTGTTTGGATTGAAATATCTATAAACTCCACTGCTGGCAAGTTATAGTGCTGAGGTTTTTAATAGCAATTGCGTGCTACAGAAAAATAATAGGCTGTACACTAATAACCATGACCTCAAAATCAGGACTAGAGAGAATACACAACATCAATTTTTACTACCATTGTTTAAATCAGCCATTGTTTAAATAAATGGTATCTAAACACTTGCTTCAGAATGCCCCATACCCAGGATATCCTTTTCACTAAATAAAGAATAATGTTATACTTATTCACATACAAGTCTGACCTAAAAATATACATCTCAGTATATACAATCTGCATGATATCTCTGGAGGAGATTTGTAGAGGTAAAAGGAAGTGTTGGGTATATAGCATCCATTAAAGTTTCTCCACAGTTAGCAGTATTTCATACAGCTGTGTAACTGCTGTATTAATGCTACAGCATGCCAGGCTCTGAGATGTAGGAAGAGCAGTCTGCACCAGCGAGCTCACCATCTGAGTAGATAGAAGAAAGTGGCAGGAAGACAGAAGGCACAGAGAGGTGACAACATTTGTCTGGTGCTTTCACGATGTACCAGAGACACAAGCCTTAGACTTCCTACCAGCTATCCCAGGTCAGTATCTGCCTCGGTGAACCAAATCTGCACGTAGTCCATTGCAGGTGCAGGAGGAAATATGTGGGGATCCCTTCCTGCACCCGTGATGTACAGCTGCTCTTCTACAGTGAGTGGGTTATACCACCAAATATTATAATGCACCATTAAACAGTCTATATCAGAAAAGTACAATAATTGATTGCAAAAAAACCAAGTCTGAAAGATCGGTCACTTGACTTAATACCCCAATCATTACTCTTCTAAGTATTTCCTCTGAAAGCAAAGCTGCTAGCACATCCCCTCCCCCAGCCCACTGGGTGGTCCTGCGAGGGAGATGCCATGATCAAAATAAACATCCTTCACCTGCCATTCCTCTGTCTCCCAGGTTTTATGGGATACTATTAATTATGATACAAACAAACTCAGTCAGTCAGATGTGAATCCATTTCATGTTGTGAACTAATAAATCTCTGCCAGTCACAGCAGCAGGGTGACTGAGTCCCCATTTAGGGATGGGAAAACAGGAGAGGGTGTCTTGCTACCACAAACAGCTGAGGAGACTCAGTGACCCAGGACTGAGGAGAGCCAAATCTCCAGAGCACGTGCATGGACACGGAGGAGTTTGGGGGTAGGGGTGTTACTGCACATTCTCTCTTAGAATATTTTCTAAGTGTGATGTTCTTGCCACCTCTGCCAGTCTATTTGCTCACTAGCTCTCTGCAGGGTGTAGCACCTCTTAATCACAAAACCTGCAAGCAGACCTGGCTGCTATAAACCACATATAGCCTAATAGAGGATTTCCTTGCTGTAGAAGGATGGCTTCCTGAGTAATTCATACAACAATCTCTTGCCTAAGCCTGTCCTTATCGCAGACAGAAATACCCTGGCTCTATGCTGGTGAACAGTACCAGCATCAGCTGGCTCATCTCCAGCTTGTTCCATATTGTTTGAAAACCCTCAAGGACTTTTATTGCATCGAAACTTGTGTGAGAGTGGCATTTATACTTACCCATTACACTGGCATTCAGGAAGCCATGCCTATATGTTTCCAGCTAAGCAATGAAACAGGAACAAAAAACCCCAGCCTATCTACATTAGTGTCAGCTGGCATGCTGCGTTCTGTCTGACAAGCTGTGAGCATGGGAGACTGCCATCACACGTCCTCCAGAAAGCTGAAGTTGCTGGTATTGTGAAGAAAGCCAACTACAGCGTCATGGAAAGGAAACATCTTTCAGCAAGTGGAGTGCAAGTATACAACCATCAGACAGAAGGGGAATCAGCACTAGTTGTGAATGGAAATACCCTTAGGTTTCTGACGTTGAAAATGGAAACATGAAAACTCTCCAGGTCAAGACCATAAGTCTTGCACTTGCTCTTTAAGTTCAGTATTTGATGTGATCCACATACGAATGGCAACAGTCATGCTGATGTGTAGCTTCCGGTGCTGTGTCTAAAGGCTCCAGCCAACAAGTGCTGCTAACTCTCCCAGGGCAGCGAGGAGGTTAACCCGCTGTGCTGGTGCTCCCAGCACCCTGCTAAAAATCAGCCCTGTGGCCCTGCCTTACCCACTGCAGTTCAGGCTCTTACCCCAGAGCTCGGGTGGCAGGAGGAGGCCCCGGCGTGTCACCTACCCCATGCAGGGCAGTCCCCAGGGTGCAGGAGCCTGCTCAGCCCTTCCCTTTCCCCGCCACCCCCATGGCTCAGCAGAGCTTGTGAGTCTGAGGACCCCCCAAGATGGAGCCAGGTAACCTCCAGGTTTAAAAAGCATCAGGTAGAGCCAAACCTTCCACGTGTAAACAAAAAACAGTTTAATACCAATCTAATTAAACCTGGACGTCTGTGCGTTCAAATGTAAATTTAATCACTGACTGAAATGGTTTAGCTTAATTAATGGTAAGTCACTTCAACATGTATTTGAACCATAACTTGCTAAACTAATAAAAACTGATCACATAGCTGAGCCCTAATTTGCTGATTAAAGCAGAGTAATTTAAATGAGGATTGTAACAGTTTCATTATGCCCATTTGGGGTTATTGTGCCATTTGATTGATTTTAAAATCAATTTAGCAAGATTGGACCATTTTAAATAGGTCCGGATCTTTAATGCCTGTTTGCTAGCAAGGAGAGGACTTAGGAAAGAAAATTTAACACAGGTTTCAACTTGCTATTTATTGCTCACATTATTGGAACAGACTTTTCCCTTTGCTTCCCAAGGAAACTATGCTGCTTGTCCAGCACTCCCCCTCCAAATAACTTTGCAATCAATTTGGTTGAAATTGGCCATTGGGAAAGAGAGCAGAGGTCCAAAGCATTAACATATGCAATTTCATACACGAAAGATCCTGTTAAGGTCCTCAGGGTGCAGCAGGACATCAGCACTGCCTGGTCATCTCAGAATCACAGAATCATTAAGGTTGGAAAAGACCTGTAAGATCATCAAGTCCAACCATCAACCCAACACCACCATGCCCACTAAACCATGTCCCGCAGTGCCACATCTACACGTTTTTTGAATGCCTCTAGTGATGGTGACTCCATCACCTCCCTGGGCAGCCTGTTCCAGTGTTTCACCACTCTCTCAGTAAAGAACTTTTTCCTAATATCCAGTCTGAACCTCCCCTGGTGCAAGTTGAGGCCATTTCCTCTTGTCCTATTACTTGTCACTTGGGAGAAGAGACCAACACCCACCTCACCACAACCCCCTTTCAGGTAGTTGTAGAGAGCGATGAGGTCTCCCCTCAGCCTCCTCTTCTCCAGACTGAACAACCCCAGTTCCCTCAGCCGCTCCTCATCAGACTTGTGCTCCAGAGCCCTCACCAGCTTCGTCGCCCTTCTCTGGACACGCTCCAGCAACTCAATGTCAATCTCCACTTGAAAGCAATAAAGCCAAAACCTCATTGGCTGCTAAGAGAATCACCTGTTATTTTTTAACTTTAAAAATACAAGTTTTCACAAAGCAGGTTAAAACTTCCCTCACCTTCAGCACTACAGGTATAAATCCCATCTACCAGCATTTGTGAATTTATCCTGGCAGAAGGTCTCAAGTCACACAGTGAAAACAGCTCCTTGGTGATACGCATCAGCTTAACCACAACAACAAAAATAAAAGCTTCTGTTTCTCATAAACCAGTGCAAGGGAGTTAGCGAAGAGACCCTGGGCTCGTCCCACAGCTTTTTGCTGGTTTCAGCAGCACTGTGTCTGCGTCACTGACAGCTTCTAAAGAGCAGCAGAGCGGCAGCAGCCACCTCCCCTCCAGTGACTCTTACTACCAGGTCCCAGCCGTGAGCCCGCCTGGCCTCCGTGTCTTTCAGCTTTGGGCTTGTGTGCCCCTAAGCTTGCCACGAAGTTAGAGAAGGGGCTTTGTGCCTAACAAATAACCTGCAGCAGCAAGCTGCAAAGATGAATCTTCGGCACGAAGCAATGAGATACAGCACTCCGAATCAAAGGTGAGCGCACAACAGGGAGCAAGCTCTGTTATCAGCTTACAGCCTCAAATAATGAGAAGATCCTGGCTCAGCTGACACTCCTCCTGATGAGCCTGGGCTGGATCACCCACCCAGGGAAAAGGAGGGAAAAAACAGCATAGGAGGAAACCTGAGTGAGAGAGGATCAGTCGAGGGAAACCGACTTATCAGCACTCGACAATTAGGGTCGGAAAAGCTGATGCTCTGGCTCACAGCACCTGTTCTGCAGGGCTGGAGGGCAGCATTAGCTCTAGGAAGCCTTATCCTAGAGCCTTACTTCATCCCGTCAAGGACAGAGGGAGGAAAAGCTAATGGCTTAAAAGGAGCGTGGCCTGTAGAGAAGGAAAAGCAACCCCAAACTGATAAAAGGGCCTGAGCCAGGACTGTTTCTCGCCCCTGCATTTCTAGAGGGACTGTAGCACAGGTCCTTGGGCTCAGGGAGGTGTCACCCCACACCTATGCAGGGAGCCTGGCAGCAATCCCCAGCTGGCACCATCTCCATCGGGAAGTGCTGCCCCAGCAACACCAGCCCATGCAGGGCAGTGTCCTCTGCACTGCTCTGGCCCCCCTGATTTGAGTGGAAAGATGCTGGGGGGATGCTGCAGGCACTGCTTATCATCAGCTGAAATTAAAACCTTGCAGCACAGTGCCCGGTATAGGAGATGTCTGCACATGCAGTTGTTTAAATTGTGCCTAAAAATCAGCCTCACTCATGTTATCTTCCTGCTTCAAGGGAAATTCTTTACCTGCTCCGCTGCCCTGTGAGGGGGCCAGCATTACAGAGCTGGAGTCTGAAATCCCATTGGGAAGGCTAAACCTGATCTCTTCCCAGCATCCTTGTGCACCAATTCCTCAGGCTGCTCCCCTTTAACTAAGATCAAACATTCCACAGATCGATGCAAAGCAACACAATTACTTCATTAGCAAGACAGCAAGTGCAGCATATACCTCTCTTTGTTTCATGCCGGTCAGACGAGCTGATAAAACGACAGCTATTTTTACATCTGGTGTCATAGCTTTTCTATTATTACAGTGCTGACCCCTTGAACAGAAGTAGGATCATCTTTCATGTTCTACCTAATTCAATTTAAATCTATTTTTTCAATTTAAGACACAGAAGGCATCATATTTGCTCCCTGGAACTGTAAAATATGAATCATCCTTTTCATCTCACACAGGTACAAATGTAAAGCAGACGCACTGAAACAACAGGAACCGCACAGGCTCACCTAAGGGAGACTGAGGTCAAGCCCAAACTGCCTTTACAACAAGCTGTTTCACGGCTGCATTTTACTTCTTACTTTACCTCTAGGAACATGTTCTCTCTCCTGTTCCCTTTGCCATCTCTGAGGTGGTACCTGCAAATGGGGGAGGAGAACGGTGAATGCAAAAGGTTGTTTTTCCCCTGTCTGGGCAGTGGTGGGAAGGGACAGGTCCATGACCTGGCTGAGGTCCTCCTATTGCAAGTGAGTGGATCCCTCTCTGGGGGCTTTTACAGTGCTCAGAGAAATTAGTGGGAGGTTTTGCCGGTGGGACACGAGGGCACCTTCCAGAGGAGCAAGGAGGATGCTGAGGCGTCCTCCTTGGCAGCGGTCAGTACCTGATCTCCACAAGGCCCATTTGGCTCCCTGCAGACGGCTTCTCATCAGCATCGGGCTCACACTGCAGTGCCCAAAACCACCACCTTCCCTGGCAGTAGGGTCACCAGTGCCTCTGGGATCTTTATGTCTGGGTCCTCTCTGAATGGAAAAGAACATGCTCATAATTAATGGAGGACATACATGTTGGAGAAAGCATAGAGCAGTAAAAGACCACATAGAAAGTGTTAAAGTGCAACAGACTCAGACACCTTTGCAGCATCACACGTTTGGGACTGTAGACGTGGCACTGCAGAGTGGAGATGCCACCAGCCACCCTCGCGATAATTTTCTGATCTTCACGGTAGCAGAAAAAAGGGATCTCCGTGGTGGTCAAAAAATGAAAAGCTTGAATTTGAAAATAAAGAGGAATGGTTATCCACCCAAAACCAAGACTTCTGCTCAGATTGCAGCTCTTTAAATGACATGACATTGTCCTTGTATGAATGTGTTATTCCCCTCCCATCTCTCTGCTCTGCCTGCTGCCACGGTGTGACAGATGACAGAGGCTCGGGGAGAGATGCCTCAGGCTGAACAAATTTCAAGCACTCTCTGAGAGCACTTTGATATTGAAAGTTACACACTTGAAATTTCCATACCTTTTGCTTTGCTGTGGTAACAGGTTTTCTAGGATCTGATCTAACGGGCGCTTTAACAACTCACCTCTGCAGGAAGATTTTTAGTCATTTAAGAAGTATGAAATACCGAGGGTTGCATCTGAACTCACTAAGAGATTTCAGTTCACACACAGCACCAGCATTTGGCTCTGGAATAAATAATATACTCTCTTTCTAGATCAGTTTTTTGTAATGTTTATGAATTATAAGCCGAGGAAATATATTTTAAATATCACTCCTAAACATATTAGAGTATAATGAATTATTCATGATGATTGAACGCTTCATTGGATTTATTTCCCTTGTTTTAATGACTCTTTCATGGACTTTTGGACATTTATCTCACTTGAAGCTCTTCACCAAATACTTTGAACAAGCAATTTTGAACCAGCAGGTTTCCTGGACACCATTTGCTTCCAATATCCTCTATAATTTTCAGTTTGTGCTGTGCATACAGCTGCATATGTGCTACAGCACTGATTTAGCTCCCTGATCAGATGACTAAATAAATAATAACATAAGATTAATCAAAGGCAGGTATTTGTACAAAGAATAGGTATCTCCCAAATAGCCAGGCAACAAGTCCATTTACACCCTGTCCATTGATCAAAGAAGGGAGGGGTGGAGGGGGAAAGAGTAGAAACAAACTTAACTTAGTTTTAATGGCCATCTTCATCCATCAGCAAAAGGCAAGCCATCCAGGTCAAAATATACCTGAACAGGGCCAAGTGGCCCAGTGTGTGGAAGCTCAACAGCAGCCACGTTTTCTTCTCCTGGCCTCCGGCCACATTGTGGGTCATCGTAACAGCATGAAACCACCTCTCCTCTGCTTCAGGGAAAACCCAGCTCCTGCTCAGCAGTGTGAACGCACCAGTTGTCACCAGCTCACCAAGAAGGGATGGAAAGCTTCCAGTCCAGGAAAGGCATAAATATGCCTGTGCACTCTCTGCATCTCAGGAGAGCCAGCGGAGAGCACCCAGCGGACTTGAAGACCTGGCTAGTAAAATGGTCTTGCCAGCTCTCCTAAATGAAAATGGCTCCATCTACAGCCACATTCCAGCCACCACCTATCCACTTGTTGTCTACCCAGGCGCAGGCGACTCTACACCTAAACGCGGCTCATTGCTGGTGATCGCAAGCAGGGCTGTAGCAGCTCTTACCTCTGTGAACACTCTCTCTGAATAAAAGGCACATTGTCCATTCTTCAGCTCAGCAGAGACATATAGTGTTAATGAAGAGGCACACACTGATGTGCATTTGCATGGATACTTTCACCAACCCATCAATAATCAAAATCAATTGTTATGATAATACTTGCACTTGTAATCTGTTACCTTCAGCACAAGGGTTTGATTCTTTCTGTAACCCCCTGAAGGAGAGCAGTGCTGGATAAGGGGTGCAGCTGGACTCGCCCAATGACCTAACAATTCGAATCAGCAACACCTTATAGAATTATTTTAGAAGCCGAGGAAAGCAAAGCCCGCAGAAAAATCAGACCCTACTTATGCCCAGCAAAGCAAAGAAAAATGAAACACCTGAAGTCCATTTAAGAAGTTGCTTGATTTAAGGCAAATACAGATGGGTGGTGGTTACGACTTCTGAAACTTCATACCATGCAAGTCTAAAAAAAGGGGTGAGAAGCAGGGGCACGGGTCCAGCTCCAGAGACTGAATGGGCTTTGATTCACTTCAGATTCTTTATCCTTAACAATAACCAAAAGAAAGCAGGACAGCTACTGAATCAAGTCCATGATGGCATGTTGTAGCAATTTCAGATTGTTGACTGTTTACATGAGAAGCAGATTAATATCGTGGTATGTGGGAGAAGTCAGGAATGAGTATGTGTTGCCTAAGATGAACAGGGTCAACACTGAGTAAGAACAGAGCGTGGCATAGTAATTGCCAGATGCAGCAAGATTTATCATTGGTTTTACAACATGGATGAATAGTGTCTAGGAAATCTCCTCTGTAAACTTCTCTTGCTATGTTTTCATACCTAACACATGCAGCTCATGTACTTAATTTGTTCCATTAGTTTCTCTTGGTTGTGACAGTAAGACTTTGTAAGTGAAATGTTTGGGGTTTTTTTTCAGGAAATCAGAAAGACAAGTGTATTAGGGAGTTCTGCTGATTATTCTTAACTCACTACAGCTCAGTCTGGAATAAGTATTCAGTATGAGATGACACATGGAGGGTGTATTATAACACATCTTCTAAAAACAAAGGCTGTAACAGTATCATGTGTATTTTGGTAAGTCCAGGGAAGATAAAAAGAGGGAAAAAATATAACCATGGATTTTCTTACTAATAGGAAAGTCACTGAAAACAAGACACAGGGCTTCCACCACTGTAAGTGGTGAAAGAGTTATTTCTGTTTGAATACCCAGTCTATGGAGAATGATGAGTCAATTGGAAAAAAATATCGAAGCAGCAGGTCACTCTACAGCAATAGCTTCAACTAAGCATTTTTATCCCAACACTTTGCACCATCACAACCAGGCAATGTATCAGGTGGGCCTAGATGGCTGTTTCATCAGTGACGAATTGCCAGCAATGCAGGCTGAAAACTAGGACACACTTTGCCTGCTCCATTTGGGATTTTTCCATGGATCAGGCAACAATCCATGGCAAGGCTCAAGCTTACTCATACCAGTTTACCAGGATAAATCCTCTTGCTGGTCACCAACCTGAAACATCCAGTGAGCATTAGGATTGGTGCCACATCTGTTGGAGAGGACCATATGTTCCAGCCTATGCTGTACCAGTACATTGCGCTGCAAGTCTCCGCATTTATGACAAATGGTAAGCGAATACAACCAGCTCTAGAGTCTGCCTATAAACACATGTATCTGTCATCTCCCTTTGCAAGGCTCAGCTCCCTGAGAAGAAGAGAACTGATTTCTTATGCATTATCCCTCTAAACATATGCCTTATGTCTTACTAGATTCTCACATTTCCTGTAAACAATAGCACTTGTGTCACTTAAAATTGAGGTATAATTATTTCTCATTAGCAAGTATTGCTGCAATATTTGGGTGAGAGGAATTGAAGAGCGGATAGTTGTTGTATTTTTTAAAAAATCACAACATTTCAGCCACCTTTAAAGTCTTCAAGTAAATGGCATTTTTCCTGCCAAAGTCAGAACAATGAGGGCTGACAAGAGGAGACGTGGAAGACAGCTCCTCATCCGTCACTAGCAGTTCGCTTTCCAGGTCAGGGCTGGAATTGAGCCATTAAGCTATACTTGCAGAACAATCTCACCGGTGATTTTAAGACCTGCTGCTGTTCTTTTGCTGGATAAAAACACTGAAAAGCAGTGAAGTTTTGCCAGATACCAGGAGTGCTGTACGGTTAGTGCAGACACCCGGGAGGTTCAACTCCTCTCAAACTGTATTTCCAGTGTATTTGTGCCACAAGCTTGCTAGGTGGCCACAGGCAAGTCACTAAAGCCTCAGAACAAGTTTAGCCTGGAGCATCCAATTATCCCTATCGCTCTTGGGCTTAGAGCTAAGCGTAAACGTACATCTCTAGTAGACTTGCACCTGGTAACCTTCTCTTAATCCAGCTCTTAAAGCAAAGCCCCTTTCTCACAGCAATGCCGTGGGCTAGTAGAGGAGAGACATTTGTTAAACACAGTAGCATCACTCCTGAGAAGAGAGTGGGACTCTGCTGCACCTGCCTCGGGATCCGCAGCCATCTGTGTGGGGAGGCTTGGGACGGTACCCCCGGAGAGCAGAGGCCCTGCTGTGTTTCGGCATTCAGGCACTAGTCCCGGGAAAGCAAGTCGCGTGTGTTCTCCTGCCTCAGAAGCTGGGTGCCAGCTCTGGAGCACGTCTCTGCCCACACAGGAGGGAGGAAACAATCTATCAACAAGATGAGAGACGGCTTTAAATTAGACCTAGGCTGCTGTTTAAACAGGAAATTTACTTCAATTCAGAGATAGCAAGAAAGATCAACGTGATTGAGTCATCTGCCTTGGCATTGCATGACTGTCTTCTCCTAGAAGCAAATGATTTTCACTCCACTAAATGTTTTAGTCATTTGCATACACAGTTAGCAGCCTCTGACTATACAGCTGCCCTCAAACCGCAAACTTGGGAGAAATTCATGACAGCTTGCTAAAATTCAGCTGGCAGAGCCTGCCTTCAAAATGTACCGCAAAAAAATTCAAATCCCCCTCACCCGCTGCTGCCTCTGCTCTGACCCGAGCAGTCCTGGCAGGTGGCTGGCCAGTGGCCGCAAAGACAACAGAAAAGCACTTCTAGTGCCAGAAATAATCTTTTTATTCTGCAGTCCAGAAAAGATGTTTTAAATAGGAAAAACACCCACTGTGTGTGTATGACTTGCTTTCATTAGTACCTTGGTCTGCAAGAGTCCATCTGTACCATCAAGTCAATAAAACCATAATGTTACCAACAGGTAACATTAAAAAACAAATTACTGACATGCAAACAGTTGGGTAGAAAATACCTGCAGGGAAAGAAGACAGTTTCAGGCATTCATAGGAAGCCTGGAGTCTAAAACAAATAATGAGACTGACAAGGTGGTCACTAGATACATCTCTTAGTTTCCTCTGCGCCAGTTCAGGAACCAGGTGTTGCACTCTGCACCCTCCTTCCCAGGGACACAGTCTCGCCTGCAGATACCTTTTGTTGTGAAAGCCGTGACTGCAGTGGAAACACAGCAGGAACAATGCCATATAGAGGAGGAAAGATCATAGAATCATTAAGGTTGGAAAAGACCTTTAAGATCATCAAGTCCAACTGTAAACATAACCCCACCCCTAAACCATCTCCCTAAGCACCTCATCCACACGTCTTTTAAATACCTCCAGTGATGGTGACTCCACCACCTCCCTGGGCAGCCTGTTCCAATGTCTGACAACCCTTTCAGTGAAGAAGCTTTTCCTAATATCCAGCCTGAACCTCCCCTGGTGCAACTTGAGGCCATTTCCTCTCGTCCTGTCACTAGTCACTTGTGAGAAGAGACCAACACCCACCTCACCACAACCCCCTTTCAGGCAGTTGTAGAGAGCGATGAGGTCTCCCCTCAGCCTCCTCTTCTCCAGACTGAACAACCCCAGCTCCCTCAGCCGCTCCTCATCAGACTTGTGCTCCAGACCCCTCACCAGCTTCGTCGCCCTTCTCTGGACACGCTCCAGCACCTCAATGTCCTTCTTGTAGTGAGGGGCCCAAAACTGAACACAGTATTCCAGGTGTGGCCTCACTAGTGCCGAGTACAGGGGCACAATCACCTCCCTACTCCTGCTGCCACACCATTTCTGATAGAGGCCAGGATGCTGTTGGCCTTCTTGGCCACCTGGGCACACTGCTGGCTCATCTTCAGCTGGGTGTCAATCAACACCCCCAGGTCCTTTTCTGCGGGGCAGCTTTCCAGCCACTCGTCCCCAAGCCTGTAGCGTTGCATGGGGTTGTTGTGACCCAAGTGCAGGACCCGGCACTTGGCCTTATTGAACTTCATCCAATTGGCCTGGGCCCATCCATCCAGCCTGTCCAGATCCCTCTGCAGAGCCTTCCGACCCTCGAGCAGATGTGCACCCCAATCTGTGCCCTGCTTCCCACCGCCTCGCTCACCGCCTCCCAGGCTGCTCCTTAGCACAGGGCTCAGTGGAGGGTGTGTACACTGGGAAGGTCAGAACTGAGTGATCTAATAGTTGCTTATAACTACTCAAAGAGAGTACCAAGACAGCGGAGCCAAACTCTTCTCTGTGGTGCTCTGTGACATAGCAAGCAGCAGCAGTCACAGTCTTGAAAGGTTCAGGATGGGCATCAGAAAAAGTAAGTGTCACTGGTAGGGTAATGCAGCAGTGGAGCGGGCTGTCCATAGAGACTGTGGAATTTCTGCCCTTGGAGGTTTTCATCACCTGGCTAGACAAAATCACGGCTGACCTGCTTTAGTGCTGACTGCAATCCTGCCTCCAGCGGGAGCTTGGACAAGGTGACCTCCAGAGCTCCCTTCCAGGCAACACTGCCTGATTCCTGGGCTTCCATCAGAACGTCATCTACCTCCAGTTAAGAAGCAGCACAGGTAAAGGCAGGGCCACAGCCTTAATTTTTGAAACAAAAATATTTGCACCAAAAAAATAGTATTTTTTAATATCAGCATAGGTATATTAATCTGCATCTTAAGAGGATGAAATGATGCTGCTGCCATAAGCTGTATTACTGGACACAAAGAGGTACCATTCCCTGGTCTGCTTAGGTTTGGGTTCTGCTCTGTAAAACTGTAATAGAAGTGGTACTTCTCAAAAACACCTCAAGTCAGCAAGAGGCTGCATTTATTGAAAGCACCTAATGACAAAGAACTGAATTTTCCTTCTAACGCAGTCAAGTTGTTTTAGAGATCTGTTACCCACTGTACCTGTTCCAAGTAACTGTTAATTCACTTACTCAACACTAGATCACCCCCCCAACTCTAAATATAACTATCAACAAGCTTTCTTCAATACACGTTAAGTTCTGCCACTCTAGCTGGGAGCATAACTGCAAGGCTGCTGTCATTAATTTTTCACCTCAGCCACCCTGAGGAAACCGAATTAACAAGTAGAAAAATGGTACCTTTACACAATCTCCTCCCTTATCACGCACATCCATCCTTTAAACTGGCCAGTATTTTTTATTTATCCCTTTAAGCTCCCCAAGCTGAAAATATGTGCAGGATTCAATGCAAGTGACATGCCACAACGTTGAAGTTAGTGACAAAAAAATGACTTGCATCCATTTGAAATTCTATCTTCCCTAAAGTCAAGAAACCAGACAGACACAAGGGACTGTACAGATTAAGTAATCCCTTAAATGTTAAGAAAAAATAGGGAGGTATGATCCACATCACCCCCAGCATAGGAATTGTAAGGCATATCCTCGGTCAATCCGTAGCAAGCCTAGCTTTATTATGCTCAAGTGAGCCATACAGATTTACTTCAGACAAAGATCAAGCCTGTTACATCCAATATTTCTTCTATCTGTAATATTTATCATCTCGGACAATGATTTAGCTCTCCGCCAAACAATCTTGTGAGTCCCATTTTACATAACTCATGGCATAAGTCCATTCAGCTTACGTCAGCATCACCGCATCAATCACAGTCGTAGGGATTTGACTTTTGCCTGGCCTAGCTGCGGCAGCAAGAGGCTGAAACATGTACTGGCACAGCCAGACCTACACTGCGGTGGCACCACACGTGCTTTGCCACCCTGGTGGCTTTCTAGAGTTGTTACTGATGGGCCACAGCTCTTCAGAGCTGCTTTGAATTTTCTTAACCATCCTTCTCGCTTTGTGAGACAGAGCTGCCATTGCCTGTTTGCTGTCCTTTGCTGGGTTTTCCTCTGCCCAAGCCAGCAGCAGTGCCTGCAAGTGCAGAGATCCTGCTTCAGAGCTGCCAGAGCATCAGAGAATGCCCCGAATGCTCAGCACAAGGACCACACCGGCCGTGTCACTCGCCTCCAAGCACCGTCATTACCTTCATTTCCAATTAGGAGCAGCTTCAGAGAATAGGAGCCAGATCGTCCCCAGCACTGATGCAGAGGAAAACGGTGCGAGGTGAGACACTGATCAAGGAGCAGATAACTGCCCTATGCCCCCTCCCCACACAGGGTGGGTACCCTCTGCTCCTCCTCACCAAAAAATGGTACCTTCTCTCCTGGAAGAGAAAAATCAGGATCAAGCCCTTGGTTATCACAGGAGCTAGATGAAGCCATCTTTGCTTTGAGGGGAAGGATTTCATCCCACTGCGTATTACAAGACCCAAACTACATGCTTATCTTCAGGTTCAGAAGAGAGCCCCAAAACCCCCTGTGAAAGGCGCAGTGAAGACCCTGTCATCTTCCCCGCTCCCTCTTTTGAAAATGCAGCATTTCACAGCCTCCCTGCCTGATCCAAGTTCCTTTTCCTCTGTCAACAGGACCAGAGTTCATCCAGAATCACTATGATAACAGACTTGTATAAGCTATATACTTTGGCCTCTGCCTGCCATTAACCCCTGCCGGGATGGCTGACATTAGTCAGCTTTAGTTTTGTCTGAAAATAACACATAAAAAGAAACTACAGCCTTGCAGCAGCCATACAATAGAAGTTCCGTAAGCACTTGAGCATCTCTAGCCCTTTTGGAACCTTCTAGTACCTTTTGTAGTCTTTCAAAATCTGAAACAGGTTTTTAAACAAAAAGAAGTCCCTCTTGCATAAGGAAAATTAAAAGCAACTCCATTTTCTATGTAAAACAACAAAAATAAAGAGTAGCTGCCAGTGAGCAGGAAAATGCATAGCCATTGGAAGCGACGCAAGAACAACTCACCCACACTTCAATGGATGGGCGCAAATATGATGCTCCAGTAAAAAGAAGGAACAAATCCTGATCGGGAGCATAAAGCAGAGCTGTTCTCCCAATTCGTATTGTATGCTCGCAGCTGGAGACAGTATTACTGTCTGACGGCCTACTCAGATGCGCAGGATGTCTTCAGCTGCTGAGGACAAAGAACTCACTGTGGGCGCTTTCGCAGTTACTGCGGATATGGCCAAATGCACTGACCTCATACTGTGATTTCCTGGCATTTGATGTTCCCAGCCTTCGGCCAAACTAAACACATTAAAAATGAGATTTGTCTCTCAAATGTTCTCACCCCAAGTGAGCAGCGTGTGATGGTCTCAGAGGCCACCCACATCTTGGACAAAGGATCACACGACGGCTTCTCTATGCCAGCAGCAAATCCCACGACTGTTGAACACCACCGCAGACATCTTCAGAGAATCCCTGTGTAACCACTGCCCTGGAGAGTATCAGGCTTCAGCTGATTATCATCTACCTAGGAAAGCCCCACGGATGCCTTGTCCAGTATTCAATCCTGATGTAATCGCTAAGAGACCAGGAAACTGCCTGGCTGAGTTTCCAGTTTGTATCACAAGACCATTGTACGCATGGGTGTGCAACTTCCAGTTTTGAGGCAAAACATACTGTGCCCCTCCCTCCCCACTTCTAATAATGGGCTTATAAAAGATACCATCCCATGCTGCCCCTGTTATTAAAGACTTTACAATGGACTATTCATCAAGCAATGCTTCTTCCTCTTTTTACTCAGTTGTTGAAGTCCATGACTTACACGGCTGTACTGCACGTTCTTTCAACACCACTTGTTACCTCTTTAGCCGCCTTAATTAACCATTCTTTTGTGCCGATTCCTCTCTTCTTCAAATTACCTAGGAATTTTCCATATGCCAGCATATCAAATGCTTTAGAGAAACTAAGGCAAGAAATCTGCTAGATGTAATTTTTGTTCAGAGAATTAGTCAAGTTAGGGAAGATACTGCGTTAGCCTAATATGACATACCTTTAGTAGACTCAAGTTTACATGCACGCTGCTCACAACTGTCCGGGGCTGAGGCACGTCAAATGAGAACCCCTTAGAGCTATCTTCTTATTACGCAGTCCCTAAGAAATCTGTGATTTATCTTTGAGTTCCTTGAGTCAAGTTATTCCAGTGGGCATGCAAACCAGTCACAGATAGAGAACCAAACACTACTTTGTTTGGACAGTGTAAATAACATCAGTAGTTTGAGTATAACCAGGCCAGACTGGCAACAGTGTGACAGAAATTATTCTTGAAGAATGCACAAAGTGTCAGTCAGAGTAAATCATACAGAACAGGAGTTTCTGTACTAAGATTTAACCTTCAGTCTAAGCTCCTTCACAAAAAAAGGGAAAATAATCCTCTTTCGAAGTCTTTCATGTCCATTACACACCAGCCAGTTCCTACAAACACTAACAGAGCTGGTGAGCTTGAGATGCTCCAACAGGTCTTGGATTCCTGCTGGCAGCTCCACACTTTTTATCCTCCCTCTGGTCTCAAAGCAGCTACAAAGTCAGTACGTAGCATTTGGCCAGCACACCAGAACTGGAAACAGCACACAGCAAAACTCAATAGAACGACTCAACCGGCCTCAATATACCTGTGTAGCTTTGCTGTATAAGGTAAAAGTCAAGACTGGCAATGGTGGCCCCATTCCTCGTGACAGTAATGGGCAACACTTGCTACTGGTTTATTTCTGGGTTTCCAATTCTTTCCTTTTCAACTCTAGTTTATATCCATGACATCCCACATCCATAGCTGACCTGTTCACTTAGTTATACCGCATTGCTTGGGCCAAGACACATTGACTTCTACTCCATCACAGCTTTTAACAAGAAAATAAGACACAACAAATTCTGCTCCCTGATCTGTCAAGCTGAGCTGTTCTCATTAAGAAAACAAACAAACCAAAAACCACAAACCTGTAGAAACTGGAAAACCCATAAAATTGGGAAACAAAAGTTAGCTTATGGCAGTTAAACAAGCTGCGTCTCCCCAAAGTTTTAGAAGCGTGGATATAAGGGGAAAAGCATGGATATGCGCTTTCTATGTGACCCGCAATTTTATTCACAGGGTTTCCCTGCCTTGCCACATACCATCAAAAGACCACGCTTCTCAGCTATAAAAATGGAAGCCTCTCGCAGGGACTTAAGATGTTTGTATCAAGATATCAGCATCTTCTATATAATCCATAAGCATTTGGAAAACTATCCTATTTCCATAAGATGCAATAGGAAAACAATGGAATAGTCAGGAAGTTAAGACATAAAAAGCAAAAGATGCAACCTTGCAAGAAGTCCCCTTCATCCCTACCAGTTTAAGACACACTAATTCCATTACTGTACTTTTTTTGTCTTTGCTTATTGTTTAACAGAACAGACATGCACAACTCTGTCTTTTTTACTTTCATTGCTCCATGCCAGGCTATCAACAGAAAGCATAGGGAAATTGCTGGAACATTGAGAAAGCAAGAGTGTCTCTATTCAAGAGCCACTGAAGACTAGAACCAAAGCAAGATAAACTTGAAAGCTCTAACAGAATATTAAGTGCAATTCCACAGGTGCTCCAAGTTGCTCTTTCCACCTGCTTTACACGAGGGATCCATTCCTTACACATACATTCAGACACAAAAAACCCCAAACCCCAGAACACCCCACCAACACCAAAAAAACCCAAAGGAAGAAAAATTTTCCTTAAATAAAGAATTCAGAATTAAGCCTGAAAAAAACCACAGAAAAAACACAAACACGTCTTCAAATGAAAGTCTTGTAATACCAATCTTTATTCAAGACAGACTGAAAAGAAATACTTGCTAGTACTTCATTTATTTACCCTGAAAATAGAACTCAAAAATATCTTACTTAGTCAGTTTTAACCATTTTAAAATGAGCTGATGAGCTCCAGCTTATTTCAAGTACATATAAGTTTGAAGGCAACATTTTTGTGTGTGTATACACACACGCACATATTATATATATAAATCATGTATATACATAAATATTTTGCTGCCACCTTGTGAACAGTCTCTGAATAAGGAGGTTTAGTTCATACGGACCCAATTCTGCCATCTTTGTTCACAGTTAGCTCAACTGACTTTAACAGAGATATTTTTTGAACGCGTACTCAATGTGACAAAGGATGGCTGAATCAGATGCTTAGTGAAGAAAATTTTAAAAGGCTGAATAAAATAACTATTAGTCTTCTGCAGTTTCCATACCCTTTTATGTCACAGTTTATTGCCACAAACATTATGGAAAATATCATTAAATTCTTTCTGATAAAAATATTGCAGCTTTGCATCCAAGTTGTATAGCTGTCTTCAAAACTGAGTAAGCTGGTGCCTTAAAACAAAGAATAAAAGATTAAATACCTCTAATGAAGTGTTTTGTTTGAACCAGATTGTGGTAAGGAATAGTAAGCATTATCTAAAAAAACAAAAACAAAACAAAGCAAAAACACAAACAAAAAAACCCCCACAAAAAACCACCTGTATTTGTAGTCTAATCTATCCTAGAGAAAACTGAATTAAAAGTTATCAACTTTGCAGAATGTCTCCATTTCTCCACAAATGTAAGTCAAGAGAAAAAAAGGAGATAAGTCACACATTCCTCATAGGGTATTCAAGAGAACATAGAATTTGTACTTCAAACTTCCTAACATGGTTGTGTTCATCTACCAAGATGATGCCTCAAGTGCCCAGCTGTATGGATAGCACTTATTAGCCTTATCTTCAAAAATATTTACTCTAAACTTAAAATAAAAACTGTGCCAAGGACACCTCTCAGGAAACACAATCACTTTAACACTTGACATGAGTTCCAAGAGATTCAATTCTGTTCTAGAAAAATGAAAGCTATAATATGCAAAGTTTTCTTGTATTTATCTTGGGAAAGAATATCAAGCGCCTTATTTTCTATCTCTCAAACAAAGAACTACACCACAGTCACTGGATAAGGAAGATAAGAATATCACATCTACACCCTCGCTAACAGTGCCCATTTGTTAACATTGTACTTACCGCTTCTGCATCATGCTCAAGCCCAATGTCATGGTGCTCCCGCTCATCATCCCGAAATTGCTTTATTATCTTTAAAAATAGCAGGTAATTAGTAAGTCTACCTTTCAGAGACCATATGCTGTTGACCACTGCATGCACCAGGACAGGCATTGAGAAGCTTTTCAGAGACCTGGGCCTCCAAAGACCCGAATCTCCAATTCAGCAAGAAGGGAATTATTTACAGCATTCCCCAAAACCTAAAGTTCTTTTAATATTCTCAAAAAAAGTCTTTAAAAACTAAACTGCTGTTTAATACATCATTCTTTTTCACTGTTTCAAGAAATCCTATAGTCATAGTAACTCATAACACTAATTAGTTTCACACATACAAATTATTCCGACAATTTAAGAAATGAAATTAAGGTCCCTGCCTTCCCAGACAATCAGTAAGGGTGTTTCCCTGTAAGCCAACAGGGGTTTTGTCCATTCTAGCATACTCTAAAGGTCACTATTTTTCTCTTCTAATTTTTCAGCTGGGACCAAAAGGTTTAAAAAATTTCATCTTGAGATACCTGCAGATAACTAGGATTGCTTAATAAAGTGTTCAGCATTTACAGACACCCAAGCACTGTCCCTACCCAACAGGTTCACATCACTTTTTGTTTCATTGCTAGTGCTCCTCATATCAACACTGTGAATAACCTTGCTGCTTAGCTTTTTCTCTTTATTTTGTGCCCTCTCAGTTTATAGTCTTTATTTTCAGGGGTAGTATTTCCCTTGTGCACATCAGCACAACCTGGCTAACTTCAGATACTATTTCTATAACAAGAAGATACGTTTAGAGTAACCAGATTTGGCTACATGTTAAACTGAGCACAACTGGAACATACTGATAGTCAGCAAAGTTGGAAATGAACATGCGGATGCTAAAGCAAGCTCCCACCAAACAGAGCACAAACGAGCTCGATGTGCTGCATATGGAGACAGGTCAGTCTCCCACAAACACCCTACAGGAATGTGTCCCAATTTGATGCCTAAAATACTTGGGAAATAGTTTTCTGGCAGAGCTAACAAACATTAGTACCTTACATCCTCTGAACGGTACTCAAGACTAGAAGGTGAATGGGGTGCTGGCTGACAGCAGGCTCAGGAGTCCACAGTGTGTCCTGGCAGCCCAGAGGGCAAACCCCATCCTGGGGTGCATCAAGCACAGCATAACCAGCCGGTCAAAAGAGGCGATTATCCCACTCTATTCAGCGTTGGTGCGGCCTCACCCTGAATACTGTGTGCAGTTCTGGGCCCCACAATTAAAGAAGTATGGGAAGGTCCTTGACTGCATGCAGAGGAGGGCAACAAAGCTGGTGACAGGGCTGGAAGGAATGTCCTACGAGGAGTGGCTAAGGACTTTGGGCTTGTCTAGTTTGGAGAAAAGGAGGCTGAGGGGCAACCTCATTGCTCTCTGCAGCTTCCTGAGGAGGGGAAGTGGAGGTGTGGAGCTCTTCTCCCTGGTATCCAGTGAAAGGATGCGTGGGAACGGTTCAAAGCTGCACCAGGGGAGGTTTAGACTGGACATTAGGAAACATTTCTTTACCAAGAGGGTGGTCAAACACTGGAACAGGCTTCCTAGAGAGGTGGTCAATGCCCCATGCCTGTCAGCTTTTAAGAGACGTTTGGACAATGCCCTTAATAACATACTTTAACTTTTGGTCAGCCCTGAATTGGTCAGGCAGTTGGACTAGATGATCGTTGTAGGTCCCTTCCAACTGAAATATTCTATTCTAACTATATAAACATATCCAGTATAAGCAAGATGTTACTACACAATCATATTTTCTCCTTTTGCCTCCCCTCTCAAGCCTTCCTTTCAATTAAATGTAATCAAAATTAAAGCACAGTTTTCCCAAGCAAAAGGGAAATGATGCATTACTAAAAGCATGTGGAAGTTAATCTAACATACATTTTAATTTTGGTGCTTGATCAATCCAGCGCTGCTAAAGGAACCTTTTACTTAAGAGAAACTGAAAAATTCTGTTGACTTCAGCATTCTAAGTGATAGAACAAAAAGATCTACTGTAAATTCTATGAGCGTGTTATTTTAAAAGACTAAAGTCACATTAGATAATTCAATTAATATGTTAAACTACTTTTTAAGTTATAGTTAAATACCTGCAATAGTTCTTTGTACTTTTCTGGATCTTCTTCCATAAGAGTTCTGATCTGGCTATTGTAGTGATCCGATATACTCTCTTCCACTGCCACTGTGCAAGCCATTGCACCTTTCTTTCCAAGTAAAGCACTGCCAGCCCCTGTGATTTTGATACCAAACATAGACAAACAATGAACTCTTAAGCAATACAACTAATTTACACATTTGAAGACGTCACAAAACAACAATAATAGCAATAACACAGACTCACCTAAAACAAAACCTGCCACATTCCAAAAAGGCAATAAAACAGTGGGTCGAACTCTGTATGCAACCATGAGTTCATTGAACTTTTTCAGGTGGTCTTTTTCTTGATTCCACATTTGCTGCAAAAGAACCAGATGACAGTAAAGTATAAAACCAGAAAAATTAAAAATTTCCAACAAAACTCATAAAGACAAAGAAAAACAAACCAGCTCTGGCCACTCACACTTTGACTGCAGAGGTAACAGTATTCACATCACAAAGAGGAAACGTCAGAGAAAGGCAGATGAGAATAGTTATAAACAGGCAACATAAAAATGTTTGCTAAATAACAGCAACTGTAGCGTTGGTAACTCCCTTACCACGTCACCCCACCACTCTTTATAAACCCGTATGTTTAAACATGCCGAGAAAAAGACGGGCAGCTGTCCGACCATGAAAACTATGACCTTACAACTTCGTTCGACCATTGTTAATCCAATGCAAATTAACCAGAAAGACAGCGATCGCTTGTAGGTCCACTAACCTGGATAATCGGTCCCACACTCGATCTACCCAAGACGGCCATTTGCCCCGCATAAATGCGATTCGCCCCGTACTCCCCCGCATGGTCCACCCGGATGATGCGGTCTATGACGGCCTTGTTGATGCCCTCCGGAGTCACCCGCGTGCTGCAGAGCCTGAGGGAAGCCCCTCCGGCGGGCACAGGCCACCTCCCCCGGAGACCTGCCGGAGAGACAAAGGTGACGCGAGCTCTGCCGCCGCCCAGCCCCCGTCCGAGGCGGGCGGGCGCAGCCACCCGCGGGGCCGGGCGGCCTGGGGCGGCCTGAGGCGGCCGCGGGCGGCGTGATGCGGGCCCGGGCGGCGGTGCGAGGCCCGCGGCCGTCGTTCAGGGCGGCGCCCCGGCAGGTTGAGGGGTGGGCAGGCGCGGGAGCCGACCCGAGGCCCTACCGGCCCCGCAGCGGAAGGGCCGGCACTGCCCCAGCGAGCGCCGCACAGCCGGAGCCGCGGCGGCGGCCACCTCCATCCCGCTGACCCCGACACCTCCTCCAGCGCGTCGCACCGCCGCAACGTCATCACCGCGGGCCGCCTCCGCGCCGGCCTCCCGCCACCGTCCCGCCCTATCGCTATTCCGATTGGCTCCCCAGCGCGGTCGCACTGGAGAGCGGAGCTGTCAGTCAGGGCCGGCGTCCCCTGGCTGCTATGGGAACAGGGGCGGGGCTGCCCCCTGAGGCGTGAGAGGGCGCTGCGGGGGCAGTCGCTGCGCCGAGCGGCAGCGCGAACCGCCGACAGCCGCCCCTGGCGGCGCGGAGGTGCCGGCGGAGGCGGTGATCGCGCCCGGCGGTGCCCCGAAAGGCGTTTGCACACCCGGCCGAGGCTGCGAACTCATTTTGAAAACATCAGACATTATATTTTAAAAAAATCATTTATTGAACGTTAATTTCTTTAAAATGAAGGCAGAAAACATTCCAAAACTTCATATAAAAAGAATAGTCTCTCACATATTAACTAACAGTGTGCTGCTGGCAAATTTCAAGTAATAAACACAATTCTGTACAGAAAACCCTTAAGCACAATCTTTAAATAAACCGTTAGTAGTCTGCTTCGAAATACTGCTCCCTCCGAGTCACACAGCTCCATCATTCCATTCAAGCGAGAAGAAACATGGATTTAAAGGGTACTAACACATAGGTTTCTGAATGCTGTACTTCCAAACTGTAACTTAACTCTCAAATATTCACATTTTAGAACAAAAGAACAATAGTCAAGATGTTTGTACAAGAATAAAACACAAGTAATAATGCCTTAATGTATTTTTTTTTTTAAAACAAAAAGGCTACTCCACAGCAGGGAGGCTGGTACTGGAGGGATGGCTTTCCCCGCGACAGACGTGCGCTGCTCAGTGACCTGACTGTCGGTCTTTTCCTACTCCCAGTGTTTATTCAGAGCTCTTTTATCAGCTTGTTTTCTCTGAACCATTTTGTGAAGTTATCCAGTGTTCAACTGCATTTGTTATTTCAGAGCAAAATACATATCAAAGTCTCTTTTCTAAAAATATTTAGAAAACTGACTTCAAACCCACTCCGTATTTTCTTCTCCTAGGCACTATTTCAAAATAGTGCCGTATGTCTCTCGTTTGCTTTGGTTTTAAAAGAAAAGTGAGTTGGAAACATGTAAAACCACCGCGTTCCCCTCCCTCCCAATTCTTAAAGCATAATTTGTAAAAACGGTACAAAGTTCTTAAACAGAGTTTCAGTTCTGATCCCATTTTACCCAAAACCCCTAAAAAATATGGGGACTTAAACCCCAACAACCCTGAAATTGTAGCAGCAATAAAGTGTCCTACCATACAATTTTTTGGACAGGTCTAACACAGTATAAATTAGCTTAAATTTCCAGTCTTGGAAACTTTAATGCCCACTAGCATAATTAAGACTAAGGCCATAAGTGTCCGTTACACAGACTGCAGCGCCAGGGTGCCAGTCAGCTGCTCAGTTTTTAGGTGCTGCAGATGTTTCTATTCTTACCTAGTGGTTCTGGGAGTTTCAGGAAGCCAAGTTCTTGTGGCTTTTTGTGGTTTTCAAGGATGCCTCTGAGCTTCTGTTATCTTTCTGATTAGGAACAGTTTGTCACGACTCTCCTGGAAAGACAGAACAAAAAGTACACACTAGATGAACAAAAGTAGTACCAGTTATGTATGAACAGCTCATTTCTTTATTAGAAATAAATAGGTGCACTCACCACGTTGTGCCCTAATTAGTGGCTCTCAGCACACTGTCAACTGCCTGAACAATTTTAAGTTTACAACAGTCTTGACTTCATTTATCTCATCTTAGGTCACATATTAACAGTTCTACGTTGAGCCTAGTAAAAACATCTCACGCACCTAAAAATTTAAAACCATACTTCCAAGAAACTTAACAACAGTGAACAAACAAAAATAAAAAGCATGCAAGGATTTTCAGAATTCCTAACTGATTGGGGAACCCTTGAAAAAGCAGTGAGGCTTTTGCTCCCAAATTCCTTACTCTTCAAAAATCTCTCCCCAGCACAGTTTTTTTCTAAGGACGGGTTGTTAAATGCCATATCTAAAAGAAGCACATACCAAGAAATGGGCTATTTCCTAAGAAAGTGAGAAGTGTTAGTAGTGAGGCTAGGTTCTGAGTAGAGCAGAGTTTGACAGACCACGGCATATGAATGCTGTCAAACATGGCAGCAGCTTTTGATAGCCACAAACAAGCATGTCTGCACTGGCACTGTTCTCCAAAGGACTAGTTCTTTGCTCCACTTTGAGTACCTGCTGCAAGCGGGGCTCGGACCTGCACTCAGGAATAAGACCAGACATGATGCAGTAGAAACATAGGCCTGGAGGGAAGGGTAGGGAGTTGGGTGCCTGTTTGTGAGAGCGGAGAAGGAAATAGAAGTGAGGGTTGCGTAAGATGGTGGAGGGGACAGCACAAGATTCAGGTTCTTGGTTGGCAGAAAAACACCATGCAAATGGGTGGATTCAAGCAAGACAACAGATTAAGAACAGGGACACCACTTCTCAGAGGAATATCTCATGCATATGTGTTGCCTGATATAACCGGACCTTGCTACAGTTGCAGCTGATACCCATACTATAGTGCTTCAGTTATTTTTCCTGTGTAATTTGTAAAACATTCTTCACTGCCTGTGCAAACACCAAGCATCCAGAAGACTATGAAAACTGTTGTTCCTCTGCATGCCTGATTACTGACACAACAAAGACGACTTTAGGGGTACAGAAAAGTGGGTCAAATCTTACCATAACCAGTTGTTCCCTCAGCTGCTCAACCACTCGTTTGTGTGCTCCAGCCAAGGCAATAAAATAGAACATAATGAGGCTGCAAACAACAAACCAACATTTTATGTTAGCATAATGCAAAACAGAATTAGTCAGAAAAAGGCTGTTATGAGTCAAAGGAATTGTTGGTTTGTGCATTTGCTTCAGATGAGAAGCTGCTGGGGGGAATAAAAAATTAAAATATCAATATACATCTGGAGTAGGTTGGGCATAGCTCTGCTCAAAAGCATCTACTGAGACATTTGTGCTGCCAGCAGGCAAGGACAGAGTGCTAGGGGACGTAGAGGCATGGCCACTTTCGGATGTTACAGGTTGTGTTCTGACAGCTCTCTCTTGAGACTGTCCGTTCCTGCCCTGCTCTAAGTGTATGTATGGGGAGGTTGCTCCTCAGAAATTAAGTTTAATGAGGTTTCACTGGATGAACCCTTTGCTCCCATTAGGATTTCTAACTATGGTACGCAGCCACAGACCAGTATTGCAGCCATTCCTTATACCACATATTCCAGATGTAATCTGTGACCCAGATTATCCACAGTGCATTAAATGTTGAAGAGCAGCAGCAAGAACTAGAATGGTACAAATGCCTATATAAATAATGTATTTTCTTTTCCAAATAATAATTAGTAGGGTAGCACTGCCAGTCATCCTCTACCTCTTACACAGTCTTTATGATAAAGTAAGAAAAGAAAAAAAAAACCAAACCAAAAAAGAGGACTTGATATTTCCTGTGTAGGCAGTAACAGGTTCAGCTCAGGAGAACACATAAACATGTGTTAGGGAAGAAAGGGGTGGGTGGAGTCTGAAATAAACTGCATTGTTTCTCAAGCGTAGAAGTTGTAGAAAGTATCAGGTAACAAGGCTCCAAGATCTGAAAAGTTGGGTTAAACTGAAATGCGAAAAGTTCCATTTGAATGTAAGAAAAAAAACCCTTTTTACTGCAAAAGTGACCAAACACTGGAACAGATTGCCCAGAGGGGTTGTGGAGTCTCCATCTTCAGAGGTATTCAAAACCTAACTGGACACAGTTCCTGAGCACCTGCTCTACTTGACCCTGTTTTGAATAGGAAGGTTGGATTAGATGATCTCTACAGGTGATCTCCAACCTTAAAAATTCTATGATTCTATATTGAATTTTCTCTTACAGAATGACTGTTCTGGGGGTTTTGTTTGTTGTTGGGTTTTTGTTTTTTAAACCAAGGTTTGTGGATAGGATTTGTGATCACAGGGCTTACAATACTAATTTGCAGAATGATTCACAATTAACACTTTGAAGACAGACAAGTGTGGGATATGGGACATGCAAGAGAAGATGGAATAAAGCTAATGGGTGTGAACACATGGGCAAAGACATAGGAGCCGAGTATTCATATGGGCTTCGATGCTTTTGACTGCAGATGGAAAATCTGGTCTAATAGTTGTTTGGTATCACTTCAGTAGGGAAGGAAATGAACCATGCAGCTGCGTGACTGAATCAGGTCTCCACAGTACTCACCAAATGACCATAAAAAAAGGCACTGCAAAGGCTTCTGATGCT
Organism: Gavia stellata; assembly: GCF_030936135.1. NCBI lineage: Eukaryota > Metazoa > Chordata > Aves > Gaviiformes > Gaviidae > Gavia > Gavia stellata. The sequence goes on along the minus strand of NC_082611.1, from coordinate 9,851,104 downwards.
ATGCCATGAAGGACCTGCTGCAGACCTGTTGGAAGCCCAAGTATTTTATCTGGAACAACTGCCCATGAAGTGTTAAAACTCCTGAACGGCCCACATGCCTTGGAGGAGGGGATACTGTCAAAGAAGCAGAACAGAATGGAGATGCTACACCAAAATGTAAAGATAAAATAATCCAACACAAGCCCAGCATCATTTTGCGGATGGGGTAAAAGTGTCCTTTGTCTTTAAAACTGTAATTTTTGTTTATATGAACTAAGGTATAATGTGATTTATTATACACTATGTGTTTTATTCCAATTTATCATTCCGAAGTTGCATGTCTGTTTTTAGGGAACTGACAACCTTAGAACAAATGTCAACTTCATAGAAGTTAAATTGTCACTTACTGTGCTATGCTGATTCCCAAAGGAATAAAAGCCAAGATGAGCCCAATCAACAGCACCAGAAAGAAGAAAAAATTGGAACTTGATGCTCTGATAGGCCTAGCTGCAGGTTTACATGTGTGCATCAAACTGATCTGAAGAGCGAAAGTGAGCAAGGCTGTTAGCAGTACATCTATATACATACGTCCAAGTATACTTTCCCCATTAACTGAATTTTCCGTTCTCAAATATGCTACCAGCTACCACATAACCATCTTTCCTGTGACGTACATGGACTGAAAATGGCTAAGACAAGAACGCTTTACATTCTGGTATAAGTCAACATCTCCTGTTTTCAGTAAGAATTTGATCCAGAGGGCCTCATACACTTGCACAGAGTCAACCGACATTGTCATTTGGTGTATGAACCATGGCACAGCCTTTAGCTTTGTTCTGCCACATCTTCACTGGATACATCCACTCTTGTAAGAACTAAAATATCAATACGAATTTGATGCACAAAAGGAGCTGTGTGGTCATAGAGCAAAGCTTCTGATATGCCGAAATCACATCCTGAACATCCAACTCAGCTTGGATTTTGCATTTTGCTTCCAAATTTTCCGCAGCTTGGCAAAATTTTGTCCAAGTTCTAAGCTGTGTTGCTAGTAAATAGATTATTACAGAAAAATGTTATAAACTAGATTTATTACAGAAAAAATTTTATTTAAAAAAAAAACCAAATAGTTGAAGAGGTAGTTATTAAAATGTTGGTTTGCTTAATTTCAAAGCAAAATTCTACCTTCTCTTAAAAGCAAAAAACCTACAGAAAATGGAATACCATTACCTCATTTCCAGTACACCGCATCCTTAGGTGTTTTTAGGGTTTTTTGTTTGTTTTAAATCAACTGCATACCAATATTACAAAAACCACAGAGATGTGCTCAGTTTTGTTTGTTTACCACACATCTTCATTACCTTTTTAATGTAAAAGATGATGAAGTATTTTATAGTTGCTATTGCAGGGAGAAGTGGTGAAAAGAAGGTTCCAATCCAGCAGATAGTCTGCCCATAAATGATTTCCAGGACATTGTCAGAAATTCCAAATTCCTGCAATCCACACCACTGAACTGGCTTGCAAGAGCAATGAGTAACTAACAACCTAAACCCAAAGAATATCATTAGTTCTAAATTGAAGTTATAGAGCTTAGCTGAATTCTAACACATTTGGAATACACAGGTATTTAGCATTCAAGCATTAGATAACATAACAGAAAAATGTCTGGAGAAAAAAAAGACTCAAATATCAAAAACTACACAGCTATCTGAATGGCAAACAAGTGTTCAAACCACCAGAAATGTGTTTTTGTTTTATTTTAAAACTGATAATCTGCTTAGAAATATGGGGAATTAATAACAGAAAAAAGAAAATGTGTTTCATACGACATTTGCAAAAGTATGCTCAAAAGGCAGAGATACTTACTTTCTAGGGAAGTCCACGAACAGGGTCACAGCAAGAATTATAATGAAATCAAATATCATCAGTTTATACATTTCTTGCCCAACTTCAGATTCCCAGCACTATAAAAACAAGTCAGAAAAAGAAGATTAGGAGTCTAAATAACAAGTGAAAAATAAATCTGTCAGTCACCAAAGCAACAAACGTCTCAGTCAGTTAACACCATAAATTCAAATTGTATTAACTCCCATTTCTAAAATATTTAAGTGTTTCAGAGCTTCCATGCCAAGCTTTTTGTTTGTTTGTTTTGTTGGGTTTTGTTTGCAATGTTTGGTTTTTTGTCCCCCACCCCACCCGAGGAAACACCATTTGTCTTATTGGAGCAAAAGGCAGTAACGCAATTGTCTCCAAAACAGAGCTACCTCAGACAATCCTCATGGTAGTCAGAAAGTCTACGCTAAACGTTAATCAGCCACTGGACTAATTCTAATCAGAGTTTTAGGCAAAAAAAGAAAGATATACGTAAGAACTGTACTAGTTTGCACTGAGCAGTAAGAATCAGCACCAGATATAACATAAATGGCAAGCCCAGGTCTGATTCTGAATACCTCTAGACAAGCAAGTCTCATAGAAAACATATCTCTATTCACAAGTTCAGATGATTAAAGACTAAGATAAATCTGCTTACAGGATAGAGCTCGTAATTGTATCCACAGGCCTTACACTTGTCAGTGGCACAGTGAGAGATCTGACTCCACAGCGAGAACAAGAGAACACCGATATTGGCCAACCTCACGAAGACACACCTGGAAGAAAGGCAAAACCCAATTCCAAACCTGCCAAAAAAGAGCCATTCTAACACCTGGCTCAACTTGCACAGGAGTCCAAGGAAGGCTTGAAACATAAAAGGGTTGTACAGAGCTTTAATGGAATGGCCAGCTAGATAATGTATTTCTTTCCTTAGTAGTAAGTTGAACTGCTTTTCACCTTCCCTGCTTTAGGTTACAGGCCCTTGTTTCTTTTCTCAGTATTGTTCCTAGACCAGTCATTTCCATTGCAGATACTGACACCACAATGGGCTGCAATTCTCTCAAGTACTGTTTGAGAGGCCAAGTGACAACTCTGTGTGCAGTGTTTCCCTTTCAGATGGCTTCAGGCCTTCAGATGCACTTAGCCAAATCAGAAACACAAAGCACAAGGGCTTGACAGAGTTCAGATGCTTCAACCTAGATCTTACTGCCTCAAGCTGCCAAATGCTAGTTCTTCGTGCTCTCACATTGAAGTATCTTTTATCCCAAAACTTTTAACTTCTGCCTTGATCAAAACCGTGCTTCAGTCACTGCTGTACACACACATTTGCTCATTCAAGGAACTGCTGCATGCAAACCGGTGTGAATCCACAGCTCTGCAGCCACAACCTCTCTACTGACTATTTACTCAGGTTGTTGAAGATGTCCAGATCACACAGCTAAATGGGACTGTGAGAAAAACTTGAACTGAAATGACTGTACTGTCATTAAAACAGGAGATTGTTTCCAGATTTAAAATTCAAGTTTCCAACTAAACATAAGTCAAACAATGCCTGCTTGGCTTCTAGTGCCCAGGCCCAGCGGCGCAGAGAGTCCAAACTCTCTGCTTCTTGATATTTCAATGTTTACAGTACTTATAACCTACCAAGAACAAGCTGTTGAAACATCCAAGGCTACAATAAAAACGTCTTTACCTCATGAGTGTCAGCCTGATTTCAAAGGCTGGTGAATAATCTTCAAATCTGATCAGAAATGAGAAGATCTGAGGAGCAATGAAGTTGGCCAATGTGATCACCATGGAAGGCAAATACTGCACTAAGAGATTAGCCTGGAAGTTCGTATTGCTGACATCCTGTACAAGAAGAGATGAGAGAAAGGTTATACTCAGAAACACACCTTCCTGACACCGTGCTCTCTCCAGCTACCCACCAGCCTCTCTTGTCCAGGATTCAGATAGCATCTTTTACTCTGTCTTCATCCTCCACCTATACTTGGAACTACAAGCCTGACCACTGCTATCTATCTGTGCAGTGTGGGGCTACACACCCTTGCTTTCTCCTGCTCCCTTCACCAGTAACTCCCTCCACGTCCAGGCATGAGTATTTTTGCGCTTCCCCAAAGCTTCTGTTTGAAGAGGCTCATGTCACCAAGGCTTGTGTCTATGTTGTCTAACCCAGCACTAAGGCTACCAGCTTTTACAGGTATGTCAAAGTGCAGACACTTTTCAAGTTATTCTCACTGGTGCCAAGCAGCTCCCCTGACTTTCCTACCATCTTAACAAGCTCCTCTACCTACTCATTTAGGCAAGGTGAAGATATCAACCCTTATACATAAAGCCTACAGTAAGTGAAGCCATTTTTCAAGTTGTTCAGTGTTGTGCTATCCTATCCTCTTTCTCTGCCCTCAAACAATACCTCTGACACAAATACTTCTTTAGTCCCCGTTTCCTGCTTCTCTCTCTGCAATCCTGGCAGTTTACAGAAGTTAAGAGTTAGGTCCAGCATGAGCACAACTTTCCCAATACACAGCCAGTGCCCATGACATCACCAATGAACAGAGAGGAGAAAAAAAGTGCGGTCCCCATTCATATCAGGCTAATTCAACCCTGGGGTCATACAGAGAAGTCAATTACTGTTGCAAAAATGTTGAAACTGTTGTCTGGCTCTTGTTCTGCTTCTGAACCGCTCTTCCCATCTGCTCGTCCTGCCAGGGGTGAACAACCCCACCCAACCGGATTCTTTCTACTACTGATGTAAGAACCTTTTCTTATGCAAAGCACTCCCTGTTCAAAGTCTTCCTGTTTCCTCACACAGCTATAACTAAAGCCACAATACAGATCAAAATCTTTACTCTTCCCTTGCTGTTCATTTTTGCAGTTGAGCAGTAAACCAGATCAAGAAACTCATCACGATGAAGTTCATTTTAACCAGGTCAGTTCCCTGAGCCAGTTCACTGCCCAGACACACAAGCGCTTGTGCTAGCAGATCACAGCGAGGTGAGAACAGTTACATGGGAAGGGAGGCAAGGGCTGCTTTTCTTGTCAGCTGCATTAGCTCCAAGGCAGATGACACTGGAGCCTCTGTATCAAAGGGAGACATCACTGGGGGTTTTTTGCACACGTTCCTTGATCCTTCTCACTCTCCTCTACTAAAAAAATTCTAAGTCTGTAGAAAGCATTTTCAGATCCCTTGCATGAAAGGTGCTATATTAAGATACTTGACTCTTTCACAATAGTTCCTTTTGCTGTAATCACCAGCCCCCACTGAATCTGTCCTAATGTCACGTCTGATACTTACATTGGAGTTTTCTTGAGAGAAGACAGTTGCTCTATAAATAGAGTAGAAACATCCTGATAAAATTGCAATGACAATTATATTTATAAATATTCTCAGAGAGTAGATGCGAAGCTTTTCTTTCGTTGTCCTGTCAGCTATTTTTTGCTTCAGTCTTTCTTCCTCCAAGTCTGTCTACAAACAAAAGAAAAAGGATGTGTAGTTTTCTTGTGCAGCATACAACACCTCTGGGACACGCAAATCCATAGCCTGTTCCAGAAGAGTCACTCCAGAGCCTGCCCAAGCACACTGAACTGAGAGTGCCTTTTCATTGACACAAACAGGTCCATGCAGGAGTGGAAGGCCCTGTGTGCTCAGCCTCCTCAAGCTGAGGGCCCTATAGCCAAAGACAAGAGTCTTGTAATCCTCTTATCTCTACTGTGTCAGTAACATATCACCTTTAGGACAGAAAGGCAACTTGTCTGTTTATCCTGAGAGACTGATCTCAGATGGCTTGCTACTAAACTCTGAAACAGGTAAATCAGCCCACTCATCTCCTTACTTCTGCAGGTAAGTAACCAGTCCTCACCGCTATGGCTCAAACTTCCTTCTCCTACTCTTTGTGAAGGAAAATTCGGGGATAGCAGAGAGAAAGAAGTACAGTCTTGAGCAGTTAGTCACGTAAACTTGATATATTTCACCCTAGCTGATGTGAAAATACAGTATCGCCTGTGACAGCAATTTACCCTGGGCAAACCCACAAATTACCCAGGTATTTTCTGAGGACTTCCTTCCATCAAACAGTAATATTAAGGGGCAAATTTTTTCTAAGGTGTGAGTTCTAGAGGCAAAAGTGTGGTAAATGAAGGTGCCTCTGGTTATATGATGAAAAAAGATGACTGTGAACTTTACTAGAGCAGAAAGCACTCACTGTAATTTATGAAATCTGTAATTACTGCTTTGTGGTTTGAAGTGGAAGTATCTTTTCAAAGGTAATTCTTTCACTACACAAATCTCTGCTTCCAGTGTACAGAGAGCAAAAAGAAGGTACTGGTTTCACAAGAAAAGCCTTTCAGACTCTCTTTTCAGAGCGCTTTCTGATTTGGGAAATCTATTAGCTGCATTTTGTATGGGCATGTGTGTCAAAGACACCTAGTGAAAAACTTTCAGTACCTTCTTACTGCAACAATGCTCTCAAGTTGTATGAAGAGTACCATCTGAATTTTATTCCTCCCCTAACCACTGCCTACCACATTGCAGACTTATAACCCAGTATACTCAAACTGATTCTTGACAGGGGTTTGCCTGCAGCTAGGATAGCTTTTCCTGTTGGATTATGTAGAAAGTAACACAGGAAGCAGGACTGGAGTGTGAGGAAGAGGCAGATAAGACAAGCAGCGAACAGGTTTGCTTCAGTCCCCAGTGGATGGGGGAAGGGCTGCAACCTCAGAGCCAATCCTTCTCATGTTGCACCACAATTCTAGCTACCTAGAAAGCATGCAAGAGGATGTGGGTTGCCCTGCCCCCAATATAAGCTACTTCAATCCTTCTTATCCTTACTCCGTTATCTGCAAAATTATACAACTCTTTCTTAGGTATCTAAGCTATATGAAACCATAGAAAAACAAAAGTTACTCACTTGGAGCTCATATTGCAAGCTGCGATGTTTTAGCCGAGCTGCGTTTGGATCTGTAATGCAGAAGTCCCAGCCTGCAAAGACTTTGTTACAGTAACTCTGAAATTGATCTTCACCATGCACCAAGTTCTGCTTAAATCCTTCCACAGACCTACAGAGAAATGCAACTTCACTTCATTCATGAAAAGACATATTTTATCCACACAAAAAGAAAGAAGAAAAACAAACCGCAAGCAAGCAAGACACACACCCCCCATGCACACACACAGAGACACACAAACACAAAAAATCCAACAGTCACATTTGCTTTATATCAGCAAGTCTCTGGGAAGTTTTCAGCGTGAGGTTCTGCAGCAAAGTCAGCTGAAGCCATGACTGACACAGGTTACTTCCCTCTGCACTCAGCCACGGTCATACCTTCTCCCCTCATCCAGTGCTTCGCTGACACTGCGAAGAGCTGGCTCAGGAAGCTGAGATGGCCAAAAAAAACCCCAAAAAACCCAAAATAAAATCCTCCAACAACAACTACCGTATAGTTGAGGGTCTTTTATTTATATGTATGCGTACATATGAAAAACTAATACTTAAAAATTATTTATTTTTATTTCTTTTGCTGGCTCAGTTTCCCAAAGACGCACAAAGGCTACTGTGGCACTGCATCCTCAAGCAAAAGGTTCTCCATTCCCATATAAAACAGTTCTAGAATGCAGCATGTTCCCTACAAGCAAGAATGCAATATGAACTATGCAATAGGTAGCAGTAAATAAACTATATCAACACCTTTACCTTTTTATTATCCAGAAGAAACTTAATGCAAGGTAGGCAAATGTAGCCAGCAGATATGCTAGTGGCAAGTCGTACCTCAGGATACTGAGCCACGCAGCATCCACTGTGTAATAGCCATAAAACAAACTTGTCACTTCAAGGAACCCCTGTGAAAGCATGAAGTTTAAGTAGAATTTGTAACAGTAGCAGCAACTGCCCAGTTAAATCCAGCCTGGTATTAAGCAATCATTTTGTAAATTTAAAATTATTATTGGGGCCCTCAGCAAGCTACAACAGCCTGTAGCTTCTAAATTCTGCCATTGCCTCTACCAAACTGTAATGCAGACATTACGTGCTTAAAATCCTTCCCCTCTCCAATCAAAGAGCTCTATGGCAACGACACTGAGACCCTACACAGAGAGCACAATAGGCAGCGTGCTCCAGAATACGTAACGTTTAGCAGCTGGGGAGGAGAGGCACAGGCTGCAGCGCGTGGCCAACCAGGCCTTGTGGACACTCAGTAGAAGCCAGTTTGAAAACTCCCCTTCTCACAGATAAAGGCCAATTTTACCCCAGTGATGCATATGCTTTATTATCAAAGCTTCATTCCTCAAGTAAAATGTTTTCACAATTTACATGTTAGGCGAGACACAGAGACCTAATAAAAAAAAAATCTAATTACTTACAGTGCCACTGAGCAAATCTTTGAGGTAAGTATAGAAGTAAACAAGTCCCTTATTAGCACTAGGTTTATAAACTGTGCAGTGAGGCTCTGTCAAAAGAAAGGCAGGAAAAGTCACTCAAATGGTAATGCCCATTAAACTGCAAGATCGAGTTAATTCAAACATGGCAAGTTCTTATAAAAGAAAAAAGCATCTTTGTCCTGGGAGGTAGAGGAGAAGCTGATGGAAAGGGGGAATCTTACAAACAACAACACTACTTAGAGAAGATGTTTACCTACGTTCTTTGGAGGAATTTTAGCAAAGCTACTGTTGAATATTCCATATTCAGAAATAATGCTGGGAAGAGTAACAAAACTGAACATCAGGATAAAAATTATAAAATTCAGCAGAACCAGAAAACGCAGGAAGGAGAAGTAGGACTGGATGCCAGTACCAAATTTCCCTGGGAATAAAAGAAACATATGCCAATAATTAAGATGAGAAAATCATCAAAAATACAGAGTGAGCAGATTATAATTTCAGTTACATTGAGTTAACTGACAAAACATTACCAAAGCTACTTTTAACTACTGCAGGCTTTTAGCAGTATAACTGAAATGGAAATGTGACTTTTTAATAATTTTCTCCAATATATTTCCTTCTATCCTATTGTGAATTTTACATCAGCAATAGTAAAGGAAGCAGGTAACTTCTTAAACACATACAGTTATATCTGAAACTACGCTCACACACCTAAAACTACCAATAACAGAGGCAACTTGAAAGAGGAGAAATTGGCATAAGACAGTAAATACCTTCTATGCTGTGAATATCATTTCGCCAAAGCTCCAGGTAAGATGACAACTCCTTGACTTCATTGAGAACTTTTTTCAATGACTTACTGCTAGTTCTTTTCCACTGCTTCCATCCAGATAAGTATTTTATATCATCCTGCTGACAGTCCCTAAGAATCAAGAAATACTTTTTCACTACATGTAACAGGGGCTATCACAATGGAGCCTCCTTGCAGCCTTCAGAAGGATCGCACCGTGCTAAAAGTTGGAGTAACAACACGCTAGCTGTCCCCTTCTGTTCCTCCTGGTAACTGCGACAAGTTAATACAAATATAGCAAGTCCTCTCACAGAAAACACTTGCCTCTCTTGGAGAAAAAAGAAAATAATCCAATTGACAATAGCACAGCACAGAAAAAACTTGTAGCTGAACTTCCCGGTGGGATCTCAGGGAAGTTGGCATGATTTCATATTTACAAATGGCTGGAAAAGGAAGAGAAGATTCTTTCCTCAAAACTTCTGACCAGAGCATCTTCACCAAAAGGCTCTTATAAAATTTCTCGAAAATATTTAGCTTTCCTCTTCTAGAGTTATAAACGCAGCTGTTCTAAGTAGAAAATTATTCTTTTTTTGTAGAAAATTCACAGATCTCAAAATCAGAATGAAACATCAAAATATGTTGTGGGAAAAAAAGCAAAAAACTAGAGAGAGCTATAAAGAGGCTTAAATATTTCATTTGGATTCTATAATTTTAACTTTTATATCACATTCCAGTACATAATAGAAAGCAAATGTTATTAAAATTATTCATTTTTAATTATTCAGTTTTTATAGCGGTTTGAAAAATTCACTGGAAAGTGCCAATTCAATGAATTTGAGAAAGTATTACTTCGCCAACATGTGTGGGGGTGTACTGTTCTAATAATAAGCTTCAAACAAACACCAAGGATATGCCACAAACTGTCTGTAATTTTTAATAACTTCTCACTTACAGATTTTCATATTATATGCATACATTTGCATTTTAAAAATTGTTGCATGGTCAGCGACAGCATCAAGGAGAATTCTGGGCGGCTCAGAGTTTGCATTTTGTTTATTCTTTTAAGAAACCTTAAAAACAGACAAAACTTCCCAGAAACATAGCTTGAAGATTGACTTGTAAGCAGCAAATGCTGTTCCAGCCTCTGATGCCACTGAAGAAGCGCAGCAGTTAAGTACCCATGTGGATGCTGTGCTAGAGTAGAAGTCAAAGGTTTCAATTTTAAAAGACTTTTGTACACAACCCTACTAAAGTGCATAAGTGACTCACTGCTATGCCACACCACTGCCATGGGTGCAGTATGTTGACAAAGTTTCCATATCCTTCTCAGCTGAAAGTAAAATCAGTATTTTGGCAGGAAGCCAAATTAAATCCTATATGCAATAATCAAACAGGCAGCAGATGACCTCATCTTTAAGTGCAAATACAGCTACTCTCACAAGTCTCATTCTATGGAAACTACAGGCTGCAGCATGCAGTGTTTTAAACAGACACTGCGGAGAACTATCTGGCCTGTGTTTGGTCTGCATTTTAAATAGAGGCGTGGGCTGCATATTCATCTGTGTTACAGAAGTTGAGTGTTCAGCTTTCAGGACATTTATATCAAGCATTTTGTGTTGGCAGCTACTGCACAATACACACAGACTACTGATCCGTAGAAGTGCCAAGAAGCCCCACCAGAATCTCTCAGTGCTAAAACATGTAAACAAGCTTGGGACATCCCAACGCTGTTCCTAACACACACCACAACCACAGGACTGCAGTTCCTTTTCCTTGAAGGACTGAGCTTTAGACACCCAACTTAAAATAAAAATTCAATGTATTGAGCTCTCTCCTTTACCATGACCTAGATCTGCTGTTCCTTGCGCATAGGCTGTAGGGTTAAACCTAACTCCAGGGTCAGGCTGTAACCCACTTCCCACTGCTCTTCCAAGTGAGTAACTTTTGTTCTCTGTGGAGCACCAGACATTAATTGTACTTTCACCTCTCTCCTGGTTCGTAACCACAACTACAAAGTACTTCATTTAAAGGTGCAGCTGTTCCCTGACAATGTAAAAACACATATTGTATCCTCTCTCCTCAAAGGAGCTTTCAGCCTAGCAGTACATGAGACAACAAGCAGAAATACAAGCAGGGCAACGCATGCTCTTTGCAATCCCCTCCCTGCTGGGGGTTACCACCAGAGAGGCAGGAACTGGTTACACCTCACAGCAAAGAGCAATTCAAAAAGGGATATGGAAAAAATGGAAGAAATGGTCCTGGAATGCTTCTTTCCACCTGTATTGAGCCACACCAGAGAGACCGCAATGTATTTTGGAAGAACTGCTGAGAAGACTCAAGAACGGCAGCAGCCGAAAAGCAGAAGGGGGTTGCTGATGACAGGTAACGCACAAAGCATAAAGAAAGCCCTGAGGCAAAAAAAAAAAAAAAAAAAGGCAGCCAGTGAGAAACAGCATTTGGCTGCTGCAGGTAATTCCCAGTTTTGACTCATTTCTTCCCATTCAACCTACCCCCCCATCAGCCGCTCCCTCACGCCCGCCGAGAGCACCTGCCCGCGCTCGGGCAGCTGGAGGTGCCGCGGGGGGCCTGCCGCATTTTGGCAACTTCTTGTCAAAACCGCATCCCACAGGGTGAAACAGCTGGAGATGAACCCAATTCTGCTTCAGCCTTCCATCGCACCTGTGTTCTTTAGGAAAAGGTCATTTGGTTTTTTTAAAAAGAAAAAAGGGTGTAAAGATTCACCTTAATCTCCTCTTCTCCGCGATACTCAAGGGGTATTCTCTCGCAGGGCGAGCAGGCAGCTGGCCTCCCTCTTGCTCCAGCCCCCAGGCCTCTGCAGCGCGGAGCCCGGCGGAGCCCTGCGGGGCCGCCCGCCGCTGCTGGCTGCCCGCGGCGCGGCGCCTCAGCGCCGACTGGTAGCTGGGCAGCTCCTGCAGGAAAGCCACAGGTGCGGCGGCGCGCGTCTCCTCACGAAGAGAGACCTCTGTGAGAGGGAGGAAGCACAGGGGCTGCGGAGCGGGGCTCGCCACAACATGGCACCCGGCCGCAGCCCCGCGGGCGCCCCGCCACGGCCGCCCCCCGGGACCCCGCAGCGCTGAGGGAGGCGAGGCGGGGGCAGCGCCGCTCCCCCCCGTCGCTCCCTCCCCTCGCCACCTGCCGGAGCCGCAGGCGCCCGCCGGTGGGTGCTCCCTCCCCGTCTGCGCCCCGCGGCGCTCGCTATCTGCCTCCCCCGCGCCCTTACCGCTGCTGCCCCTGCCCAGCTGCCAGCCCGGCGGCTCCGCGGCGGACCCGAGCCCGCTCATGTCTGCGTGGAGGAAGCCCCAGCCCCGCGCCGCTGCTGCCGTTTCCGGGCGCTGCGGAGCCGGCGGAGTTGTGGGGCGGCGGCTGCCGCGGAGCCGGGGCCGCTGGCGGGGCGGGGGCGAGGCTCCCCGCTGGGGCCGCCTTCCCCGGGGCGCCTCGCCCGCAGGGGGCGCCCGCAGCCGCCCTCCCCGCGGGCGGCGCGGCGGCCGCGGCCGCGCTCGTGCTCGCCCCTCAGGGGGGTCCCGCGGGGCGGCGGAGCTGTGAGGGGGTCGGCCCCTTCCCCGGCTCAGCACGGGGAGGGCGCGGGGCTTCTCGGGGGCGCGGCCTGTGTCGCCCCGCTGAGAGGGCAGCGGCTGAGGCGCGCAGGGCCCGCTCCCTCCTGCACCAACGGCCCTTAGTCCTGGCCCCCTCCCTGCATGGTATGGCTTTGTATCTTTAAACTTCTGGGTTTAAAGTAAGGGTTTCAGATTTGGGGACGTCAGAGTCTTTTTATCCTTCTTGCCTAGGTTTTTCTCCAAAAATACCCTCTCCATTAGAAAGAGGCAAGGCCCAAGCACCCCGTGTGCAGGGCAGTGGGGTGTTCCGACTGCTGGGTGTCTCACAGGCTTTTGGCTTAGAAATAGGCCTGGTTTCAATGTCTTCTGTTACTATTAGATGTCCATGCTGGTGTTGGGTGCTGTAACAACTTCTTGCAAACTCTGTATTTGGTCAACTCCCATTAGGTCGCAGGCCCAAACTCTCTAGCTTGTTCCAAGTGATCGGATCCAGTGACACGGGCTGCAGTGGTAACAACACAACTTCAAGCCTGGATGTGAAAACTGAGTATGAACTGGAGCAAACAAATTCAGTAGATGCTTGTTCTCTTTTTCCATCTGACAGTGAGGGTGTTTTCTGTGTTAAGTTGTAGTGAACATCCCTGAGAGACTTATTTCTTGCAATAATTCTTGCCTTTAGTGTGAAAATAACAGCATGTGTGACAAAAAAGAAAATGAAACCTCCAGTAGTTTCAACAGTATTACATGTGGGGAAAAAAAAGTGCATTTCTAGTGTTTCTTACTGTATTCTACCGGTAGTTAAATTGATAACCAGATATATCTGAACATTCCTCATCCACTTTCTGCAGTACTTTTTAAAATAAGTCATCACGAGTTTTCAGGATGCTGAATCAGACATAAATGAGCACATTTCTTAACTTATCTCACCTGTGTGTCATCAGCTTAGGTATGTGGTTTTTGAATTGCTTTATTAGCAATAAGAATCTATGTGGATAATAAAATCGTAAAATGTTAGTTATAAAAAAGTAAGTTCTCAAAGTAATTTAGATGTACATGTTTATGATCAGTAAGTTGAGGTATTACTGGCAGAGGAGAAAGATACGTCTTAAGGGGAACTGTTGTGAAATACAGACATGGAATTAAAGCACAGGAACTACCTTATTGCATTGAACTACTTTAAAGAAAAAAAACCCAACAACCAAACCACATTGTAGGTGTTCTTGCCTTCATGCTGGTAGATTGGTCTAGAATATAACTAGTACGTTTTTAAGCTATCTTTCCATGAGAATAAGCTATAACTTGCCCTTATCCTTCAATAGGTCACTGTGGAGGCTAGTACAAGAGGGGAGGAATTCAAGCCTATTGCTTTTTCCCCTTTTCCTTTTCACAGATCTCCAGGATGATTTTTCCCAGGTGGGATTTTTTGTATAGCAAAGGCTGATGCTGTGTGACTGTCAGCTGCCCTCCCGAGAGGCTGGGCTGTGCTTCAGCTTGAGAGCATGCACGATCAGCTTCTTTGTGACAGAGCTGGATACCTCAGTGAAGACCCTTACACAGTGGTTTTGGTTCCTTGGTTGAGCGTCACATTTCATGGGCTTTATTTGAACAACTTGCAGTTGATCATTCCTGAAAATTCAGGAGATTGGTAGCATTCCTGAAAAATCATTTAGTATTGTTCAGCATTCATGATAAGTGTGCAATTCATATGCCAGATGCGAATGTGTATTGCACCACCAGAGCCTAAGTACCTGCTTTTATTGGTCCCTTGAAGCCAACCAAGCGTGGGCCGTCTTTGTGTTTGGCTGTGAACACAGAGCAGGGGCAGTTCTGCCTTAAATAGGAATACTTATGGTGTAAGACTTTCCTAGGGGTGTTATCTGGGGTGTCAGTTTTGCTTTTTATTTATGTTCCTTTTCTTACCACTAAGAATACAAAGAAGAACGGTGAGTAATACACTTGCTGATTAATTAGACTCTTTCCAAAACTCCGTGTGCTAGAAAAGTATTGGGTTAATGACCCTGTGAGAACAAATTTAAATAAAGATTGGAGGAATTGAAACAAGATTGACTTCCCCAGGAATTTTGTGAGAACATTCTCTATTCTCTCTCTTTTTCAGTTGAGAAAGCTTTTTAGACACTTCAAAATGCTTCAATGAATTTTACGAATCACAGCAATCCCAGGTGGGAGAACAGGAAGACAGGCATGCTGAGGAGGAGAGAACGGATGAACCTACCAGAGCCCGACAGTCATATGCAGGGAGTGTGGTAGGCTCCTCTCGTGCATTGTTTGTCCAATGTACCTTATTCACAAAAGCCGCCGTTTTCAGTCTGTGCTGAGCATGGAAGCCATTGCCAGATACTGTTTCCCATGATGCTGGAGATCCATCTGTCACATTTAGTAGTAACACCATGTGTTTCCAGAACGCTTTTTCTTTCATATGGTTCCTCTTCATAATGCCACAGCTCAAAAACTCTTCTAAGCATTCAGGGAAGTTCTGAGTGATTGTTTTAATTTTGGGGGGATCTTGTGTTTGACTACCCCCGTGCTTTGCCCTGTGGCCTGTGCAGCATGCAGGCAGTTCCTGGATCAGTACAAGAGATCTGCAGACAAGTCCTCTGCAGTCATGCCAGGAATGTTGCTTTGGGCAAAATGTAATCTTAAAGTAGCATTAGAAAACTTCACTTAAATCTGTGTTGAATGCGTCTGGTACAGGACACTGTTTTACCCAGTTTGGGAGCTGGAAAAGCACTAGCTATTTGGTAAAAGTGATCCTCAGCCATTACAACAGCTTCTGAACACGCAGCAAATTGGTTTTTTACCAATTCGCCACTGACTAGCGAGGGTACCTTTAATCCAAAGGTTGACAGGTATTTTTCATTTGTTTATCTGTTTGTTTTTTAATCTTGCTGACCAGAGAAGTTACTTAGGAATAGTTGCTGGAAGTTTTAAGATATGGGTTTTTTGGGAAATAAAATATGCCAAAATGGTGTAACAAGCTGTATTAACACAAAAGTGGCTGGGGTTCTATAATTCTGTACAGTATTAGCAAAAAGGAAAAAAGTAATGGGCGGAGCACAGGTCTGGGGCAGCAGAGCCAGTCTTGTCCTTACCCCATTTCCCTTTTCAGCTGTGTCTGTCCCGGTAGTGGCTGTTGGGCCCCACATTCAGTTTGAGGATGCTCCTCTGTTCAGAGGACAGCATTAGCCCTCGGGAAGGGCACTGGGCACCAGCCTGGCAGTGACTGATGTCTGGTGGGTGTGCTGGGGTACCCTGAGGCCAGCTGGA
The DNA here is from genome assembly GCF_030936135.1 of Gavia stellata. Taxonomy (NCBI): domain Eukaryota; kingdom Metazoa; phylum Chordata; class Aves; order Gaviiformes; family Gaviidae; genus Gavia; species Gavia stellata. The sequence continues at coordinate 9,835,230 of NC_082611.1, read as the reverse complement.
AGCATCCAGCTGCCACAGAATAGTTTAAAGTAATGGAGGCATCCCTGCTGAGCTGCTTTGGGACAGGAATTCTTGCAAGAGGCACTACCCCAGCACTTCATTGGCTTCTCTGTATTGTACCCTGCCTGGTGCTCAGCTGTAGCTTTGTTGAGTCCATAGTTTTGCCCATGTCTGCTTGAAAGGAAGACACATAGGAAGAGGAGGAAGACAAGAAAAATCAGTATTTCTGTATCACTCTAAAGGAGAAGTTCCTTTGGTCCCTACAGAGTAGAGGAAGGTGGGGCTGGTGTTAAATTTCCCCATCCAGGAGCTGCTAATTACTGCCTGTATTAGCGTGAACTATTTTTCTCACCCCTAGATGAGCCTTCCTGTAATACAAATAAAAATATGTGAGGTCAAGATTGTTCTTTATCTCTGCTCTACAAATGATTAATCCAGGGATAAAGGTAAACACATCGTGTGCCTGAAAACCATTTCTTCCTGTCCTTTTATTGTGGTGTTACTGTGATCCAGGCCAAAAGCAAAGCATGTTTTAATCCATGAAGGGAAGGGGACTGAATATCTTGGCGATCAAAGAGAAATAAAGCAGCGTGTTCTATAGCAGGTAACACGAAAATGATTTTTTTTGTTGTTCTCCTTTCTCTCTTTGACCTGTAAGAGCAGGACTTCAGCTCCCCCTTTCCGCGGGGGTGCAGTTCCGTGCATAGCCCGTTCGGGGGCAAGGGAAGCGAAGCGGGCGGCCACGGGGGCACCCCCCGACATCAGGGCCGGAGGCGGGACCGGGGCACCGGGAGGAGCCGCCACTGGGGCGGGGTGCCGGTTCCCGGGGCAGCCGGCGCGGGCGAGCCGGGGCGAGGCAGCCCTGTCCCGGCAGGCAGGTAAGGGGCCGGGGCCGGGCGTCTCCGGGGCTTGGGGCTGCGCCAGCGCCCCTCGCTGCTGCGGCTCTGCCATTTCAGCAGCCGTCGGTAGGGCCGGGGTCGCCGGCAGCGAGGAGCGGTGCAGTCGCCGGCGGCTGGAGCTTGCTGGGGTCCGAGCGCGGTCTGCACCAGCTCTCCGACGGCGGGGCTGGAAGGTGGTTTCTCTGTGCGCCTGGCCTGGAGCACTCACCCGGACTGCCTGATAGGCGACTGCAGTTTAATAGTGCTCGCTGCTAATTTAGAGTGATAGGACTGTTAGGGCTGGACTGCATGCGTGCTCAGGGATGTAGTAGGCTTCTGCTATCTGGGAGGTAAGTAGCCACACAGAGTGGTGCCTTGACCTTGGTGTCAGCCCTGCTGCATGGCACCTCACAGCTTTATCGCCCCGTTAGTCACATGCGTGCGTCCGCTGTCTTCAGCTGGAAGGGTTGGTCCCACGGGGGATTAACAGCCACATCCTTCCCCGATACATCTAACCAGTGTGCCACACTAAAGTCTGTGAGGTGTTGCACCAGCCTTGCTGGGATCACCGGTTTGCAGTGTGCTTTTGCTTTGGTGTAGGTTGCATGTTGGAGTCTGCTAGCTAGTGTATGAATGTGGCACTGCATTTTGCAAATGGCAGGTTGTGAGTGTTTTATGTTACGACAGGTAATGGGAAGCCAGAAGTACTTTTGTACTAAATAGGTGGGGAAAATCTCAGGTTGAAGTATTCATGTTCTTTGTGGTCCGTCATTTTGTCACTTCCTTAAAACACACAGGCATGCTATTCAAATACTACTCTCTTTTTTTTCTTCAGTCTCTTCCTTTATCCCCTAACCTACAAAGGTTGAAATGTTTCTATGCAGAAGATTAAATATACGCCTAAAAGCCAAATCTTTATATCCAAGATTTTTTTGCTAAGTCTCTGTTCCTTAGTAATGCTCTGTTAGTTAAGCAAACCTGCAAGCAGTCTGTGGTACTACATGGGAGCTGTGCTACTTCTGCTTCCACTGACCTAGTGTCACTATGGTCTCCTCTGCCGGTCCTGGGACCAACAGCAGCCTGATCCTGCTCCATGTAGCAGAAGCAGCTGGTCGGTAGCTCAAGAGCCATGTTCAAGGTGTGATAGTTCAAGTCTGGGTGCCGTGTCAGTCCCTGCATGAGCAACACAGCCCTGGCACGGGATAAGGAGAGCAGTGGGCTGCCTATGCTAAGCAATGTAGTTGAAATGGCACCTGTTCCAGGCTTCAATTTCTTTTTCTTTTATTTCTGTTTATTTTTTTCTTTTATTTCCATTTATTTTTATCCGCCCCCCCTGCCCCGAGTAAGCTTGTTGGGAGGACTTTTATTGTTGCCATAAAAGTGATAAAGTGGTGAGGTGGTGTGGTATGGCTGTATGGGCTGACGTACCAGGAACTAGCACTCTATGGTGATGTCCCATTTCACATTTTTGTGAAAAAGCCTCTAATTGTGACTTGTATAGTCCATAGCTTCTGTACGTTCATTGTAGAATAGAACCCTGACATGCTAACATGTTACACTGCATTTTATTGTAGCTGCGTTTTGTCAGAAGAAGTATTTAGTTCATGTGAAATTATTTGTCCAACAACTTGAAAACTGCATATAAGGATTTTGAAGAGTTAGGAGAAACCTGTGACAAAACTGGTTCTCTTTTCTTCTGACTGTTTCTCCCCAGCCGTTTTCTAGCTTCTTAGCTGATTTGCTAGAATATTGTGAATAGCTTTTGTTTTCCCTCGGGGTCATCTTAAATGGTGATTGTGCAAATAGTAATGAGATGACAATATCCTAACAGGAACTTAAGCTAGAAATTACAAACAGAACAATGCCCTTTTTTTAGTTCAACAACATCGTGTATCTTTAAAACCCTGTTTATTATCTAAAATGACCATATGTGTAGCTTTCATAAGCTTTTCCAGTTGAACTCGTGAATGAGACTCCTGTAACTGATACTGTTCATTAAAGTATGATTTGAAGGTTGCATTTAAACTGGATAGGTATCCATTGCAAGTACAGAATAAACAAAGCTTTCTTTTAAGGCAGAACATTAGAACTGTTCTAGTAAACAGTATCTCATGCCTCTAATAGACCTGGTGTGGTAGGCTGCCTTTCCACTGAAAGCAGAAAACTAATTCCAAACAGGTACTCAAAAACAGCTTCCTTTTTTTTGTAACCAGACATTTCCTTCAAAGGCAAGTAGCTGGTAACGTTGGTTAATAGACAGACTTAAAAAACTGGTTTTGCAAAGCAAGATGTAGTCCTGCTCTCTGCAAAGAACGTGGTAGTCTGCAGTTTGGAAATTTAGTCGCAAGACTGACTTGCACTGGTATGAAGTGATTCTTGCCTTAGCCTTCTTTTACCCATAATAGTCAGACTATGAGTTAGGTAATGTCTTTCAAGTGTTAAAGAAATAATGCAGAGTTTTGTTCACTGTTTCTTATTCTTGTTAATCTTTCCTCTCTCTGCCAGGTATACTGTTACTACTCTTCAGTTCCCTATTTCTCATTTTAGTGGTTATATATCCCTGATTGTTCCTCTTTACCTAGTGCTCGTAGTTTTCCCAATGCATTAAGTTTGCAACTTGTGGTCAGAGTTAAGAAAATGAAAGCAAAAAAGCAGCAAACGAAAAGAGACTTGTTCTCAAAGGGGTCTCTGGGGAAAGGATTAGATAATGCAAAATCACTGTAGTATGTACTTTGGTCCATAAGAATTGTGGGACTTTTTGGATGGAGAAGCAGGTATTTTTGTGATAGATTAGGGAGAGTACCATGAATTTCACAGAATTCATGAAGTATCTGAACTTTCACCCACTGCCATTAAGCAAAAACTCTGAAGTGTGTGCCACGTCTTTACAACACTTTAGTGGACACTCAAATATAACTATATGTTGTAACAATTTTTTTAATGTTTCAGGAGCATGGTTATGATAAAGGTGTCTAAACTCAGGTGAAGAAGTAGAATCCTGCTTGAGACACTGCGAACACAAAGTAGTCGGCAGTCCTCCAAAAGCCTTATCTAAGCAGCCACAGGTGATAGAAGGGATTTAACTTGCAAACAAAGAGAACAGGATCAAAATATTGTAGTTTTACTATATTTGGGGGGGGGGGGAGAAGTAATTACAAGAGGAATGTTAAATGGAAAGGACAACGCAAACAAGTGAGCAGGTGCAAAAAATGGATAAAGAGCAAACAAGGAGCAGAGCTCATGATGCTGAAGCAGTAGCTGGGGGCAATGGTAGCAGCCAGCTGAGGGCAGAAATAGTCTGACAGTAGGATCTTCTCCCCTGTCAGACAGACACTATTCTGCCTGCTTCTGCCAGCCTGCCTGGCTACTCTCTGAACCCCACTCTCACCAAGAAGGGCTGGGGGACAGGGAGAATGGGATCTGAATTCTGGCAGGTAGCATGCACTATAGGACTAGGAAATACCTTCCTTTGTGAGCTTGAGATCCAACAAGCTGTTAGGAGAGACAGCAGCATTGCGATCATAAAGGGGATGCTGTTGCTCTCTCCTTTCTCTTCCCAATTTGATTGTCTGTCCTTTGCCTATACAGTAGTAAGCAGATGAGTCTTTAGTGCTACCGCTTGTCATCTTTCACTGGGAAGATCTTCTGTAGCAGAGGCACAATTTACATTGCTGAAATTGATTGAAGGTTTAAAATAACAAAGTTGATGTTGGCTCCTGTAACTGACCCTGCTGACATCGATAAAAACACAATGGAAGGCTGGTAAGAGGTGGCGTTTGTTAGTGCAGACTGGGTACTTTGGCAATATGTGTAAAAGGTAAGTGACTTTCACTTCCGTGTATGATTCCGCTTGTTTCTTTGCTAATATGTCAATTAAAGATCAGGTTTTCTTGAGTGTAGTGTTTGATTAGCGTAAGTTCACAGGCTCTTTGGATTTTCTGAGAGTCTTTCCTGGTTTGGTGCACCAGTGTTGCAACTGTTGGGATTGAGATAGTGGAAGAGTAGTGGTCAGTACTGGAACCTAGTTGCTGATGTAGCATGTAATATAGTTTTAACTGTGGTCTGTCTCTCAAACTCACTTTTGTCTCCAGAAATCAATCTGATTTTTTCAGTATGAAGATGTGTGGAACATGTTATACAGAACAGGGATTCATGAATAAAAATAACTTGGGTAACAGTGAAGCCCTGTCCAGTTGTACCCTACAAAACTAACAGATCTTTATGGAAATAGAGCACATTCAACCTTCTGAATCAGTTCTTCCATGAGTTCTATTCCCTTCATTCAACACTGTTAAGTCAACTATGATGTAGTCCTGAAATTTACTGTTTCCATTCCTCTTCAAGATTTGTGTAGGTAGAATTTACTTTATGTAATCCTTTTTACTGAGGGATTACAGGTAAAGGACTTGAAGGTCTAAGTGGCTTTCCTGAAACTTGATACCAGGACAAAGTGCTGTTTTAGCAAGACGTTCATGTTTGTTTGATTTATATTCTAAATGAGGATTAGTGTCTATAGCAGGGAATTACCTGTACAGGAATCATTGAAACTAACCTGAAATATTTTGTCAAGGCTGTTGGTTTGTGACGAGAAGGCAGTTATTTTTCTGGGAAATGATCCAGAAGCATGAGTCTGCACTGTTTGGAGTTTCGTGTTCTATATCATTACTGTGTGTGTTGAATGACTTAAGCGGAAAGCACCCACTCTCCACCTATCTTGTAACTTGTTTACATATCGATGATTACTAAATCCACTGATCTTAAATCCTTCCGTTCTCCAGAGGAGATTTGTCTAGTTGCTTGCCGAAATCCAAAATGTAATCCAACAAATGGACACCACTCTGCAAGGGGACGATTTGTCAAGCTCCTGCTTTTTATCTTTCTTTCACAAATGACCTCTGTTCTCCAGCTATTTTATTTTATTTTTTTTTTTCCCTTCTGGAAAACAACTTTTTAAAGGGAAAGCTAAGTTTAAATGTCATAACTTTTCCTGGAGCTATGGTTTACTGCATCCCATCATAGGTCAAAAAGAAGAAAGACATGGTTTAGCTTGAGCATTACTTGCTTTGGGTTCTTTCCAAGGAACTGTGACTGGTCAGAAATTTATAAACTGCCAGTCCATCAAACCCCAGACCAAACCTGTAATGTAGGCATCTAACTTCGTAAGACGAGCTTCTCACAATCTTTGAGCTTGAGATGGAGGAAGCAGGTGTCTTGGCATGCTGCCTGCACACCCTGACCACGTATGCTCATACACACCTCCATCCCACCCTACAGCATTTATGTACCAGGTAGCATAATAATCTTTGAGTGACTACAGCCTCAGCCAAGAAACATATGGGTTATCCGTGTTCATGTTCTCGCTCACTCAGAATGCCTCAAGGTTTGAGATCTAATGCTCTCAGGTAGCAAGAGGAAAATCTCTAGTTCTTTCAGGAACGAAATGCAAAGATTCAAGTTTGCCTCAGTGTACATGGGGAATTTATTTAAAATCCTTAAAACTTTGGGGATGGAGAAAAAACAGAGTGGCTTCAGATGCTGGGTTCAGTGTTAGACTGTAAATGTCCCTGTGGATTTTCATAGAAATCCTGGCATAAAGGATATCTTAAGGCTCAAAGGAAATAAAGTGGATAACGATGGAACCAGTAGACAGTCTGTCTTGGGCTTATTTGAGTGTCTTAGCAAGCCTTTACGGATATGTCTAGAGGTCTTTAAAGTGAGTAAGAGAAAGAAGTGATGGGTGTATTTTTTTTTAGTCAGGCTGATCTGTTTCTTCTGGTTGGTTGCACTTCCAAGTTGGTTGATAGAACTGGTTGATGCTTCCTACCAGCATGCTTCTGGGTAATGTTGATTCTACATAACCCATACATTTCCATCAAAATATCCTTTCTCTCTACACTTTGAATGAAGACTAGGCAAGTTGACGAGCTGTTTAGATCAGTGGTTAGCTTTCTGGGTGCGTTGCTAGCAGGCTTCCCAGCTTTCCAGATAGCTGAGTCTGAGTGAGTTGGATTCCTGGGAAACCAGTTAAAAAAATAGAAGAATGTAATTTTGCACACTCTTCAAAGGGAATTGTCTGAGAATTTTCTTCCCCTGAGAAACAATCTTTTCCTCTTTAGTTTTTCATTACAGTTTGAAATGTAAACCACTTTTATAGGGGGCGTTTTAGGTTTCCAAGCACGTCTTTGCAGAAGACAATGATTATCTTTTTCAAGAATTGTTTCCATGCTTTTTAATGGAGTATAAGGACAGAATGTAGTAATTCCTGAAGAGTTTGTATAAAACTTCAGATATATTCTAAGCTAGGTCTCAAATGATCATCAGGAGCTAAGTGGTTCCTGTCAAAGAAAACCTGTCTCTCAGGAGATTTAAACTTCCCATGACTTTTATGTAAGAGCCTTCAATTCCTGGGGTGTTTATTGGTTTTCTTTGGAGATAAGGGAAGGAGGCTCTGCGAATTACTTTTCTGGATACATGAGAATCTCACTCTGTCTCTGTAGCTGTGAAATTGTTGCCTGAAAAAACACAAGTTTCACCTAGGGGAGACTATGTTTATAGTTTCTTGTTGGCAGTGATCACATTCCACTATTTATAGAAGGGATGAGTGGTGCATCGTATATTCAAATTGCCTGGTAAGCGTTTTTACTGTATGTTTGCTGAAGACATGAGCCTCATAGCATGCTTCCTCGTGCTATAATGGAAGTGTAGACAATGTTATTATTAAAATGTAGGACTTTGAATTCAATCAACCACCTGTGTTTATATGCAAATCTCTTTGCAAGTCAGTGTGCAAAACCTGGGCAGTGTTTTCCAACTGTATATTACACTGCAAGATTTTAGACTGTCTTGCAAGATCTTTAGGTGTGTAAATGACACAATAGTAATTTAAGAGTTTCTTCTGGCAAAACGAGAAGATTTTGACAAGCATTCAGAAACTAGACACAGTACAATTATCCATTTTGAAGATACTTTTCTTCGTCTGATACTTCCTTTACTGCAGTAGAAATCACAAATAAAAGCCACTGCAGACAGAAAAGTTGGTTGAGACTGTACTGTTAAATGAGATTCAGCTCTGCCTTTCTAGGAGTGGAGCTGAGATAAAAGCAGGGTCTGATGGGTTTTGCCAGATGTGTCCTTTATCGTTTATTTTTTCCTTCCCTGTTGTTGAATAGCTTGCCAGCTGATCAAACTTGGTGTGGTGCCTTTAAGAACAAATGCTAAAAGTTTCTTCCTTTTTAATTTTGAGTAGGACTTTTGACTAATTGCAAGAACTGCCTGTTTAATTTGGATTCCTCTTTTCTAATGTAAGGTTCCCTTTTCACCGACTTACCTGGACTTCTGTTCATTAAACTCTGACCCAGTCTGGTTTGCTTAAGACTAAAATGGAGCACTCTGTGAGGAAAAAAAGCTAAAACCAAACCTATTTACAGGTTTGAGACATTAAGTCATTATAAGAGCCCTCGTTAAGAATGGGTCTCTAAATAATGTCAGCGCTGTACATAGCAGTGGTCTAGTGAGTCCCTTGTTCACAACTAAAGCTTAGAGACGCCACTGCTAGTAAGGAAGTGGGCAGACTTCACCTCCTCTTTGGTTTTGGAAACGTAGTACTCAGAAAATTTGTGTATTTGGCTTTTCCTATATGAGGAAGAAAGAGGGAACTTATTTTCTTCTTAATGTTTCAACACGCTTCTAAAACCTGGTTTCATTGTCAGCGCTGGAGAAGACTTCATGTGGCACTCCAGTTTGTTAGTTTTGTAGAGAGCTTACTATAGAGAAATATTAGTTCCCATTTTACCTGCAACTTCTGGTGAAGCCTGATTTCCCAATGGTAAATAGCAGTAAGTTAGAACCATTTCCTATTTATATTGTTTCATGTTACTTGTTAGCAGGGTGGCAGAATCTTCTAAGATGCTAAAATGAATTTCCTTTCTTTATATTTTTTATGTACATGCATCTATTTTGTAATTAGGTCTGTAATCAGTCTTCCCATGAACATATTAATGAAGCATCAGAGACGAAAATAAGGAAGATTTCATACCTCAAACCAAGGACTTGTCATGTCTTGTCATTACAATGAAGCCTTTGAAAATCCAGGCTACTACTTCTCAGAGACACTGGAAATTGATAGAAGGTGAGGTATTAAATTTTGCTGTTGTGACTGTGCCATAAGAAATTAAATTCTCTATTTATATGCAGGAGAAACTTTATTTATCAGAATTTATTGGTTAAATGTATTTTAGTATTTATGGCATAATGTCATAGATATTTTTTTGTTCCAATAATTTTCACCTTGGATGTCGTAATTTTCCAAGCAGTTATTCCTATTTAGGTAGAGTCCAAGCTAACTTCAGGTGCAGAAAAGTTTTAGTCTTTTTAATTCAGTTGATGACCAAATCAGAATTATGATATTGGAGTTCTGAATACAAAATACTTCTCAGTATCAGAGTTTGTTTTATAATGTATTCAAATTTGATGATAATAGGTAACAATTTATTAAGGATATCTATTGAGAGTTTTTGTGGCACTCAAGGTTTTCTTCTTTGTTGCTCACACAGGAGGAATTCCCAAAAAAATTTGTTCTCTCACCAAAACCCTTATGATTCTTCACTGCATGGTTCCTATGGAGAACACAGTGGAAGAGGACAGAATTACCCTTTGGCCATACCAATGGCCTCCATGAGACAGAGCTCTGAATACTGTGAAGGTTTACAGAGAGTTAATGTCCTAAGCAGAAGTCCACGTGGAAACTCCATGGGTATGTAATTTCTCGTATGAACAGCTTACAGAAACACTGGAACAAGTAATGGCTTACTCTGTCCTCAGGGAGTCCTGCAGCTCTGGAAGACTGAACTCTGTATGTATTTGTACTTGGTGGCAGTGGGTTTTTTGGCTTTTTTCCTAGAAGTAGTTTGGATGTTACATTAACAGATCCATGGACTGTCTGTTATATTAACAGATCAGTAAATGCTGATTTGTATGGACTGCATAAGTCATTGAATAATAGGATGTACATTGGAGTGAGATATAGGAATTTTCTTAATAGGATATACTGCTGTGTTTGCAGTAGAGCTGTCTTTGGTCAATAGGGCTGATATTCTCTGTGTGTAAATAATCCATAGCAGTATACAACTTCCTGTATAATTCTGATTCCCTTCAATAGATAATATTTCCTTTGAGCCTGAGCTAGAGCTGGCATACAGCCCACCTTCTACCTTCCATCTGCTGGATCGCCCCTATACCCACCCAATTTCCAATGTATCAGAAGGTAAGACATAAGGATTGTGGTGCATCAGGATATTGAATGTCAGTCTCACCCCCCATAAAATAATATATATTTAAAAGCCTTCTGTTTCAGGTGTGAAAATCTTCACGTAATAAAAGAAATCATAAACCATAAATTCTCTTTTACTATCCTACGTTGTTGTAGCTGAATTTTTCAATATCTTTCTGAAGGTGATCTTTCTTGAGCAATGAAAGATATAATGCCTACCCATTTTAACCCAAACTCCCTAAAGTGGGTCAACATAAACCAAACTTACACAGTTATCTGAGGAGACTCATTGTAGGAGGAAATAAGGGGAGGATAGGATGTATCTTTGAGACTCTTCAGTGAATTTTTCACTGTGTTGTCTCCCTGTAAATTCTAGACTGTAATAGTAATTAGAGATTTATATTCATTAAAATACAGGGGGTCTGGAATAGTATAATCTGGGTTCTGTTTTAGGCTAGCATAGTAGTTTATTGTTCATGTTCTGGGTAGCAACTGTTCTTCCCATGTTGTGTAATTTTTCTGTTACAATCAGTTTGGTTCCTGTCTGCTGCTTCTGGAGTGTAATTAAGAGTTCTTTTCTGGAATTGCCACCTAGATGCATTGAAAGAACCATCTCTCTGTGCCCTAAAAGTGAGAGGTTCTTGGGGTTTTTTTTCCCCTTTTTCATCTTTAAGAACATGGTCTTTAAGTTAAGATCTGATGTGGCAAAATCCTGTATTCATATTAAAAAGCAACAATTTTATTGGTACCTGGAAATGTCTCACTCCATGAGTGACCATAGAAAGGGGACATTTCCAAACATTAGCTATCATGCATAGCTTTTAATACCTGATAGGAAGGAGAGAGTGCATTTCCAACACAATCAACTAGAAGATAAATGCCTGGGTGTGGAAAGCTCAAGGAGTACCTCCACAAGGAGGCACAGATGCTTTTCTTTTTCTGATTTTTTTTTTTTAATTACTACAAAGGAAGTTGGCTCAAAGTGGAAATGACACTAACATCAGGGGACCGTTAGGTCTAAATAGTAAATATGATGAAGGAGCTTGCAACATGTGTATTAACTAACAGGTGCATCAGTCAGTTGGGGCCTTCCACACTAGAGGGTCAAGCTCAAAAGGCGGATGTAACATTGCGCAGACTGGCCATTAGCTTACTGGGAAGGCGAGGCAAGGAAAGCTGTGGCTAATCTCATCTACTTCATAGCTGGAAGGCGGATGCATTTAAGGAATATAGTTGCTCGTGTTTGAATAATTGGATGAAAGAGGGTTGAGAGAAGAGCTGCATTTTGGCCCCAAGGAAATGGGAGTCTGATACATATAACTTATTCAGCATGATTGAGTGTGATTGTAAAACAATCCTTCTGCAGTCAGTGGAAGGATTTTTAAAGAAAGGACCTCTCTTCTAGGAAGAAAGTCTTGAATAATCAATGTGTGCATTTCTGAATGGGTTAGATGACAAAGTTTTCCATGACAGCTGAAGACTGGGCTCGGTACCTCTCTTCCAGCATGTATCTGAAAAATTGCATATGGTCGTCAAGAATGACCATGAAAGAAATGAGTGGGGGGATTGTATGTTTGCATGTAGGTATTGAGATTGAAGGGTGTACTTTGAAGTTGTTTCTGTGAAAGTGAAATTTGAATTTAAGTCGATTTGTCAGGAGTATCTGGGCTTACTAAACAGTGCATGTTGTTTAGATAGCTTTATTCAGAGATGCAACAGAAGACCACCTGAGGAGATCTTCATGACTTCTTCCAGCCTGTTTGAAACAGATCCAGTGTGCAAAGAAGGTAGGATTTTAGATAGTGGTTCAATATTAAATAGTATCTTGCACAAGGATGGTGTGGTTGATACTATTCTTGGTTTATCACCAGAATTGCATGTACAGTCTTTCTGTGGTTATGGGAGCAACTTGATTTTGTGTTAATGTTAGTGATTAATCTTTTATACTCTACTAGCACACTAAAATCCCATGATAAATGAAGCACAGTGCAGTGTGACAATGTGTTAAATTGTAGAAAGAAAATCTAAACTCTTTATTAGAATTTGTTTGGCCAAATGGATTGTTTTCAGCCACTGTGTCTGGAATAAGCATCAAATTCCAACTATGTGAAAACAGCCTGATTTTTCAAGTAATACAGTTCTGTCTATTTCATAGGTAGTGCCAAGTTTGGGCACTAACATAAAGTAAAGTTATAGAATAAATAAAACAAAAGTTTAGCTTTCAAGTCAATATGTAGCATCATAGAAATGTAACTATCAAACAGTGATCAAGCTATAGACGAGAATCTTGGAGTTTGTCAATATTTTGTTTTCCTTTATATTGCAGCTCTTTGTACTAACATTAAACAAGCATCAGACAAGTGATACTTGTTTTTTAACATTAAGTGTTGTACTGTTTACTTACATCTGTATTAGAGCACTGATGGAGCTGAGGATATTCTGGGGAGTATTATTAAGTCTCAGAATTGCCACATCTTGGTAGCAGTGAAAATGGGGAATGTTGTTATATCTGTTTTGGATTTTGTATAAGAACTACTGTATTATTATCCAAAAAATTGGATTTTTCATGGGTTTTATGCAGAGGAAAAGTTAGTTGGAAATCTTGCAAGTATGTCCACCAGTGAAAGGATTAAAGCAATCCAGAAGATGCCAGAGACCATGAAAAAAAAAAGAGAGATCAGGTAAAAATAAAAGTTTATCTGTTTAGTATTACAAACACTATACTTTCAACATCTAGCTATCAAGTATGAGTGTTTGCCATCTGCTCAGCTTTGGTTTATCACTTTGAAAGAACTGAAAGTACTTTTTAATGCACTTCTTAAAATTTAACATCTTCCAAGGGAAAATAGTTTAAGATGGTTCATTGTCCTTTCTCTGGGTGAGGAGAATCTCTCATGGTAATATAAAAAAGAATATCAAGGCCTTGAGGTTTGATTATGAATGATGACTTGCAGTTTCTTTTCAAAGGAAACTTGGATGTTGGCCATTGAAAATGGAGAAGAGACCACATGGTCTCAACCATCTTTTTGTCTCCTCACAGAATATATTTAAATTTTGTTCCCAGAGTGAGTCAGTGGAGGGGTTAGAACATGCTGTCATAGCATGGACAAGAGCCATGGTATCAGCTAATAGAAAAAGAACCAGAAGAACATCTCCATGTTTCATTAACTCTGTTCATGTGCACATGTGTGAAACTGTATTTGCAGCAGCTTCTTGTTTTAATTACAACCCATACTATAGCGCTTGTCACTCCCTGCCCTGCTCTTCCACAGGAATAAAGTTCTTAACGAAATAACAAAAAAATCAAGGCACCGCAGTGCTCAGCTTTCCTGCTGCACACAGTGTCTGCAGGGAACAGTAGTGGTAAGTGTCAGAAACTTCTGTCAGTCACAATAGAGTAAACAACTTCAGCTGCAATGTTATCACTGTCTCCAGCGGTATCTGGTATCTTGCTTTATGTTACTTAGCAAAGAACCAATTAATTGCTGCAGTGTTCATTAAAAATGACTTGCGTTATGGTAGCACTTAGGAACACCAGTTAAGCATCCCCCCATGTAGTGGGGGAAATCAGTTCTTATCATCAAAATGGAACTGTAAAAAAAGTGAGGCTTTATTATGTGAATTTGAGTCCTGTTTAAGACTGCTGCTGAGATTAATCTCTCTCTCCTCTTTTGCACTTCAGTCATTTCGGCGATTTGGAAATAGCCTGTCAGAATATTTTCACCTACTGCAGTTATGGCACAAGACTCTGAAGATCATTGGTGCTGAGTTTGGAACAAGTGTTCTTTCTTATTTTACTTTCTTGAAGTGGCTGCTAACTTTCAATATCTTCTCATTCCTCATAAACTTCAGTTTCATCACAATCCCTCAGTTTGTTGCAGCAGAACCAAATAACCTTTCATTCACGGGTCTGGAGCTGTTCACTGGAGCTGTAAGTATGTAACAACAGATTTGTATTAGTACTGCGTGCAGCAGATCTACTTTAAAAACTCACGTTAGAGTAAAAAAGTTAGTATTTCTTATTAAGAGATGGAGTTAGAATTTTACATGACTAGAAATAATATTTAGTGCATATTTGAAAAAGAAGCTGCAACATTGACTCAGACTGAGATGAATGGAATTCATTCTGATGCATTTGTCTCACTGCAGATGATTGCTGTGTTCAGCAATATTTCAAAACTTTCATCACTCTTTCAGAAAGAGACACAAAGGAAGCCAGGCCTTCCAGAGATAGCCACAATAGTCTTCAGCAAAACGTTTTTCCCATGCTAATTTTCCTCTGAAAATACAGTGCAGATTTCCATATATGATCCTGTGAATTTTCTTCTTTCCAAAGCTTTAGTCTTCCAAGGACCACACAGATCTTTCTGTGGCGACCCACTGAACTCAGTGGGGGCCTGGAAACAGGAGAATCTTTTCATTGTGTGGAGATGTTTACATTCGAGTTATAAAGTCCCAGGCTGTTTTTAAGGGAAGATTTTGCACTGCTTTAACTCCACTTAGTTGATGAATACTACTAATCTGAGAAGATGACTTACTCTTTTTTTTTTCTTTACTGTAAAAAATGTGTCAATTTTATTGCTGTTAAAGGATTTCTCTAGTAAATAAACAACACTGTTTACTAAAAAGCTGCTTTTACTAATGCTTAGTTGAGAAGAGATCTTCTTTAAAGAGGAAAGGTGTCAGCCTTTTCCTTCTAAAATAGCTTTTAAAGTGCTGTGTAAAGCTGTTTAACTTTGCACAGTACAGTCACCATTGCAGGAGTTCAGCTATGATGTAGTAACTCTGGTGTTGAATGCCACGTGCTTCCTTCCTGGTTCCTTCATAGCTGATACAATTTGTCGGTACAGAACCTTGCTCCTAAGAAAGAAGCAATTAAGCCTTTCCCTCTTCAGGAATTTTCAGAAAAGACTAAATCCTGCAAAGGTGTTGAATGCTCACGACCATCCCACATGAATCTTAAGGATACAAGTCATTTATATATCTCTAGAAACTCTCAAAACTATGGAAGGTTTTAGCTGATAGAAGGAAAACAAAGGGTCTGATATTTAGAAGTTTAATCACACCTGTGATTTCACAGTAGGGAATGAAACAGCTCCCACTTCGATTTATTAGGCTTCAGATGATGATACTTCCCACCATATGCAGGTGATATGGACATCATTCAGAATGTTTTCTATCTTTTCAGGGTTATTTTCAACAAACAGTACTCTACTATGGTTTTTACACCAACGCTACAATCAGTAAAATAGAGAATGGTCCATCTTACAACATGCAGCTGGCCTATATTTTCACCGTTGGAATATATTTTGTCATCTGTTTTCTTATCTTGTTGTTCAGGTAAACTATATATTCTTATTTCACTTCTATTAAGGGAAAAAACCTAACACCAAAACAACAACAACAAAAAACCCCACCCCGTCAATGGTTGGTATGTTTCTGTAAATCCTTATTTCCAAGTCTCAAGTTTAAGTAGAAGTTTCTGCTCAAAAGACAGTCTCCAGAAATCAAACCTTTATTAGACAAATGAAGAATAACTGCAAAATATTAAGGGACATGCAGAGAATCCCAGTTCAAACCAATGAATATCATGATCCCCCTTTTGCAAGCTGTTGCTCCTAATATCTTCTGGTATTGATGTGGCCTTCCAGAGGTAAAGATTGGCAGCAACAACTAGGAGAAGGAAATGTGAGAGTAGTTTCTTACATAAAACTTTTTATTTTCCATGTCATCTTATGTGACATGCTCTGACAGAGGTCCAGTAGCCTTGGGACCGGACAGGAAAACTGACAAATCTCCCTTCTTGCCCTGCTGTACAGACTTGATGTATTTCCCCATTACACATCTCACAAACTGAATTTTCATTGCAGCATGGCAAAATCCTTCTGCAGGAACTTCATTAACGCTCAGACATACTCTGGAAATGCTAGCAAACTTTTCTGCACTTGGGACTTCAATATAACTAAGGAAAAAGCCGTGAAGCTGAAACAAAAGAATCTCAGCACACAAATAAAGGTACAAAACACAGGAGGTACACAAAGGTAGAAAGGTACAAAACTAGCATGCATGAGTCACTGCTAGAGACTTATTTGTGCATACAAATTTGTGTATGCACATACAACTCTCTGGCAGAATGACTCAAGCGTGCTAGTCCTGTTCCTTATAGTCTTAAGTCTTCCTGACTGTTAAGTTTCATTTGATTTGAACTCCTGGAGTTGGCTTAGCTACTTGTTTTTCTTTTCTCTTTAAGCTACATATAAATATTTGTATGCTTCTGTTCTATTGCATGGATCTCTGTGACTATTAAATATTTGCCATACAGAATATTTCTTCTGTTTTTTTCCTTCCTGGTATTTAATCATATTGTAAACAAAAGGCCGGCTTATAATATTATCTGTGAAATACAATGTAACTGTCAAGAGATAAGACTTAGGATAGGAACACAGTGTTGTCCAGTAAATGTTCCCAGGATATTACTCTGCCCATCTTCTAGAGAAATAATCTTTCAGTCTTTCAAGTAACTACTTGAAACAAGTTTTGCTTTATGCTGTTGACTAAGGAATTCTTCATTAGTAATTGTTCCCTTGCAGGAAGACCTCACTGAAGTAAACAGAGAAGTTCTAAATTTTTCTGTAACAGAGAGAGCACTTCGTATTGTTATTCATCTTGCTTCTTGGGTTGCTTCCCTGGGAACAGCAATAGCTGCTTGTGCTGGTGTTTACTTCCTTTCCATTAATAACCTAAAGGTAAGGACAGATTTTGCAGTCTGTTTTTGGAGATGCGTTTTTCCTCATGGGTATCTTATACTGAGTGCAAGCAGGAGTCTGTTCACTACTAGGACCATAGGGAAGCATAGGTGTTGTTTCTGCCAATGCAAACACAAATTCTGCTGTACCTAAAAAGCTGGTTTGCAAAGGCTTGCACCAGTGGGCACTATGGCAAGAGCGCAGGACCTGAGGGGTCTGAGCAAATCTCCCCCCTCACCCCAGGAGCTGCTTGCCTGAGCTCATGGCTAGCTTAGGGATAGTGCAGCTGGTGACCTTGAAAGAAACAGCAAGAAGAAGCCTCAGCAAGGCCTGCCTCTCCTTTGCCTAGGAGCTGCTCTTAAGCTGAGCTCCTACCCTTGGTCCCATGTAATGTGGGGGAAGGGGAGAGGGTCGCTGTGCTGCTGGACATGGGTCCATAAAACATGATAGCCGGGCCCATAAAACATGATAGCCTCTAACCTGAAAACATACAGGACGGTGTGCCAAGTGTCTTCTCCGTGGACACAGCTTGAGGCAGCATTTTGGTTAAGGCTCTAAATTGGTTGGTTTTTTGTTTTTCCTCTCTAAGCTCTTTGTGAAAGGTCATAAAAATGACCTGGAGAGCCAAGCTGCCATGTTGGTGCTACCTATTGCTGCGTCTCTCCTCAATGCATTCATCCCGTTCTTCTACTCATGGCTTGGACACCTGGAGAGATTTCAGACTCCTGGACATCAGATATATGTCACTATTACAAGGTATTTGTTGCTACCATCTCTTAGTGCTTTTCGCCTGAAGTTGTCTGAATCTTCTTTTTGACAGCAAGCTGTGTCTAGGTGGTGTGGTGGGCAGTAGGGAGCTATGGAGAATTCATCTTCTCAAAAGGCTTCTGTACACTCTTCCCTCCATGTTTTATTTGTCTTCTGTGAGCCTTCTGGAGTGTTACATCTTTGCATGAGAGTGGGATATGGTTTCCCTCTCAATTAGGCACACTGTGACACTGGGCTTGGTTTTGTTTGCAGCTTCCCTAGATGGCCCTGGGCTGTTGGCCCTCCAGGGAAAGGAAGGGGAAAGAGGAGTGCAGAGGTCTTACTTCACTACAGATGCATGGAATTAACAGCACGTAACCCCTGCTGCCCCTCAGACTTCACTCCCCTGTGGAGCCCACACACCCAGCCATCAGCCTGTTTAGCAGAGGCTTGTGCCAAGGTTGTCATGCCCAGCTCCCCTTCTGCCAGGACAATAGAGTAATACTGCTCCCGAGCTCGAAAGAGAGCTCCTGTTAGTTCTGGCACTCTGCAGTGCTATTGTTGTTATAAAAGGAGGTAATGTTACACATTAACCAATGGTCATCCTGCCATCATTCCCTCCAGTGGGCTTATGGACCAGCTGTCAATGCAGTTACTGTTACTTTTTCTTTTTAGAAATATCATCCTGAAGATATCAATTGTTGGAATATTGTGCTACTACTGGCTTAACATTGTGGCTGCATCAGAGTCACAGGTAAAGCTTCAAAAATACAAATTTTTGACTTACAATGCCAGGTTAGGAACCACCTTGATCAGCAGCTTGCTCCAGCTAAGAGAAGTACATGTGGTGTCTTGGAAAGCTGAATTTGCCACCCCAGCATTTTTTTATTAGCATCTCTAGAGAAATGAACTGTAGGAAAAAGTTAATCGTGTTAGCAAAACTTTGATCTGTAGCCCGAGTTTCAGATGCCCAGGCATTTGGGAGCAGTGTTAGAATTGCATGACTTTTGACTTCTAGGTATGCTTTTTTTTTTTTTTTTCCTACTTCTTAAAGTGCTGGGAAACTCTGGTTGGCCAAGATATCTATCGTCTTGTTCTGGTTGACTTCATATTTTGTTCGCTTGGCTCTTTCTTCGGAGAGTTTTTACGAAGGTTAGTACTACTTTTCTAATCTTGTTTTTGTATTAACCAAAGACACGGTCTTTTTTCTAGTGTGAGAAAAGGAGAAGTCCAACAGAAGCATGGCTGTGGCACCACTGAAGCTTCCTTGGTTTTCTCTACCAGGCACGGTCTCTGGGTACATGCCTGGTGTATATTGCAGCTCCTTCTTAGGAGGAGGTCAGAGTGTGTACCATTCTACTCTCCCAATGTGTCCTTTGTTCCTTTGGAGATGGAAATACAGGCAGGGAGGAAGCCACATTGTACTCCCTTAGATGTCCTGAACGGGGTGACAAAGGACCAAGTGTTTCAAGCAGAAAACCTTGTTTTTCTGCATATGCACAGGCATACTGCTGGCTTTCCTTGGTATGTCCCCCTGTAATTGTTTTCCTCTTAGTTATGTCACTTTACAGAGTGCACACAAGTTTAAAGTCTTATTTTAATCAGTCATATTAAGGATGTAATATGACTCTCAAGTGTAGAGTTCTGTAGCATGGTAAGTGAGAAAGTATTTTTAACTGAATGTGGATACAGCTAAGCATGTAAGCAAAAAGTCATTTACTTCTGACATCTGCTGTGTCTACCTTCCTATTGCTAAACATTATTTATGACTTAAGGTAGTAGAGTATTTAAGTGCTTGCCAGCTCTACGGAGCGTTTAGGGTTCCTGGCCATACTTGGGTAGGAGATCCATTGTTTGCCCTTTTGTATATGATGTGAACAAGACTGGTTTACAAGGTAGAACTTTGTTAACTTTATGTTAAAGCAACACAAAACAACATTGAGAAGCCCTTGAAGACTTTCCCTCCACAGCTCTTGCCAGCGTACTTTAATCCTCCTTCTGTTCAGATAGGAAACCGCCTCCCAGCAAAAGGTCACAGTACCAAAACTGCAGTGTCAGCTGTGATGAATGTCTTCCAGTAAGCTGTGCAAAAGCACCAGGTTTACAGCTGTGAAAGATTAGAAGTACAATTACTCGTATTTATTTGCATGTATTCAGAGTAACCCCCTACAAGCCCAGCCCTGAAACATTATTGATGATGCAGCTGATCAGGTGGTACCAAGACCTGTATTCAAGGAGAGATGGGATAGTTACTAAACTAGTTACTGTTCTTGCTACAATAAGCAGAAACTGAATCTTCCCAGCTCAGGAAAAATGAGGTGATAAAAAGGGATTATTGGCCCTCAGTAGGAATCCTCTGGGTACTTGCTTACCTGTGTGTGTCTCAGGGACTTACAACCTCAGTTAGTTTAAAGTAGAATATACTTTAGGATATATTAAAAGTATCAGTCTACAAGATTCGTTTCTTTGATTGAGCCTGAAATTTTTCAAGACTCAGAAACTGAAAAGCTGTTACAGTTTTGTACTGAGGCCATTTCAACTGTTTAATCATAAGCATACTTTTCTGATATAGTTAC
The DNA here is from genome assembly GCF_030936135.1 of Gavia stellata. Lineage (NCBI taxonomy): Eukaryota > Metazoa > Chordata > Aves > Gaviiformes > Gaviidae > Gavia > Gavia stellata. The sequence continues at coordinate 9,815,015 of NC_082611.1, read as the reverse complement.
AAAACATTTTTTTTCCCTCTCTTTTCTTTGAGTTGCGTGAAAAATATCCTAGGTCTTATTTTGCCCCTACTGTGTGTTATGGGAATTTGCTTTTGCCAACTTCTGTTTCATTTTGGATGTGCTGTCTAATCAATGAGCTGTGGCTGCTTTGCATGACATGTGGTTAATGCAGCCCCTGAGTAATTTGTCATTGCTTGTATTCAGGAGGTCATTTGTAGAGATTTCTACAAAGGGTTTTATCATTTGGCAAATGCTGTTGTGCTGTATTTGCTGTTTTCCCTCAGAATTATTGGAACTACCGTCTGTGTGAGCCTGGGGCTGCCAGAATTTGATATTGGACGAAATGTTTTAGATTTGATCTATGCACAGACTTTGACATGGTAAGTTGTGCATTTATGGCCAAAACTTCATCTGCACTTAGAAATACCATGGAACGTTCTTATTCAGACATTTCTGGGTGCTTCACATCATAGGGGAAAGAACAGGATAAATGCCTGAGAGATATGATATATTGAGTACCTTTGTAAGGATTGTGACTTGCCAGTTCTCTTTAACTGTGCAGGTAATAAAAATAATTTTAGTCAGTAGTTCACCCTTGGCCACCTGGTCTGGGAGAAACCCATAAAAGGAACATCCTAGAGTTTTGTTTTCTTCCCCACTGGAATGGTGTTCCTGTTGAAATAGTCTCAGTATTAAACCCTGGAAGAGATGCCTTATTTCTAAGAATGAGTACGCTACTCCAGTTACAGGAGAGTTTTGCAGATGTGTGCATGGATATGTATGTTTGAAGTTGCATATTTTTAAAGGTTGACTTGCTGTTACAGGATCAATGTTAATATAATTACATTTCCAAATAACCAAACACTGACTGTATATGAAGTTAGTGTGATTATTTTCTGCTTTCAGTGCACTGAGAGCTGTATAGTAAATAGTGAAGATTTAACTTTTCTCTTATAAATCCTTTCTTGTAGGATCGGTATCCTCTTCTCACCTCTGCTGCCTGGTATTCAGATGATATCATTGTCTATAGTATTTTATGTGAAAAAGGTAACAAGCTTTACATGTATTCATCATAAAATACACCGTTTGAAATCTGGGCAGGATTTATTGCATTGAAGTACTGGTTTTGTCTGGAGGCTGTGGGGTTTTGCATTTAGGGAAGCAGTTTGGTTGATTAGGTTTTGCAGGAGGAGGGGGGTGTGCTTTAAAGGAACATAATTTAGATGCACGCCCTTGAATTACAAACCTGTGAAACTTGAGAGAGCGGAAAAGTGTGAAAGGGTTATAGGAGGAGTAAAGAGCACAGTTAGAGAGGGGGGAGGATAAAGTAGTAAAATTAAAGGCTGGGGAATTAGCAGTGTACAAGTGCATGTGTCAATATAGACATTCAGCCTGTGGCTGTGACTTTGGCTTCCCGCTTACTCCACAGCAACGCGCCCCCCCCCACCCCTGCCCCAAGTTATCTAAGTGTAAGCAGGGTGATTCACTAAAGATCATGGTGGAAATTTCTTCTTTTCAAAATTCTTTGTCTCAGTAGTATGACTCAATGATAGATTGTTTGTTGGGTGATTGAACAGTTTGTAGTGTTGAATGTAGAAGAACAAAGCTATAGCTAGAAAGATTGATTCAAACTTCCCTGAATGGTGGATTTGCATATGCTACAAAAGCAAACTCTACCCAACAGAGTCCTGAGGAACCCATCAGAACCTTATTTTGCCTCTTAATATTTAAAGACTATATTCTTGAAGTTCTCTAAAACTACAGTATATCTATCAAATTCATACAAAAGAAGTTCTTGGAAACTTTTGATAGATGCTATTCCAGCAATTGCTGACAGCAATTTCAGTGGGATTGACTTAAACCAAGTTGAAGTGGCAGGTAACACCATACCAAGAGTCAGTGTACCTTCATCTCTTGAAAGGTCAGTCTGATGATGAATTGCCAACCCCCTCGCAAAGTCTGGAGAACTGCTCAGATGACAACATCCTTCATGTTCCTGCTGTTTTTCCCTTCCTTCCTTGGAGTCCTGTCTGTCATTGGAGTCACTGTCTGGAGGTATGGAAGATCACTGTCATTCAAGCCTACTAGGTTATGCTGTGTAACCTGATACCAGCCAGAGGAATCTTCATTTTTCTGTAGAAGAAGCTATATTAAGTGCTAATGGAAGGTTTCAGATGTTCATGAGATGTTCTGTATTCTGAAAACAAGACATGCTCAGTGAGTTTGCAAGCATGTGGTTAACGCAGTAATTTGTCCCTTAAGAAAGTGGGGGGAGAAACAAAGTTGCACTGAAGTTTTGGGTTCCAATTTAAATGCCACAGCAAATTTGGCTTTTCCACCTCCTTAAAAATTTCTGCAACCTACTCCTAGTTCCTAGACTTATTTATGTTATAGGCCATACTGGGTCTGCAGTGGAGAAACACCTGGAAAAACTCAGTTGAGGTCAACTTCTGGATTATTTACAAACTTCAAAGGCTTTTTTTGCAGGGAGTGCTGACCTGTGCAATAATGCATCTTGGTGTTGCCAATATTTTAAAGCTGCTTTGTTTATGTGCATGTTACTCTGGTCAGAGTAACGAGGGCAGCATGGATACCCCTTTTCTTTTTCTTGGCAATTCTCAGTCATGTGATTTCAATATTTTGTCAGACAGGTGGCTACACATGAAACTAGGTGGGATGAAATACCTCAGAGCAAACATTTCCAGATGGCAAGTGGGAATTTCAGACTGTCTGGAGTGGTTTAATTTCAAAGCAAGCAACATTTTCCTTTTTCAGTCTACCTGAAAATGTTAATTCTTGCTATGGGCTGCCTTAGTTCACCACATCCTGTTGTTACCAAAAACCTATAGTGACTCATGTTGTTGAAGGCAAGATGAAATGATGGTTCCCTTAAGCACCTGTGGTGAAACTTTGAAAATCCGTATTTTCAATTTGCTGTAGCTTGCGCTACAGTGTTTGACTTGTTCCATTTAGGTCAAGATTCTGTTTACAGGGCTTGGTACCAATCCATCGCAGTGAGGTCTCTTATCTCTCACTGCATAGTGAGAGAGAAAATGCCCACTGGGGTGGGCATTTTAATGGCTGGAGAGTGACCCAAGTTAAAAATCAAACATAGATGGTGGAAGTTCCCTGAGGGTCCAAAGAGAGCAGAGGGCTCTAGCAAACTAACGAGCATCTTGATGTACAAAATCACAATATTAACTAAATTACTGGTTAATATATGAAGCTTTAGGTAGCTGTTTTCTCACACTTTCAGGTTAAAACCTTCAGAAGAATGTGGTCCTTTCAGAGGTTTGTCTTCTATGTATGCTGCAGTCTCTGAGTGGATAAAAATACTGGAAGATTACACTGCCTCAAAATGGGTAGTGTGGATCTACCATAACTTAATTACAAGTGAACTTTTCTTCTTCGGCCTTTCCGTACTTGTCCTGTAAGTACCTGCTAATGAACAGCACTGGAAAAAGACTTGAAGTTTGGGAGGTGGTTGCTTTGCCTTTTCTGACCATTTCTCATCAGTGGAGTCGTTAGAGGAGATGACACCATGTAAAGAATAGCTGAACTACTACGGGGACACTGGTGGGAGGGCGTGGTAGTGCACAAACAGCGTGTTAAAGTCAGCACACCATATGGGGAGATACTAATAAGTAGGTTGCAGCCTGCTGCCAGCTAATCTCAGGTAAATTCCCATACTGTCCACTTGGCTGAAGTAAATAATTTTGGCAAGACCGGTATGTGCGCATTAAACTATGTGCCCACTGGTAGCATCTCATGTCATAGCTGTGCTGCTTGATGTTTCTAGCATGGGCCCTGCACACGTAAGAGCACAAACCTGTTCTCATGAAACAAAATCCCACTCATTCTAGTGGGATCAGGGTTGGCCTGGAAGCAATAAGTGTTCAGTGTTGTGATTTAAGGTCCAGGCACATGTCTAAGCAAATGACACAAGATTGGATAAGAGCATTAGGTTCCTATTTGTTATCTGAAATGCACCTTGTATTGTTGACTTACTTTAATTGTACCTCTCATCTTGAGTGCAAGTCCCTAAATCTTTGGGTCTTTTCCAAGAGAATGTCTTAAGCAATTTCATGCATTTGCCAGTCCTTGTGTAATTGTATATGTACATTTTTTGTGTGTGTATAGATGTGTATATATATGCGTGTATAGATATGTGTATATATGTCTTTTAATGGATAAAATAAGATAACTTTCTGTTTAGGCAATGACTAGGAGGAAATATTCATGGGTATGAATGCTCATATGCTGGACTTTTTGTTTGTTTGTTTAGAGTTATTACTTATCTCTACTGGAAAATAATAGAAGGAAGAAAGACCATGACCAAACTCTTACATAAGCAAATTATTAATGTAAGTTTTATTTTCAGCTTTATCTTTTTTATAGAAATTTGGCTTCCTTGTTGATTGTCTCACCCTGCTATTGTGGAGTGTAATCTGCTTTTCCTATGATAATGCAAGGGAGGGTGGGAGCCCTCCCCCATGGGAATTGCAGGGAAACCTAACTCACAAATAGAGTTGTTGCAAAATAATTTTATCTTAAAGCTGTGCTGCTGTAGCTCCCTCTGTAGAGAGATTATTTTAGAATAAAAGGAATTTTAATGATTATTGTGGTCAATGGTTACTCATAGGCCTTGAGCCTCTCAAGAATGATTAGTCCATTCCAGCTAATGATCAAATATGTCTTGACCATAGGAAGGAAAAGATAAAATGTTTTTACTTGAAAAACTGCGGGTACTGCAAAGGGCGAAACAAAACCCATCTGCGCCAAGAGGACAAGGCCAGCAGGTCAGTCTGATAGGTCAGATACTACTGTTTCAATTACGTGCTTGGTACGATTTCATGGGGTTCCTCTAGCCTTGCAAATAGGCTGCCATTTTGGGATATGTCTGTATTAAAACTTCGCCCAAGCTGATTGATTGCTAGTTACCTCCAGACAGCAAAAGGATACTGTGGAAGTTCCCTGACTGTTCCAGACTGGAATTTAAGCTGGGAAGGATATGGAAAAGTCCTTACTCTCACTAGGTGTTGTTTATGACTATGAAACTGAAAGAAAACATTCCTAATCTAGGTGTGCAGTGATGGTCACTAAAGGGTTTGGCTATGCTTGAACCTTGCCTAGACTAAGGAGGAGGCTGTCTTCCTTCCCTGACTCCAGATTTCCTTAGGGATTTATGGTTTGTGCCTCACTCCTGCCCAGTCTTTTCAGCTGAGGTAAAACTGAGTGCTTTGACCTAACCCCGTTTTAAATCCCATACAACATCAAGCTAGACATCTATCATCTTAAACTTGAATTCATTTTGCAAGTCAGTCCTGCCTGCTGAGCCATCGAATTAGTGTTAAAATTGCACATGTAGGTGCTGGGCAGTCTCTTTATTTGGGTTGAGTGAAAACTCTTTGACCTACACGCTTGTGAGGAAAAAGGGTTTGTTAGGTTCCTGTTACTCCCCCCCCCAAACCAAATCCCCCTTATGACTGGCCATTATTAATGTGATAATATAAATAAATATTTATAATAATTGATATATTGATAAATATAAATATCTATGTGGTAGTATATTGATTGTAAAGAGGGGAGCTTAAAGTGAATGCGCATTTTCTGTGCGCTGGGGATTTTAAAACACTAGACAACCCTGTGGCCCTGTCCAGGGTCACAAGTGGGACTCCTGAGGGAGGGTTTGATAGCATACAAAATGTGGATATTCTTGTAGTTGTTAAGGTCGAATTTCAAAAGGAGATGCCAGAATAATCTCATTGTGGACCTAGTAGAAGAGCCACCTCCCTAAAACAAGGGTAATATCCTTGAATGTGAGTAGTGCTGACCATAAAGTCAAGATTGGAATCCAGAATATAATACTGCTGATGCCAAATATTGTCTTTCAGAGAAGCTCTTCTTCATACCAGCCGTCCAGGCAACCTGCCCAGCAAGTGCCAGGCTATGCAGGAAGGGCATTTGACAGAAATAAAAATGCATCCTACAACGAGGTGAGATGGTCAAAAGAAGGAAGTCTCCACTAGATTTCCCTGTATAGAACGTGGGGCATGATACAGGCAATGGGTGTGTGTTGAACAAGAGGTCATCCTGTATGTATAGAAATAATTCTAAAGATTAATTTGAGCAGGTACAAAAATGTGATCAGACTAGATGTTAGAATACTCATACTCACAAACCTGCTTAAGATCTGGGGAGTATGGTTTTGTTACAGTAACTGGTATCTCTTTAAATACAAGGTAACAGGCTTGTGAGGGAAACATCAACCTAAATCTTCTTGTGAATTTTGTTTTCAGTATCCCTATTCTGGTGGGGTCTTGAGGGGGACCGGTTTCCCACTAGGTAAGCAACAAGTGCTAAACACAGAAAGCAGTTCTTAGAAGCTCAGCTCAGTAAAAATGTTTGATGTAGTACAGACACAGCATGTGACAGCTTGATGTAAGAGACACAGAATTTTAGTATCTTGTATAAAGAGAAAACAAAAAGACTGGCTTTTCTGTATGATGTGCTTATTGGTAGCTTGTTGTGACATTGGTGGTGACTTCTGAAGACTGATAACAAGCTTCTGTATACCAGAGAGTTAAATTTCTATGGGTAAATGAGCCATTTTGTCTTATGGGAGCAGCCACAGGCAAGAATATTACATCAGAGAATCACAGAATCACTAAGGTTGGAAAAGACCTGTAAGATTATCAAGTCCAACCATCAATCCAACACCACCATGCCCACTAAACCATGTCCCGCAACACCTCCAGGGATGGTGACTCCACCACTTCCCTGGGCAGCCTGTTCCAATGCTTCACCACTCTCTCAGTAAACAAACTTTTCCTGATATCCAGCCTAAACCTCCCCTGGTGCAACTTGAGGCCATTTCCTCTCGTCCTGTCACTTGTCACTTGGGAGAAGAGACCAACACCCACCTCACCACAACCCCCTTTCAGGTAGTTGTAGAGAACGATGAGGTCTCCCCTCAGCCTCCTCTTCTCCAGACTGAACAACCCCAGTTCCCTCAGCCGCTCCTCATCAGACTTGTGCTCCAGACCCCTCACCAGCTTCGTCGCCCTTCTCTGGACACGCTCCAGCACCTCAATGTCCTTCTTGTAGTGAGGGGTCCAAAACTGAACACAGCATTAGAGATATACTTCACATCTTGGTGTGAATCTCAGAAGAGGTTATTATTGTTGTAGAGTCCCTAGGACATCGTATGTTCAGAATAAAAAAAGTTATGGACACTTGCGTGGTAGCGTGAACTGTTCCTCGTTTACACGAACATCTAACTTCGTTCCAAATACTTGACAGATGAGATGCTTAAATAGCATGGGGCTTTTTAATGGGGGTGGTTATTATAATACCAGCACAGTCACCCTTACTTCCTTTGTGAAAAACAGGTTCAGAGACACCCCAGCCCAGCAGCAGGCCAGGCATGTCTGAGGCAGTGGCGCTCGCTCTGCGTGCTAGAGAAGCAGCTCAGTGGGAAGACTAAGATGATGATGAAGATTTTCAACTGTGAGCAGGCAGAATCAATAAATGTTAAGTCATTGACTGATGTTCTGCAGAAAGCAATACTCATTTGCACTAATGACTGGAAGAACCATTCAAACATTTTCTTTTACCCCTAAATGAAGAAAAAAATAGGAGATTGCAAAATGCATCCTGACCACAGTTTATTATTATGATAGGGAATATCCCGTGTGTTTGGTTCATTTTTGGTGGAGTGATATTCTGGTGCTCATCAGCCTTCCCCCAGGACTGGCCATTACATCAGTACTGCGGGTCCTTCCACAGCTGGTCACTTGCTGGTGACTAAATATAAGGAAACTTGTGCCTAATTGTAAACAAAAGCTTGGGTCAAAAGTATTTTTGTATCAGTTATATTGTTCAAACTGCTTTTATCTGATCTAAACCAAAAGTGAAGTATTGGTCAAATAAAAACAGAAGGAAATTGAAGTGCAGTTGTTTTTAATGACTGAGAAATTGTAATGGCTGCAGAGTAACTTGTGTGAACCAGGTTAAGCTTCTATTCCATTTTCACTTTCCTGAGCCATCTTCACAGTTTATTACAGTCACTCAAAAGCAGCTTTGTTAGTAGTTAGCAGAACTCTTTTTTAATAGTGACTACTTATCAACATTCTCTTCTGTGTAAAACCACTGCTTGTAAACAAGAAGTTTACACATACCTTTTCCAGTAAAGGATAGATTGGAAATAACACAGTTGAGATTTTTTTTATCATACGTGACTGTGAGACACTTGATGCAGCTTCTTTTTATTCAGAGCCACAACTTTGCCATGACAATACTTTTTTTTTTTCTTTAGCCCATTTTCTACCACTGCCTGGTTTATTCCTCCCGTGTTGCTTTCAACATAAAAATGCCTTAGGAAAAGAGGCACATCTTTTCCTTATGCTCATGATTTAGGTTAAAGACAACCCAAAAACAGCCACCAAAGGTACAGAAAAAAGGACAAAATTTACACACAATGTGAGACCAGAGATTCAATTTTATTACGTTTTCCTGCATGTACAGCTGTGGACTCTGGCTGTGAATATTAAATATGGGCCTAGTGTTTGCACTGAGGACAGTGACTTGGTGCCAGCAACACAAAATGGACCCTTGGAGGGTCATTTTACCTTCTGATGGCTGCTCGGGAAGCACCTGTAGAACACAGCAGTAGAGGTAGAGGCTACAGCACTAACAAAATGGCTGGACAGAAACTGGTTGAGGGTGTAACGTACATGTTATAAGATGTGCCCAGAAGACAGATTGTTGGTTCTGCAGAGCAGGGCGGATGAGTGACATGAACTGAAGAGGCTCTCTTCATCCTGACAGGAACAACTCCCTCCTTACTCCTATGTTTCATTATGCTTATATATAGCTCAAAATACAAGTGAAAAATCCATCAGCCCTTGCAGAAGGCAGCATTAATCTGCTGCTAATTCAGAAGTTTGGACTTAACCTTAAATAGGACAATGGTTTAGTTCTTTCCACTGCTGATGGTTTTTTTTATTTTTTATTACCTTTTGCCTCTTTTATAGAAGTTTTTTTAAAATCGCAGTTGGCTCTGTGAATGAGAACTAATTCTAACCATGAGGCATGCTCTCAAGAATGTTTATATCCAAAGTAGTGTACCAAACTGCACCACCAATCCACGCCATCTGCTGTTCCCTTTCTGGTAGGTGCAGCTTTCCCCTAGCACATCCTAAAGTGATCACCTGGTGTACAGTGCAGCACGTCAGCTGAAACAGCAGCGCCTGAACAAGGAAACAACGAATTCAAAAACACTGAAGTAGCACAAGGAACGACCTTACTAAAACAGGGTACACGTTCCAGTCAAGCATGCACATTGCTACACGTGCAGGCTAAGGTATCTTGTGAGATTACCTCTGAATAAGCTGCAATAGGTAACCAATCAGTTAAATGTTCAAATTCCTCATTTCTGTTGAAATTAGTATCACATTCTTCTGAAATGATATTAAACTTAATAATTCCATGCACTGGCCCTTAAGAAAAGGTGTTCTAATTTATGTTAGGGCTGGCTCCACAGGAGTTTTCTGCTCTTGCTCATCACTGACAGTCTTCTCTAACTACCAGCTCCTCCCAGAGCAGAGCCAAAATTGTTCACAACACATTGATGGCAGCTGTGATGAGAACACCTGGGGGTTTTACTTCTTAGTGCAGGTTGCTTGCTATTTTTTCTAATTTTGACATTTTACATCATTTTAGTGGTGCACAGCTGACAAAGAGTACTGTACCCATGAGCTATCAGATACTTGTTTATTGTAATGGCAGACTCTTTTGATTTCAAGTTAAGTCTGGATTACAATTTCCCACATACCCTTGTGAGTGCCCTTCAATCATGCAAACAACAAGCAAAGTAAAAAGACATTTCAGCTCTGTTTATTCTACCACTACCACCATTTGATATATAGCTTGCTTCTAAAAATAAATACATTCATGTGCTGTATCATTAGAAGACATAATCTTCTATCCTCCCTTGGTTCTTTTAAAAAGTCTGGAAGATAAGAAGATACTCAAGTTTTATTCATTAATTCTCATAGTCTTCACACTGAACATGGAAAGTCGGCTTTCTTTTCCTTGTCAAGATGCAGCACAGCCAGCTTTCCATGCAGTAGGAGAGAAATATACTCACCCTTTATTTTAGCACCATTATTTTCAGGTTCCATTTTGAGAACAATTATGTAGGTGTCTTTAAGATGCCATAAATCAACCTCAAATTATTATACAGTCATAGAACAGACTGTTTAAAGTACTAAAAATCAAAGTATGATTTTAAATTTTGCCACCAAAAATTTCTGCTATGACTTTATAACCAAGATTTAAACAAAGCAAAGGTATAGTCTGAGAAGTATAAAGCAACCTGCACATACACCGTATTGCCCAGTTAGCTTGTCAAATCTGATCCTTCTACATTACAGCGCGATCTCCTCAGACTGCGAACAGCTGTGCCTCAGCTCTGCCCAGTGTTGCGGCAGAGGGTTTTTCTGCATTAGAGATCTGACCATACAGCAGAAGTAAATTACTACTCTTCCTCTTTCCAGAACTATCATTAGTGGTCCTGTCTGCGCCAGTGGATAACCTCTCGATGGTGAACTCGGAGTTGCCCGAGTAAGACAGCTTATTTAGGTTGGTGAGTGTCTGCAAAGCACAGGTCTAGTAGTGAGGATCACAGTCTTCCACCAAGCTGTCGGTGATGTAGCTGGACTCAAGGACACTTTCGTAGTAGCTTTTTTCTGCAAATGTGTTCACTGTCCAGGCAACCACCTGAATTCCTCTTGAAGACCAGTGCCTCACATACTCTCTGCAAGGAGCAAAGACACCGTAAGAGGAAGGCTGATACTACCATATTTAAGGCAGACAGTACTGAGGCTATAACTGAGTTTTAGTCTTACATCAGTATCACATCAAGAACGATAGCGCGTCATCTTTTGCAACGGCACCTTTTTGTGTTTTATTACTCTAAACAGGCAAAAGCAACAGTTTTCTTCCCCTTTGAGATTAAACTTAGGATCTAACGTAAGATAAAAATACAGATTGAAAAGATAGAGGCTTAAAATAATAAAATAGCATGCAGTAAAGAAACTATCTAAACAACCTTACACAACACTAAATGGAACATATTGATTAACATATATTGTGTTAACTCCACCCTTATATACTAATAGAATAACCTTGCCTCCTGATATATTAGCAAGCTTTAACACTTACTGAGAAACAAAATTCTTCTGTATGAGGAAAGCTGAAACCCCACACAATCGCCACAAGAAGCTGTGTACGCTCCAATCTAGAATGACATCCATCATCATATAAAAATAATGTTTCCAGGAGGAATTGAAACGGGGTGTCCCATCTCCAAAATGGCTCAGATGCCAAGGCCTGTGTGTTAGTGCTGTTACAACATTTCTGTCAGCTTGTCTCATCTGGAAGATCAAGTACAAAAGACTGTAATTCAAAAGCAATATAAATTGGGCGAGGTTAGGTACAAAGTGCTAGCTTGCATTTGCAGCTTGACGAGAATCCTTCTCCCCCTCCCCCCAGATCCTCTGTAACTCTTTTAGAAAGCTGTTTAGGATATTTTACTGTTTTTTTCCTTAAAACATACTGAATAAGCAACTGCTCTTATGCTAAAAAAAAATTGCATAACAGTCAGGCAATAGAATAAAATACATAGTAAATGGACTTGGCAATGAGAATTAGGAAACAGTTTTAGGAATAGTCTACATTTACATCAAAATATGAGGTTTATTTAACAGGGACCTCGCACACGGATACCTGGCCATATGCCAACTGTATAAGCGACGCACTTTTTCTACGTAGCTTTCAGAATGGAGGGAATTGCTGGAGGTTCATATGTGCATCTAATGAGCATAGAGTGATCTAATAAGATTATGCAGGAGACTTATAATTTATGCTTTTTTTTTTAAAAAAGTCTTGGCAATTTTAGCAACCCAAAAGTAATCTAGAACTGGGAGTTGTATATCTTACTGAAGTTCCCAGACAGAACTGAAAAAAACAAAATAAACTTTTAGGAAACATCACCTTATAAACAACATCTGGCATGAAAGAACAGACTATGCTCTTGTTATACAAACGCGGAAATTCCAGGTAGAGTTGTTTTAGTGCGTCAACTGCCTGTCAATTAGAGATACACACAGATGTTATCTTTATACACATGTTCATCTTCACTTTACACTGCAAAATAATTTTAGAATAATCCCCTTTAAAAATACTTTCCTGTTTTGTGTAACAAGATTGAATAGAAAGGGGGGAGAAGAAAAACAGCATCTTGTTTATACCATCAAAACAGAAACGACATTTTGGTTTTTGCAACAGAAGTCCTTTTCATGATTCTGTTTACAGCAGTAAGTAGCATTCTCAGTGTCTGAAATATCCTTAAATATATTGTGGGTAACATTCTCAAGTACTACCTCAGGTTTAGTTCAAGGGGAAAAATTAATTTATTTCCACATTTTGCTATGCTAAAGAAAAAATTATTCTAATTTGCATAAAATGATTGATCACCTGTATCTCCCTTCAGTAATGCAAATTATAGACAAACAAGATCCCTAGTTGGAGGCTGAAGATGAGATACCGGCTGCCCTCAGCACAGGCAGGGAATTCGCTTTGCTTTGTTTCTTGGTGGTACGTGAGCTGAACTCAACAGTCACACAAGCCTTATGCTAATTTTAAGTTGCTGCTTCCCAGGACAATTAAATGGGACAAGGCGACACGTTGTCTTTGCTTTGACAGCCCAACTTCGGATGACACAAATAGCAGACCCAGTCTCACTCATATTAGAGAATGGACTGTACCACACATACCAGTTTGAGACCACAAAAAAGCAGGTTAGAAACCCAAAGAAAGGGTGAAGTAAGGTGTCTTAGTGCGGTAAGCGGTACCTGATTTGCATGGCCTTTGACATCGAAGTAGATTATAAGATCGTGATGCATAGACTCCACAACAGCTTCTCTCAGAGTTGGTACCTTTTCACCTTGGAATTTGCTCCTGGAGAAACAGAGAACTCCTCACTGGAATGCAGTCAAGATACACATGTGCACACATGTGGGCACACACACCCACAACTACACAGAGCTGTTTCCTAGGAATTCCTAAACATAGTTTGCTGATACAGTAGTATTAGAGGTGGGATCAAGCACCGCTAGCAATGGCAGCGGTGGCTCTCTCACCCAGTAAAAGGCTGCACATGCAGAGGGATATGGTGCACATCTCCTTTTCCCCCCAGAATCCTATTAGACAATTATATCCTTCCAAATTCAAGGTCTAATCCGATGCTCACTGACCCCATGTCCCACACGGAAACACGAACCTCAGTTCTCCACCTCCTTCCTCAGCTACCACAGATAAGCACGCAGTCCCAACTGCTGACCACCTACCCACCCGCTCCACCCCGCTCCGACTGCGCTCCCTTGCCCTGAGCCAGAAATGCAGATCCTGGCAGAAAAAGCAAGACAAGCTGAGGATGTAGGAGAAGCAGTTTCACACATCAATAAATTATTCCTGATAAGGTGACAGTGAACAACAGCTGATCAGCGGTAACTGCCTATGTGGAAGTTGTCGCTGCGTGGTTCAGGTGATGACCCTTTCAGTAACAGACAGGGAAGATGCCACAGAGTCACAGGTGGTAGGTACATTTACAAGAGTCTGGAAATCCCTAATGCAGTGCCTCAGGAGCACACACTAAAAGTTCTTCCTCTAAAATGGATTTACTTACGATACTGTAGAAGTTGCATTGTTATCAAAATTTTAGTAATGTATAAGAATATTTTCCCCTGCATACCACTGGTAAGGACCTAATCGACCACTGGGGTCAGAGCTCCTACCTGAGACTATTCAGGAAATCTGTCTAGCTCCTTTTCAACAGTAAAATCGTGATGTTTAGAATCCCCAAGAGACAATCAGTCAAGAAATATATGTGAATAAAATTAGCTTTAGAAGTAATTACTCAAGCCAATTTTGACATATAGTGAAACTCCCAGTATCAATTTAGGGGAAACTTATGTAGAGATTAACCTGTTTCACATCAGATGCCTGTGGATTTTGTCCTTGAAAGCCAATTATCTTGACTCTGCTTCACTGTTCCTATTGCAAGGATGGGTAAGCAGATACAGTCTCATATGCTTCTAAAATCAAAGGAGAAGTAACACATCGGACTAAGTTTTATATTTGCAAAAATTTTCATCAGTGATAGATCAAATCAATAATTCTGTTTATCATGAATTTTTTTTCACTGTTTCACAGTAGTTTCAGAATAGCAATAGTTCATTTACCATAGCCTATGTTTTGCAGATGGATTAAGCCTCCTAATTTCATCAAAAGTCAAGTCACACAATCTTCCAGACCCATCAGTTGTCCTTTCTACTGTTTCATCATGCATTAGAATGGGAACACCATCTGCAGTAAATTCAAGATCCAGCTCAACACCTGTTGCTCCATTCTCAGCTGCCTTAAAAAAAAAAAAAAAAAATCACATACACAACAGAAGAGACAGCTTTTAAGATTTAATATAGGTACAGCTATTAGTTTGCATTCTAGTAAAAAATCATAAACTATTAATGTTCTTTTCAGTAAGCTTGATCTGCAGAACAAAGTAGGTTTTATCCAAGTTATTGTGAGAAGCATTCGTAGATCAACTGAAAGCATATAATCTATTTTACAGATAAAACCATAGTGATAATGTCTCAGTCTTGGGATTGGGACTGTTTCAGGATAAAAATGCAGAATCGAATCCTGCTTTCTCCTTCTGGTCCAATAACTCCCGTGTCCTTAAGTTATATTACTTTCTAAAAGAGAAGGGAAGCAAATGCCCACAGTTTAGATAACTTCTAGATTATCACTTAGAAGCCAGAATCACAGCAGGCCATCAGAGCACAAGAAAAAGCTATCATCCCTTTTTTTTTAATGGAACACCGGTGCAATATTTCCTTTAAGAGTCAGAGTTGCCATTCATGCGCAGTATGGTTGATCCATTGTATGCAGTAGATACAAAACTTCACAGAAGCACCACTTCCCATGTTTGTACTAAATAGTAGATGTATGTAGGCAAATCCCTGTTCCTGTCTGAGGAATCCCCATATCAGAGCAATAAGCAGCTGGGCTGCCTTAGAACATGTCATACATCCTGTTCCTGCCCTGGCTCTTTCCCAGGAACTCCTCAGAAAAGCACCTGAGTGAACTACAAGCAAGATGAATTGTTCTGAAGGCCAAATGCCCTCCTGGGATAAGGGCCAATGCACCAGAAAGACAAATGCCAGGTATGCACTAGAGGTTACCCTAGAGGTACCTGCCAAGTACGGATCTCTATTGTGCAGCTTCAGAATTTATCAGAACAAAGAGCCCTACCTCACCCAAAGGTAAGAAACCAGCAGAGTGGCAACATCTCATCATCACAATACACCACACTTGAGAGACTGCTAATCACGATTTCAAACTATTCTCAGAAACGCGTTTTGAACCCTGGCTGCACCATGATGTCCTGCAGATGAGGCAACAGTAAGTTCCACGGCAGGGCTGTACACAGTGAAGTTCTCACAATATCCGATTTTCCCGTAACTGTGGATTCTCATTACAGATCTTCAAGGCTTAAAAAGCAAACAACCTGTTACTAAGTTGCTGTCTGCTCTCTCGATCCTGTTGCAACGTCAGCAAAATACAGTATTTCCTTATTGCTACACTTCTAAAATATCCATCAGCACCAAGGATATAACACAGTTCCCACAGAAAGACTCAGATCTGATCGAACTGTTCTGAATCTGCTTGGGGATGAAGGACTGACAAGCCATACTGCTTCCTGCGGCAAGCTGGAAGAATCTGGAGTTACTCGGGGTGACGAGGGCTTGGTGCCTGCTGACAAGGCAGATTATCAAACATAACCCACAGCCTTGCATCACTGCCCACCGACTTGTCTCTCACCCACCAGACCCATGGGGAGACAGCCTCCCCGGGGCTCGCTCTCTCTACAGAGCTTTGGGCAGCTTCGCCTCACGCTTCTAACCTCGTCCCAGGCCCCGCACGTCCCTTAGCGGCTGGGCGCGTTAACCACGCTTCCAGCGCGCCCCGGGGTACGGCCCGCTCTCCGAGCCGGGCCAGGCTGGGCCGGGCCGCAGGAGGAGGGGCTTGGGGAGGGACGGCGGGCACGGCCACGGTGAGGCCCTGCCGTGCTGACCTGTCGAATGGCCGCCAGCGTGTTCTCGGGCGCGTCGTGCGCGCCGCCGCGGTGGGCGATGCGGGCGGCGGCGCCGCGGGGCCGCAGGACGCGCTGGGCGCTCTGAGGCGCTGCGGGCTCCAGGCTGAAGAGGTGCAGCGCCAGGTAGAGGCCGGCCGTCAGCAGGCAGGCCAGCGCCGGGCTGCGGCTCAGCGCCAGCACTGCGCCCAGCAGCGCCGTGAGGAAGCTCAGCAGACCGTCCCCGTGGCACAACATGGCGGCAGCGGCGCCCGCCGGGCCGGGCCGGGCCGGGCCAGGCCAGACAGGACAGGACGGGACGGGACGGGACGGGACCGGACCCGCGGACACGGCCGCTGCCCCCGCCTCTCCTCAGGACAAGGGCGACGGCAACACCGCCACGCTCAGCGCCAGCCAACCAGCACTCAGCCACCGGCCGCCAGCAACCAATCGGCGCCTGCCGCTAGCCCGCCTTCGGCTAACCACCGCGTGGCAGCTGTCACCGCCAGCCAATCCCCGCTCGGCACCGCCCGCCGGCAGGCGCTGAGGGGCGGCCGGTCGGTGCCGCGGGGAGGGCGAGGCCGAGGCCGAGGCCGAGGCGGGCAGCTGCCAGGGCGGGGAAACGCCCTCAGGGAAAGGTCGGAGGAGCACCGCAGGACAATATGGATTATTCCAGATAAAAAATGGCGCACGTAAAAAATAAATGGTGGTAACTGAAGGAAAGGTACCGCTGCCCGGAGTCACTGAAGAGAGCGCGTCGGGGCATTTTCCCAGCTATGCCAGCTAGCTAATTCGAAATACAATATTAATATTAGTTATTGCCCAGTTAATTATTGTATTTGTGAATAGAATTTTCTATGTTGTGCATATTAAATAGCTGACTATCCATTCACGCCTGCTCACAGACTAAACCCGCGGCCTGGTGCTGAGGGGGACCGAGATCCCGGGGCCTCCCGAGGGAGAGCAGTGCCCGGCGCGGAGGGAGGCTCGGCCGGGGCGAGGTTCGCTCCTGTCAGCGCACCGGGCGGAGTGTCAACGGCGGGAAAGGATCCCGAGGAAGGAGCAGCAAGACAGGGGAGTCGGTGAAGGTTGAACAAACTGGGCTTGTTTAGCCTAGAAAAGGAGTAGCAAAGCAGAGGAAGTAGTTTGTCTTGACATAAAGGAGGATTTTGACTTTGTGTTCTCTGTGGGAAGGATGGGAAGAAACTGACTTTGCAGTGAGGAACTCTTGCCCACCAGAGGTGGAACAGGCACCAGGCAATCTTCTAAACTGGATTTAATTTAATTTTTCTTTAAGAGTTGAGGTAAATATTTGACACGTATTGTCCTAGCTGGTTCTGAGCATCTCGGACATTCTTTTCTGTATGGTTTTACGTTGCTGCCAGGTCTACCTGAAGAAAAATCAGATGTACGTATTTAGACACATAACAAATAATGGAATGTCTAATTAAATGTCTTATATATTTAAAAATCTTTTGGTAAACATTTGTTAAGATTAAAGATGATTTTAAAAAGCCCTCAATAATATTTAACATGTTGAAGAGGTAACAGGTGAAGGAGTTGTTTTTTTGAAACAAGAACGGCAGCTTTACCATCTCTGAATGCTCACTGGGAACTAGCAATTAATCTTCCCTGGGCCGAGTGCTGGCAAACAAGCGGGCATTTTCCGGCTGACCTGCCTCATGGGTGGGTATTACCTGCTGCTCCGGCTGGCTGGACCAGCAGCTGGCTGCCGTCCGGGCGGGAGGGATGGGATGTCTGCGGTGACACCGCAGTGGTGTCCTCAAAGAGCATTATTAACAAGTTCTCGTGTTTATCCTTCTCGTCACAGCGTGTTCAGTGAAACTGATACCTGCTGGCGGGGCGTTTGTGGTCCTGGCTGTACAAGGACTGCACAGCCGTACGATATTTAGTGTGAGAAAGCTGTGCTAATAGGGGAACTTGTCTTGGAGACCTATGGGTGGAAATCGCTGGAGGTCGGAGTACCAGGACAACCCTCAATCCCATCTCATACCTCCGAAAATTAGAGCTCCCTTTGCCTGGGAGCTCGCCCAAAAATGACAGATTTGTCCCGCGGGGCTCAGATACGTGAAGAGGTTTACCGATCGAGCTCACCTCCTTTCCTAGACCAAATCAAGAGGGTTTTTCCTAAATTTTCGGCCCCAGAGAAGGCAGCGCCGCGCCCCTGTCCCCCGCGGCGCGCCCCGAGGAGGGAGGAGCGGGAGCGCGGCCGCAGTGCGCGCCGGGGCTTGTAGTGCTGCGGCCCCCCCGGCGCGGAAGCGCGGCCGGGGCGGGGCCGTTGCCGGGAAGCGGCGGGGCGGTGCCGCGCAGAGCGCCCGGGGTGCGCGGCTGCGGGGAGCGGGCGGGCCGCGCCGCGCCGCGCCGGGGCCCGGAGCCCCGTGCAGGTACCGAGTGGTTCGCGGGGTGCGCGAGGGCCTCGGGGGGGCTGTGCGCCGGGCTGTGCCCCGCCCCGCGGGGGGACAGCGGCTGCGGTGGGCGCGCTGGCGCCGGGCGGGGAGGGCCGCGGGGCCCAGGCCCGGCCCCGCCGGTGCCACCTGCCTCCCGCAGGCCGAGGGGAGCGGCGAGGCGAGGCTGCCGCCCGGGCCCGAGAGCAGGGGGCCTACCCGGCGGCCTGGGCAGGGCTCGGTGCGCCCGGAGCGGGCGGGAGGAGGGCAGAAATCAGCCGGAGGGGTGTGCGAGGGGAACAAAAGCGTTGGCAGGCCTTGGCAGGTGGTGCTGGGCTCAATTTTTACGCCGGTAGGGATGGGCAGTGTTAGATATGTAGGCTCTTTTAAGGAAACAAGCCTGTAATTTATTTTTTTGGTGGCAGTATCGGTGTCTGTTCATACAGGGATGTATCGAGGAAGAGGCTTATGGGGATGAGACACAGGTTCCTCTCAGCCCCCTAAATATAAAGGCTGGTCTTGCTTTAATACCAGCTTATTTTTTTTATTATTTTTTGAAATTTGGCTGCAATTTTATTTATTGTCTTTTTACAGTTGATAGGATCTATCTGATAGTCGTGGGAGACCCTAAAGGTTTAGTCTCTGATGGAAATTGTTAACATTATCTGTAGCATGTGTAGTTTTGTAAATCTTGATTATCTCAATGCTTGCTTTCTTCTCAGTGTACCTGTGATCATCTTTTTTTGCTCATGTATGCAGATTTCATTTCTATAGAGGAAAAAAAGTAGCTCTGCAGCTTTTGTTAATGATAGGAAAAAGAGAAACTCAGTTGAGTTTTCTAATGTATAATTTGTTTCCCAGAATATAGTAACACAGAATTAGTTGTGGTGTTGTATTCCCTTCATGGTCTTGGAAGTACATGGAAGAGTAATGTTACTATTCTTTGCAGCTTAGTTAACATGAAGATGGAGGACTATGAAATATTCTGTAAGAAGCATCTTTCCAGAATCCAAGAAGAGGCAATAAAACCAGAAACTTCTTTCACTGTTCAGCACAAAAATATCTCCCTCATTCAATTCCATGGAGTTCCTGTGCTTTCCCCTCTGGTAAGGCTTCCCCCCCCTTTTTTCCCTGATGTGCTAACTGTGCTATTGGCACTAGCTTTTATGTCCACATGTAATGATTCTACTGAAGGTACAGCTCTGAGGTATCATCTGGCCTGCTGCTTAGCATATTCTAAGTATTTCTAGCCCTAATTTTACAACATAAAGGGGTAAAATGTACTTTTTTTCGCATTGACTACATATGCTTGCATTTCTTGAAATTTGTTATCTTCACAAGGGGAGTAAAAATGTTTGTGGTATTAAATATATGGATGTTACTGCTGGGCTTAACTTTATGTAAAATCATATTGACATTCCAAATATGGGACATGTGAGTTTGTTTAAAAGTGTCAAAAATAAAAAAGTGTGAATACGAAATACTGAGATAGTTAAAAAGCTTTTTAACTAATTTATTTTTCGCATGTGTTTGCAGCTTCCTCTAATGTATGTCACAGGCTCATCAATTATGTTAAGTCATTCTATGCTTAATGCAAACAGAGCAGAAGACTATTGGTAGTTTGTGCAATAATGCAGCTGACTTCCTTGTTTCAGTGATGGGAGGTGTGAATGGAGAGACTCTCTAACAAGGATCTCCAACAGTCGTGATGCAGATATACACTGGAGACTAAATGATATATTGACATATTTTTCATTTACAAATTGGTGGATATTTTAAGGTTTCATAGAAGAAATACATAATTTGATTTGAGACTACTTAATTTTGTAGAACTTCGTGAAACTGATTCTTGTAGATGCAGTTTTGCAGATCTAGTTTTGACTTTTATCCAAACTACATATTGTAAAGCAGTAACTGGGAAGATTTTCAAATTCTGATTGTTGAAAGGATCCAGAAGACTGCTTGCATGCATTTCTGTCTTCTTGTGAAATTCACCCCTGGTTCAAGAGGGCAAGTGCGAGCTAGTCCCTCTTAGAGCTTAATAGTTTGAGTACGGGTAGCAACACAGGTCACAGAGGGCTCTACAGCATGCCCAAACCTCCCGTCTCTGTAGAGGACTGGGGAAGACCTGTCCTGCAGTCTGAGTCCTGTGTCATTTGAAGTTGGTACTGTAGCATGTAATGTTCATGCAAATCTTTTATAAATGACCTTTTACATTCATGTTCATTTGCATGTGTGCCAAGAAGGCATTTTGTGTATCTTCCATTAAAAAAAAGTATAATGGTTTAAAAAGAAGCTGGCATTTAACATATGCGCAAAGTCTCAACTTAGGTGATTATTGTTCTATGTTTTGTTTTGTTGTTTTTCTTTCTAATTTATTTCTGTAATTCTGTATTGAAATTTGCATTTAGTGATACAAACAGTGCTTCTTACATCCTTTTTTTGCAGCTTAGCCTTGAAAAGAAAAAGGAAATACAGCAATATAAACAGAAAGCACTGGACCTAGAGACCTGGAGACAGAACTCCCGGAAAAGAGCTTTGTTGAATCGTGTTCAGGAGATTCTAGAAAATGTTCAGGTAGTGTTAGTCCAAAGCTTTCATACACCTTTACAGAAGAAAAACCCCTGTGCTTATAGACATTTTGAGAAAGTGCTGGGGGCTTAAGTACTCATCAATATAAACATTAAATTAATAGGAGTTAACTCTCCAGAACCAGCATTTTCTAGTGTTTCATGCTATGTGACCTGATACTTGATTATTTAGTCATAATATCTGTAGTCATCATAATGCATGGGACATGCTTTTCACTGCTTATTTTGATATGTGCAAAAGACAGATCACACCAGATGACTGACTGTTGCTTTTGTAACTGTGTTTGAAACAATTAGATTGTAAAAACAAATGAACAAAACCCCTGGTGTTAGAGCAATGGGCTTGCTTTATTTGCAAGCTTATAGTTTAATCAGAAAATAATCTATATTAAACCTTACGATTAAAGAATTAAAATTACCTTCGCAACAACTTGTAATTCTGTTGTGTGCTTTATAATTTTACTGCAACTATTTTGTTTTCTTTGCTGCTTCAATGCTGAGTTTAGTAGAGGTTTAATTTGAAAAGAATATTAACTACATCTAATCAAGCAGTATCATCAATATATATCAAGTGTCTTTGAAACAGTTGTAATACAGTCTTTAAATTAACCTGTTGCTTAAATAAGTACAGTTAACACTGAATTTGTTGAGTTACTAAGGTGGCAAACAAAACTTGTTAGGTTTCATTGTTTTCTGGAGTGTACATGGCAACAGTCATCTGGCTTGGGATTTGAAGAGCAGACTGGGAACGTATGTTCGATACAAAAATAAATTCACTTATTTTTTCAAAGGTGTCCCCTTGATAATTGAGTTGCAACACATAGAATAACCTATAGGATAGTTTTAGTGTGAAAATCCTTTTAAACAAATGTGACTAGAAGTAGCATGTAATTCTCACTTAAATAAAGTTGTCTTTCCAAGTACTTGACAAATGAAAACTCGTATTTAATTGTCTCTGGATTAGTAAAGAAATTAACAAATTATTTTATACTTCCACTATTTTTATTAGGAATTTTGTTGATTTGCTCTTAGTTGCCTATAGGTTAGTCTATATTTCATGCTGAAATTTTTCAATTGCGTTCCTTATTTAATAGAAACATGTTTTCATATTTTAAGAGGAATCTTGCAAGATGATTTGAAGCCATAAAGTTATTTGAATATATCCAAATTACCTTATGAAAAAAGAGCATCTTTGCATTCAGATACTTGGTATCAGTAAAAATGCTGAGGGGACCACTATTCAAATTTATATTTTAATTCCAGTAACCTCTTTCTCATTGCAAAGAGCTCTGTATTGTAAGTAATTTGTAGGAAAGCGGTAACAGTCAAACCGAAAATTTTTATTGGCTTTAAGGTGGTAGCATTCTTTTTTTAAATTCAGGTGAAGCTTGCAGGAATCTGGGGAGATTCCACTGAAAATACGTGATTTTTTTCGACTTTTATTTGCAGATCAGGAAGGGACCTAGCGGGAGTGACATGAACGCACAGAAGGCTGAGAATACTTGCCCTGATTCAGATTCAAAAGCTTCGACTGACTTCACAGTTCTACCAGATGTCAATTTGGCATGTTCTGAAAGGCACGGTCCCACGGAGCTTGAAAAGACACCAGAACTTATGCCATTAGATACTACTGGGCAGGTGTCATCAAATGTGACAGAAGTGGTTAACGCAGTAGAAGAAGATGTTTTTTCAAAGCAACGTGAGAGTCACTTCTCAAAAGACGTACCTTGTCCAAGGGCTGCGTCTCCTGACAACGTGCATAATAAGCTTGCGTCACATGCTTTGCAAAAGCAAGAGGGACTAGGAGTGCCACCAACGGATGAAGAAGTCCAAGATCCATACGTAATGAGTCTTCAGAACCTGATGAAGAAATCTAGGGAGTACATAGAGAAAGAGCAAGCCAAGCGTAGCTCAAAAAGTAATTCAAAGAGGAGTATGAGTGAAAGTCATTCAGATAAAGAAAATGATGGTGTTAAAACAACTGACTCTGTGAAAGAAAGAGTAAAGCTTACAGGCAGAAGCTGCACCACTTTGACACTTGATAAACCCAGTCTTAATAAATCAAATACCCTTCTCCAAGGTGCCTCTACTCATACAAATAACACAAGTATGTCAACTTTATCCAGTTTTTCTAAAGTGGACATACCTGTGAGAGTTGGAACACCCCCATTGGTGGATTCAGATTCGGATGAAGAATTTAAAAAGACTTCTATGTTTGATCGTGACAGTAGCGTTGTCAGGAGCCTCACGGGCTCTTACGCCAAATTGCCGAGCCCAGAGCCAAGCATGAGCCCTAAAATGCACCGAAGGCGCCCAAGACCTTTATCAATGGGACACATTGTTATAAATAACCCTGTGAATGCTTACGAGTTAAGTCCTAAAGGCAAGGGTAGAGCGATGGATTTAATCATGCAAGACATTGCTGATAAAAATAACGTGTCTGAATCAGTGCCAAAGTTCATGGTGGACTTCACTATGGTTTGCCCTAGCAGAGTTCCTGGTGTCAACAGGAATTCTTCAGGTCCTTGTGATGGGTTGGGGGTTGGCAAACAAAATCGCCATTCCTTTGGGCACTTGGAAGGCAAAGGAACATTGTCAGCTACGGTGGAAGGACAGGTAGTGATGGACAGCAGAGGGCCATGTAAAGTAGAGACTAGTACTAATATTGTAGCTCCAAAATTGAATGAGCCATTTGCCATCAGACAGTCTACAGTAACACAGAAGCTCCTAGCTGTGAGTGAAACCAAACCGTCTAGTTTGCTAGAAAATACTAAATGTAATTCTCAAGTAGAACTCAATAAATCATACGATGTAGAAAACCCATCCCCACTACTAATGCAGAGCAAGAATATGCGACAGGAGATGGACACTCCAAGTGTTTCCCTAGCAAACGAGCGGTTTCTAGAAAATAGTTTTGAAAAGGTAAAACGTAGACTTGATTTGGACACTGGCAACTGCCAAAAAGAAAACAATACCTGTGTTCTAACAGCTGGAATGGAAGAACAAGAGAAGCAGTGGTTGCAAGAACAGAAATATCCTGTGGGACCAGTTTACGTTACCAAGAATGCAGTCCCTGATAGTACGGCAAAAGGTAAAAGATTTCCTGTAGTTGAGGGTTTTTCTTAAGCTTACTTCTCGGTTTATAAATCTTTTAGAAAAAAAGCCCAATAATCATTAGTCATTGGTGGTTCTATGTCTGTATATGTATTAAAAGGCTAAAATTTTATTGAGTGTAAATGATATTTTTTTTTCCAGTAACCTTATTATTTCTCTAATTGTTAATTAATGACAAATTCTGAAATTCAACTTGCTACTTCAGCCATTTTTAACTGCTACAGAATGGAGTAATTGCTGTCTTAGGAGTCGCTTGGAGTCAAAAATCTTACAACAGTTATTTGTAACAAATACTTGATGAAACAATTTATGAGGAAACATCAGCTACAACATTATGTATCAGTTTTGTGAATTCTGTGTTTATTCTTAAGGGTATCATTTGACAGCACAAATATTAAGTTCCCATTTGAATGTAGAAATTGGAATTTAATTTTGCTAAGAAAATTATGTCTTATTCCATGAGGTCTGAATAAGACTACTAAAATAAAAGATAGCCTGTATAAATTAAAAGAAAATACCTTTTAATGGGCCGAAAATCACTATATAGGTATTTTCTTTGAATTCAAGACTGTTACATCTGTATGTGTCTCTACCAAATTAAGCTGAAGTGGCATAAATAATCTTAATTCTCTCAAGCAAGTGTAGGTATGCTATTCTTAGAGCTAGATTTTTTGTACCCTTATTTTAATATAGGCTGAGTTGGTGTTTTGCTGTTCCATTCACATGCTTATCCCACAAACATGAATACGCAAGTATTTTGAAGGACTGTAGTAACTGATGAGGTTCTTTGTAATACATTATGGAAACTTGATAGCAAGGTTCTTTGCAATACATAATTGAAACCTGATACCAAAGATATGTTGTACTTTTTTACTGATGATGCAAAGTACTCCTGTTAAAAGCACGTATGTCTGTGGCAAAGATCACATAGAAATTATTTAATGCTCAATTCCTTGTGATGTATCTTCTCAGAAGATATTTTAAAAACAAAAATGTTGGCCTTTGAAGAAATGAGGAAGAGACTTGAAGAACAGCATGCACAACAACTGTCGATTCTGATAGCTGAACAAGAGAGAGAACAGGAGAAATTGCAGAAGGTAAGGTAAAAAGAGGAAAAATTTTAAGCAAAGGGCATGTGTGTTGTATTGCAGTTTGTCAGGAACCAGTTGGGTTTAAAATGTATATTCTGTTGCTTTGCAGAGTTAGAAAAATAGTCTTACAGTTGATTCTTTCTTTTGTAGGAACTGGAAGAGCAGGAGAGAAGGTTGAAAGGAAAGAAGGTTGCTACAACGGAAATAGAAATTTCCAAAGTGAATATTAACAGTAGGATGGAGTTGGAGTGGAGGAAAAAAAGCGAGAGTGGCTTGCTGGGAAGCGTGCAGTCTCAGCTGGAGACAGTCCACAATGCAAACGCTGCCAGCATTGGTAAAACTGAAACGGTAGAATATAGATGAAATGTGATATATTTTGCTCTGCAGTGCTCAAGTGGACAGGCTGTCCCAGTGTATTGATAAAGGCAGTGTTCTGTCCTAGGGCACTTGTTGGTCAGGATATGTGGACAGCTGCTGCCTTCAGCTATTGACAGCATATGTAAAACAAATTCTGTGTTGCGTCTTTGTCTAGCTGGCATTTAGCATGATTTCAGCCATCCTTTTATTGTTTCATGTATTGCATTTGTATATAATTGGTTAAGGGCCTATTTGAGGAAAACAAGCTAAAAGTAAACTGATTTGATCAAGGATGAGGAGGTGGACTTGGCATAATGCCAGAGAATGTTCATCCTCATTCCATGTAGCTGCACAGCAGTGGGACAGGTGTCCTCGTTTGTGTAGGAGGATTAGAAGGGCTCTGCCAAGGGGTCTTCATTGCAAGGAAGTACAGCTGTAGCTGATGGAACACCTCTCACCTGTTCCAGAAGATTATGAAATGTTTTGTTTTGTCTTCTGTTTAGCCAATTCTGCTAGGAAATTAATGAGAAATACTCAGATTGCTTCTTGCCTGTAATTGACCTCGTAAACAAAGCTGCTAATTCTGAGCTGAGGTTTCTTGAATGTATTAACATGCCCTTCTTACCAAACACAGATGGAAATTGGGTATTCTAACAGGCAAACAGCAAAGGAACTTCCATTTGAAAGTAAAATTACTCAACTATATGTTTATTCCTTATTCATCTTTAGGATCCATGATAGCAACATTAAACACTTTAAAACCATTTTCTTTGAGCTGCTTTGTGAGTAAGATGTTCTGTAGCAAGTTTACCGTTAGGTGAATGATTTTTCATCCTGTAGCGTATGGACATTCTTCCTCCCAATATACAAGTATTATAATCCGCACTGTGAATAAGAATAGCTAACGGCGCTGGGAGCCTCTTTTTTTTTCAGCCCAAAAAGGTTTCTTGACTGCAACGAGAGCTAAAGTTTATGTATGTGCTTGACTTTTATCTGTGTTTGTTGTTTTTTATGGAGTGCTGCATTTGTGTATTTGTGTATATATCTATGTATATATGTGTATACATACACATAGTCATTACTTTTGTGGACAAAGTCTGTGTATTGAACTGTACATTCTGCTTTGCATGCAGGTTTTGCTCATACTACGACACCTAACACCTTTGCTTCAACAAGTGAAACTTCATTCTTTCTCTGGGGACCATCAGGTAGTGGAGTTATAAAAACCTCCGTATCTAGGCCAAGTAACAGGATCAAAACTAGGTGGACTCAGGTAAGGAAAAGAAAGGTTTATTTATAGCTTAAAAAGCCCTCTAGTTTTTTAAGACACTGGTAACTTTGTAGTAGCTGTGCAGTAATAAATCTCACAGGAAAGTTTAGTATCCCTTCCTATATCGACTTTGATTACACAAGAGAACTGTATAGGATATTTTTCTCGTTGTTCATATATGCAAAATAATCATATAACAATATATTGCTTCTGCTGAGTTAATATTATGGTGGGTACTTCTGGCCTAGCCAAAACTTTATCAACTGCTTACGTCACCTGATTGATATTATTTGAGAAATAATTCATAATTCTTGCATTTTCATTGCATGCTTAGACGATGCTTCTTTTCTTTTCAGGTTTTCAGTCCAGAGATACAAATGAAGTTCGATAAGATCACTGCTGTGGCAAAGGGGTTTCTCACTCGTAGACTCCTGCAGACAGAAAAACTGAAACATCTTAAGCAAACTGTAAAAGTAAGATCAGCATTTTTATTATGCAGCTTCTCCTCCTGTTTGTTTTTGCTCATATCTTCAATTGACAGGTGAAAGAATGCATTTTCTGCCTTCAGAAGAATTTGGGAATGTCTGTCACGTGAACATGTTTGAGTGTTGTCTTGCTTAGAGTCACAAGGTCCAAGTCAAACAAAGACTGTACGTCATATGTGTACAGTTTGTAGTGATTCCTTTGTTGTGAAGCCCGGTGCTTAATCTTATTTTCCCATCTTCCCCAGGATACTATGGACTTCATAAAAAATTTTCAGTCTGAAGCTCCATTAAAAAGAGGAAGTGTTTCAGCACAAGATGCATCCCTTCATGAAAGAGTAATGGCTCAGGTGACAGAATTTAAATCTTTTTTTTTTTTCTTCTTTCCTAGCTATTCTGTGCAATATAAATACCTAAAACCTTCACAGTGACTTTGTTTAAAGTGAAAGGCTTAAACTATGGCTGTGAAGAGAAGATTCCATTTTTGTGCTGACACATTAAGAGAGATTTCAAAATTAGCTTTTCAAGTGTTTTGTTTGGATTAAAAGCAAGAAGACCTTGATGATCAAAACCATAGGAATGTTAACTTGACTGAGTATTTATTAAAATTTTATTTATTCTTTCCAGCTGCGAGCTGCTCTGTATGACATCCATGACATCTTTTTTACGATGGAGGCATCAGAAAGAATGAATATTCTGCGTCATGATCGTGAAGTTCGTAAAGAGAAGATGCTCAGGCAAATGGTGTGTTATAGTTAAGCAAATGTAAACTGTTTTAAGGTGTTAAGTACTGAATCATTTTGCTTTTAAGATATTCTTCCTCACCCAGTAAAAAGTTTTTAAAATATGAATTGTTTTTTAATTATGCTTCTGTAGGTAACTTTAAAAAAAAAAAGAGGTCACTGCAGTAGGAGATTAATATGTTGAAACTTTTAGCGTGTAGATATATAAAAATAGAATGAAAACCATGGTGAAAATAATACCAAAAGTTCATACTTTAAATAAGAATTCATTATGGCACACAAATGTTTTTAATCTGATAATATACGGAAGATCCTTTAATTTTAAAAAAGAAAAAACCCCTTGAATTTAGCCTGAATGTGAACTTAGTACTGAAAACACTCTTGGTTTTGTTTTTGGTTTTTGGGGTTTTTTGTTTGTTTGGTTCTTGTGTTTTGGTTTTGTTTTTTCTTAATTAGGGGCAGGTCAGATGGGGTTAAGCTCTATAAGAGCAGTAACTAGTGTTATTGTCGGTTCTTTTGCTTTTTTAGGATAAAGTAAAGAGCCCAAGAGAGCGAGCGACACTTTCAACAGCTACACAGAAATCTCTGGACAGGAAAAAGTACATGAAGTATGTGCAGTTCTCCCTTTGTGGTGGGGGGGGCAGGGTGCAAGAGGATGGGTAGGAGGCATTGGAAATAGAAGTTTTTGGAGTAACAACTTCTTTGCAAACTAATATCTCCCCTAAGAACAATGAATAAAAAAAGTCTTCAGGTGTGTGGGGCTTTACTAATAGTACTTCACTCTTACTTTTAAGAGACTTATTGTTTGTATGGGAGAAAAATATTTGTTCTAAGTTGTGCATTTATGCTATATTTCTGTGGTAAGCAAAATGATCCTTGTGCACTTAGTTTATGGTTGATTTTTGTAAATTGTAAAAAGTGCCCCAAGTTATTTTATCAATCTTTCTAAAGTGGCTGGCAATAGAGATACTTGGTAGAGTATCTCTGGCAAAGTTTTTTTGGGGGATGGTAGCAGGCATTATCCTGCAACACAGTGGACTCAACAGTTGTGTTACAGTTGCTCATGAGTAAAAGATGATAATCTGTAGTACTGCTCTGGCAGTATTACGTGTAGATGTAGATCCTGTTGTAGGTTTTCTCTTACTGTTTCTGTTTAAGACCTAGATGATGATTTTATAATTTAAGTATGTTTCAATACTTTTGTTTCTCTAGGGCTTCAGAAATGGGAATGCCAAGTAAAAAAATAATCATAAAACAAAAAACTCCTGAAAGCCGGTGAGTGAAGATTACTTGTATTAGGATGCTTTTAAAGAACTGTCTTATAATGGTAGATTCTTTGATCTGCGTTGCTGGTTTGCCATCAATTGGTTCAATTCCTGCCACTATTATGACTGACAGTAATGAAGTCTGAGAAAAGGGTTTATTAGCTTATTAGAAGTTAGAAAAGATTTATTTTCTTCAGAGTCAGTTCTGAAATGTTATCTTCAGAAATTATTTATTTATGGCTTTAAATCTCTGCTCAAGTTCCAGGTTTTTCTTTGAGATACACTACTACTTTTCTTAATACCCTTTACTTTGCAATGTAATCATTGATATGCTTATCTTTCGAAAGCTGTCAGAAAAGATGTGGCTTTCTGTTGTGAGGAAAAGTTCTTGCTTCTAGCTTGTGCGATTGTTTCCTTAGATCACAGAAATCAGTGTGTTCAATACTTGTTGTTCAGGAAGACAGCAGCCCTCCTCATATGAGGCCTGTCTGCACCTTTTTCTAGTATAAAAAGTCAGATACCTGGCATCCCTTAAAAACAATTTTTATCCCATGCTTACCCAAAAGCTTTGAAGACGTACTGACTACTAATACAGTTCAATCTTCAATGACTAGTTTAAGCAATGCATTCCTTTTTTCCTGTATGTTCTTATCAATGCCTAGGAACCCAAGGCACTGTTGAGGGATTTTTCTATGTGTGCTTTTTTGTTTCTTTGTTTTAAATAGCAGACGTAGTAATCCTATTCTAGAATTTTAATTCCTGCCACTTTTGCCTACATGTCATCTGCATTACAGAACCTGTTAGCCTTTCTGAAATTTGTTATGTGAAACATGATGCATAATTCAGTATTCCTTATGAGATTTTTTTTTAAAGAAGGGAAAAAGCGCTAATAAAAGCTTGTGTTTTAACAGTGTACTTCAACCAAATCAAGGACAGAATGCCCCACTTCATAGACTGCTTTGCAGACAAGGGTAAGGGCACAGCACGTTTATAGCCTAAAGACGGAAGTAAATGCAAAGTGCAAGAGCACAGTGATTTCTGAATAATGTTTACACATACTGGTGCAACTCTTATTCAAAGTAAAAATAATTACTTCTCGCAGTATTTTGAGAGAGTGATGAAACTTTGTTTTACCTTGTACTGCAAGAAGATATTTAGTGTTCTCATCCTCTTGTGTATTGTCTCCATTTACACTGTGTTCCAACATTTCTATTTGTAACATTCATTCCATGAAGCTTTGCTTCCACTTAATGAAATCTGTGTGTTTTTAAATGTAGACTGTAATGGCACAGTATCTGAACTGAATCAGTTTCTTGAATAGAGTTTTAAAAAATTGTTCATGGGGAGATACTCTCCTATTTAATGTGTCTACTTAAGCCATAATAATGTCAATAGGAATTGTATGCATACTCAGGAGGAGGCTCTGTGGGACACTGTAAAAAATGTTTTCATGTCAAACACAGTTTGATAGTGTCTTTATATTTTTGGATACAGCCTTTCAACTTTGATGCAAGTGACTTATTAACTCTTTTATATTTAATTAGAACCCCTAAGACCTCAGTGAAGGGGGTTGAGCAAAATAGAAAGAAGGCCCCAGAGAGCCGAGTGTCTAACAAGGCTGTTTCAGGTGTGTAGAAAATTGGTGCTTGGATCTTATAGTAAATAAGTTACTAGTATCTAGAAAAAGTAAATGGGGGATATATTGTTTTCCTTTTCTTGTGCATCTGCTTTGCTATGTCATAAGTCTAACCTATCTCTTTAAACAAATGTGCTGGTAACTTAAGCATCCAGTTTCAAATTCTATAAACATAGTGTATAGAATGTACTGCACAGCTCATTTGCTTTCACTCACCAGATGCCCAGTCATAAAAAAGCTTGCCAGATATATTCACTGTAACTGTTTGAGAAGCTAATAGTAGTCAAACTAGGCTTGGATTAGACTCTTAATGTCATTTCATTCTTAGTTATTTACACATGTGTAACTCATCTTCAACACGAAGCCTATTGAAAGGACAGGAAGGAGAGTTTGAGACTTATTAGTCAGCATTCAGTCATCATACAGTCCTAAAATTACATATATTACTGTAGTATCCTACGGAATGTTTGGGTCTTAATGACCCAATTTTAAAAGTGGAGTATTCCTGTACTTGTATACAGAGATTACTAATTGGTTACCTTCTATTAAAAAGGTTTGGTAACAGTGCCAAACCTATGTTTTCAGCCCGTTCAGCCAGGAACGGGATAAACCACTATGAAACATCTTACACAATTTCAGTTTTTTAAAATCAGATTTTAAATTTATTAAGTGACAAACCTTAATTCATCAAAAGGTAAAGTGATTTATATGTTTTGGAACTGTTTAAGATTTTAATTATGCTTTGTTCTGAAAGGAGACTTCCACAATTCAAGTATACAAATTGGGAATTTTTGGGCTCAATAAGGCAAATTATAATGTAGTAGGATTTCAACTGTTTTCCGTATCTTTATGTATTAAGTGTCAAACCTTTCCTATAAGGGAAATTCTCCATTTATTACTGCCCTGGAGCAATGCTGGCAGGGAGTATCTGCGAGTTTCAGTGCAGTGAGTACACTGTTTAAATGTGATGTTTTCCCAGAGAGTTTTGTCTTTTCATAGTACTTTGTCCAGCTAAGAGAAGGGGCCATAGAAGGATGTATAGTAAGAAACTGTGCATACACATCTGTAGCATTTCAGTTTGATAAAGGAGGAAAAAAAAAATGAGGGCAAAATAAAAAAGTAGATTATGAGATTACAACCAAGGTTTGTTCATTTATTTTTCTGTTGCCAATTCTCCTGGCAGTGCTGTCACCACTAAAGTGGAGCAAGGCAGTTGTTCAGTTGCATTCAATGACACTACAGAAAAATTAGCAAAGGTAGGAAATAATCTCTCTGAAATATAAAGAAGAAAATTAAAAAAGCAATATAATTTTAGCAACCGGAGGTAGCCATTAAGGCAAGTTTTTATCTGCAAGTTTTCAAAAATGTGTGAGGTATTAACTAGTAAATGAGTGCTGAAGAACAGGGACAACAAGGCAATCAAGACCTCTACCGGTTACAGTATTACAGCGGTTGTAAAAGAGTAGTAGTGTAAGGGTGGTGTCAGTGTCAAGTTTAGTACTGATTTGAGATTTGGATGCCATCCCCAGTCTCATATAATTCATGCTCAGTTCATAATGACCTACAGTGTTTTTCACATTTGTGTCTGGCCTCAGACATCCAGTTAAAGTGTTCTTTCTCACTCTTCGGTGTTGGCAGTGTGTGCTGCTCTGCTAAGTAAGTCCCTGAGTTTATCTTAGTCTTAATTATCTAAGTCGTGACAGTTGATACTTGGCAATGAGAAGAATCCTTTGGGATATATCTCTGAATTCCTCTTTGATATCTCTAAATTTCTCTTTGCCTTATTGCTGTTTGTTGAATATCTGGAAAGCTATTTAATGCCTTCTATAGTGGCCTTCTTGGAACTTAAAGCAGATGTGTCTAACCAATTGTATGCTGCCTGGTTCTGGTTGCACAGCATAACCTCATTTAGTGTTTGGACATCATACGTGTTCCCATGGCGTAATACCAGTACTTCTGTATGCTCCTTTATAAATAGGTTAGACTACTTGTACTAAATTAATAGAAAGGCATTTTGAAATTATTAGATGGGGAACACTTGGCATGAAAGAAATAATCTGCATAATTTTGCTGTCTTCATTCATCCCTGACTGCCAACTAAATTGTGCTTTTTAGAGGGGCAAAAGGGAAAGGAGGGTTAGTAGAATACAACTATTATATATAAATGTCACTTATGCATTCAAATTAGACATGAGGCATACCCTTGGAAGAAAACAATAACATACTCATGCAACTACTTTCTTCTTTTTTTTTTTTCTCCCCATTCTTCTGATTGTTGTCTTAAATTCTGTCTGCAAAGTGCTTTGTAGCTTTAATACCACTCCGATTGACTGTTGTCTTTTTCTGGCAAGAAGGCATTTCTTTTAGGAATCAACTGGTGATCCTAAATTTAGTTTTTGTTGTTTTGTATTCCTTCAATCCAGAGTTCTATGCTAAAGAGAAAAGAACAAACTAATAAATCTGTGACGAGTCTTTATTTGTTGATTTTTTTTTTTAATTTTATTATTTTAAATAGTACAGAGATGCTCAGTCAGTAGCCTCCAAGCTGTGCCAGGCAGGGCATTTAATGTGATCTGATGGTGTTAGAAAGAAGGTGGTTGAGATCAGGCAGCTGCTGCAACTAGACCTATTAATCTCCTTTTGTTCCTGCCCAGTCTGAGTAAGTGTTGTGGAAAAGAAATATGGGACATGAGGCACACAGAGTATTTGGGTGGCAGCAGCATTTGGCCAAGCTGGTCTTTCCTGCATGCCTGTCCAGCCTGAGCAGGGAGCAGATTGGTTGTGCGAGGTGGTGTGTGCTGGAAGTGTGTTAGCATTCAGGCCAGCGCTTCAGGAAGGCATCAGACTTGCTGTGTGTGAGCCAGTCAATCATATGTCGTAGGAGAGAGGCCTCATGTAATTGCTCCCCTTGCCACTGGAAAAGGTTGGGTGATAATTGTATTCAGAAGGACTGTAACTCCTTTTAATAAAATTCGGCTTCTTCAATTCCTTAGACTAGATTGCTGGGGTTCTTAACACTTCCCTATACTGTCCTATTCTGTATGTGAGATTTTTATGTAACTTGGAGTGCACTTGAGGAGAGTTAAGAAGTAATGTTAAATCACTGATAAAGCGTCATGCCTGTCAGCCTGGTTGGTTGTTCTACGAGATCCCATGCGAGCTGAAGACTACAGCACTGCAGAGTGCTGGGCCAGCGAGAATGCCTTTTTTATAGTGGGAAACAATGCTCAGATGTGAGGGATCTGGCCCTGGTAAGGTCTCTGGGCATTTCCAAAATTGCTTTGCACTGTGCTGAATGTAGCCCTTGGACGCCTGTAAGTAACCACTGCAACTCTGACAAAAAGTAACTGAAGATCCTAAAAAGGACTGGCACTTACTTTGCCGCGTTCATTTAATTGCCTGGTAATTATTTCTCTTCCATGGCTGTCTTCCATTTCCACTGCTCTGCACCATGTGGTATGATTTTCACTGCTTTCTGTAAATGTTTGCTCACATTGCTGGACACTCTCGGTAACTGCCTGAACCTAATGAATGCTGAGTTGTGCTACTTTTTAGCAGCCTGCAGTGCTAAACCCTTATTACTGGAAGATACTTGTGCAATGCATAGTATAATACGGCTTTCTAAATATATGTATGTATATATTTGTTCCATGTGGAGAGATTTTTTTATTTATTATTATTTCTATACTTGAGCAGTTTTCCTTTCATGAGGGCTCTGCCTGATGACCTTATTCATACTCCACTTTTAATTCTGGTTGTGTATATCGACATGGAAATCTACAACTGTCTCTTGGTTTATTAATGTGGCAGCTGGGAAAAGGGAAGAGTTGTCTTAAATATTTGACTTGTGTAATATTTTTTTAATGGATAGTTTGTTTAAAAGTAGTACATGGCATAGTTAAACTTATCAGTCATTTTATCTCTGTCTTGGTGATGTGACAGACTTACCTTTTAAAAACTTGTGGATTGTAGTTGTGTATGTCTTTGAGTAGCAGAAAAGAAGATGGGATAGTTACTGAGGAAGGGAATACTATTAAATGTCATTACTTTCAAACGTATAAGTAGTTTTCATAAGGCATTTTGGGTGTAACATTATGAAAACTGTCATTTCAAAAGTAGCCACTGAATATATAATACTTCTTAAAATAAATTGTCCTAAACTTTTCAGCTATTTTTGTTGGCTAATACTGTTACAAAACCCAGTACTACTAATGGTGAAATGGTAATGTTTCTACTTCATTATTAGGAGCATATGCAGGAAGAACCCAAAGAAAGAAGCCAAATGTTGTGACAATTTAAGAAGACAGCACTCACTGGGATAAAATGGCTATTTTTTAATGATGTCATTCTCAACACGGATTCAAATGTTGCATCTTCCATACGTATATGTATATTTAGAAATTATAAACATACGATGACACATTAATACAAACATACTGAAGTAATAAAAGGCTGTGAAGCTCTAATACTTGTGGAAAAATTGCATGTTAAAACTTATTATATATTCATACTACTGTGTACACAAGATTCACAATCGTGTTTATTTAAGACCACCATAGGGCAACATTAAGCTAATTTGTGACTTTTTCCACACTCTCTATTTCTTGTGTCTGACATGCATTTTGCATTACTTAAAATTGCAATTTCTGTGTATGGTTGCCACCATAAATAAGTCCTGTGTACTTATTTTTCGTTTCATACCATGAAGTTAAAGCAGTTAAATAAGAAAAAAAATAACTTCATTCAAACAAAAATGAGCTCTTCCATCAGTGAATTTGTCAGCAACCTTTTTGAATGTACTTTATGTATGAATGCGATTACCTCAATTTAAATACTAACAGCCTAAATGTTTTGCATTTCTGCTGAGTTGGACAGACATGGATCCCAGATTAACTGCTGGGCAGACAGATGTACTTTCAATGACTGTACTAAAACTGCGCATTCATACACGTAGATCAAACCACTGTGCTGGAAGAGAATAGGATTTTTTTTCCTTGCTGTCTACTGCATTTTCTTATGGAAACAACTTTTGACCAAGATGAAGAGAAGCATATGTTGTACAAAAATTTCAGAAGGCAAGATTTTAAATGTTTTCCCATTTCAGACTTACAAATGATTGTCTGTAATAATAATTTGCATATCTTATGTTTCCTTAATGACAGTCGCTATTTTTTTGAGTAGTTTCTCTTCTGCCATGATCTAACAGGTCCTTGCACTGAAATTGTGATTTCAGGGGGGAAAATATCCCTACCTAAGCCCAGTAAGCATTCTCATATTTATGAAAATCTAACATTAAAAGATCATGCTCATATTTTGCCTTCGTCTTCCTACTGATGCATATTATCCTTCAACTTGAGGGCAGCAGAAGTCTGTAACTTCTGTCTTTTAACGAACTTGAGACACGATGTTAACATTCAAAGTCCAATAGAGAAAAGCTTGGCTGTGTAAGTCTTTGCAGTGCTTACTGCTTTGCTCTGTGACAATAGTTGTAGACAACTGACTACCTGAATATGAAATGGATAACGTTTTGTTGCTTTCCCAGTATCAATACAATGCAACACAATAACTTCAGAGGCTCTGTAACATGTTGACATGGATATAAGAGGAAAAAAACTTACTGAAAATTTCATTGCGTTAAATAGCATGAAAGAGGAACATTAACAGTCGGATGAGGTGAGTGTCTTCAGGAGCAGTGATGAGTGAATTGGCTTGCTTGTGACACTAGCTCTGGCTTTTGTCTGCCACCAAGTCTGTCCTCTGCAGCTAGTGACATTGTTCAAACAAAATGTTTTATACCATGCAGTTAGTTAGCCAAGTTGCATACTTAGAAAAAGGCAAAAATGCTGCCTAAACACTTTGAAGAATGACCCTGCTCAGTGGCTCTTTACAGTGGCATTTATTTGAAAGCTTGCGACGGGGCTGCCCTCATAGTGTAAATTTAAGAGTTTACACCAGTGGACGACCTGCCTCCTTCATACAAATGCTATGGATCTTTAAAATTTCAGATGTAATACAGAAAATGCCCAAGGCAAGCTTCTTCCTCACCCAGTAGGCATCAAAGCTGTTTTGGTTCCCAAATTGCCTTGGGAGTGAGTGGAAAACATCTCAAGAGGGGAAAAATTTAGTGACAAGAGTAACCTGTGTCACAGGGGACGAGATGTCCTGTTGATATATCAGTGCTGAAGACTGATGTTTTTAACGGATGTTTTGTGTGCTGTGTTTATTAGCATAGGCAATACGTTGATGTAAAAATAGGTTAAGTGTTAGTAGAAATGAGTGCTTACCTTCTGTTCAGGTTTCACATCTAAACCTCTTGTACTTTAAGCATGCTCCCAGTATGTGTAATAGAACATTGTGGCACCAAATTTTATTACCTTTCATGAGGCCTTTCTCTTGACAAGTGCCAGAATTTGGTTTTGTACTTGATATGTTTTGTATTTATACATATTTATGTTTTTATTTTGTGTGGAATTGTAATATCATTATAAAAGTGTATTTATTTTTGTACTTTCATTTTCATCAGTCTTGCTTTTTACTTAAAACATACTGCACAATAAACTTTGAATCTTTAAAAAAGAACTGCATTTCTTTTCTTTTTCTGGGTCGAAAAATCACTTGATGTAAAATTAGGAAGAGGCAAACTATGGTGCAAGGCCTTCCCCCTCACAACTCACTGCACTTCCTACTAGTCGACACGGGTCTTTTCACCCATCCACCAACAGTTCTGGCTGTGGCGCTACCCACAGCCGTCTGAAATACTACACGGGACTCCAAAAAAAGGCCTGCAGAGAAGCTTCCCCGGCCGCCGCCGGAGCGCGGCGCTAAGGCTGCCGCCGCGCCGCTCCACCGCCGCCGCCCGCTCTGAGGCGAGGCGCTCCGCGCCGCGGGGCGGGGCGGGAAATGGCGGTGGAAGGCACAGCCTGGCCACGGCGTCATGTGACGGGGCGGCAAGATGGCTGCCTTCCCCTGGTGAGGCTGTGGGGGGTGCGGGCGGGATCGCCGGGTGCTGCCTGCCCCGGTCCCGGGAGGGGGCTGCGCTCCTCCCGGCCCCCGAGGCGGCGCTGAGGGAGGGCAGGGCCGGGTAATGGGCTCTGCGGGGGCCGCGGGTTCCCGCGGCTGTGAGAGAGGAGCCGTCATCTTCGGCGGCGCCTCTCACAGGCGGGGGCTCAGGCGGGGGCGGCTCGGAGAACGCCCGAGCCTGCCAGCGGGGGAAGCTCCCCTGCCGAACGAGGGCTGCGGAGCTGGGGGAGCCTCGCCCTCAGGAAACGAAAGCGCTCGCCGCTCCCGGGGCTGCTCCCTGCGGGGCTCGGGGCTGCCCAGCCTGAGGGGCTGGAACCTCCGCGAGGGGCGGGAGGGAGCCGGGGCGATGGGTACCGCGGCTCTGCTGGCCAGGGAGCGCAGTCCGGCGGTTGTCTGGAGAAATGCGAAGAGACCGATCAGATTTATAACACGCTGGTGTTTTAGCTAGGTGGGATGTCGGGGCGGTGGCATAGCCACCCGACGTTACGTGGGGTTCCCACGCAGGAGCGGGCCCTGGCGGGAGCCCGCCCCGCCGCCGAGCCGGGCAGGAGGCGGCTGAGGGAGGGAGGCGCCGCTGTGAGGGCCCGGGCGGGAAGAAGACGGCCGCTGGTCTCTGCGCACTGCCGTGGGTTTATTTTCCCCGGACTGAGGAAGAAAGTCGCTCAAGGGCAGCTGGCGTTCGTTTTGATTTGATCCCGTTGTGTTTTTCCTGATGCGTGTCCTCTGTGCAGAGGCAGGAGCCGGTAAGGTGAAGGGGGGCTCCTCCCGCCGCTGTCACTGAGGGCTCGCAGCCTTCCCCGAAACCCGCCGGTGAAGACGAAGATTTTGCACAGTGAATTTAAGTTTACCAGCACAGTTTAGCTTCCGTTAGTTGACTTTCACGGGCTCTTTAAAAGTAGACACGGTGTTTGCGGGCTACAGACTGAAGAGGCGGAGTCAGCTTCTAGCGACATGCAATATTTCTACAGGAAATCTTGGTGTACAGCTGAGGAAGCTGCACTGCGTAGGATGTGGAATTTCTGGTGTTTGTTATGGAAAGGAAGGATAAAATAGGCTCTCTCTCTCTCACACAGAGTAGAGGAAACTATGGTCATAGTTCAGTTTTCTCCAAACTTGTCCTTGTTTGCAAATGAGCGGATTTTCTGTTTCTGGAAGGCTTGCTCTCCTGAAGCTAATGTTCTTTTAACACTGAATATATCTAACTTCCAGGTTTTGATGTGGCTGATGGATTATAGTCCTGAGCAAACCAGAAATCAAACCTAATGTGGAGTCAAGAAAAGTAATATGCAGCAACTAGAGCCAAGTAGAGCATTAGGTTGCCAAAAAGTTTTCCCTTTATGTACATGTCATACTGAAAATCATGTATCTCACTCTTTCACGTTATTAATGTGTGAGCAAACTTTTGTGTGTAATAAAAAGTGGAAATAATTCCTGGATTTAGAAGTTTCATTCTACTGAAATCAGTTGAGGTTTTATAAAAACATCAGAGCTATGTTTTTTTAAATAAATTCACTGGGGTATGAAATACTTCAAAACTTGAATTTATGTAGCTAAGGAAATTTGAGTGTGTAGAATGGCTCTAACATGTTAGTTGGCAGTTGGAACTGTTAATACTTTCAGTGCAGTAATTTTGGTGGAATCTCTCAGTGTGGTCAGTGACCTTGCAGAAACAGAAAGGAATAAATGGGGCTGCAACTTTTGAATTTCTAGCGGTAACAAAATGTGATGAAAAACTAAGGACTGCAGCCACAAAGCAGAGTGGTAGGGATGCTGGCAAACTGATTTTTTTGTAGTGCAGCAATGAGCAAGCTAATAAGTAGGTCTGGCACTACTGATGCAGAAGTGGCCACGGAGAAATAATGAACCAGAGTAGAATGTTTTAATGCGTGTTTTTCTGTAATACAGAAGGCTGGTTCTTCTGCTGTGCAGAGGCTTTTTCTGTGCTGAACCTGGAGCGTGAGGGAGGCACGTGGGTTCGTAGGGTGGGCTGGGCACTGGAGGAGTTCCAGTAACTTGGGGGTAAGGAGGACGTACAACAGTCCCAGGAAAAAAGATTGTTTACCAGGAGGAGAGAAAAAGCTTGGCAGTCTGGTAAGTGTCGAGGGCATAGAGTGGTGGCAATTGAAGTGATGCTCATGTGTGAAAAAAGGGTGAAACTCACTGTTAAAACAGGACCTACAAGCAGGGGCGTGTCTTGCAGTAAGCACTGGGGATGAAACCCCGGCTTTGCCTAAGTCTTATTTTTATTTACTCTCGGAAGCTTGCTGTGGCTGAGAAAGGAATGCTTAAGCTCCTTTCCCTGGAGAGTAAGTAGAACATAATGTCAGAGCAAGCCTGAACTTGTCTCCTGTATTAGCTATGTTACAAGCTGTCTTATCACTTGAATAGCCACTTTGTAAATGTACTTTTTAAAGACTTACTTGCAGGGTGAACAGCTCTTCTTCATTCCCATGTGTGTATTAGACATGTATATTTGCCCAGCGATGCCTTATGTTATAATTAGAGTACGATTGATTTTGGCCTGGGAGTGGTATGCCAAGTATTGAGCTGTCAGTGGCGTCTTTCTTTACTGCTGGTTTGGAAATATCTGTAAAGGAGAGGTATGGAAATACTGACAGAACTGTAACAGAGTAATAGAAACGTTATAATTAGGCAGCCAGAAAGAGTTTGAAAGATTTCCACCCAAATGCTAATTAACCCATGAAGCAAGTGAGCAAGGAGAATTATTGAATCATGGGACAATAATAAATTAAAGAGACTATTCATGTATAAAGAAAAGGAGCTGGAGATCAAGAAAACAAAAGGAATAAGCATGTGAATTTCACTGGGCTCTTGCTCTGCTGTATGTCATTAGATGTCAAAGCTTCTCCTTGCAGTAGCACAACCATAAGTTAAACTCATTCTTAATTTTTTTTTAAATGAATCTCTTTTTTTGGGGGGTATATAGTATCTACAGAAGAGCTGTCTGCTTGGCACTGCTGAAATTCTTCCTAATGAGTTAGGTCTCTGAGTAGGAATGGAATTGTTTGGATTCGTTTTTGTGGGAAAGATGTGCATTATATGGGGGAAATGCTGTTTATTTTCGTTAGGAGTCTGATTAAAGAAACCTTTGTGTATCCACTGGTTTTACTCATTCAGCTAAGGCCTTAGTGTGCGCTATAAACGTTCTCAGGATCTTGGATGAAACAGGAAAGAACAATTAGCTGCTCTGCATGTTTCAAAGACAAAAAAAGAAATCAAGAAGTTGTGGAGGGTAGAATGCAGAGAAAACATTTTCAAATATATTTTTCTAGATTTCACTTGGATCTCTTTCTGCCTTAGTACTTAACTATTGCTACTGCTAAAGGAAGGTACCATGTGGTAGCTATGATGGCACTTGTTTTAGGAAGCAGCTGTCCTCTGTGTTTTTATGAGTTCGTATTTTCATTTCCCTGTTTAACCATTACTACTACTCTGTACAATTAAAATGAATTATATTCATATATTGATGCGTTGTCACAGATATTAGCATTTGTAACTCTTAAGTCTCTTTTGAAATTGTCATCCGATGCTAGTCAGGGAAGTTTTAATCCCCCTTTTTTGCCTTCCTACATTGTCAAATGTGCTTTAAAAGCCTTTTTAAAAACAAAAAATTTAGATTTATATTTAAGCAATTTAAACCAGGATGACTGGTCTATTTTATGAAAGAGCAGTGTCCTTAGCTGTGATTGATAAATTAGTGTATGTTACTGTGAGTTCCTAGTGGCAACATTGTTTTACTCAAATACTTTTATTTATGTTCTTTTCTGGAATCAAGTATTTTTTTAATTAGACATGGAGGCCATAGTTCTCAAAGTTCTCTCTTAACATCAGATTGAAAATAAAACCTGAAATATGTATGTTTTTGCGATTAATTTCACTTAATGGCTTACTTAATTTTCATAGGAAAGGCAAGGCTTTTATATAAGGACTTATTCACAATGCAAACGTATGAGTACTGATAGGTTTTTTCCTTATAATTTGACTTTTGCAACTTTTGTTACAAGTACAGTGAACAGATAGAAATAGATTTCTCAGGGAAGAGCTTTGCAGCTGCACAAGTTAATCTGTGTAGTCCCTCATTTTATCTGTGCATGATCACTTTGATTTCTTCCCTTGTGTTTTCACACTTACCTTTTTCTTTCACTCTGACTAGTCAGTTTAAAAGATGTGTTTAATAATCTCCATCAGCCTGTCACACATACAAATGCTTGGTTAAATAGCCCTTTTGATGTTCATGGAATGGAAGAGAATCCAGCTGTAGAGGCAGAATACAGCTGAATGGCTGAAAGTAAAATTTCTTCAGTTTTAGCTTCTGTATCTCAATGGAGAAAGAAATTTTGGTCTTTACATTGACTTATTTTTCAACATGCATTTCTTTTTGTAAACATGCCTGCATCTATATAGATGTAGGATGTGTTTCTCTGTTTGTAGGTATGTGATTATTTATCTGCATGTATACTTTCCCATTACTCTTGCTTTTTAAGGCATGCGAGGTCAAGAAACTATGTTTCAGAATCTGAAGTGTGCAAACTGGAATCTGTACCCTTGGATTTTGGCGATTACCATCCACTAAAACCCATTACAGTGAGTTTCTTTCTGTGCTTTTGGAAAACGAATGTGAATGAAAACTAATTGTGTTCCTCTTCTTACTTCCACTCCTTTAAAATCAAAAAGCTTTGAAGTTGGTGGTGGTACTAGTGAAGTTCCTTTCTGTGTTAGTGGCCTGTTATTTTAGAGGCATCAAGGTTATTTCTGTAGTTTGTCCTTTACAGAAAATTGCTGGTGCTGTTATGTGTCAAAAACAGACTCCTTCTGACTAATAGAGCATTTCAACTTGCAGGTTTTCTTGGTTGGATTAAATGCTGAATAATGGATAAGTTTAAAATCAAATTGCTGCATTACAAATAACCTGCATAATTGCTTGATGTAAGATTTGGTTTTGGGTTAACTTCCAGTCAGCTGTATGCTTTAAAACATTTATTGTTTCTTTAATGTATGAGAGGCTTTTAAAAATGGGGATGTACAAAAAAATCCAGCTTCAAAGAGATGATAGTCATACACTAATGAATGATAAATGAACAGCAGCTTCTAATTAGGAAGGTCAGTAGGGGGATAAGACAGAGGTCTTAAGAATGGATTTGATGTTTCAGGCTTGAGTATTGCAGAAGAAAAGTAAAGATGAGACTGGTAGAGGAAATCAAATACCAAGAAAGAGGTTGGAGGAGAGGGAGAAAAACAATAAAATAGAGGAGGGGTACTAGAAAGAAATTTAGAATGGTTTTTCTTACAGTTCTGTAGACCCAGAATTGGAAGGAAAAATAAAAAACGAATGGAAATGCTAGTGCAGAGTGCCTCAAGGGAGTGCAGAGATTCAGGGGAAATAGAGGTGCTTCAATTTAAATGCTAACGCTGATTCTAAAGAGTTTCCTGTAGGTAGGTCCTTGCTTTCATTGCAACAGCACAACTTATGTAGTACGTATTTTGGTGATTTATTAAAGAAAATAGGGGAAAGAGAAAGTCTTTTATTTAATAGTTTTGAATTTTTCTTTCAGGTTACTGAATCCAAGACCAAGAAAATGAACCGGAAAGGAAGTACTTCTTCTACCTCCTCCTCTTCTTCTAGTTCTATGATGGATCCGTTGAGCAGTGTATTGGATGGTACCGATCCCTTGTCATTATTTGCAGCAGCCGCAGATCCTGTGATGACTACTGCTACCATGGTAACACTGGAGGGCAGTTATCTCAACTAAAAAAATAGAAAAAACCCCAAAACAAAACCACAAAGTCAACCCTGGATAAAATATTTGTCTCACCAATTTGGAGGTTAATGCAAATAGAAAATATACTGTACTAATAGAATAAAGTATTGTTTTTTATTTACCTGTTTTATGTTGACATTTATTTAAATATGGATTTTTTAAAATGTTGTAACTTTTTGGATCAGTAAGCACGTGAAACCTTAAGTTGACCTTTATCAGCCTTCTCTTTTTTTTCCAGATTTGTATTTAACATTTGCACTCGTACTTTCCTCATAGGATAGTACACGAAAGAAACGGGATAAAGATGACAGCTCAGCAGTAGGAAGTGACTTTGAACCATGGTCAAGCAAACGTGGTGAAATCCTTGCTAGATACACAACGACAGAGAAGCTCTCTATTGTAAGTGGCAGCTT
The DNA here is from genome assembly GCF_030936135.1 of Gavia stellata. Classification (NCBI taxonomy): domain Eukaryota; kingdom Metazoa; phylum Chordata; class Aves; order Gaviiformes; family Gaviidae; genus Gavia; species Gavia stellata. The sequence goes on along the minus strand of NC_082611.1, from coordinate 9,770,650 downwards.
CTCCAGTTTTATTTATTTGTACTAGGCCTTTAATGGATTTTGGACGTAGCTGTTTTGTAATTATTTCATGAGTAAATACTGGTCCTCTAAATTTCAGTTTTAATGTTGTAAAAAGCTGTACCACAAGCTCTCACTTAAAATGATTGTTTTAGAGCCAGTCTGTTGATACTTAGAAGTCATCAGTTTGTCATTTTGTAACAATACAAATAACTTCTGGTCTTCTGTCTACTTCAGAATGATTAGAGGCTTAATTAGCAGTGTAATTACCCTATGCATTCTTGGAATGCTAACAAGTACGTGTTTTCTGAAAGTGTGCTTTTTCTGTTTCTTCACAGAATCTGTACATCGGATCTGAAAAAGGTAAGCAGTTCCATTATATCTAACAGCAACAGATTTTGCTTGAGGTAGGTTGCAGTGACAGGTTTGTGGTCAAGAATAGTTGAAATGTGATTTCCTCTCCTCCCCCCATTCTGACATATGGTTGGATCTATGTTTTTTTTGTGAATAAGACTTCTGCTGGGTTTTTACTTAAAATAATTATCGAGAACAAACCACCCCAACCAGCTTGTCTTGTATGCCTTGTAGGCTAATGAATTTGTGATTATGTGTTGTGGAAGGAAATGGAATTCACTGCCTTCCACTGTAGCTTAAAACTTTCTTCCCTTTAAAGTGAGCAGTGATACTTTGAGGATCATGTTTATCAACTCTTCTGCTTGCTGGAAGGGAAAGCAAACAAGTCCCTTGGGAACTTTTTCAGTTATTCTCTTTACGTGAAAGTGAAATGATTTCAACTGTATGCTGAGTATTCAAAAAGAACCAAATGTTAAATATTTTATCATGTTTTCTAGCGAAGCAAATCTGGGCTAAGTAGTCATAGCTGGTTGCATAGTAAATCAGAATTTTTATATATGAGTAAACATGCAGCATTTCAGCTTCTGGAAAAAAAAAAAAGAAATACTTTTTTGGAATGAGAATGGTCAAACACTGGAACAGGTTGTCCAGAGAGGGTGTGAAATCTCTATCCTTAGATATCATTCAATTGACTGGATATAACACTGTGCAGCCTGTTAAAACTTCAAAATTGGCGCTGCTTTGAGGAGGGCAGTTGGACACAGTAGGGCTTTTCTAATCTAAATTATCCTATGGTTCTATCCAGTGGTTCTTTTCTTACCAGCAAAACTTGTCAGAAAATCTGTTTATATTCAGTTTTGCTTACTTGTCATTCCATGTTGAAAGTAAATGAACTGTAGGTATGTTTAAATGTGTGTCTTCAGGAATAGCCATCAAATGAATCAAACCACTTGTCTTCTGTCACGGAAGCTGACTAGATGTCTGAGTCTGTCAAGCTCCTTCAGGTTTGTTTCCTTTTAGAAGTCCAAGTGTTTAAATGTTACAGAAACTCAAACATATAATTCTTTACAGGAAAAACTACAACTACTGGCTCAGCAGTTTCTGAAAAAGTGAGGACAAGGTTAGAAGAACTGGATGATCTGGAAGAGGTGAGAAAGTTTTCTGATCCAATTACATTACCATTTTAAAAGTGAAATTAATTTGTGAAATAAAAATATTTTATGAAATCTTTTAAGAAGGTCCTGATTTTGTATGTGCTTATGCAGTATTTAGACAAATATGTACTTTCCATGGGACTTCTCTAGTAATTTCAATCCTTATTGGTACAGAATTCAGGCAGAATCATACTTTTTTATCACTAGAAATTGTTATTAAAAAATTTACCTGATCTTACTGATGTTGATTTACCTTGGTACTGTGTACAGGCTGCAGCTGCTATAAAACTTCATGGACCCTAATAGTCTAAACATCTGATAATTTTGTTTGCCCCTGTTGCAGGAGCTGTATACTGTCTACCTGAGCTTAATTAAAGTTACATTTATGTGCTTGATAGAAATACTGAGTACTCAAGTTATTTCTCAAACTGCAGTATTTTACTGTGCAATGATGAGGTGTTCCATAACTTACTTTCCTAAAACCTGAATCTGTGGGGTAATTCTAGAATTGTTTTGGGTGGTGATGTTGTTTTGAAATGTCTGCCTCTTAACTTAGATTGCCTGTTGCCTGAGCCAGAACAGTTCTAATAGTTGCATGTCACAAATAAAGGATTGGATTCTTCTAGTAGAAAAGTACCTTTTACCATAAGGAACTGTATAACCTTATGTGAAACTAATTACATTTCCATTTTATCTCTTCATCTGTGATTGTTTTTACTGATGGTTGTTTCTTAGACTCTCATATTATGAAATCTGTTCTGTAATGCAGCTTAATAAACTCATCAAAACTATTCCTCAAGGTAGTTTTTAATGTCGCTTGTACTTCTACTGAAGGCTGTTCCAGAACCACCTTCTGATTTTTCTAAATGCATTTATAATCACTTTGTTCCCCTGTCAGTTTGGTTCTAAAGCTTAAACAATTATTTCTGCTTCCAGTGTTTCACTAGTTTATTTTTGATATGTAATGTTTTTATAAGGTCAGTAAGATCTTCTGGAAAAAAGATCACAAGACTGCTCCAGTACTGAGTGTGAAATGAAGATAGTTTTATTTTCTTACTGAGGGTGAAGCATAGCCAGAGTTTTCTTGCTGTCAACAAATTTCTTAGGACCTTGCTGGCAAAACATTTCATTTCTCTCTGATAATGCTTCTACACAGGTGCTAGTATGCTTATGTATAGTGTTAGTGTCCTAATTAAACCACGAGTAGAATATCAGTGAAATAGTCCAGCATTTCTGATATCACAGACAACTTTGGGTACCAGCATGTATGTCTCTTGAAAACCAAAGCAGTTGTGATGCACTCCTGTGCCAAACACCTGCAATAGTGGTACTGCAAAGATAGGAAGGAAAAATGAAGTAATTCCAAAATAAGTTTTGTGGGTTCCCTCCCCTGGTGATTTGACCGTATAATAATGGCACTCTCCTTCCTTTCCTCCCTCTCTTATTAAGTAGACTTGTGTTTTCTTGCCAGGGGTCACAGAAAGAGCTGTTGAATTTGACTCAGCAGGATTACATGAACCGAATTGAAGAACTGAACCAGTCTTTGAAGGATGCTTGGTCCTCTGATCAGAAAGTAAAAGCTCTGAAAATAGTCATCCAGGTCAGTTTTACATTTTTGCTCTGTACAGAACTAGTGAGTTTGGTGGTGTGGCTTGTCTGATTTCTTTCTTGGGGAAAGAAGGGTTTTTATTATTTTTCTACTGTTTTCTTCTGTTCTTCATTGAAACCCACTTCTTTCAGAGTTTTATGACTTCTGACAACAGTTGGGTTTTCAACTTTGTTGTTATATATTGATTTTGACTAGGGTATGTGGGATGGAATTCTCATTAAAGAGATTGGCCAAATGACAAATGTGGAAATTTTCCCTGGTTAGGGATAATGAGGAAAAAAAAAACCATACAGTGATATCAGCTCTTTCTAGGACATGCAATTTCCTTTCCTCTTCTCTTCCCCCTCTACCCCCTTGTCCCCCACCCCAAATAATACCAGGATGGCTTTTTGAATGTCAGTGTTTTCCCCATCCAGACTTACTGAGGCAGCTGAATAATCTGATTTAGGGCCCTAGCAAAGTACAGAAAACAACTCCAGATTTTTTAAGCGTTTGGTTTTTTGTTGTTTTTTGGTTTTTTTTTTAAACTTCTCCACAGTCTTCCTCTGGCTCTTTTGGCGTGATGGGCTGTGAGGGGGGCAGGGGGGAATAGGACAATTAAATGTGCTTTTGTTTGGCTTGGCCTTTAAAAAAGCGCCAGAGACAGAGTGCATCAGAGGACAGAGGAGATAATGACATCCTTAAAAGCTGTAAAACTGATGTAATGCTAATAGTCATCAAGCAGGGTTATATAAAATCAGGATTTTTTTTTTTCTCATGCTGTATACTCTTGTGAAAACTGTTTGCATTGATTTCATCTTAAATTGTGCTAAAGACAGTAAAGGAAATAAAACATAAATGAAGGGAGATCAGAAAATTGTGTGTGACCTAGGGTGATTAATGTTCTATTGTAATACTATGAAATCAGCACTATTATTCATTAAAAAAAAATAATCCATATATTGCATTGTGAAGTGTGAATATCTTAGTGAAAGGGAATACAATATTAAAAGTTTGGAGGAGGAGAAAAGGGACATGAACGTACTGTATTTACAGTGCATTAATATGTATAGTGTCTGACATGCAGTGATAATCTATGCATTAATACTTTCATATATTCTTTTACAAATGGTTTCACAAACAATTTTGAAATAATATAGTTTCTAAGATGGTATTCAGTGCTTTCTTTTAGGAAAGTGGTATCAAAATTGTATATGTTTATCTTTCTTAGCGTTGTCTGTGTATTGTTCACTTTGCACTTTAAAGTCGTGCCGCAGATGCTCATCATTAGTTGAAAGACTGGGTAAGAATGAAATAGGTGTCTGGGTAATTAGCATGAATACAAAAATCTTTCATAAAGGAAATTATAAGTAACTAATAATAATTCTATACTTATAAAGCAAGATAGGGTAGAAACCTCACTGAACTTTCCTTGTTGTGGTTCTTCCTAGTAGATACCATAATTTTAAGAATCTTTTAAGTATCTTCTTGAAGAACTAAGCAGTTTTCTTGACATCAGGCTCTGGTTATATACATAGTCTATCATTATTAGTGTCACATACTGATTAGTGTGCAATAGGAGGAATAAGTTTGGCCTTTTTTTTTGGTTGTTTTTTTCAGAAGTGTATACTGGGCTGGAAAATGCAATTTTAATTTGAATGCCAGAATTTTCTTGATTTAAGAACTAATGAAGAAATTATACAAAATCTTTCATTTGGACATTGGGGATGGAGCCTTCATTCTCTGTGTGAGTTTTACAGAGCTTGAAGTGCAGGAAGAGTTCTGGTTATGAAGGCAGGGCCTGAATTTATAATGTGAATTCCTCAAGTGCCTTTTTACAAGATACTTTACTTGTCAAGATGGAATAAGCTAAGCTACTTAGAGTAAGCTGAAGTAAGTTGATTATGTATGTGAGCTCTAAGAAAACTGGTAAGTGTTCATGGTGTGTGTAGGTCCTAAACAGCTACTGAATTACCATTCTTTGAAGGTGACTGACTTACCACGCAGTAGGGAAGATTCTGCTTTGGTTGCAAGATGTGAATGCTCTCACCTCTCTTTCTGGTGCACTCTTCCTCCCTGATGAATAAAGCAAAAAGACTGAGTGTGCCCCTTGTTTAAGCATGTTCAAATGTTATGATTTTCTTGTTTAAACAAAGCAGTCTTGTTGGGGTATCATATTGCTTCTTGGATTTTTAGAATGTAATGAAAACTTGAACTTTATTTATTCCATTGAGATTGAAGAACTGTCTCCTGATGAAGGAGAGAGAAGGGACAGAGATCACAGAAAATACTGTACTTCTCAGTCTTAAATAGAGACCAGAGAAGACTCGTGGTCAAAGGCTGCATTTGGCTCAAGTAGGGAGGAGGAAGTGGATTTCTCTCCCCAGTCAGTCATTTGCCTGTTTTCTTCAGGGGGAAGTTGATTTTTTTGTGAATAAACTTCTGCCAAAGTTTTTGATTCCAGTTTAGCCTGCAGTTTTTGGAAAACAAAGTATAGCTTAATTAAATATCTTAAAAATATCTTCATTCCTCAGTGTATATTTTGAATTCATATCGTAAATGGACATGTTCCTACCTGGACTTAACATTCAATGATACTAGAACTAAGTTGGCTAATACGTTTTCAAATGTGACTTTGCACCAGCCATCATTATATAGTCTAACTGCTGCGATCATGTTGGGTGCCTGTGGGTAGTGATTGATTACAGATTCCTCCCTGGGGTTGACTATGGATCAGCTGGCCTGTTTCCAAAGTGTTTGAACTGGTTATGTGAGCCGCAAAGATGTGTTGAAAAGCTCATTACCTAAACTTTTAAAATTGTTTCTTAATGTAGTCTATATAAAATTTTGTGTTTGATATGGATGCTTAGAGAGATGGTGGGAAACTGAAAAATGCCCTTGAAAAAAGTTGATTGAGAAAGAAAGTGCCTTTTTATGCTTCTTCTGGGAGAGAATTTGTCTTGTCTGAACAAATGCACAGATCTGCACGGTCAGCTGAAATTCTGCATTGTAGATTACCTTGTATAAAGGAAAAACAGATCTATGACTAGTTCTGCTGGAAATGAAGAATAACCTGAAAAATACAGAGAGTACCATGATGTGTTATGTTAGACGTTCTTGTGCTTTTTGCTGGAAAGTTCATGTTGGCTCTTTCCATTTGTAGATATTAATCTGTTCCAGCCTGTCTGAAGTAAAAACACAAACTTGCATTGTCCTCTAAAAATGTTTCTTTGTTTTTTTTTCCTTCTAGTGTTCTAAGCTTCTTTCAGACACAACAGTAATCCAGTTTTATCCAAGTAAATTTGTTTTAATTACAGATATCCTTGATACTTTTGGTAAGTATCTAATGTGCCAGACTTACTACACAACTGTTACTAAGATGAAATTAATTTTTTGTAATGTTAGAAAACATCAAAGTTATCCGAAAAGTGCTGAAATGACTCTCAGTTGTAACATGGAATATTTCTAACATAAACATTTGGACACCAGTGCTACAAACATGGTATATAATTGTTCAAAAAAAATCTTACGAGTTGAAGTCTTTAAAATAAAAATATTTCATTTTGTAGGTTTATGCTTTATGTATTAGTGAATATCTAGAACAAAACCTTGGGAAAAATCATGATCTCTGCATTTTGAAATTTAAAACACACTGTTGTTGTTATGAAAATATTTTGGTTTTGGCTGCCACTTGACTCAGTATTTCATTCTATTTATATTTGAAGTATAGAAGTCAGAAAGCTTTCTTTGGCTGAGTAGGGACTATGAAGTGATCAAAGTGTAGTTACAGAATTTTTTTAATCTATTTTTATCATTTTTAAATGATCCTTTAAGTGAAATTGTGATCCACTTCATGTGGTTCTCTTGGTATTCTGCCATGTTATGGAAAAGATTTATGACGGCATTCAAAGTTGAAGGGTATTTTGATGTTTAGCAGGATATGCTATGACATAGATACAATTGTTTTTTCAGGTCTTGCTTCCTCTTTGTGCTCTTTCCTACTTACTGAAAGTTGCTGAAGACAACCTAATACCCAAACTCACCAAAGACAGGACACCAGCTGTACTTTCCTGGCCTGGGAGAAATCTGACCTGTGTGCTACCTCTGCACTGAAGGGAGCCAAATAAATTTTTTATAGTGTGCGAAGTGCTAAATTCAGAATTAACATTTCAGCCTCACTAGAGGGCAGCATGATGTTAGTGTTCTAGGAAGTTTTTTCCAGCTGATTTCAATGTATGTTAGAGAGGGAACCTTTCTATCAACATTATGTGTTTTACAGTTCGTTAGTTTGTTATGATTTTTTTTTTTTTTTTTTTTTTGAAACAGGGAAACTAGTGTATGAAAGAATTCTGTCAATGTGCGTGGACAGTCGTGTCTCTTTGCCAGGTAATTTTGTGTTTGTTTCTACTGTGCTCCTGGAAAAAGTCATGTCTGAACTAATTTGAGAAAGGTTAACTAGGACTTATGCTACTTTATTTCCTATGAAACAAGTTCTGATTTGAATCTAGTAATTTTTAGTTTTTAACAGAGTATAAAAGTCCATTGCTTATAGCTTTCACCATTCACAGTGTTTATGCAAGGTTACATTTTAACTGTGAAGAATATACAGACAAAGCTGAGTGTCTCAGTTTTTGGTAAATAGATGTTTTTGTTGCTACACTGGAAACTGTTGATAGTTTTTTTTAATTAGGGAAGAATTTTGGAAGGAACAAGCTGTCAGTATGATCTTTCTAAGTTGGGCCCTTTTCAGTTTTTCAGTTGAAGTTCTAACACAGTGTTAAGGTTTAATTTGATATATGTATATGGAAGTACTTCTTTAGGAAGGCACTGAAACATTCCATTGAACTGTGGGCTTTTCCTTGCAATTTGGAGTGTATTAAGTGCATGTCCTTGTAATATGAACATTCTTACTCTGTAGTTGGCAATGCAACAGTATCATTAGGCTGCAGTTAAATCCATGATTTGAGCCAGAAGCCTGAAACCAGCAAATATTTAAATTTGAAATAAATTTACAGAAAATACTTAGATTTGGTTGTTACAGCTCTGATAAACTGTTCTTATAAACATTAATGAAGGCAGACAGTTCCTGTAGCACATCACAGTTACTTCCGTTCTGGAGAGCTGAGTTACCTCCCTTCTGGAGAGCTGAGCTCATGCTGCAGCTATACAGCTGCCGGGGGCATTGCTGGTGGGAACTTCCCAAGCAGCTATAAAAGTGGGAGGGAGAAGGAAAATCTGTGCTGTGCTTGCTGTGCACGGCAGTGTGAACCCCCAGGGATTTCAGGCCCAACCTCCATGCTCATTCCGTGGGAACTAAACAAAACAAAGTTGGACAAGAATTCCTGTGGTCCTAGATGAGAAAGAGTATCTTCCTGTACTCAGTCGGCATCTAGTGTGTGCCTTCTGTAGTCTTGGAAGTGGGCAATTTTCTTGTGGAACAGGAGCTTCTGACCTTCTGGGGCAGGGTTGGGAGAGCACTGGTATTTTAAAACTGTTTCACAAGGAGTTTATAAGCAGACATTCAAAGCAGAAGCTGCTTGTGTAGCTTTATCACCGAGAGAAGAGGGACTCGTCCTTCTTAACCATCTCGCCTCAGATCTGTGTAGATCCCAAGAAGCCCATTTTTGCCTTCTGTTCCAGGCAATCTGGAGAAAGAGGAGGCAGTTAGCTGTGCAACTGCATGCCCGCCTGACCAGAGCACTGTCCCCATAACCCATCTGTTCCACCCCAGGGTGGCAGCTTTTTCCTCCTGGCAGCTGACACAAATAGTCCCAGAGCTCATGAGGAAAGAACTGCGCTGCAGTGTTAGATGTTTAGCATACCAAAAGAAGTGTTCTGTCAGTGTTTAATTTTTCCTACTTCTTGCAATATAGTTTTAAATAATATTCTTTAAAAATTATATTAGCCTTTTAAAGTAAAGAATTTGAGTGCTTAAATCTCTTTTATATATATGCATTTATTACAGATTTATATACATGTATTTGTTATAGATGCCCTATATTTTTTTACCATTTCTGCTTTTTTGGGGGAGGCAGAGGTTAGGTTTCTGAGTAGCAGATCTGAGATTAGCTTTGAGTGCTTGACTTCAGCTTCTGAAATGTTACTTAATGCAAGATGGAAGCTGTAGTTATCTCTTCTTGCTGTCTGTGTACTCAGCTGTTACTGCTGCAAGAGTGAGCTGAGAATCAAGCATATTGCCTAGTTTATTATAGGATGCCTAATTCCTTGTTGAAAGGAAAGAGCGTACAGTTTTAAACCTAGAATGAAAAGTAACTTGTTTCCAGAAAGAATGTAACTGTTTCTGGGTTGTTGGTTTTTTTCCTCAGATAATTTTTCTCCAGAGAGTGTTAATGATACGGCTAAAGAAACTTGCTTAAACTGGTTTTTCAAGATTGCTTCAATCAGAGAACTCATTCCCAGATTGTATCCTTGTCAAATGAGACTCTCGGAGTGTGTCTGCAGGTTTTTCATAGACTTTTCCAAAAATGAACATGTTTGTTTCAATAAACCCCACAGCAATCTGATGTTTATACTGACTTCGTTTTGTTTGTTTCAGGATGTATGGTTTGAATTTAATTTTGAGTCATGTTTCATAGTAAACTGAATGCTGAATTATTCGCTATGAGCAGTGTGGCAATGATAAAGTAGAGTTGATGTGTGAAAACTTGGGAAACAATAAAAATCTTGTAGATAAATTGTAAAAATCAACAAAGTGTAGTGAAATTAATTTAAGAAGGCCTTGAAATAGTTCATTCAATATGTATTTGGTATATAACTTCGTTTTTGTGTTTTTAAATGGCATGCATCTTAGTTTTGTTCCTTAACCGGGCTTTATTTCAGTTACGTGGAAGCAGCAATACTGAAGTGCAATAAGTTCCTATCCAAAACGTAAGAGTAAATGTTAGGGGTGGGAAGTGAATGGGCAGGCTTATAAACTAATTTAAGGAGTTAAGCATGGAAGTTCTGTGATTAATGGTGGATAGGGTCTCAACAGATCTGAGAAGAAGCAGTACTGAGAGGTTTTGGAGTTTTTAGTGAGAATGCCATGGAATAAATTCAAGGTGAACTGTGGTACAATTTGGAATGCAATAGTGCTTGCAGTTTTGGAATATGTGTATAATTGTGACATCAGGAGTTTGCAGGTTAAAAAACAGTGGCTGCACATGGTGGAGCGGGAATTAAGATTGTTGAGATGAGGAATGTGGCAAAAAGACGGGATAGAAGACTGAAAGGAAAATACTGATGTGTCATTGCTAGAGACAGAGTTGGAGAAACAATTTAGGAGCAATGAACCATTATCTATTGAAAATCTTGGTATAAGCTTCATATGTTGCCAAACAGTGTCAGTTGCTGAGCTGAAAATGTTCCTTCGCATGAAATCGTCCTTTTTCAGTTATATTTTGAAATTAGTATTGTAAGCCAAATTGCCACTATAGTGACAACTTCATTATCCCTAAAAAGCAGTTCTTTTACTGGAATTGATGGGCCTCATCCCCAGGCACTAGTGCAGCTCTGTGAAAAAGGACCTGTGGGAAAATGAGCCATACAAGGAGTTCTGCCAGTTCGGCTTTAAGCTGCTGCTTTCTTCACATTGAATTACAGCCCTTCTAGAGCTCTGCTGCTCCTCCAAACTAGAGGAAGAGTTTTTTAGTTGTGCTTGTCTTTTTACAAGCTAAGCATCCAACCTGGCTATCTGCGCTACCCCTAATGGCAAATATTGCAATTTGAATATAGGATATGTGTTACTATACACATAAAATTTTACTTCTGAAATAAAATTTTGTGCTAATACGCTTCTTCTTTGGTAGGTGTTTCTATAACTCGTGCTCAGTTGTCAATCTACAAGGCAGCTACTGAAGTTAATCTGTAGGTGATATAATTCTGTTATCGATTGTTAAATCTCATTTTCATTTCTGAAAAATCTTAACAGGGGCATTTCGGAATGTCTCCCACGGTTAACGTCTATGATTAGAGGAATTGGAGATCCACTGGTTGCAGTCTATGCAAGAGCGTACCTTTGCAGGGTAGGCTATCATTTAACACTTCAGATCTGTATCAAAGATTTGCTGCAGCTAGCTCTGCCACTAAAGGAAGATTTCTTTTAACTACTGTTTTTATCTGACGTAGTCAGCAGCCTGTCTTTTCCTTCCAACAAACAAAAAAATAAAATTTCTCTTTTGTTTTAATAATGGGGGATCTTTCTTTAAGTGTTTATAAGTAAAAATAATTTTATGTGCTGCTTATGCCAGTTTTTCATCTTCAGGTAGGGCAAAATGTTGGGGACCTAAGTGGAAGGAGAGTTTGGACCTTGAGACTACACGCTGTTGTCTGATTGCTAGGCGCTGCTTTCATATTTAATATATGCATTTTTCCTATGTTCATCTTCCTCCTTCTACTGCTAGAGTGTATGTGGCAGGCAGAGGGATGGCAAGCTCCTTGGCAGAGGAGCCACTTAGTAAAGTGTTCAGACAGTGGATTTTTGTCTGACTGCGCAGTGTAGCTGTGTTCTTATCCTCAACTATGCCTGCAATTCCTTAACAGCTCAGCTAAGATAAACTTACCCAAGAAGACCCTAAAATGATTCAAAAAGTCATCAATAGTGGAAAAATATATGTGAAATACATTTTTGAAGTAGTGGCAAAGATCTCAGCTATAATTGGAAAATGGTGGGGCTGCTAATTAGCAATACTGGCATCAAATCAGCTGCCATTATGAAATACAAGTTTGTTCAGTGTTGATAGATCTGTTATGTTTGAATAAACTGTCCAGTATGCTTTTGGTACACTGTTCAGGGATGTCCATATGAGTTCCTGCATCTGCAATGAATTGCTAACCTCTGGTTTACTCTGATAGATGAGCTGCTTTGTTTATTTGAATCTTAAAATACAATAATGCGTGCATTTTTGTCATAGCCTAATCATTCCTGCTATGTAGTGCAAGGTTTCTGAAGGTTTTTTAGGAAATAGTTTGTATGCACAGTCCACCTTTTACTGCTCCTGATAGAGCTAAGAGAGATGCATAGTGATAGAGCAGTTAGGACTAATAATCTAGCAATAATAATTGCAATTATGTAGTAAGGAAGAGCTTAGCATGTTCCTTGTTGTCCACAAAGATGATCACACAAAATAAATGGTGAAAATTTTCTTGGAATAAAATAATAGCTGTTAAAATACAGACTCTTGTTTAAAATAAGAAGACTTTTTAGAATGGAAGGCATTTAATCCTCTGTGTTCCAGCTACTGACACTATATTAATACTTTCACAATGAAGATAATGGAAATAGATTTTTAAAAAATACAAATTCTTGAATAGGAAACCTGTAGTACCGATATAAATGATGTCTAAAGCCACAGCGTAGTAAAATATGGGATTAAACACTTGCATGAAACCAAAGAACCAGATCTTTACACAGCAAGGTGATGCATTTCTCTTTAGCCCCATGGTTTGAAAGGAAATGATATATAAAGAAAAGTGATAGATGACTGGCTTGGGTCTGTGCAAGGTACCTCTGCTTTGTGATGAAGTCAGCTAGAATTGCATATGCTCAGGGATCCCAAAAACTCAGAACCCTGTGTTTGTTTGAAGAGGGGAACCTTAAGCTGTTGAGATGGATTTGTTTGTGTGTGTTTTTGAGCCTGATCTGTTCCTAACTTCTCATTCACTTATGCATCTTTCTCTTTTCTTTAGTAATGCCACATTTTTATTCTTTGATCTTTTTTTATCTGTGTTATTGAAAACAGTCCCGTATGGATTAGTTTCCTTTGCAGTTCCAGCTTTACTACACGGGCCTTGTGTTTGTGCACACCTTGTGTTATTTATCAATATTTTATCTATATCTATCTTCATATTTTCCTTTGGGGTCCTTGCCTCATTTTGTCCACGGAATAAATATACATGATTTTAAGCAATTTCTGAACTTTGGCGGACTTTTCAAATGTTCTTCACTGTAGGCTGTCTTCATACAATGAATATGGGCTGTTGCAGTGTAGGTGCTGGGGTGGACATCGATTTCCTCACTGCTTACAGATACTTAGAGCTGATGTTAGGAAAACCATGTTTAAACACAGCTGTAATTATCTCAGGGTAGTTGTTAGTGGACATGACTATAATAGTAAGCAAGGAAATAATCAGTCAAAAGCACATGATTCAATGCTGTTTGTTGATTTGATGTATGTGACTAGGTGTACTCCTCTGGAAAATGCGTTTTTGTCTTACAGTTGAAGAAGGATCGTAGGTGGTGGATGCAGGGAAAATCTTTCTCTTTCTTTTAATACAGGTTGGGATGGAAGTGGCACCACAACTCAAAGACAGCCTTAACAAGAATTTCTTTGACTTTCTTCTGACATTTAAACAAGTAAGCAAACAGGGTTTTTATTCGCAAAATCACATAAATACACTCCTTAACCAAACTACCACATCCTTTTAAAAAAATCTCTGAAGTTCTTAAATCTAGATTTAGGGATGTTACTGTTCCCAGATATAGCATGGGGAATTTTACATACATTCTGATAAGCTGAAACTGCTCTACTCAGCATGTTTCCATACTTCAATAATATATGCTGTGAGCTTGGTATTTTTTTCCCCAGCATGTAAAGAATGCTTCAGAATATCTGTGTATCTTTGTGAGCTTGTTGTTTCCATTCATATGCATTCATACTTTGTTTGGTTTATGATAGCTTCTATTAAATACCTTTTCACAGCAACATGTTTTTGTCTTTTATTTCAACAGATTCATGGGGATACAGTTCAGAATCAGCTGGTAATACAGTGTGTGGAGATTCCTTTGTATTTGACTCTATATTCTCCTGCTATAGACTGGATTTTACAGTGTATTGCATACCGCGCTCCTGAAGTAAGTAAGTGTGGTAATGCTTGGATACTAAAGGAAGTGTTGGGGTGAAGAGTTAATTTTGCCTATTAAAAAATCCCCTCGGTCAGTACTTACATGAGTGTGAAAGCGAGTATGAACATCCTAGATGCGACTGCCTGTTTCTCCCTTCTATACAGGAAGAATGTTCATTTCGACAAAGCTCAAGTTAGACCACTTTAAATTAATAGGCAGTATTTCTGTTTGTTTCTTGCTGTCCTTTAGCTAGTTTAATCTTTATTTCCTGAATTCATTAGTTTCTTCTGTCATACAGATATAAAAATGATTTGAGTAGACTGTAGCTTTGTAATTGCTTAACATAGTCAACAGGCTATTTTAATCTCGGTCAGTCTGTTTTGCATTCTGTGGCAGAGAGTTGGTAATCTTTACCTCTCCTGCCAGAGGTAATTGCCTGGCTGGCAAATAGTGATTATTTTGACAAATGGCATGGCTGAAGGATTGCAAATTTGACTTCCATAAAATGATGTTTTTGATTAAAATGCCACTGTACCTATTCCAGTAGGTGTGTTTTATGTTGTACTACACCATTGTTTTCTCGTGGTGTAAATACACGATAAGACAGGATTATTGGAATGTATTGGGTAGGTAATTAAAACAGCTTTTAGTAGACTTCACTATAGTAGTTGAAGCTGAATTTATTTGCAGAGTCTCTGCTCACTAATTTTAATAAGTAATTCTTCCAGGTTCTTCTTACTGAGATGATGGAGAGATGCAAAAAATTGGGGAACAAGTAAGTATTGCACAATGTAGAAGACGCAAGTCTGTAATGAGTACCCATGAGTGTCTGTAGTAAAATTCTTTCTCTCCCTTTTGAAAACACTTTTTGGATGCATAGTATAGCTTTTGTTCTCCCAGTAGCTTACTAAATCATGATTATGAACATCTATTTTCCAGAGATTAATTCTAAAATATGGTAGATTACTTGTAGAGCAAAAGTTAATTAATTTAACTTGGTTGCTGCGTTTTGGCTCCTAAGCCAAAGTTTAGGACACATAATGTGCTCTCCATCAGCCATGTCTCTGGTTCCTGGTTGTGCTTCATTTTTCTCTGTTTTCCTGCCCTTCCTTCCCCCTAGACTCCACTGGCCACAGTCAGCCCATACATGCATTTTGCAAGGGAAGTTGTAAAGCATCTGACACCGTTAGAAGATGCTAATATTTAGGTGACTGCTTTTTTCAGCATTAAAATTAGTATCCCAAATGTCTCCTAGAAGTCTTGTGTGCAGACTAATCACCTTCAGCGAGTAGTTCAGGAAGATGGTCTGAAAGTTTTGAATGTACTTTCTGAGCTGTGTGAATGCAGTTTGGCCTGCTGATGAGCTAATTTCAGTTCAGCTACCTATTTTTTTTCTGATGTGCTTTGCACAGTCCAATTCTGCAGTGGCTGAGGAACTAAAATATGTTAATCACTTAGATGAGGAATGCCAGCATTAGCATTCTGTGACTGAGCTAAGGAGCGCGGGGAAAGTCTGATTTTTAAAATGTGATTTGAAGATGCTATTGTGTCAGAGTGTATAATATGGATAAAAACAATCCACGTACTCTGATGTATTAATTATTTTGTATAGGTGTTGATTTGTTTTGTGGAACTTATTTTTAAATCACCTTTTAGCATTTCTTGTTGTAAAGATGGTCTAGGTGCCTCCTCTTTGTGCCTGTTTGCTCTTTGAAGGAAGGACAAAATGATGAATATAACGAGGAGTTCTTTTAAAGAAATGTTTTTGAATAATCCAGTTTAGATGATCTATAAAGCATGGTAGTTTTCTTTTAAAGTAGAGTTCTGTGTTTTTATGTCTTCTCATGACTGTCAAAATATTACAAAGCAAGAGGCATCAGTATATAAATCTTTAAATGATCTCAGTATGTTCCATGAACTACATTGCAACCATCTAAGTGAAAAGTGACAGCCTGCTTCTCTGTATTGCAAAGCATATACCTAGTGAACTGGAAGTACTTGTCTAATGATAAAATGCAAATTCCAGTCAAATTGCGATGGGACCACTAATGCTCAGTCAGAAACACAGAGGATGCTGGGCTATTTTAAGTGCTTCGTAGAATTTCCCTCAAGGTAAACTGCCCTGTATTCATACTGTCTGTTTCAGACTGATGAAGGACACAGTGGTTTATGAGGCAGCTTCTGTGCTAACTCGTGGCTGAGTTTGCCCAAAGGAATTGCCTTTTTGAATGATACTAGATTTTGTTTCTTATGTTTGCATAATAGCATCAGTAAACTGGGTTTTGCAGTAACACAATGAGTTCACTCTTCCATCGGTAACTTTGGCTTGATAGTAATACAAATATGGGTCTGAATGATTAATTATAAATGTCTAAATATGTCATTGCCAGTTATCGTATCATAAGGACTGTTTGGATTTATTTTAATCCTAACAATGCAGCTGCTAGAAATCTGACTTTTATAATGCATAAATACTTAAATTCAATGAGAAAAATTTCAATAGAGGTTTGTCCTGCCAAAGTATACTTCTGGACTGTAGTTAAAAAGTGAGAGTAAGTTTCTAAATGTGTCAGCTACTCCTGGTTTACTTGATCTTTCTAGTAAAGTTCTGGTAAAATGATGGCTTCAAAAAAACATGTGTGGAACCAGTATTCTACAGGCTGGGTTGCCTTTTCCTTATCTGATGACTTAATGTTTTCTTGTTTTGCTTATGCACTATTACTCCTCATCAATGCAAGCTTGATTTGTGGGGTTTTTTTCTTCCTTATCCCCGTTTTTAAAATTTAGAATAGATGCTGGACAGTTGTTAGTCTAAGAAGTTCAGATTAATGTAAATGAAACAACAACAAAATTTGAGTTGATGTTGAGCTGTGTTGATTTGTGTTATGTTAATTGTAGTGCTTTGCTGTTGAATTCCGTAATGTCAGCATTCAGAGCAGAGTTTATTGCTGCAAGATCTATGGACTTCATTGGCATGATTAAAGAGTGCGATGAATCTGGATTCCCAAAGGTAACTTTTTGTATGTAATTTGTCACAATTCCTGTTTGTGGTCGGACAGAGTTCTTTATACTCTTAGTTGCCTACGTAACTTGCACATCATTTAAATAAAAAGTGGTTTGATCCAAAAAATCTTTCTGCCCAGTGTACTTGCTAGAGTAGTGTTGGACGGACATGCCTCTTCTGCTTTTGATTTAAAATTTCTCATTAACTTTCAGCATCTCCTCTTTCGCTCCTTGGGATTAAACTTGGCATTGGCTGATCCTCCTGAAAATGATCGCCTTCAAATATTAAATGAAGCCTGGAAGGTTATAACAAAGCTGAAGAACCCACAGGTGAGTTATTGTCCGTTCTGTTTCACTCCCAATTCTGTGTTTAGGGAAAAAATTGTAGCCAGTTGTTCAGTAAGCATATGCTTAGCACCATATGGTTTACCTTTTCTAGATACACACAGTTGCCAAAAAATATGATACCTGTAATATCTTTATATGGTCCCTGCTTTTCTGAGCTCTACCTAAGCATAACTTAATTCTACATAACATAATTCTACATAAGCAACTTTTGAGGTTTGTCATTAATGCTAGATCTTTAGGTCTGCATGAATCATACCTCAGGAGTTAATTCTTTTAAGTGTAATTTTTGCAAGTGTATTTCTCATAATCTCTTGTAAATATTGGTAATCATAAGACACATGTATTTCTAGGATTATATCAACTGTGCTGAAGTGTGGGTGGAGTATACATGCAGACATTTTACGGTACGTGAAAATTACTTTGCTTCCTTTGAAGGTTTTCTGATACAAACTAAGTGGCTATATTAGCAGTTTGGTATTAAAAATGGAAAAGCTATGATGATTCAATATAAGTGCATAGGATTTCAGTAGTGAATGAAAAAATGTATTTCTTTTCATGAAAGATGAACAGGGACAAAAGATGAAGCTTTGAAGGAGTCTTCACTGCTCCCCAGCTCTTACCCTTTAATTTTAATGGCAGATGGACCAGTTTAAGTAAGGATTTACTGGAGCTATGGCTGAAGTTCCTGGCTTAACTAGAACTCTATAGAAAGCTGATGCTTTGGCAAATGGAAATAAATTATCCAAATGGTTTTCAGTGACTTGATTTATGTGCTGATTTCATTACTGTATTTTGTAACCTCATTTTTCTCTACACAGGAGCGAGAGGTCAATACAGTTTTGGCTGATGTTATCAAACACATGACTCCTGATCGAGCATTTGAAGATGCTTACCCACAGGTAAAGAATTTATTTTGCCAAATCTGTAAAAATCTGATGTGTATTTTCTTAGATTAAATTAATTCTTAAACATTACTGATGTCTCTTACCACAAAATAATTATTTTTAAACACTGTTTTTAATTTGGGAAGCCTTTTGGAACAGTCTAATGCTGTGATTTCTTTCTCCTTTTTTCCCTGCACGTCAATCTTTCAGTTCAGAGAAATACTAAACCAGAATGATTTATGTATTTAGAAGTAGCAATAGTTAACTCCTACATCAGCAGTGGTGTTCTGCTGAAGAAAATTAGCAATCACGGCAGGCTATTTAAACAGAAGTAAACCATAAAATAACCCATCTCTGCTTGACATTGTTAAGGCTTCAGTGAATTACCATGTCCAGTTCTTGAGACTGCATGCCAGGTGAGATATGGATTAGTTGAAGACGTTCTAGAAGTAGGGTTTTGTGGTTACTTGGAGGGTAGATAAAGTGCTTACAAAAGAAAATTTAACAAACTGGTTTGGTTTTTTTGTTTGTTTGTTTGGGGTTTTGTCAGTCTGGAGAGCTGGAGGACATGTGGACTATAAATTTGAAAAATCTGCCTAACTATAAAACGTAAAAAACAAATAAAGCCTGGGCAGGCTGGTCAGCCTCTGTTCATATAAGTTCTGAAGAGCATGTTGGAAAAACATGTTAGGAACGGCATAGCTATAGTTGATCCTGCTTTGGGGAAAGAAATTACATCGATGAATGCTTGAAGTGTCTTCCAACCCAGTTTTCTATTAATAACTAGAGAAGAATAATCTCTGGTGTGGATAGTCTTAATTTAACTTGTATTACAATAATTTTCCCCTTTTTTCTTTTTTTTTTTTCCCCCCCCTTCAGCTGCAGTCAATTATTCATAAAGTTATTACCTATATCTATGACTTCTCTCTGCTTTTTTCAGTGGTAAGTGATACTGTATTTAATAAATTTTTAGGAAGAACTACTTTGCACTGTTTCTGCAAGAGAATTTACCTGACTTGGATATTTACGTTGTTTGCAAGCTCACATAGCGAGAGAACTTTTAATTGAGTAGATAAGTACAGAAATGTTTTGGAAGCTCTCTGCTGCTTACTACTTAAATACTCATTCTAGTTCCAATTTTCTATAAGTGACAATCAATGGAAGATGAACCATTATTTGTGTCTGTGTGTGTTCATGTAATTGCTGATAGCTATTTCTGTGTTATGATACATGTTTAACATGCTCTGTCATAGGGCTTAAGTTTGGCATTGAAACAAAGTGAAACTTAGAGAGGTCAGAGACTGTACATGAGGTAGAGAAAGAGGAACAAAGACAGTGGGTGTCAAAGTACTGAAACCAGCTGAAGAATAAAATTCAAGACTGACCCTGTGGATTTGGAGTCAGGTCTTCACAAATTGCTCAGATAATTCTGAAAAACTTACCCTCGCTATATTCTTGAGATGATACAGAAGCTAAGTATTTCAGTGTCTTAACAACCTAAACCTTTATTTTTGAAGAAAATTTGAATGTCTTGGACCTTCATAAGTTGCCCTGGATACATGCAAAATGGTTGTTGGTGTGTGGCCTGTTTTCATTGTTTTTTATATCCTACCTTTTGTTCCCATAGATGTCTGAATTTGTTGTGATCTTAAGCTGTTTCAAGCATATGATCGCTTTTAAAAAAATTTATAACATTTGAGTCAAACAGTTTTTGTGGTTTGTATTTTATTCTGGATCTCTGCAATCAATAAATTGATACACCTTTCAGCCATCAGTGCTTTTCCATTTGTTCCACTCTTTCTTCCTTCAGTATGAATTACTGTCTTCAAAAAAGATTAAAATAATTTTAACTAAACCAGCTATGATTATAGAACTTCTCCAAAATATTTATTGTTTTAGTATGTTGTTTGTAAAATACCTAATTTTACTTGTTTATGTATTTGTACTTTCAGGAGAAATTCTTGCCATTTCTGGATATGTTCCAGAAGGAAAGTGTGAGAGTGGAGGTTTGCAAGTGCATTATGGAATCTTTTATTAAGTGAGTGGAGAATATTGAGATGAAATGCACTCTGGAGGGTCTGGGGAATGTACTGAAAGATTGCTAGGGAAGATGAGTCAGTATGTAGGCCACTTAGCTTGTGAAGGTGTTCCAGGCTATGGGAAAAAAGCCCAAAAATGTGTCAGTTTTGTTAATCTATTGATTGACTGTTTAACTGTTCACAAAGAAAGCTGAAACTGAAGTAATCATATTGATGCTGACTTACTGTGGATTAACAGAGTAGTTGTTTATGAAATTTATTTCCTATTCCAGCTGATGTGACAGCACAGAACTGTTACCTTGGTACAATGGAGGAAGAGAGACAGTCTCTTGTTACAAGCTCCATTATGTAGAAAAATGGGTATTTCCACAGTTGAGAATGAACTTAGAAGATGAGGCTTCATCTTCAAATATTGTAAAAGTCAAACAGTCCTTTTCTTTTCAAATAATTAACAGGTTTCTTGAAACATTTTTTTCTTTTTCACCTTCCCTTCAGGTATATATGTACACTGCTAAGCCCCGCCCCCCCCAGCCTTCTCTAGGCTAAACAGCCCCAGCTCTCTTGGCCTTTGCTCATGAGAGAGATGCTGTAGCTCCTTAATCATCTTAATGGTGCTCCATTGCACATGTGCCTCTGTACCTAAATGTGACATTTATCCTTCCTGTCTGTCCATCAGTAGCTGAAAAACTATATTACTTCTAGGTAGATCTAGGATTGCTTTGTTTTGATGTTTTTAGATTGTCTCAATGTATCATGTCTAGCTTGTTGTGTCCCTTAAGGAGTCAGATTCTGTGGCTTGGCAGTAAAGCTCTGTGTATTAAGATAGTATTTCTTGACTGGCATTTGTTGGAATTGTACATCTATTAACCATGTGACCTTTGGAGTTCTGTTGGTTAAGAAATGAATATAAAAGTTCTGTAGCATCACACAATGCTGATGTTTGGAATTATGCGTTGAATTGGTGTTACTCTATTCATTGTTTTTTGTTTTGACAGCAGGATTTTTCATCACTTTTTCTAAAACATTTATAGGCATCAGCAGGAATCGACAAAGGATCCTGTTATACTCAATGCTCTTCTGCATATCTGCAAGACGATGCATGATTCTGTGAAGTAAGATTAGCTTTACTCGTATTAATAACTATCATTTATGCAAAGTTTGGCTGGTTAGTGTACAGTTTCACATTTCTGAGGCTGTTTGTTTCATGGTGAATTAAGACATGAATCCAGTTAGTGGTGAGGGAAGAGCTGTGCAGTGAAGTGGCAGCACGTACCATTTACTCTTTAATTACTGCTTTATTTTGAATACTGAAGCAGAATTTTAAAAGAAAAGTAGCAATGGTTTTGTAGAGTTTTCTAGTGAAGCAGAGACACTAAACAATCTTTTAAAAAATATTTTTGAGAGTGAAACCAATGTAATCTTTGAGTTACAGTGAATAATAAACTATTTTTGAGATTTAAGTTAATATGTAGCTATTAAAGCACAGATTGCTATAATCAATTATACCTGTTTTTGGACCACTTTTTTCAGCCATTACAAAGGGGTGTGAAGTCTTTAAAAGGACACCCGGAAGATCTCTAGGAACTTCAGCTGGGGAACATAGAACAGAAGAGAAGCTCTTGAACTATCCTCCTCTTTTCCCCTTGATTTTGAGTGCTGAGGTTGTTGGGGATGCTGCGTGCCCTGTTGCAACCTCATTGTTTGAATAGCAGTTGTGCAATGTGGAAAACAGTTGTGGTTTGTAGGTAACTTGCAAAAATCACACAGAAATCTGTGTCTGATTGAAAATAGAGCCAGAATCACAATGCTGCAAATTTTAGACCTTAAGAGCAAAAATCTCCTTTTTTTCTTCTGGTTTGCGTCGAGTAGAACTGTAAGGGCATAGTTTCTTTTGGCACTCTGAGCCCAGAGCCTCTTAGTATGGCAGACGCTGTAAAGGAACTTGCAACTTTCGCAGCCTTGCTATGCCATGAATGCAAGATTTATTGCCAATAAAGAAGTCAGATTTGGCATGTAATTCCAATTTATACCAGCTAGAGAGCTTTATTTTGGGTTAGAGCACCTTATTTGGCTGTATGTTGCACTAAATGCCACTTCAGCCTTTAAATAGAACAATATATTGAAGCTAAAACAGCTTATTAAAAAAAATCAAGTAGTTTATGGTAATCCATATTTGGTGCTTCCTCCAACATTTTGCCAAAACAATTTGCTAGTTTACCGGGAACTTTAAAATCCCTTAAACCAGCAGTTCTTTTAGCTGAGATAAGGTGGTGTACATCGTTAGCTTGGTTCTGTTGTGTCATCTCTTATTGGCAAATCATCATAAATTCTAACTATTGTAAAGTAACTCCTGCATCTGTTTTTACATCCTGGTACAGGAAACTCCCAACCCATTGTAACACTGACCCCTGTAACAGCTGTTGGAGGATAACAGCCTTTAGACTGGTAGGGGTCTGATTCAGAATTGTACTGGAGACCTATAACTGACCCAGAGATCTCATTACAAGTCTTCTGAGCCTTTCAGAGCCCATCAGTTGACCCTTTTGATTGGCAATGCACTAATGAGCTTATCATGCTGAGATTTTCTTTCCTCTTTTACTGAATTTGTATAATAAAACTATTGTTCTCTTCCCATCTGGTGTCTCAGCTAGGAAATTGGTAACTGATATGCTAAAGGTCAAAGGTGGAGCCAAGTATATAATAGTAAAAGGATTAAATTGCATTAGTTAATTGTAATTTAACTTTTTGTTCATCCATTTTAGTGAAACAGGTTTGACTTATTGGATTTTCATGTGATGTAAATTTGCTTCAGATCAGAGTTGGACTCTTGCTATAGAATAGGTATCTGTGATAATCTTGAAAATAAACTCTTTTTATGTATCAGTTTAGTTCCGTTCTTAATTAAAACATCAAAAAGGCAGCACTGTAACAAGGTGATGTTAATTACTTTTAAAATTATGTGGCAGGGTTAGTAAAAAAACAAAAAAAACAACACCAGAAAACCAAACAAAACAATAAACTAATGTTGTTTCTAAAATAAATATATTAACTATTACATATACTATTAACGTGTATTTTAAAAGCTTTTCCCCTTAAATAGGATAACTTTCTTCTAAGAATAGATTTACTAATTTCTGTAGGTTTTTATAATTGGTTCCTGCTCAAGTTCTCATGCTGTAACACAAGACTGAAGCCATTTGCTTGCTACAGTAAGGAACATTAGCTTAGCTTCCTTCTCCGCATGCCAAAATCTGAGTTTCTGTAAAATCTAAACACACTCTTAGCAATTTTTAGGGTTTTTTAAATTTGGAATTTAGTTTGGTGCATGGTTGACTTGGTGTTATTCATATTAAAATTAGTTTTATTGCTTTATAACTAAAATTATGAGCTTAGTGGTGTTAGTGTGCAGTAAGTATTTTATATGGACATAATGTTATAGAAATTAGTATGTAACATTTGAACCTTTACAGATAAATAAGATAAGCAATATTCTAAAATTTACGATATAAATTTTCTCTTACAGTGCACTAACACTTGAGGATGAGAAAAGAATGTTAGCAGCTTTGATAAATGGATTCATAAAAATGGTGAGTGACAATTGTGTGCAACTGTTGGGGTGTACCTTAGCTCGGATTTTCATGAGATCCCCATGAGAAACAGGTGCCTACGTAGCTGAATCAGAGACTGTGTGTCTGACTTGCCTAAGACCATTGAAAACCCCACCCAGTGTGTTTTAGTGAAATAAGTATGCATGTGTTGAAAGAAATATCATACAGTGTTGAAGCTGACATGGTGCAATATGAGAGTTTAAAGTGCCCATGTTGTTTATTTAATCATATTTTCTGCTAGTTTTTTAAATCTCATGTAAAACATGGTAAGTATTTAAAAGTTAAACAGCAATTAAAGTCTTGCATATTATAGCATCAGACAGGTCACTGGTTTGTGTGAATGAAGTTCCACTACCCAGCTCTAAATGGAACGAATACCAGCTTTAAAAAACACAGAATAAATATAACTTGTATGTTATTCTTATCTCTGTTTATCTTAATTTACAAATAAGATAATTTGTATCATCAAATTAGTAGTTGCAGGAAAACTCCAGTTGTTTTGTCTTGAAGTTATTTTTTAACCCCTCCCTCCCTTGTATCCCCGTCAAATCTTTTGTTCTTTTCTGTTGTGTTTGAGATGTCAGGATGTTTTAGGGAGATGTTCTCAAGCTTTTCTTGTTCTCTAACCAGATGCTCTCCATGCTTGGCTTTTCTTTCACATAGTCAGAGTTGACAGGTTTTGTCTCTACTTGGGCTCTTTGTTCTTTGTTGCAATTATATGAATTTAGATGGTTGCTTTTTCTTCAGCTATAATAATTTGCTATTTAATATGGTTTTAATATAATTTTACTTTATTAAGCTTTATATGCAGTATAATAGCATATAATTTCCTTTAGGAGGATTTCCCACATTGTATAATATTTGTTGTGGCTTTATAGTCTTGGTTTAGGGGGAAAAAAGAATCCCATAGCAGCAAAATGACTAGGTATAAATTTTAAGCCAGCACATATTAAGACGTGGATGGAAAAGCAGTTGTAACCGTCATCCTTAAAGTTAGGATGGTTTATGGAAAATTTTATTTTTAGAGACGTTTTCTTGAGACTAGGACTCAAGAATCAGCAGTTGCACAAATAGAGGAAAGGCGAAGACAGTTGTCTGTAATGTAAAAAGTAATCCTTTGTTTTCTGGTGCAGTTCCTTTGATCTTTCACTGTATGGATTAAATGTAATTTTTATTTTAATTCAGTAAAAACTTCTTTTGCAGGTGGCTTGAGAAATAATAAATAATGCAACCTTTACTTCTATTAGAAAAAAATTCCGTTTGAATACATAAATGTAGACTGCCTGGAGACTGTTTCTCTTGCTAGGCTTTTAATTGACAGCTGAGACACTCCAGCTGACAGCATTTGGTTTTTTTGGGGTTTTTTTTTTAAACCTGGAGGGTTCGAAGTAGGATATTGTCACACAAGGGTCGTTTTTGACTTCTCTTCTTTCCTGCCAGTATGCAAGGTTGCAGGCTTTTGCCATACTATATCAGCATA
The DNA here is from genome assembly GCF_030936135.1 of Gavia stellata. Classification (NCBI taxonomy): domain Eukaryota; kingdom Metazoa; phylum Chordata; class Aves; order Gaviiformes; family Gaviidae; genus Gavia; species Gavia stellata. The sequence goes on along the minus strand of NC_082611.1, from coordinate 9,745,352 downwards.
TATTTATTAACCAAATTGGAGGAAAACTTGCTTTTATTACTGGTATATCTAGTTAGGAAAATGCTCATTTCTCTTGGAGGCCCTTTAGCAACTAGAAATTACAGGAATCTGAATACAGATTCAGTGATCTGTTTCTATTTTTCTGGGGGTTTTTTGTTTTAAGTGTGAACTATACCAAGCCTTTGTCCCTGTTCCATAAAGAATAAAGAGTTCTGCTAGTTTTGAAAACACTTCACAAATCTAGGATTTAAGTTTTGTTTTCTTGATAAATACTTGATCTGTAAAGTAGAAGTAAAATCTAGGGTTTTTTTGTCCTTTTTAGGTTTCATTTGGCCGTGACTTTGAACAACAGCTGAGTTTCTATGTTGAAGCCAGGTCAATGTTTTGCAATTTGGAGCCTGTTCTAGTCCAGTTGATCCATGTAAGCTACAGTTTTTCTACATTATCTTAGTAAGTGGGGATATATTTGCAGTTCTCCATTCCCTGCCCAGATTATTGGTCTATGTTAAAATAAATCTGAAGTCTTTTTATCAGGTGTTTTTAAAGTAGGCTTTGATCTTGTCTCTCATTTTATCACCGTAAACTCTCTGAAGTTCTTGCTTGACAGGCATGCACGGTATCATTGCAACAAAGCAAGCTGGCTATCTTGCAAGAGATTTCATGTCTAATAAAATAAATGGCACTTTTGTGCATTCAGAATTTGGGTTCTCTCTTCTATAATCCTCCATCTAGGAGGGATTAGACCGTGTCTGGCTGCAGATACAGGCAGAGTCCTGCTGTGATTGGGAAGGTTAATCTCTTCTCTGTAATGAGTCACATGTCAGGTGAGCGTTAGCTGCATCTGATTCCTTTACAACATTGTATCTTCTCTTAAATCCTTTTATTATTTTGGTTTTGTTTTTTTAATGAGTGTGTTAGCTAGAAATCATGATTTTTACACCAGGAAGGAGGTGATGACAGCACTATAGCTGGGAAGCAAGGGATGATCTAAAGCCTTGAACAAACCTTCACAAACCTTCGGAATCATATTTGCTTTAAGGAACAGTCACAATTCTCCAAGTAAAAACTAAATAGTACAGTGAGGACACATCATATCGGGGTCCCTTTTGACAGTTTCTGTTCTGTAAATGCATGCAGTAAAACATGCAGTTTGTTATTTGCCACTGACCTAATAAATCTGTGCATTTTTCTTAATGATTTGCTTTTGGTTTGTATGTGTAGTCTGTGAACCAGCTAGCAATGGAAACAAGAAAGGTGATGAAAGGAAATCATTCCAGAAAGACTGCTGCATTTGTCAGGGTAAGTCTGACTCTAATAAACTTTGAGCAGGTAATACTACCTGCTGCAACCTAAGTTTATAATTTTTGCAAAAACAGTATGTTAGTATTTTTTGACACTGTCTGTAGTCTCATTTTCTCGTTACCATTGATCTTTACTCTCTACAGCCAAATGCTGCTGTTTAAGAAAAAAAAGACACAAAGCATCTAATGGCAGCTTTGCATTAAAAAAGAGCAACAAGATCGACTCCCTCTCCAAAGGCAGGTTCATTGGAGAGGCATTTGTGTGAATTCTAGAAAGCTCAGCTTTTCAAATTATATTTGAAATAAAATACTTAATTTCTGTGTAACTCAATCACAGAGAGAATGGGAGATAGAAGGCAAAGAATGTATTTGAACTTCTGTTTCATAATATCAGTGTTGATATGCTGAAATCAGTATTTGAATTTCATATAAAGTGCTCCTTTTGGCTTTGGTGCCTCTAAGTCTGTATAGATCTGGTCAGATGAGCTTTGAACTATGCAAGTTGCTTGTGTTCCCTTCTTCTCACCTGAAATGTAGCAACTAAGTTTTCTTCCTCTTCATGTGTTGTGAAGGTGTTTGCGTATGCTACCATTAATCAATGGATTTTTGTTCACGGCACCTGTGCATGATGTCCTGGACAAACGATAGCTAGGGTGACACTGGCCAACTTCTGTATACCGGGGAGCCACTTGCTCCATCCAGGTGTTTGGGCTGTTCCTGTAGGTCTAAGGCTGCAGCATGCTGCACTAGATCTGCTTCCTCCCAAATACACACAATGCACCTGCTTTGACCAGTTTGACAGGTGGATTCTCCCTGAGGACCAGTAGTCTGCTTTTCTAGTTAGATTTTGGTCTTGAGCTGCAAGCTGGTTACCTGAGGAGAGACAGACTTGTTGAGCTGGAGTCGTAGAGTAGGTTTGGAGCTAATCAACTCATAATAACAATAATTAATAATAACACATATTGTTATAATTACTGAAATAATAAGGAGAAATTTGAAGTTGCTGATTTTGGACTTCACATAATATTTGCTTTTTATTGAAAAGTCTTTCCCAAAACTGATTTACAGATTTTGATTGCTAACAGTGTATAAAATCAGTAATGATTGCTATAACTCTGAGTTAGGAAGTTTCTTCAGTTTCCTTTTTTTTAATTTGCTTTAGGCTTGTGTTGCCTTCTGCTTCATTACAATTCCATCTCTGAGCAGTATCTTCACATGTCTTAATCTGTATCTACACTCCGGACAGGTTGCTCTGGCAAATCAGTGCCTTTCACAAGGTAAGGCATGAATTTGTCTACTTAAAGGTTCTCTTATTTCAGAAATATTTCTAGCTGTGAATAATAACTTGGTTGAAATCATAAGTCATATAAGTATATTTATGATGTAATTAAAATACAGCCCTGTTTCAAGGACTGTTACAGTAAAAACTTGTCATATTAAAGCAACTCTTCAATTCTAACACTAACCCTGTCATCTAAATAACCAAGACAGCTGACTGTCGTTGACATAGTCGTGGCTATGAGGTAGGTTGTCCTAAATTACTTAGAAATTATAGAAAGCATGGAATGTTTTTCTCCTGCATAATTATGTAAGCACTCTGGTCACAACTTATGTGCGTTACTATAACTGTGGAAAAAGAAACTAGTTCATCTGTGCACAGGCTGACAAAATCCTGCAATGAGCTAGAAAAGAATTAAAACTTAAGTCAGTGAGACCAGAAAGTTGCTATCAAAGCACATGTGTGATAAATGCTTAGCTAAGAAAATAGGCCAGTGTATCAGAGTGAAAAAATGGAGTAATACCAGGTAATATGAAGAACAAAAAATATTTTTTCTTTTTTGATCTGAATTATTGATTGAATGAGGGCCTGAGTACAGTTTTTAGCCATCCTGTTAGCTCAGTCTTAAGTAATTGGAAATTTTGACAAAAAGTGATTTGAGGAAAAAAAACTGGAGCTACTCTGGGATCAGAATGAACATTAAATCTGTATCACCATTTAATATGACCTTGTTCCTGTTCGTATCACAAATGGAAGACAGCTATTCTGAAAGTCTTCTCATACTTTCAACTGTTTGCAGTATCTTTCTTTTCCTTTTTAAAGTGATGTCATTCTACTTTGTTTTGCAATTTTAATACTGACTTTAAATGTCTGCTTTCCAATGGCAAATGCTTTTCCTTTACTCTCACAGGTCCACTGAAAACATGTAATAAACTGGATTACTTTGCAACATCTTTTGTTGTGACTATTAATTCTTTGTTTTAGCTCTGTGCTTCTTCACGAGAGCTTGTTTTCCAAGCTCTGCATTTACCAGTAAGTTCCAGCTGCACAAACAAGCTGACTTAGGATGCTGATTAAGACTTTTTAGCACAGGGTGACTGTTGCATTTCTTTGTTTTGAATCTGATGCTGACCATATAGCAAAGCAGAGGGATTTAGCATAAAGCTGACTGTTGTGTCCAAGTATGTTGTGCAAATAAAAGATCTGCAAAGTCTGTTGTTGTGCATTTAGTATTGTGCAGTTTCTTTGTAGATAACAGTTTACCAAAAATGGACTTGCTTTTTCTTCTTATGGTGATTTATTTAATTGACCAGTTTACCTTATCTTTGTATCAATTTTTGTTGTTGTTGCTGTGTTGCAGTGCATCTCTTGTTGGAAGCAAATCCAAAGCAGTTTTTCTGTAATATTTGGTCTTTGAGGACTATACCCTGCCCATTTTGGGACCGGCTCTATGGTTTAATAATCTTTCAATTTATAAACTGCTTTTCCACTATTTTTGTGATGCAAGTCTTCTCTGAGTGAGACTCCTGGGCCCCAACAATTGTCCAGAGTTTTCTGTGGGAGAGTTTATAAATGTGCACAGTTGTCATTTGATATGTGAACACAGTGCACTTGCTAAACAATGAATAGGATCCTCATTCTGAAATCTTTTAAGGTAGCAGGTATATGCACAGTATTATGAACTCAATCTCTAAAATGCATATTTATTAACCACTCTGTCCTGAATTTCAGACCCACAGGCTATAGAGGAGCATTTGGTCCATCTCAGCTTTTGTTGAAATGAAGCATGTGCAAAACTCTGGTGTTCAGTAACTCGCTTCATTTACCAAGGTTTTATTGTAACTCACTTCATTTACCAAGGTTTTATTGTTATACACTTTTTTGCTTCCTTAGAAAAGCTATTTTGGGCATAATTTGTATTCAGAGACATGTCACTTGCATGAGTAATTTAGCATGTGTTAACCAGTTAGACAAAAGTGACACCAGTCTTGGGATATTTTTTGTGAACTGTCTTTGCATATTCTGATGTATTGTAGTCAGATAACGTGTTCTTGAAAGTTACGTTTAACGCAGTTTAATCTGTATCTCAACTGAATGCATTTCATGTGTGTAAGAACTACTGATTAATTCATAACAGCAAATCTAAATCCAGTCAGTTAACTGAGGTAACTGATGCCAATTAGACACTGATCTACTAAAACCAATGCAGCATGAAGTGAAGTTTTAAGAGTGTGCAATTAATGATAGCGTTAGGCTAGGAAGTGAAGTTGTGCCTTGTGTGTAACCTTTATTTCATGCTGATTTCAATTACCTTAATCAGTTTAAAATTGGGAAGAGAAATAAAACTGAAAGGTAATGTACCTGATCTGATAGCTCAGTCAGTAGTGGGGCATGTATGTGTACATGTACATGCAGTTTCTCTTTAAAGATTCCAGCTGTTGTTTTTAGAGAGTTAAATTCTTGGATTTTTTTAAATTTTAAGTTCCTACAGGGAATCTAGCTGTTTCAGTGAGTTCAGTTTTCACTTAAACATGTAAGAAAATTGAATTTCAGAGGATAGACTTCTGTTGGCGATAAGAAGATTTCTCTAAATTGCCAATGTATCTAACTTGAAAAAGGAGTAAAATTACCTGGGAAATTTAAGATTGCTTTTTTATAAAAAGGATATGCAGGTCATAACAGTAAATAAAGTTTGCTGATCTGAGGATTGCACTGATAAACTACCAACTGGAGAGCCACAGCTAATCTGCTTATAACTGGAGGAGTTTGGGTTTTGCCTCATTCCCAGTCTCACGGGGCAGCAGCAGTAACAGACCATCAGTTCTAGAGGGTCGCTGTTCCAATTTCCTATATCAAATCAGAGCCTTGCCGGCTGGGATTTGTTACACTGTTAATCAAAGCAACTGCGTCATGCTTGTTTGAACTCACCCAAATACTTCAGTATTAGAAAATTGTAATTGTAATTTTTCTCAGGATAGATTTTCTTTAATACAATGAAATTGGGTCAGAAACATGAATTTATAGGCTCATGAAAAGTCCAGTATTAATACACTGAGGGATGTCTGTCCAGGTATGCTGTTCAATGTGTATTAAACATGACTATTGTCTCTTTTTGTCTCCAGCTCCCAAGAGGTTCTTTAAATAAAATGAATCTGTAATTAAGTTCAGAACATTTTAGGTGATTTTGTCCTAGATGCATAGTTTGTACCTCTGAAGAGCTTATTAAGTGCCCACCTTATAAAGGAGGATGCTAGATTTTAGAGATGTGCTTTTCATTTTTTTAACTGAGCTACAGAACACTGCATGGTGCCAACATAGAATAATAAACTCTCTTTGGTCATGCTTTCTGTCATAGAGAGTGCTTGGACTAAATTGAGATTAAACGTATGCTCCATTGTGTCACTCTTCTGGATTTTTGAGATACAGGTATTATTTTAATTGCACATATTTCCTCCTTGCGGAAATGCTGCTTTTGCCTGTCAAGGAACAGACAACATGATTTTTTAATTGTTGGTCACAGCATTCAGCAGGTGGATAGAGATGACGTAACTTTCTGGTAATGCGTGTTGAGTGGTGTTTTTATTTTAAAGGCTGTGAAATCCTTGCCTCGCTTCAGAAGTAACATGCTGAGTGAATAAAGTAATTCAACTGATTTTCTGTGACTAATTTAGCTGGGATATTGTCAAACGCAAAACATCTTAAAAATGGAGAGTCTTTAAATCAAATGATGCAGATCTTTATTTTGTTTAGCAAATGCAGATTTTAATGGTGAAGCATACAGTGCTTAATGTACTTCTAAATATTTGTTCTGTTCTTCAAATGTAGCTGAAACACAGTTTCACTAGTAGATTTCAAAAGGAATTTCTTTTTCTACTTCAGAAAATGCTACTTTTCTGTTAATGTTTTCTAAATACAACAGGCTTCAGCCACACTTTGGAGAAATTATAGTATGGAATATCTAATAAGTAATTTTTAATCATAGTCTAATAATTTTCTTAGTAGCATTAGATAACAATTTTTAGTATTCCTTCCTAATCTCCTAAAATCTTTATAGATTTGAAGAATATAAATAGAAGATAAATAGAGAGCATTTGAGGTAAAGAATTTAGAGGAATAAGAACCTGAAGAGGTTTTCTCAATTACAGAATTTGGAGCTTCTTGGCTCACGCTTCTTGGGTGAGATCGGTATATGCCATCTCTGTTAACCTTTTTAAATACTGTTTTCCTCGAAGGCAGCAAAGTAGCTTTGGGAGAAACTGATGAGATATTGTTTTCCTTCCTAGTAATACTAAATGTTGCTTTATTTGAACAAAATTATGACTTCTACTGTTACCTAGAATTTCCACAGCTGGAAACTTAGCCTATTCGCTGAGTTTTTTCTTGTTCCTCTCTTTATCCCAGCCAATAGCTTTTCCATATGATTTGAAAGACATGACATCTCTGTCTCTGTAAGCTTTTCAGACTAGCATTTCATATCAGTTTGTCAGTTCTTCAAGTCTGTCTAGCCCATGACCTGCCTTTGAAAGTGTCTAGTAGCATCTGCTAAGGGAACATACAGGAAACAATAATGTAGAATGATCCTTCCTAGCTTTCAGCTGCAGGTGGTCTAAATACATCCTTCAACAGAGGTCGCATATTGGACCATGGTATTTAATAAAATAGATGGAACAATCCTTAGGAATTTAATTCCTTAACCAATTTTTACTTTTTGGCCTTTGTAACTTCATGTGACAGTGAGTTCCATAGTTATATGCTACTTGGAAATCTACTACTTAGACATTTATTTCTGTGTGGTTTTTAAATGTTAGCTGAGTGTTTCGGTGCATGCAACTGATATACTAGTGATAAATTCAGTCATTCTTGGTTCATTTTCTTCATGCTACCTCTGAGACGTTGGAGCCGATAACTTCCTGAAGAATTTGTGTCAGTATAGTCTTTTCTAATAGGAAACAGTTCTATGCCTTAGCACCTTTTTAATCTTCTTTTTACCCTTTTGGAAATGGGAAGATCATGACTGTATTCCAGGTATAAATGCACAACAGCTATATAAATGATACAATGGCACCTCAGTTTTCCTTTACTGTCCTAATGATTCTTATAATTGCCTTGCCTTTTTGACAGCTGTTTAGGATATAGGTTTCAGGAAACAATCTATAATGACTCCAAAATCTTTCAAGAGTGTAAATAGCCTATTTAGAGCTTATCTTTCCATAGTTACAGCAAGGGCTGTTTCTTTCCCCGCATGCCTTACTAATACTAGATTTCATCTGCTGCTTTATTGCTCAGAATCATGAGATGCATCTGCGATGCTTCGCAGTCGCGTTCCAGACTAGTCTGCAAATATTGTCACCTCCCGGCTTCTCGTAAGGACATAACTCTCTGCAAAACCTTAAGGAACACGGTAGTGGTTTCACTCCGCTGTGAAAACTTTTTATTCCTGCTCCTTTCCCCTTCTACCCCATCCTTTATTAATTTATGAATCCTCAGGAGGACTTTTCTCCTTATCTTTTGTCAGCTTAGTTGTTTTAAGAGCCTTTTGTATGAGGGACATTGTTAAATATTTTTTTAAAATCTAAGTATTTGCATTGGCTGGGTCACTTTTAAACACACACTTGCTGGTTCTTTGGAAAACTTGAGAGACTTCTGAGGAATGATTTCTCTCTGCAAAATCCATATTGACTCTTCAGTGTTGTATCATGTTTTTCCATGTGTCTGCTCATTTGATTTTTTTCACCTCATAATAACCAGGAGAAACTACGGTATTTAACTGTAGCATTTATTATGTCAAAGTTTATGTGCTCCATATTACTAATGGAGCTCTCTTTAAAGACTGCTGACAATACTTTACCTCACAGTCTTTAGGGATTACATGGAATTTAAAGAGGCAGGCTGAAATATGTGGTGGTTTGGGGTTTTTTTGGGGGGGTGGGGTGGGGGAGTTGTGTGGTGGTGTGTGGTGCATTTACTGATTACCGCTTAAGAATAAAATATCTTGTATACCATGTTCTTGCTCATACTGTATGAGCTCCCTGTACGAATCTTCCCTTCCACTTATGCCTCTGTATACCTTTGTCTGGAAGTACTAAGGCCTTGCTAACAATCTATAATCAAGCTATTCCTAAAACTAGCATTAGCAAGCTTCATCCACATAATTACCTTTTAATCTGCAGCTAACTCATAGTATGAATTAACATAGTACATTCTAGTTCACCAAGCAGCAGCACATTAATTTTCCTATTTCATCTTTGTTACTTCAAATATTTCTTTGTAGTTTCTGGATTGGAAGTGATGTGTAGAGAGTTTTAAGACAGGGAATGTTCAATAGCTCAAAGGGAAAACACATTTCAACAATCTGGCAAAGCTCTCACAGTGACCTCACCAATGTGAGGAGGAGGAGGAGTTCCAAATGTTTGAAATGCTTGGTTGTTAAAACAGTAATGCGCTAATTTATTTGACAAAAAAAAAAAAAAGGCAACAAAACCCCCCATGCTTGCTTCCCATTAATTTTTTGCATTGGAGTAGAAGGCTTCATTAAATTTCCAACTTCTGTCAGATGTGGAAGCAAAATCTTCGGAGTATTAAAATAGGCTTGACAGTGTTGTAGGACACGAAGGTGATGTGGAATGCAGAGGACTGCATATGGTCCCTGGTTTTGTCCTTTGGGTGGACTTAACCTTGTGTAACTGTATCTGTGACTAAAAATAATTTGTGTAGGTATGTCAAACTCACTCCCTTTTGCTCTTTGAAGGTGGACTTAAGGAGCTTAATTGTTTTCCCATCTCTAACGGCTTTGTTCCTCCTTGGTTTTTTGCCTGCCTGAAATCTTAAATTAGTACAGTTTAATTGACTATCATAGGTGCAGCAAATACAATGTAAGCTACATTTTTTATGTAGAGGGATTGAAATATAGAAATATATGGAGGTACATATATTTGTGTGCAAGTATAATTAAATATCTCTGTGTGTACGTACCATCATGAATATTGGTGTTGAATGTTTTGCTGTTGTTAATTTCACTTGCTTTTTCTGTAGGAGTGTATTACTGGAAGTGCTGACTTGGATAGACAAGACTGTTAGTTTTCATAGCCTGAAGGTCAGCATGTGTGCTTGGGGGAAAAATTTATAGGATTATGGTCAACCAAAATGAAGGAGCTGCTGTGAAAGGATAAATGTAGCGAAGCATGAAGTATGTCATGTTTGGAGCACTGCACAAGATATTAACAGCAGTCTGGGAAGACTTTATCATGATGATTTGTTGTAATGCACAGGCTGCTCTCTCCTTAGCCAACTTAAGAGTGGCTCACTTTAGAAGCAGTATCGTATTTTAGGCAGAAAAACAGCATCCTTCACTGGAAGAAGCCTGGGCGTTTTCTGTTGTTTTTGTTTTTGTTTTTTTTTTAATGAAGAACATAACATCGTTGTGGTTTTTGGTGCTTTTTAAGTCGCTCCTTGTACCTTTTGGAAGCCAGAAAAGTGGGTGTATGGTTTTCTCTTGAAGCACCTGTACAGTAATAGCTTTATAAATTGACTTATTTTAAAAGATATAGAGAAAGCACTGTTGCATAACCTCATAATTAGTGTAATTCAGAATTAAATACCGATGCTTATTTCATACTTAAGAAAATAGCATTTCTGTGACAACCTATTTAGTGAACTTTTCCTCTGAACTCAGAGCATGTGATGCATACTCTGACACCTCTCTACAAGTGAATAGGGGGGTAGTATTTGGAGGCCAGTTAGTTTTCTGCAAAGTCTCTAATAAAACCTTTGCATTAATGTGAGTTTACTTTATTTTCGCTTCTTACAAAGCACGTATACCTTGGATGAATGTGCTTTTAGTGTTCCAGGATAAGAACCATTTTGTGGTTAGCACAGATTGGCTGAACTTGTAGCAAAATGAACATATTCTCCTTTGGCAGTACTTCTGGATGTACCAAAGTAAAATACCCATCTCTTTAATAGAAAGTGCAACTAACTGCTTTTATGCTCTATTGCTTTTTTGGTTTGCCTTGCTGCATTGTGGGGGGCAGGGGAATGAGGCAAGGAAGAAGAATTAAAAGTGTGGGGCAAGAAACCTGCAGTCTTCCTGTTGTGCTGAGATAGCGACAGTATGTGGGGGGTTGCAGGGTGACCTGCAAACACAGCTGTGGGGCAGTGGCGAGAGGACAGCAGCCACATGGAGACGGCAGGGAGGCAGCAGCTGTGTGACTGCCGTTGTGAGGGAAGAAAAAGATGGAAGCACAGAGGAGCTTGTCACAGCAAGGGCAGGGCCTGTTGAGCCATCTGTGGTGTGGACGTGCCTCCGCATTCCCAGCAGCAGTCACCTGAAGAGGAGGTGGGCATGCTGCACTTACTGGCAGGTCTAATGAGGGAGCTCATGTCTCTGAAGGTGCTCAACCAGATGAGAAGGCAGCTCTCATTCACGGCAGTGGCGGGAGGTCAAGAAGAGTAAATCGAATCAAATTGCAGTTATTCATAACAAAGATAAGAGGTTTTGGTTTTGTGCTAAGGCAGAAGTTTAGAGGAGAATGTCTAGGACTGGGATTGCTGGGAGAGCAGGTAGTAAATGAAGGTGAGGTACTTCGCAGTTCTTCTCTTTTATTGCAGAGACTGATTGCTGAGCAGATCATTCCTGTCCCGTTATGAAATAACTTCAGAAGGCAGGAGTATTCTCTGCACAGATATGGGTACTTTAGTATGCAGACTATCTTCCAAGACACGTTTTTTTTTTTTTCATCTGTCTGGTCACATGTTTTGATTATGTGGTGATGTGGGGCATGCACTTTTTTTTCCTGCGGAGACAACTGTGGAAGTGACAGCGATTCATTTACTTGTGCTAGAATGAACATCTGCTGCTGCTTTCCTTCCTCTAATAAAGCTCAGAGAACAATTACTAACCTTCCTTTGGGTTGGCTGTGTAAACTTGTGTTGTTTGAAATAAATAAAAAAACATTATTTCACCTCAAAATAAATTGCAGAATAAAAGGCAGTATGATGTTTGACTGAAGGGATCTGCATTCTGAGCACTGAAAAGTTCAGAAGGGCTTGAGCACTCATGTGCTGAAAAGAAATAAGAGTCAGAAGAATTACAGTTTTTCCAAAGCACATGTTTCCCTGGTATTCCTCATAAGCTTAAATTAGATATCAGTTGGTACTATATTTAGCAAATTTTCTTGGAGTCTCATGTGCTCAAATGAATTTTTCCAGAGCAAGCTGCACTCCAGGAAATGCCCATGCGTGCTTGTCAGTGGTATCTCCATCCCAGCCATGTAACACCTCTTGGCTTTCACCAAGAATTCTCTTTTTCTCTTTGCTAAAATTTGATTTCACGGCCTCAGTCTCTGTTCCTGTAAAATAACAATATGGTATTAATTCTGAAGGATGCTTTGAAGTATATGGCTAAACAACTTGAATGGGATTTGGATACTTGGATATTTTGAAATGTAGCCAAGACAGTGCAAAAGAATGTTGCTGTCAGAAATTTTTTTGTGAACTCTTAGCATATATAAGAGGTCTTCTAGGGTAAGAGGGAAAATATTGTTCGTTTTAATTTGTGAATATTAACTTAATAAGCTGAGGAATAGATGTTCTAGTGTTTTTTGTGGTTTTTCCTAGGATTAGAGACATTATAGTAAAGAATTATGAAAAACCTCTTGATAGCTATTTTGCCAAGGCCAAAATGGTGGATGGTTTCTGTAATTCCTGTATTGTGATTCTTAGAAAGAATCATTTTATCTAGGTAACCAGCAATACCTCAGCTTCTGGTACTATATTGGTATTTTACTTTTAATGACTGTAAATACTTAGAGAAATGAAGTTGTCTGTACTTCCTTGTAACTTTAACAGCCTTTTGTGAATGAATTCGTGAACAAGTTAGCATAATCTGCCTTTTTACTCCCTTCGGATTCCCTGTTCTCCTGGAATAAGCATCTCTTTAGATAAGTCAATTTTTAATTGTGTGCTTTTTTTTTTATTATATATGCAATATATTTGAAATAATGGTGTCCTCTTGTTAAGCAAAGGAGAAGAATTATAATTTCAGAAGTCTTCAGTGATGTGGGAACTTCTTTTGAAAAAACAGCATCACTTGAATTACCACAGATTTTGACTGCTGAGTCTTGAGTTTCTTTGCAGTTAAGCATACGTTCATTTTCTGTAGTCTATTTGAAACAAACTTGAAGCAATCATTGGATCACAGGTATGACTGCCGTCGCAGTTGGAGTGATAATACAGCAACTATTTTTTTCTTTTGTAGCTGATGCTTTTTTCAAAGCTGCAGTGAGTCTTGTTCCTGAAGTGCCAAGAATGATCAGTGTAGATGGAAAGATGCGACCTTCTGATGCCTTCCTCCTGGAATTCCTTTGTAATTTTTTTTCCACATTATTAGTTGTTCCGGTAAGTTGTGTGTGTATGAATAGCACATACGCTAGTAGACTATTTTGACTTTCCTGTTTAAAAATTTAGAGTAGACTGGGCTTTTGGGAGTGGGAGATGCAGTGATTAGTTTTCCATGAGCAATCTGAACCAATTTGCTCACTGGCTGCAAAATCACTCACCCCAATGCAAAATGGGGAAGCCAAACAATTGTGGAGGTAGAGGTACAGCATTGCCTCTCTCAGTAGCACCTTGCACTTAACTGGATTTGGGGTAGAGTGAAATCTCACCATCATTTAATTGTGTAAATATAATTTACTGTTTTAATAGATCCTTGCAGAAAAGTGGTCTTTTAGCTGAGCGCTCATAAAATCTAATACCTGAGGAGGGGAAAAATATAGAGCTCTAGTTTCTATTAGTTTCAGTTACTTTGTCATAGGTTGCCTAATCTTTTGAGTGAAAACAATAATTAGAAGATGTGTTTTGACATAACCTTCCTCTTCTGATGAATATTTCACAAAATACTACCGTTCTACACCCTTCCAGTTTTTAACCAATTGTCAAGTTTAGAGGTACATATGTAATTTTCCTTCCTATATATTCAGCTATAGCTAAAAGAAGAGGAAAAATCGTAAATTAATCTGGAAGACCTGAGATAAAACTTACATAACCAAGGTATTTTGTTGATCTTAAAGAAGAAAGACAGGCCTCTGACTCTCAAGATTTCACTGCAGTGGAAACCTAACGCTTGAAGATTTTACCTCCCTCTGTTAACATGTTAACACCTCTGGCCCTCTCTGAGAAGATTCTTCTTTCCCAGCAAGTGTTGGCTTAGTATCATAGCATGTTTAAAAAAAAAAAAAGTTTGAGGTTTACTCATTTGTTCTTGGAGAAAGTAGGCCATTCCTCCTCACTGAAACAGTTCTTACGGTTTCCTCCTTCCTTTTTTCTTTGACTATGTGTTTGGTGAAGCAGCACACAGTATAGTGCTGTCCAAATCCTCATAATCAGAGCAGTGTATTCTCCTTTTTCCAGTGGAAAAGGCCTCCCAAGCCATGCATGTTCAGCAATGTGGAGGTGCTGTGTTGTTAGAAGGGAAAGGCTAGTTGCCACTGTGATGTGTCGTTGCTGTCCATTGACTGCAGAAGTAAGACTTTGAAGGAGGGCTATGTCAGAACTGGATGCTGCTCAGAGAAATTACTCAGATCATTAACACATGATTGAAGGAGGGAGATCAACCTCTCAGATTCAGTATTGAAGAAGAACTTGCAATGAGATACCAGGATTCAGAAATTAGCTTCCATAATTTTTTTCTCCTATTTACTTTACAGGATAGATGATCAGAAGGTAATGTCCCCAGTGGACTGTGATTTGTCCTACGTATGTTGGTATCATTGCACCAACTGCCGGCTTGAAATAAGCTGGGTGAAGTATTAAAACTGCTTGCAAAAACTCATAGCTTCTGTAAAGCAGATGTCTTTATAATTATATTCCTTTCATATTAAAAGATTGTTGATTGTCTGAACTTTTACTTCCCAGTGTAGGTGTTCTTCTGAAACTCATAATTATATGAGTAATATACTTGTTTCTATAGCTTACTGACATTATTTTAATTAAAAAATCTACCCAGTGTGTTTAATTTTAGAGGCTTAGCTGTTAAGAAGCTGACAATTTTGTACTACTCCCCTGTGACTAGAAAAAAAAGCATTTCAAAGTTTGTGGAGGCTGCCTAGATCAAGTTTATGATTATGGGTCAAATGGGCATTTTAGAAGGAAACTGGAACATTTTTAAAAGGGTTTGCAGGAAGCACACTTAAGAAACGTAGTTGTTAGCTTTAATTCTATTGTCGTGTTTGCTTTTATGGAGCTAATATTGTGACTCTAAACCCCTGAATGACTGCAAAAAATCCCGTTTTTGTTTTGCGGTTGTTGTGTTGTGGTTTTTGACTTACCTTTTTTCTTTTCTGTAGGACCATCCAGAACAAGGAGTGTTGTTTCTTGTGCGAGGATTACTAAATGTGATCCAGGATTATACTTGGGAGGATAACAGCGACAACAAAGTCAGGATTTATACTAATGTTTTGCATCTGCTGTCTGCAATGACTCAAGAAGCATATATCTACCATGTAGATAAAGGTAATACATAAGGGTGGCACTGGATCCTTGCGTTCCACCACGCAATTTGTAGTATTGTGTTATTACCTTATCTAGTTAATGAAGATGAATGATAGTCTTACAGAAAGGATTATTTTCCTATGCAGGTCCAGATACCGTAACTTAAAATAATCACAGGAGGTGGTTCCCGAACAGATGTACAGTCTGTTCTTTAAAGTGAATCTGTGCAGAGGGGTTTACTTAGTTTGTTCCTGGTGGTGTTGGTGCAAATACTTAGAACTGTGAACTTTTCAAGTAAATATTAGAACTTTATATGTATGGAGGGTTTTCTTTTAGCCTAAAGTATCAACTTGATTTATACTTACCGTTGGTGTTTCATTCACATTTACTAACAACTCCAGTTTTCACAATGTAATGCCTTGTCTTCATTATTTAAATGATGTATTTGCTGCTTTGAAGGCAGGCTTTCAATTTTGGAAATTGTGGTGGTAACTTACAAAATTCTTCAGAATAGCTAGAGAAAAAAATTCTAAAGATTTTGAATTTTATAAAATGGCTGTAATCTTTTTGTAATAATATTTTGATGTGCTCTAAAGTTTGAGTATTTGCCTTCTGATCATAGAGAGGTTACTAAATTAGAGTATTAATTGAGTCTTTTAAAGCATACTGGCAAGATTAGTTAGTCAGAGAGGCTAGGTTAGTTTGGCTTTTTCTTTTAGTTGCACAGGGCTTTCACAAAGAGGCAGGCTGAAATATATTCTGCAGTTCTTCTGGTGAATAGTCTGTCAGAGTAACCAACCATGACAAAATATCTCTTGCAGTTAGCAGCACAGAAAATAGTTCGCAGTTGAACAGCTTCTCTATAGTAAATCTGCTGTTCAAATTCTGTAAGGAAATGTGGTTTAGCTGCTTTTTCTTTCACTCCATTTTTTTATATGACCAAAATACCTGCATAATGCCAAGATGAGAAATTTAAATGAATTAGATTTCAATGGAGAGAAGCATGGAAACATAAATTAGTATTTTTTCCCTTGTAGTTGGTTGATGGTATTTTTTTTTTTTTTCTGGGTGGACTATGTACCTTAGCTTCTTAAAAGGACATTTACTTGGGAACAGGGGATCATTTACCTGGAATACGCTTAAACTTACAAATTTCTTGTGACTTACTTCATAGTAAAACATTATAAATAAATGAGGGCAAATCACATGTTTAAAACTGCAATTATATAAGCTCTGAAAACTTCAAGAGCTGTCTCCCTTCAAAAAATCCTTCAAGGTCTTTGAAATTGAAAATACACTTTCTGAATTTCTCTCCATGACTTTGAGGTAATCAAGGTTTTATTTTAGGAAAAAAAACCCCAAAACTTAAAATGCGGTTTCCTTTGAAAATCTTGTTGTTTTCGCTAAGTAAAACATAAACTGTTTGGCCCAGTCCTGCTGCCGTTGAAGATAATGGCCATACTCTTCTGAACTGATGGGAGCAGGGAGTCTGTCTCTCTAGAAAAAGTGAAAATTGACACTGTGTGTTGCTTTGCATTTAATTCTAGCAGATATTTTTGAACCTGGCTGCATCCAGGAATACAGGACTGGCTTTAAGCTGGAAGATTCTTTTCAGTGTTTTGTTCCTAAAATCAAGAGGACATAGTAGGCAACCAAGTGGTAGGCACTTAAGGTGGTTCTGTTTGTGTTTCATGGAGGAGGGTCATTTTATAACTTCCAAATCTGGTCTTCTATAAATAGCTGGTGTTTTCAGTAGCAAATGCATAGCTCTTTAGCCAGACCTAAGCTTGAATTCATCTCTGCAGTTGATTCCAATGATACCCTGTATGGTGGAGACTCCAAGTTCCTGGCTGAAATCAATAAACTGTGTGAAACAGTGATAGCACAGATCCTGGATCATCTGAAAAACCTTGGAAAAGAAGAGGTATGTTCTTACTCAGCTTGACTCAATATATGCCCAGAATTACTTTGGAGTTGAATAAATGGACTGCCTTCTTGACCAGGCATTGGTCTTTTAGAAAGCTCCAGGAACCTTACAACAAGAGGAAATTAGGTAATTTCACTTGTTTAAAAAGTGAGTCAATCACGTAGGCAGGCTTGATGTAAAAGAGATCATGTAGCAATTATAATACATTTTTAAGATGCAGGCTAAAGTTACCTGCTTAGCTGTATGCTGTACATGGATAGTCTGATAGAACCAACAAGCCGTAGAAGCTATGCTGGTATACTCTCTGGTATCGATTGTGGCATTGCACCAAAGGATGTGATTGTGCTGCAGTACAGAATGGTGATTGCAGAGCAGCATAGTGAGGTTAGAGTTAGCTTTAAATTAACCGGCTTGAATCCTGATGTAGTTTGGTTATGGAAATATGATGCTCAGTGTGGGATAAGTTTTTTTTTTTTTTTTCTTATGAGAGACTTTCTGACTATAATGAGCTCCATGGTGCTGGTATTGCAATTATTGGCCTAAGATAGAGAATTGGAGACGGTGCCACAGTCACTCCTTTGATTGCAGTATAGTTACGCCTAAAATCTGCTCCATGTCCATCCTTCCTGTTGTTTCCTTCTGGCTGTCAACTTTCTCTCTCTATTAAAAAAAACGTATTTTTTTGCCAGCTAAGTTAACAGTAGCCTGAAATGTTCAGTTCTGTAAGGGGCGAAGTGAGAATTCACAGTTAGTCTGTTACTGGGTAAAATGCAATGGAAACCACCTTTAATTGGTTAAAGTTTCAGATCCCAGACACTAGGATGAAGTCAGGAAAGAGGTGCAGAGGGAGGGAAAAGGTGTTTTGGCTGTACCCTGGTTTTCATACAGGGTTATATTTGTTCAATACAAAATAAAGAAAACTCTAGGCAGCTTATTGGATTTCTTGATTGGAGTTCAGAGGCTCTGAGGGGTCAAATATAGCTTAATGGATTGTATGTGAAAGGCAGGTGACTAATGTTTTCGGTATTATTGAAAAAATGAGAACTTACAGTTCTGCTAATGTGCCTGGTTTTTTTTGAGATTGCACCCCTCCACAACTTCCTAATAACCCCATACTAAACTGCTGTATATTGATAGAAAACTTGTAGCTTTTAGACTGAAATGGGAGGGCAGGGGATGATGAATTTGATGGAATTTTTTAGATAGCCTGTTTGTACAGTAGCCTGTAGTGCTTGCCAATACAGAATGTGTTAAGTGATACATACCCGGAGGACACTATACTAAGTTTAGCCTTTTCTCTGCTTTTGCTATCCTGTTTATTCTTCCTTGAGCAGTTGTAGAGATGTAAGATGAATAAATCCTTCGCTCAGATGCCTCTACATCATTGTACACATCACAACAGTGAATCACAGAGTCACTAAGGTTGGAAAAGACGTGTAAGATCATCAAGTCCAACCATCAACCCAACACTACCAAGAGCAGTTCTTTTTCAGAACAGTAACAGCAGAAGAGAATCATTCTTGCACAGCTAAGAATGTCCAAGTGGGTATTGGAAGGAGATTTTTAACAGAGTTTTCAGGACTGTGGGTTGTATATTAAGGATTTTTCACATCTGACTCCTATATGGAGTATGTGGGTGGGAATGTTTGTAGGGCTTGAAATCTGTGGTTTCTGAAAGGCTTTTTTTTTTTTTTTTCCTGCTTTCAAGCTTAATACTTAGAGTAATGAGATCCAGTGTTATTTCACTGAAGCAGTTGTTGCATGGAAAACTGGATTTAAAGATAAGCAGCATGGATATAGGTCCTTGCCCTGCCTTTGCCTCTGTGGCCTTGGATTTACTCCTCTGTCCATCCTTATTTACAAAGGGGGAGCATTTATTTTGCTTTGTTTAGTAAAAGTCCTTGAGAGATTTAGATAAAAATTGTTTTGTAAGAATGATTAGTTTTTTGAGGAAGCTGTTGTTGCTGAGGAAATAGAGGTGATGAGAATATTGTCAGACACCTCCATTTGTGCTAAAGTAGCATCGATCATAAAATCACTGTGGTATTTGGATTGCTCCAGTGCTGGTGACTTTTTATTATTCATCTACTTGGCTGCTCATTTAAATGAACAAGCCTCTGATGATTCTGCATTTTTATTGGTTCATTTCCTTTAAAAGCTATAAAGGAAAATAAATTTTTCTCACAATAAAATGCTTTCACCAAAATGGCAATTTGGATGAGAACAATGCATCTTACGTTAACACAGCGTGGTCTTTTTGCAGTATTAGAGAATGCTTCATTTATGTGACAGTGTTGGAACGGAAATTTTCAGTTCTGGACAGTTCGGTAAAGTTCAAGCTGTTTCTGGTCATGGGAGCATGTATCAGTGAATCCTCTCTGCCTCTGTGCGGGTGGAAGACTAATCTTATGCTCCAGGTTTCTTAGAAATGTAAATATCTTGCCTCTTGCCACTCAGTGATAAATGTCCAGATAGAGTATGTTTTCTTCAAACACAACTTCTGATCCAAAACGTTAGGAGCATGTTGTTGTGTCCTTGGCAGTGCCACATTAGGATGGCAGTCTTCCTGTGTACCATATGATAGATACTGGACTTTTTATAGTAAGTATCAAAAATGGAGTGGTAGAAAGCAATTCCTGGGTATGCTCTTGAGGCTTCTCCTTTCAACACATCTGATTTTTAGTTTTATATAAACTTGTAAAAACTTCGGTTGATTTCACCTGTGTTTGAATACTGAACTAGAAGCAGAGTTGGACATAGTTCTCTGTGTGTGGGTATATTTTAAATTGAGAAGAGGTTGGTGATCCTGAAGAATTTTGTGTCCTTGGCCAAGATTTTCTAAAGGTGGTTAAACATTATGTTCCTCTTTGGGAGGAGGGAGGCAAGAGAACTTACCTGCTGCAGTTTCCAGAAGACACTGCAGGTGGTGGAGCGTGCCTGTTTTGGCACGCTTGCAGCTTGCCTGCTGATGGCTCAGCAAGAGGAGGGGTGCAATAAGGAACTGTGGCTGGTGAGTGCATATCAACTCCACTTCTTTGTCTCAGAGTTGGAGAGTCCTAACTCCCAGATTAATCCTTGTATTACACCATTGTCTCTGGCATGCTGGTGGAGTTTAAAGCTAGAAATAGTTTGATTGGAAACATTGTTTCTGCATGTTTGTAAGATACTTGGTAAATGGTGGAAACCAAAATAAATACAGTAGGATTCTGCTAATGGCCTATGGCAGGATTGCTGAGTATGGCTTTGGAAAGTATGGTCTGGTCCTCCATGAACCACAAGTTCCACGTGGAGCACATCTTTGTTGGATTAATTTTAGAGGGAAATCAAACTGATGTGAGCAGCGCTATGAATATTGAAAGCTTTAAAAATAGATTGAGGACTTCGAAATAGAGATGAACTTACCATAGTGCCAGTGTAGACCTAGTAGTAAAATGTTTCAACCTGCCTTAACTAGGGGTGTGTTACTGCACCCTGAGCCAGCAGAAGCTGTCACTGAGACTCTGAGTACTCTGGAGGGAGGTTCTGGACTGTTCTTTCAAGGATTGAATCAAAAAGAAAGCACTTTCTCTTCTGACCATCTCAGTGTGCTAGAAGAGTGATGAAATAGGGGGTATGTGTCCTCTTGTGTGGTATATGAACTCCCAGCTGCAGCTTAGTTCTTGGTGTTTTCTTTTCTGAAATCATTATTTTCTTTTATTATAAATGAACTTGTATCAGCTGCCATTGGTGCTAGGTCCTTCATTTATCCCATGTTAGGACAGTTGTGTAATGAGAGAGTTGAGAACTTGGTCAGCTCCATGCAGCTTGTGATTTTTCCCAGGGAACTAACAGATGGTAAAAAGTTCCCAAAGGGCCTCACATGAGAGCTTTTAAGGAAAGGCAAGGTTGCCTGTCATGGCTTTCTTTAGGAATATCTAGATATGGGTCACAGGAACGTAACCACCAGCATCACAGTAGTACTGGAATTAATTTCGGGCTAGATATTTGAGGTAATACTAGCAAACAGATGCTATATCATCATGGAGACTCGACCTAGACTGATATATTTAGTACCTTGGAGGAGCCTCACAGCCCATGCTGAGCTCTGTGCTGCCACAGATGGACTGTTAACAAATATCAGAGCCAGTTATTTTAAAGCTGTACATGGGAGCAGCAGCAGGCTAGTTGCACCTTCAGAGGAGCAACGTTATCTAGATGCACAAATGCTTTTCTAACAGAAGTCTCAAGGTGTCCTTATCACATAGATGTCTGTCAAAAGTCACTGAAAGACAGGAATTAGTATTTGAATTGCTAGCCAGAATTTTGTGAAATACAAAGTTACATGGTCCATTGTATGAAAGATCCTGTTTTTTTCTGTTACACTATATGAAATTTGGATGTTGCTCTGCACTTTAGTGGAGGGGCTAGGACACAAGGGGGTCACATTCTGGGATGACGTAGTTTGTTCTTTGTTTCATTGTCATCAGCATTATTCCAAAGATTATGGAAAATGTGCTGCCTAAAAGGCTGGCAATTCTTTTTGGTGTGGGAATTGCTAGTCCCATGATGTATGTGGTTGCCAAATAGCTGAGCTGTTGCTTTCTCCTTGCTGCCTGTGAATACATCCTGTGAGTTGGAGTGCCACCCACAATTCAATCTCAGGTATGTCAGCAGGCTTGGCAGCATGCTGGCATAGATATCTCCCTTGGGTTGGAGGTTGGTGCCATGTTACACAAACATTCCTGTTCGTCATCATGTGAAGCCTTGTCTGACTCTTCTTGTTTGTTTTCAGACATGGTGGGATTTACTGCATATCTGAGCCTGTCTCTCTCTTCACTTTGCATTGTGTAACTGATGACTAGATGCCAAAATCCTGTCTGTTATACCTACCCCAATACAATGAGAGTTAGCGTGCATTTCATTCTTCCAGCTTTTTAATGTGTTTCTAGATCCTTTTTGAAGTACATGTGTTTCAAATTAGTCAAAATGTCATCCTTATTGTAAAGAATGGATTTTGTATTTGTGTTGATACTGCCTGGAAAACCTTGCTAGTTGATATTCAGACTGGAGTATTGCTGCTTTTGCATTCTGCCCAATAATTTAACTGTCACACTTCTTGTGAGGAAACCTCCTAGCAATTCCCAGGAACCTCTTTGAAGTTTGTATTCAGAAGAAGACACACAGGCATTAGATGGTCAATGGGAAGAAAAAAAAATTATAGGTAATATAGGTTATTTTGGTAATGCAGGATACATGGTGATGTGGCAGGATGCCTTGTGAATCATGTGGCCAAACATGGACTAGCTGGCTCCACCCTATATCTGGTTTTCCCTGAAGGATGTTAGTCCTACAAGAGAAATACTACGGCAATATTTAAGCATAACTATTTTCCCTTTTATTGTCTTTTTGAGTTGTATTTCTGCTCTTCATTTTACTACTACTGGACTAGACTGATCAGTTGTATTTCTCTATCTGGTAGGGAATACAGTTCAACACTCCCAAATGGTGGTTGTTGGTTTAGCCTATAAACAGGTTTTGGAGCTATTGGGATGGAAATTGCTAACATAAATAACTGTTACAGGAAGAGCTGTCATCTTGGTAGTTTCATGTAATTAATTTAGTGCTTAGGGAACTTCTCCTGGGGCCTTGAGCAGCTCTGGGCATTGCATATGTATGTGTAAGTGCATGCACACTGTTTCTGATCTGTCAGATTTGTTCTGCATGTACGATCTACTGTGTGGGTCACATACAGTAGCAGTCTGATGCTTCCAGTCTGGGGCATGCTGTGTCCTTTTTTCTAGTTAGCCAATTCTTTAATGGCATGGCTTTCTCCTTTTCCATATTTATCTGGAGGACTGGTAGCTCAGTGTGTGCCATTTCTTTGATTAATAGCATCTGACCTCTCTTCTGCTGGCAGTGAGAAGGGAAATTAATTTACTTTCAGTCCCTTAGGGAAAGGGAGGAGGCTGCATGGCTGCATTGGTATCATGTCAGGAGTGCACAAGTCACAGAGATCACTGCACTCCTCTTACCCCAATCTTTGCCTCATTCTTCCTGTAACTTCGTATCTGAACGCTGTATATTGGCTACCCTAACACGTATTGAGCTGAGAGGGCTGAAGCAAAGTATTAAGTTCATTAATTGAGGTGCTCAGCTGACAGTTTTAACTACTACTCTGCTGCTGTGGTTTCTGCATAAGATGGAGCTATGCTTTTATCAGTGGTCTTTCTTGAGCAAAAAACAAAGGACAGCTGCAGCAAAGCAGTATGAACAAATACTACGTCTCAGATGCATCCAATAATAATTCGTCCTTTTAGCCTTTTAAAACTTACTCTGTTGGAATAGGCAGGATCTGCAATAGCATTTTAATTCTGTTTTCCACTCACCCCAAGTCAGGGTGGTAGCACCCTGTAAGCTTAGTGCAGGATTGTCTGTGCCCCAGAACACCTCCATAGAGGCTGAAGGGCATGGTGCTCCTCCATAGTAGATTACCATGAAACAGGAGTCCTCTTCAGGGTGCCTCCCAGCAATTTTAGGGAAAGTAGCTGCAAATATGGTGCACATATAGTGGTATCACCAACATTTCAGTGAAAGAATAGCAGGGAAAAAACATCTTTGGTTAAATAAATAAAAGTATAATAGACTGCTGGAAAAAGCCTGAAGTTGCATTAATCTAGATTTATGATAGCGGTCTTTCTAAAAAATATATAGCCATGGTGATGTAAGTGCAAGGCTCCTTGGTGTGAGGGTGATTTCTATGCAATTGTAAGGAGTCTTGAGTTAAAAATGTCAGAGCTACATACTGTGCTGTGCCAAAGTGGTATGAAGGAGTCTTGTGTAATTATTTTATTTACAGCAACTTAGGTTGATCCGTGACTATCACTACTTGTTGCATTTTGAATGGAACTTGAGAACTATGCCCGTATTCTTGTGTCTGTAGTTATTGCTGTGTAGTACAGACCGAGTATCTGCTCCTTGCACTTTTCGCCGGGTTCTCTGAACTCTTAGGTTATGCTGGATATTTTGGGATGACTATACGGTAATACAGGAATTCCTTTTTTTTTCATTATAGACCCTAAAGCGACAGAGCCAGTTGGCACTCTCTTTCTTTAACACTATTCTAGCTCATGGGGATCTAAGAAACAACAAATTAAACCAGCTTTCAGTCAATCTTTGGAATCTTGCTCAGAAACATGGCTTTGCTGACACCAAGACTATGGTAAGGAAAACAGATAATGCAGAGAAATTTTAGTTCTTAAGATCTTTTTCAAGTCCTTATTTGGGAAAAGGTAACATTTTCTTGATCTGAATAAACTTAATCTCTTTACAAGTTGCTCTCTTAAAAAAAATAATTAAATAACCTTAAACCCCCCTTATTTTTAAATGCTTCTTAATCAATAAGGAGCTTCTCTTATTTCAAGTGGTCTATATCTTTCTAGCACTTTTAAATGTAATTCACACATTAAGGAAGCTGGAAATGTTGGGTGCTATAACTTTTTCTCAGTACAGAAAACTATCTTTAAGAGAAATACAGCATTTTTATTTAGTGGAGGAACTGCATGGTGGAAGCTTGGAAAGTGGGTATTCTGAGCCTTTAAGAAAGATATACATGATAACGAGCTCTGGAGTAAGAAATGCAAGTGCTCGTGTAGCCAGTGAAATTTAGGGAAAAATCATGAGAGTGTCTATTAAAACACCTTCACATAGATTAAATGTTGGCCTATGAAATGAGAAAAGACAAAGACACTAAAAATCTCAAAATATCTTTCTTTTCATACCCAGGTGAAAACACTAGAATACATCAAGAGGCAAAGCAAGCAACCTGAAATGAGTCACTTCACAGACTTGGCCCTTCGGCTTCCTCTGCAGTCCAGGACTTGATGAATGCGTCTTTTCCAAGGAGTCATCTGTACAGGAGAGCATGTAGCTGAGGCCAAAAATCACTGATCTAAATTTTTGACTGGAGAATTTCAGTGTATTTTTATTTTACTTAGTGTGACAGGTTTACTTGGACACAGGTAAAAAGTAAAACTGTTCTGAGTGCAATAATTTAACCTGAATTTCTGTTTCCAGTTTTACCACTATATTCTTATTTTAAATGCTGATTTAGATTCAGTAAAGGGTATTTTGAACTTCTATTGTTGCAAAAGCCTTTTGAAATCTAATCTGTTGTCATTTTAAGCAACAAAGGAAGAAGATAATCTGCACAGATCAATTCACAGCCTCCAAACTTCATCCCACTTGCAGAATAGTCTTTCTCCTGTGTAGAAAGCAGCATTTCAATATAATAATCCTACTAAGTCATCTTTCTGCTTTGGGATGCTGCCAACGTTTGTTTGGTCAGTTCCAGTAAAACAGAAAAATGGCCGAGGTGTTACTGTTCTAATTTTTACAATACATTTTCACAGACATGTTTATGCTTTCATTTTAGTTCAATGGTGTTTTGTAAAATGGAAGGAGTCTTTTTAAGTGCTGTCTGCAAAGGAAAATGGAAATGTATGCAAAGTACTCCATATTCGCAAAGTACACTGTATCACTGAATAAAACAATTTGCAGTTCATCTGTTTGTTCTGGGGGAGTTTCTTTGCGTATACAAATTTATCCCCTTACCCTTGTGGAATTTAGTTACATGTACTGCTGCTACTACACCTAATAAATTTCATTCTCAACACTTCTGTCCCACAGTAAGGAACCACGTTGAAACCTTGTATCTATTTCTGCTTTTGCTTAGTGGTAAGTATTTTAATGAGCTAAATCCTTATATGGCTATTAAGATATATTTTTGCATAAAAATGTTTTATTCTGTTAAGGCTAAACAAGTAATCAGTTTTGCTAGAACCATATATTTAAGGAGTTAGCAAGCTTATAATAAATACCACCCAAATTACTAAACCATTCTTGTTGCAGGTTTTTCATCTCCTCAGTGGTTATTGAAGCAGGGTACGTCTAAAATAGGTATTTTGTGTTAAGGTTGTAAAGAACTGAACTAGGACCCTTTGGTACAGACTATGTATGTAAGTTGAGCAAAACTGCAAGAATACAAGACAATTATGAAGTGGTATCAACTTGATACAGAACCTTTCCAACCTTCAGTACATAGCTATTTTAATTATACTGACTTTCCTTAAATAATTCTGTATAAAGCACACATAGATAATGAAATGATAGTACTGCGTATGTTATCATGTCCCACTTTAATTTAGCTTTCCTTTTTGCTGCAGCTGCATAAAACAACTCTCAACAGCAGGTAGATGATTCTTCCTGTTGGGCTTGGAAACATAAACCATGAACTGGGTAAGTGGGATTAAACTCTGAGCTCTCTAGACCCCCAAGTGGGTGACACTGAGCAGCTGTGGTATGGCAGAAATTGCCCTCCAGGGGCAAATGTACTGCTCTAAACCCAGTGTAGAGTTGTTCCAGATTCTGTAAAACGGAAACTATTACAGCAGGCTTACAAATGTCCCAACTGTTCCTCTTCCCCATACAGGCACCAATTTTTGTCTGTTGTCTTTTAAGCGTAGTATAACTTTGGTTTCTTTATTGATGCAAGACTGCCATGAGAAATGCTTTCAAATGTTTTACTACGGTTTTTATTAGTGCAAAAATAGCTTAACGACAGGCAGAAAGCTCTGGTTAGTTATCAGAAGCAAACTCTAAACATCTAGCTTAGAAGCTAACATAGCCACTCTAATAAACTGCTTTTGGCTTACTTCCATGTTAGAGCAAAATTAATTTTAGTTAAAGCACTCTACTAATTATAGACCTCCTCTTTCTTCGGTATATAGCAAATATACAGGCCAGACCAAGTTTGACTGCTTGAAAAAAGCTGAGTGTTTTCCCCAGGTATGTGTCTTGTTTTTCAAACTATGACATTTTCATGTGCACAGTATTATCGAGAGCAAGGTGCCAGGCCATCCACAAAGCTATAGTCAAGCAACACACTGGTATACATTATGCAATTCTAATTGGGAAAACAGTCCTTATCAAAAGGCAAGGCTAGGACTAGTATCACATTCAGCGTCTTTGTCAGTGGCAGTGCAAGACCAGTCACTACCCATCCAAGATTGGCTCTGCAGCAGAAAGCTGTACATGCTGTCCCTCTCCTCCTAAATGAAGTCACTGGTTGACATTTTCCTACTTCTTCATTTTAACTCATTCTTTTGCCTGGCAAGTAGCTGAGGGCCTGAATTCAGCACTTGTCTTAAATCAGAAGAGAAAACAGAACCTTTACTACCTGAATTTAAGTAAAGCAACAGCTGAAGCATAGAAGGGCTGCCTGAAGCCAGTCACTGAGCTTTGAGAGCACTGGTGCAAAACAGGCTCACCCTGAGGTAGCGGTGGTTTTAAAGGACACTTTAAAGGAGATGGTTTCCTCAAAGACAAGTTCAGACCCTGCAGGAAGTGGCTCAGCATCTCCCTCTTCCCAGGTATGGGAATGGATTCATGGCAACCCCTTAAGCTGAAGCTTCTGCATAATTTTCACTTCCCCTCAGGAGTTGCCCAAAATGCATTGGAACCAACTGCTGTTTTGTTAAGTGTGTTTTCTGCTGGAGGCAGCTGCTTTCAGGTACAGTTGTCCACTGGAAGACTATTGTGGAAAGTGAGGTTGCCTTAAAAGGGCAAGAAATGTAGTAGTTCCGTTGGCATGATCTTATCAAAAAGGATAGGTAATTCAGCAGAAAAAACAATGAGCTGGGTAAGTAGAAATAGTAACCTAATTTGGGGGGGCTGGGATTCCCCTGCAAGTTGGCCACTATCACACTAGAGCAGGCATGGACATAAGAGATGGTCCCCGCCTTCTGCTTAAGAATCAGAGCTACACTAAAACTTAACAATGCTGTCTCCTATAACAAATGGCACAGCCAGTAATAAAGTATGTGCCAGTGTTTCACTCTTTGTGTAACTTCAAGCAAGACACTGATAGACTGCTTTGGACCCTTGAATTCTGAACACAGCATACACAAATGCAGTCTCGTATTTTGTACTCTTATTAAAAAGCCAGTGAAAGCGCAAGCTGTCTGAAAATCCAAAGGTTAGAAATTTCATTCAGATTGACATATAATGAATCCAATAAGCACATTATGAAAATTACCTTGCTTTCTATAATTTAGGAAGTCTAGATCTGCCTATTTGGTAGTGCTATCCAGAAAGCGTTTACCTTTCAAGCTGCTGCTTGAAAATCCAACTACCAGAGCACAGTTAAAATATAGAGGATGTTCAACACTACTCATTATTATAATGAAGATTCATTATTATATTGAAGAAACTACTTTAAGTCTCCCCTCATCAAATTTGTAGGCATACCAGTAGTGTTTCTTCAAAGTAAAATGCCATCACTTTGTACCACTCACTGAGTGTAAAAATGTGAAGATTTCACAGAACACTAAAATCCTTTTGAATCTCTAAGATGTAGCTAAAAATAAGTTTATGAAATCAGCATTTAAAAAAAATTTACTAAGTTTCAACTTGTTGTAGGCATTGCCCACATATCTTCAATCTTTGAAGGAGGCTGTCTCTTGCCTTGTAGAAAACATTGTAAAGGTTTCAAAAAGCTACTGTTTAGCTGAAGTGAGGACCCAGCTCCACATAATCTAGTGTATGCAGTTGAAAACTTGTACTAAAAGCACCTCATAAATTTCTTAAACATTTTGTATTTTACTTCAAGTAAAAAGATGTGGAAAGTGAAAAGAAATTTGCCTGTTGAATTTTCATTCCTTTTATTACTTCAGAGTTTTAATCTTCAAATTTTATAGATCTAGATGTGTATTTGTCTATGTATACTTTTTTGTTGGCAGCAGGTTGAAATCCAAGACCAATTCCTCTGTGTTGCTTCAAGTCCATTGCTTTATCGAATTCCATCTTCAGAGCCTGCTGTAACTTCTCCTCCCCTTCCCTATTCAGAGCCATGTTCTGTTTGTTTGTAGTAGCTGAGAGATTTTGGATAGGCACAGAGCCCTTTTTAAAGCCACCCATGAGTCTAAAAAACTTCATTTCTTCTTCAGAACTTTGAAAAGTAGCTGTACTCCACTGGCCGAACTTTGTATCCTGTGAAGCAAAACAAGGTTAACACTAAAATTAAATAATACCAAGACCAAGGAAGACAATTTCTGGCTGTGTACCGTGAGAACAGAACCAGCAACAAAAACCTGACAGGCTTGACAAAGCTGGGAAGCAGTCGTTCCACGGGTAGTACCTCTCGAAGGACATGATAAAAGAATGACATAACCCTGCATGAGTGCACGTTCATTAGCATTTCAGTTCATTTAACATGGAGACAGGGTTTAATGCACTTTCAGAATCTCCTTTCTCTCTGTCTTTAGGAATCTTGACTTTTCTGCTCTCTGGATAATATTTACCTAGCTCAAAGAGCCAGACAGTGCCCAATCATTTCTCTTATTCTAAGAAAATTGTCAGACTTAATCCTCTTTCTCTTTCACTCTGTCACTTCATACAGTTATCTTCTCATTTTCCTACTGCCTAGTTAGGTAGCTGTTGTTTTCAGCAGTGTTTTGTTATGTTAGTTTTGGAGACAGTGTTCAGTCTAGCTCATATGCTTTATGCATTCTCATCCCACTAATTACCACTAATATTGCAAGGGTGTGAAAACTGAGGGCATACCCTTATCCAACAGGACTAAATATAGTACTCTTAAAGCCTGCCTTCCCTCGCAGTTTGCCATTCCTTAACTCTGCCTTTCACTGTATTCTTTGAACTAGGTCACTCCTTCAGGATTTTTTTGTCTGCAGATACTGACTCCTTTACTCCAAATAAAATCAGAATTCAACCATTTGCGGATAACCCAAAATACATCATATGATTTACAAAGTTTATGAACTTTTGGCTTACCTAAGAACAGGCTTCGTTATTGAAGGATCTTATTTGACTCCTGAGCTATAGTTAGGAGCTATGCAGTCATTTATAACTATTTTTGGCAGGACTGCTACTCCCAATTTTTTCTTTAAAATTGAGGGTGATATTAAATGGAAGGATGTTTGATCATTAATTAAACAGACTGAGCTGGCTACATCAAAGGAAAAAATGTAAATTTAGTAGTGTGTTTATGTAAGCCTGAAATCCTTCCAAATGAACAGTTGTAGCTTGCATGAAACAGTCATCCTCCACTAGACAGCCAACATGACACACAGCACACAAGACAATATTGCAGGCAAGCTGTAGCAGGTTTTTTAATTTAAAAAAAATGTAAGGCTGGAGTATCATTCACTATCACGGACCAGAATACCTGCTATTAAAAGAAAGCTATCCATAATACTTTAGTATTTTTACCATGCTCAAAGACAAGTTGCTGTATAAGCCCACGTCTGTGACACAGACGCATACACACATACACATACATGTATGTCCTCCCTTTGGAATGGGAGACATCTGCACAGATGCAAAAATAATTATGGCTTGTCAACCCCTGTAATTTTTTTAAGTGAATTGCTGGCAGGCACTACACACAGCTTTTGCTGCAGCATTTCCAGCTTACTCTTTGTGAAGCTGATGAATTAGTTTTCATATCTTCTATTCTTCTGCATACTACTAAACAGAAACAGATCAGCACCAAAGAACTGAGATCCCCTGCCAAGGATGTAATTTTTCTCAACGACTTCAGAGACTACTAAGGTCGTTGCAGTTCCAGAGCTATTGCAGTCTGTCTCCCACTATGTAAAAACCTACAGAAGTTGTTTCTGACATTTGTTTAAAGGTATATTCCAACTTTCTAGGCATACTGGCAGTCTTGCAAAACAACTAAGAATCCTGAATTACTAGTAAAGCTTTCTCACCTCCTGAATCTTGTTACCCCTGCTAAATGCTACTGCAACAGTTTCCACTACTGTACTGTAAACCTGTCAGGAGGCAGGCTGAGTAGGATGCAAAAGCAAAAAATAAAGAATCATCTTTCAGAGGGGTGGAGGAATGATGTAGGAGTTAGGAGAGGACTGACTGTAAATATCACACATATGCATTATCAGTTGTCATCCCTTTTACCTTTCCATGTGCACCTGTTTCTGAATGTCTGCAAAGTCTTCCAGATAACAATTCAAATACAATTTGCTGACTGCTATATCCACAGCCTAGAATTATTTATATTTCACAGTAAGCAGAAAATGCTTCTGTAGCAATTTGTTGTGGCTCATTCTCCAGAGGAACCAGAGAAAATGTTGCTTTTGAGGACTGATGATGGGAATTACAATGCCAACTGCTATTGGAGTTCACTGGTCAGCTCCCAGACTCTCTTGGGATTGTACTAATTTTTTCTGTAGCATGGCCTTAAATTTACAGTCAGAAGGAAGACTGTTGTGCCAAACCATGTACCTGAGCCACATACAAAAAAAGAGTGCAGTGCTTTTTTCAGGAACTTGCTCTGAGAACACAGTACTTCCATCAAATCAAGGTCTAAATTCATACATACCCATTCCACTTTGGGACTGAAAACCTTAGTTTTGCCAGATTCTCTATCAATTTCTTCTTGCAGAGCCTGCCGCCTCACCTAGCATGCAGAAAAAACAGAACAAAACACTATCTTCTGTGTTTTAAATGACAGTTAATTTAAGTCACAGTAAAAAGCTAAGGGAAGAATAAAATAATTAGTTATCTTCAGAATTTTGCAAGGATAATTAAAAAGTTGCATGTGATCGTTTTACACACTCAACTTGAGAACTATGATTTTTCCAGGAGTATTTTAAATGAACATTTTGCTGTATCAGATATGTTTAATCTTCTAACTGCAGGTAACAGCTACACTGAAACTGCCAACATTGAAGAGAAACAAAGAAACCTGTATTTAACCTAATAAGCTACTTAGAAGCTTCTGACGTTGACTGGAGCTGTACATTTTGGACTTAACTCATGGAAGGTAAAGCATATTTTAAGCAGAGCTCTATTTAGAGAAATCTTGGCATAGATGAGCAACAAAGCAGGTTTTTTTGTTACAAATTCTATGCATACCTTAAATGCTGACTTGCTTTAAGTCTTACACAGTTAAGACAAAGCATACCTTGTCTATGTTAACTTCATCACAGTTTCCTTTTTTTTCCTGCACAATAGTTACATCATCCACATGTTCCTGTAAAACAGGAGAAAGCTTGTACGAATATTTTTATCCATTCTGGTTAATTAGAATTTACACAGCTCTGACCACAAAAGTAGTAAAAACACTAACCAATTCAGCAGTACTATTTTGGGGCAAGAAGAAATAGTCGGATCTAAGCTGGAAGTGCCAATTAAACCTGTGCATTTCTTTGGAGACACTTTCTCCCCAAGGCTTGCACAACAGAAATTTGAAGAAATATTATGCTTTTTTAACAAAGAGAATAAGGGATTTTTTTTTTTTTTTTTTTTTTTAATTCACACATTAAAATGGACCTGCGAACATCATTGGCACATACAGTAACGTTTGCAGGCAGGGTCATTTCAAATTGAACAGTTTCATAAAAGTTTTAAATTTATACTTGAAATGAGGGACAGAAAGAGTGAAAGTAAAAAAAATAGAAATTTAAAAAATTGTAAGATAATGTCCCCTCTGAATGCACAGGACAAGCTTGAAGCATGTTGATCCCACTAGCCACTTAAAAAACCCAACCAAACAAAAAAAACCAATCAAGAAGCAGCTGCATTTTGCTCAGTCTTGTACAAATGCAGAGTAGATGATGGTCTCCAAGGAGCTTCCAGTCTGGAAAGAGCGTGACACGTACATAAAGTGTCTCCTATAATGGCAGCAAACAGCACATTAGTTCCACATTTCAGAGCAGGGAACAGGGAGCTGATGTGAAGAGACAGAGCAGCTATGGCAGGAATCGATGGGCAGGAGGTAAATCAGCAGTAGAGTCCACAAGCAGCCAGATACTGATAACTCTTCCACAAAGCACAGCCCTTCAGCAGCTTTTGCTCCCATTGACTGGCGTTTCTAGATCATTGCCTTCAGCCTTTCTTTTCCAAGTTTGTAATAAGGACAAGAGTTTTGGGTATCCAGTGAAACAGGGTAAGTAATAAGTCCAGGATAGTGGTAAATTAGAGCCATAAGCTTTAGACCAGCCTGGAAAAGGTGGCCAAAGGGAAGATCTATTAATACAGCTAACATAATAATCCAAGCATGAAATAGCCAGGGACCACTAAGACAAGGAAAAGATTTGTAACGTACTTCTGTCAGCAGAAGCTACTGTTACTTTTTTAAGGGTTTACAGTTTTATTTAAAGCCATGAATGATTTACCTCGTTTTCCAAAGCTACCTTTTATACATCGATTTCACACACACACAAGTACATGCACCTTTAAGAATACTGTCTGCAATAAGGAGAGCTCATTCTCTTGGATGAAAAGAAAAAAACAAAACAAAAAAAACCCACCCCCAATTTACTTCTAGATGGCCTGGTACTGTCTTTTCAGATCTATTAAAACAAGCAGGAAAACTGTTGTGACAGGATTCTGCAAACAGCTGCAACATTTTTTTTTTCAGCTGGAAGGTTAAGTGGCAGACAAGGAAAGAGGAAGGGTGCACCCCCATCCCTGCTAATTCACAGCATGTCGCTGACCTGCTGAAGGCTACTGCATGGCAAAAATTACCCACTCTGGAGGTGTGGCAATCTTCCCTCAAGTTCATGGAAGACGAGCCCATTCACACATGGTAGGATTATGCTATCTGTAGGCAAACAATTTCAAAGAAGTAAACTGAGCCCTCACTCTTCCTCACTCTGCCCAAGTTGACTGTAATGGCATCCAATAGGAAAAGTATCAGTCATCAATATCAAGTGGGTATCACTCCACATCATTGTCTTTGAAAACTTACTCTTTTACTTGCTGCACAAGCCCAACAGAGGATTTTTTCAAGGCATGCAGCAGTGTGCGTGACACACTGTAGGCCAGAAAATGGCTCAGACTATGGCACAGTAAATGCAAGACCGATGTTACCAGCCATTTATTACAGCAGTGTCTTTTGGTCTGGCAGGAGCTAGATTTCTCTAGAACAGGTTTACCCAGACTTCACAATCTTCAGAAGAATTTCTCTGAAGTACTTTTTATTATTAAAGGACAGAGCTGAATATAGGAAAGAGAAACAAAACATGCATCACCCTACACCCTTCTCCTCAATTGTTGGCAAGGTATTTGCTGTGTTTTCCATTGTAAATGGTCACACAAGTTTACTTGTCATTGTTAGGCTTATCTTGCCTCCACAGAATGTGAGCAGCTGCAAGAATCCAAATAATGTCTAACAGTCTCAAAAAGGCAATGTCAATTTAATTAGAAAATATATCCCAGCAATAAAACCACCTTGTCCTTTGAAAGGTCAGAAGGAGAAACCTAAGTAAAAAGCCCCAAACATCTGCTCCCCTAATGACTGATAAACATACACACTCCCAACACAAACCTTTGTGGAAAAAGCCTGTATCTAGGTCTCCATGAAGGACAAAGAACGTGCTTATATAAATCTGTATTTAATTACTAGCACTAGACCCCAGAAAGCTGCCAGGTTTCCACAGAACATGAAGAAGCTGCATATATGAGTGCATAATAAAGCAAAGCACACCATGAAGTGTACTTGAGAGGCAGCTAGCGCTATGGCCCACTCTATCCCTAGTTTACAAAAATCTTCAATGATGTTTTATTATCTAGTGCTTGACTTTTAAACAAGCCAAGCATTCAAAGTTCTTGATAAAAGCAACTGGAGTGCAGTTTCCCATTACCTATGAAAATAAAAACAAGCTCCTAATGACTTGCAATGAGCTGTTTTCAAAGTTGTTTAAGCAGCTAAAAATACAGATAGATATCTACTGAACTTCTGAGCATCTCACAGCTTAATTCCCAATGATGACAACAGAGGTTAAGCACGTAGGTACTAACTTTAAGCACTTAAATAGCTTTAAAATATGACCCTAATCAGATAAAAAAAGAAGAAAGTTAAAAGTTAAAGCAATAAAACCAGATCTTAATATTCTTAATTTTTGGAAAAAAAAAATAAAGAAGAAACCTCTCTATTTCAAATCTTTCATCAGTTCCTCTCCATGTTTGTTTCACCTCAGAAATGGCAGTACTGCAAGGCTCTGAGATGGGATTTCCTTTAACAGTCAGTCTGGATACAATTCCAGTTACCTTCAGTTATAATTTACGCAGCTCTTGTATCTATTTATTTTCTTGCATAGATTTATTTTTTTAATTAAGAATTTGTGTTTAGGTTATTCTCTAGTATTTTTCTATCAGAATTTATACATCAATGCTATAGGCCTAGTCTACACTTAGGATTCTTAGGATTTTCTCTGAAGTTTTTTCCAAGTTAGACAACAGGTTTTGGCTAAATTTCCCCCTTGTTGCCAATACTACACAATTCCAGCAGCAACAGCAGCAAAAGCTTAAGGAAAAGTCCAATGAACACAGTTAGAGGCACTCAAGTTACCAAAGTTACCAACCTGCTCAGGTTAAATGACATGGTATTAAAATCCTGCTTTATAGGAGTGTTGCCACTTTGCTAAGAGCAACTGCAAGAGGGATAGAACAACATTTATGACTGTACATACTAGTTTTCTTTTTGTGCCAATACTTGTCATATTTACATTTTCACAATTGAAATGCTACATGACTACAGCAGTAGGAATTAAAAAATACTTTCCCGTGTTTCACATCTATCACGTGCTGAAATCAATAGATCAGCTGATCCTGCTTCTCAAAAGCCAGAGGAGGCCCCTATTGACTTAAACGTAACCCAAGGGTCTGAACAGGCAGAACAGCCTGCAAAATAGGAAAATGTCTACCTAAAAAGCTTTCCATTACTTAGCAGGAGGGTGCTAAGAGACACCGTCTTCTTTACAACTTACCAGTGCTTCATTTCCCATGTCTTCTCTTTTGATCTTTTTCTTTTTTGTATTTGCTTTTGAACCTGGTTCTTCAGCGAAGTCCTGTGGTACTTCTTTTTTTCTTTTTTTCCTTTTTCTGTCACAGAGCATATGATTACTATTGCATAATACCCTATCTACAGTGTCCCCTGTGACACATTCAGCTCGCTGCATTTTGCTCACTTTGTTGTTTTTACTGCTTTCTAGTTGTGTTATTTTTTGGCCTTTAGATGCATTGCCATTGCTTAAAAAAACTTTTGAATATGTTGTTTCCTCCTCCTCCTCCTCTTTCTGAGTCTTCTTTTTCTTTTTCTTCTGGATTACTTCATTATTATACTTGATATTCTCCCTGCATGTTTTTCCAGGAAGCTCTTTTTCCTCAGACTCAACTTCTTGCTGTGCAGGGAGATGCTTATCAGGAACTCCATGACTGTGGTCTTGATCATCTTCACATATTAAGGAAGAAACATCTTTGCTTTTCTTCTTCTTCCTCTTGGTCTCCCTGATACTTCCAGAGTTAGTAGTGTCCTCTTCCTCTCTATTTGTGAATGTAATTTCCTGGAAGTTCTTTCTTTGCCTTTTTCTGAAGTCACTTAATGCAATGGGCCTGTCAGGAACTCCACAGATGTTGTCCTGATTATCTGTTAGGGATAAAAAGGAGTCAGACTTATCTTTCTTCTTCTTCCTCTTCTTTCTTCTCACATAACTCTCGCCATCATTCTGGATAATATCTGTTCCATGGTTTTCACCAGTAAAAGCTTTTTCTTGTGACATGTATTTGTGTGGTTTTTTACGAACTTTTTCAGACTGTTTACGTTCACCGTCTTGGATGTCCTCTAATGAAAAAGAAAAAAAGCCTTTCTTCTTTCTTTTCTTAGTTACTTCACCATCCAATTCCAAATTCAAAGCAGTATTCTTTCTGCTTTTTTTAAAAGCAAATTCATTTTCCTTAGTACCGTCTGTATGATGATTTGAAAGCTCCACATCACTACTCTGATTATTCTCCAATGATAAGGAGGAATGACATTGGACTTTTTTTTTCTTTTTGAGAATTTTAATTGTTTCTGATTCTTCTTGAGGTTCTGAATGCAGATGGCCTTCTACATTCACAAAACTTTCTGAATGTGCTTCTTTCAGTAATTCTGTGTCAGCTTTCTTTTTCTTGTTTTTCTTCTTTTTTTTCAGTTCTAATTGGTCTAAACATTCATCTTCTTTTAAATTTTCCTTTTTCCTTACCTTTGTTTTTGTCTCAAGCTGGTCATAATCCTCAATTTTAATGACAGTTTGAACATCTTTTTCAACTTTAATAATAGTCTGGCTCCTACTACTTTTCACCTTTTTCTTTTTCTGTATAGGTTCCTCATGAACTTCTTTTTTCTTCATTATCATTCTAAAAATGAAATGAAGGTGTTAGTGCATTGCTTCAACAAAATGACACAAGTCCTAGCCTATTTGGTCTTCCATTATTCTGAAACCATTCCGTATCTCTCATTGTCCCTGGCACTCTTTTTCCAATTTCACATGCTGCCTTCCATGACGGAGGGAAGCAGAACTGCATGCAGCACTGAAAATACAGTCTACTGGAGTGATCAAGGGGTGATTTTTTGTCTGGTTCTGTAGTGCTGTCCTAGTTAGTTTGTAACTTTCTATTTGTCTTTTTGACAACTGCCGAGCACGACATTTTCACAGAAATATCTACCCTCTAAAAATCCTGCCTAAATGACAAAACATATATGCATATATAAAATAGTAAGTACAGCTAAGGTGTTTTTTCACACATGTATGACTTTTCACTTATTTAACATTGAACTTCACTTTATTGCCCACTTGGCATTACAAGATCCTCTCAAGGCACCTTAGTCATTACCTTGATTTTGCTTCTGTTTTGTGATTTCTTCTCCTTGCTATCCCTGTCCTTTCTTGGGACATTTATGCCTCTGAGCAGGTTACAGCAGAGAAGCCATTGGTACCCACCTGGTGACACTCTCTGCCTTTGCTGAGAAACCTATTTATTCCTACTTGGTTTCCCGTCTTTTAATCACTAACGAATCCACAGGATTTCCTTACATGCCTCCCGTCAGGCACCCTGTCAAAATCCTTTAAAAAGAATCTAAGTATACCATAGTATACCCATACCTCTGACCCACACGCAGGTCAGGGCTTTCAAATAAAGCCAGCAGACGCCTGCGACTGCCGCTGTCGCTGCTGCTGCCAGCCTGTGCTCCCCGGGAGCAGGCCTGACAGGAGCAGGGCTGACAGGAGCAGGCCTGACAGGCCCGGGGCTGCCCAGCCCTCTCCACGGGCAACCCCTCCGCCCCGGGAAGGAGCCGGACCCGCCGAGGGATCCCGAATTCAGGGGACCCACCCAGCTCCACTCTGCGAGGCCAGGCAGAGTCACCCCACACCCCGCTCCGGTTCCTCCCCCGTTAGATGGAAGGAGCGGAACGCGGCGGCTGCGCCCCGTTACCGCCCCGCACGGACACCGCCCGGCTCGGCCCCAGCAGCCCCCCGCGAGCGGCGGCCGCCGGGGTGGGAGCTCCGGGAGCGCCTCCGCCGGGGAGGCCGCGGCCTGAGGCAGCCCGTCTCCTCAGGCCGCACCGCCGCCGCTTACCTGCCGCGGCCCACGTGCAGCGCCCGCCGACCCGGAAGGGGAACGCGGCCGCGCCCGCCCCGCGACGGGGACTGGCGGAACGGTTGCCGCGGCAACGCGGCGCGGCATGGCGGCGGGCGGGCGGCCGCCGGGCCTCTGGGAGCGGGTGTGCGCAGGTGGGAGCGCCGGCCCCGCCGCTGCCGGGGCTGCCGGCCTCCCGGCCGGCCTCGGCCCTAAGCGGGCTGCGGGCCCTGTGAGGGCGGCCACGGCTCTGCAGCCCCGCGGGGAGAGGCCCCTGGAAGGGCCGCTGGCGCCGTCCCTCGCCGCCTCGGTCAGGCGGGGCTCTTCAGCGCCGCTCCCCGCTGCTGCCCGGGCCGCGGCAGCTGGCGTTGGGGTGCTCCTTCCCATGCCAGCGCTGTGGAGCCGGGGAGCAAAGCCGGCCCTGCGGAGGCCTTGGCTGTACCTGCCTCGAGAAGGGTGCAAAAAAACCGCCCTGCTCACCACTGAGAGCAAGTCCAAAAGCGTTTCTGCTCCTGAGCATCACCTTACTTCTTCTTGTTGTTGTCTTCTGACAGAAACATACCTTTGTGTGTGTTTCTGTAACATGCTTACAGTAGGGCCAAAAGCATCCAGCTTATTGCAATAGTGTCATGGCTTCTGGTTTACCGTGCAGTAATCTGCGTGGATCCAGCTTTGGGGGTTATCCTGGTGATGGAGTTAGATTATTGCCTTGGGAAAGCAGAGAGGTGACAATGTTGTTGCTATTATGCAAGTTCAATGAATACAAAACTTCTGTTATCAAAGTTCAATTCTAATAGCAAAAGTCTTGGTCTTTTCCTAAAATCTGAGAGCACTGAGACTGGTCGGGAAGCTGAGAGACCAGCACCATAGTACTGTGGAGCCCAAATGGGGTTCTCCTCACTTAGTACTTTATAATGCCTTAAAGTAGGTATCTTGTGTTAAAACAGCCATTTTTAATGTAGGAATACAGTTGCTTATTCTAATGTGACTCAGCTGAAGCATCTGTAGTCTACATGGAAGTAGTGATGCCAGTAAATCTCCTAGTTACAATGGTAGAGTGGTAAGCCTGCTGGGTTTGGCTGTAAGAATTTTCTGTATTGTGTAATCTGTAAGGTTTTTTTCATATCAGGTCCATTGTCCTCCTCCTTTATTTTTCTTATCCTGATTCACTCAATAACCTATGTGGGTCACGTACTGCTTTTGCCTTTTTTTTTTTTTTTGAAAGTGGAGACAGTAATACTTAGCAGTGTCTTGGCGATTTAATTGCTTATAGGGAAATTGAGGTTGAAAAGCGCTGTTATATACAAGTAAAAACAATGGTTAATTCCATGCAAGCATCTGCTTTTTAATTACATTAAAGTATTTTAAATTATTATTTTGATTAAAAATCTTTCTCACAATAAAGTGTTCTTTTATCACTGAGAACCTTGAACTTGACTCAAAGCCAAGACAAGAGGCTCTAAAGTTCTCACTTGTTTTAAAACATTATGTTTCATGTTAAACAAATATTTGTTGTATGCTAATTTTTATTGTTTCAAACCAGAATAAGTACCTTTAGAAAGTAATGTTTGTTTAGGAGAAAAATAAATGTGTTTTTAAAGTCTTCTGGATAAATGTTGTACTACTTTTTACTTTTAGAGTATGGAGCAGAACAACCTCAAATTCCAGATGTTCCTGAATCAAAACATGGATCT
This sequence comes from Gavia stellata, assembly GCF_030936135.1. Lineage (NCBI taxonomy): Eukaryota > Metazoa > Chordata > Aves > Gaviiformes > Gaviidae > Gavia > Gavia stellata. The sequence continues at coordinate 9,705,245 of NC_082611.1, read as the reverse complement.
GTGAGTATAATTCAAGTAAAAGATCTGCATAGGGCTGGTTTTAAAAGAATTTAAGTAACTAAATGGGAAAATTAGGTACCCACAGAGTAGACTCATTCATAAAATGAAAACAAAACTACATTTTGCAAACAACTTTTGTGCATCAACAAATGTAATATTCCAAATCATTGCTTTTATTTAAAGCAACTTGGGTAGTGCTATCCTAAAATTAGATTACCAGCTGTGTTTGGTTTGTACATCTTGCTGTCTTTTTGCTGCCACTGTCTGCTTCACAGGCAGGACTCTGAAGTGTTCAAGGATCTCCTTTGGGTGGTGTTGCAAGCAGATGGAGTACTGAAATATGCAGGAGAGGGGAGCAATCGCAGCGAAGGAGTTATGCCTCAATTTTACAAATGTGATAAGTCACTTAGATGTGGCCATTGAAATTGGTGGAATTAAACCTGATCAAAGTTGTTTGAAGTCTAATTTTGACCAAATAAATTCAGTCTAGGGAGATTTTTTTGGCAAACATAAAAAACTAAGAAGGACAAACCACTTTAAATCTTTGTCCTCAGAAGTTCTAGGAGCAGCAAAATTAATTATTTTGGGCATCACATACAGAGTTAACTTCCATTCAAATTAGGCATTTTGTAGACATTTTATTATTCTGTATTTAGGTCACTTTGTTATTTTTGAAACTATTTTAAGACGTTGTAGTTTAAATTGTCTGACAGTTGGTCTGTTTAGACCTATCCTCTTTTCCCAAATGAAACTGGCTTCATTACAGGCTGTTATTAAATTTGAGGGGCGAACTAATGCTTGGGGCATTAGTCTGGGCATAATATATTGATATATTTCAGCATCAAAATGAAATAATATACCTTTTATGTTGACGCACTTTAATTTCCAAAAGGATCTTTTTTGAATCTTGCATATATTAAAAAGGAGTCTATCTGCGGTCACTGACATGCAGTATATTCTAAGTGTAGTGGCCTGATCTTGCCACCTGCTTTTCAGTAGCTCATAAATCCAACTGAATTTTAAAGTGAAACTGTTCAGATGACATAGTTGTCATAACATGTTTTCATAGCAAACTGTAATGGTGGTGCATTCTTGGGGATAATAGGAGGTATCTGCCTTTCTATAACTGGTGTAGCTCAGTGTCTCTTAGGATTATTCTGCTGGCTCACTGTAACAGTTCCTGCACTCCTAAAAACCATATGTTAAATTGTGGACTGTCTTCTTTCCTGGTATCCATAATTGTTTCTATATGGGGAACCTTAAGACTTGGATTTGCATCTGCTCTGAATTTGTCTGTTTGTGCTTTGTTTAGGAGTTTATTTTCTTTAAGAGGTGAGTGTCAGGACTTCTGAACAATGCAGAAACAAATATATAAGCTTCTGAGTGGAAAAATACTTATTCAGAAGCTTCTGAGTGGAAAAATACTTATTCAGAAAATGTTGCCCATTTTAATTTTCAAAGAATTACTATTTCTTACAATGGCTAAAATGTTTTTAAAATTGTGATAACACACCATATTCTCTTAAAAGCAGTCATATACCTTCTGTTAGGTTTGAATGTTTTTATTGTGCTGGAAATTGCAGACTTTTTAAAAGTTTAATTCTTTCTTTTAAGGTACTCAGAAAATACTGAAATAGTTTAATATTTAAATTAGAAATTATAATTCCATATTTCTTAAACTGACCTTACAATTTTTCGTGTTGAATTGGCTTCTATATTTTTTTACAGTCTGACTGGGGTATTTATATAGGTTACATTTATCTTGAACAGGTGTGTTTGGAAGCAGGAATATTGCAGCCATTACGTATGGAACAATTTTATTCAGCCCCTCCAGCTGATACTGTTGTCCAACAGTTGCTTCCCATAGCCGAGGCAGGCCCCTTTCCAGAACCACCTGATCCAAAAACATGTAAGTAGGAGTATACTGTCTTGAACCCTGCTATGATTATTTTTCTTGCATTTGGCAAGGGTTTGTCATTTGTTGAATTTAAAGTGTTAACAGCTACAACACCTTTTCTTAAAAGGAATTTGCATGACCAGTCCCCTGGGCTGTAAGCAGGGAGCCAGCTTGGGCACTTGGTCAATGGAATAAAGCTCAAATGGTGCATTACAAATCAGTAGCATTGTCTAGCTGTTAAGGTAGTTCTGTTCTCTTCTGAATAAGTGACTTTTTATTTAGCCACTTAAGTCAGAGAAAGGCAAGCATTTCTTCCTCTAATTTAATAACGCAAAACAAGGACTGATAGACTAAATAGACAATTGAGTTTGAAAACTGCTTTCAAAATATTATCTTTGCCCGTCTGATTACAAATTAGAATGGAAACAGCTCTAAAGTTTTGTTCTTCCATTTTTATCAATTTCTATACTTTGTAAAATTTGCCAAGTAGCAATGTATTTTTATTATGCATTTTAGCCCTCCTTTTTATCTTTTCTTCTCTTCCATTCATTCTTGCTCATTAGGAATTCCTGTTGCTAGTCATAAGGAGTGTTACCCTTGGCTTTTATATATATAGTGCCCTTCCAATTATGACCATTTTCTGGCAGTATTTGAAACAGTTAAAGGTATAAAGCAGTGTTTCAGCTGTATTGCCAGAAGAGAACTGTTCTATGACTTAATCTTCACTGACCACACCAAAACCTGAATACTTACTGAATGACAGGCAGTCTGGCTTCAAATCAAGGACAGCACTTCAGCCAATAAGCAACCCCTACTTGTCTAGGATCCTATCAGGTTTCGTTTTGTTCACCTTTCTGAGGGAAGTGTTCTTACGGCTTCGTAAAGGGTCATGCTCCCTGTTCCTTCTGGCCCAGTGAACTTGGATTCCTCCATGTGCAGCGTCTTCGTCAGATGGGGTAGAAGGCTCCTCCATTTCACCCAGTTTATAAGCTGATGGTGAAAGGTCCCATTAGGGAAGATGGAGACGTGGGGGAAAGCTGAGAAGGAAACAGAGCTTGAGTCTCTCAGTTGAGCAAGCATGTAGCCATTAGACTATACCTAGAGCATGGGCAATAGCACTGCTGGGTTTTGGTGATGCTGACTGCAGCTGCTTGCTTCTCCATGGAACTCAGCGATGCCAATGTGTGTGAGCACATGGGAAGTATGGTAAGTAGACCTCATGTAAGGGCAGTGCAGTCAAGCATAAGAGAGAAATGCCAACCTAGACAGCACTCTCAAGGTGGAAAAATTTGGTATATGGAGTCATGTTCAAATTTCTGCAGGATCTGTCAAGTAGGAAGTAATTACGAGAAAGAAATCACAGCACCACTGAAATACAACCTTTGTTTTTTCCTCTGTCTAGAAATTCAGTTTTATGACCAACTCTGTTACTGCACATTGTAAAGGACATGATGATAGATACCAACAGTGGTCTAGATGTAACAGCACTGAGTTCAGCACAGGCTAATTTACTTTTCTTTCTGTCAGGGTAAGTTAGTCCACAATGCTTTTCATTTCCATGGCTAAACTGCTTCTGGTGTCTGAGTTTAGTCATTTAAAACTAAGTAAGTCTGACATCTCTGAGGCACACTGTAGTTTGCAGTGTTGATGCACCTTTAGTTTGAAATTTACTCAAGTTTGTGTTGTCTCAACTGCAGAGAAGTGAAGACAGATCCATGGCTGTAACTGAACTGAATGAATCTGTTTAGTTCAAGCTGTGATGGTATTGATAAAATTACTGATACTTATTTTATGATATCTAATGTTGGTCATTTTGTGAAATCTAAGTGCTTACCTCTAAGTGAAGGCTGTACTGTTTTGCTCAGGTTCTCCTCGAGAATACTTAGAGTATTACATATTTCCAGTACTCTTACCCGGAATGGCTGAACTTCTGCATCGAGCAAAGAAGGAAAAGTGTTTTGAGGTTAGTTTTTACATTTCAGTTCAAATCATTGGCAGGAAGTTACGGCTTTTTATTTCATGGACAGTATTTCTTTATTTGGTCTTTTGCAAGAAAACCAACCACAATAATATGAAATAACATATCATGAGTTGCTTTGGATCTGGTCTTGAATGTTGTTTTCTCCAGTAATTCAGAACAGACTGCATACTACACACGCTTGATCATTATGACAATCTCTAACTCACAACAAATCCTCCTTAAATACCCAGTTGTATCTAGCCTAAATAGTGTATTTTTGAGAAACAGGCTTCCTTTCAGATTAATATGCATCACTCATTTGAGGGTGATGTAAAGAATTTGAATTTTACTTCATTACTCAATTATTTTTGCTGGGCTGGCATGCTAATAGAGGTACATTTCGTATTTTAGCTTTTTAACATTCTGTGTAAATTCCATTTATTTGGAAAGCAGGGTATTCAGCATTAATGAGCTTACATTTTAAAAACAATTGTTTGCTACATATATTTTTATAAATTTGTTTTCAGTGTATATGTGTGTAAACATATCTAGAGAGACATTCCTCATTGTATATAAGGAATGCTTAAAAAAGCATTAGAACTGGTGCAAAATAAAGCTCATTGTATCACCATAGCCCAACTCACAGACCCCCAGCAATAGATTAGGTACTGGGAGTTGTGGGGTCTTCCATAATTTCTGCTATTTTTTCCAACCATGGAAGTAGGTTTTTTTCTATTTCTTTCCTACTTTCTGCCTGTCATCCACACTTTCCAATGTAAAACTTCTCTATATTTTTATGCCTGCAGCTAAGCCTCCTCTTACTTGCAGCTTCAAAATATAAAGAGCAATTAATATAAATGACAATGAAAATATCTCCCTTTTTCTTTTATACACATTTCAGGAATACAGTCTGTGCTCTTGGGGTTATAGATTAAAACGATAGCGAAGTGAGGAGGACTTTGTGTTACTAGTGGGTTATTAATCATCTTAGGTCTTGATCTACCTCCTCTCCAACTACTGACATTCACTTCCTGTTATAGGCATGTGTATATATGATAACAGGCATTGTGGAACAATTTGTAAAAATTACATGTGCGCTCTTTGCCACTGACCTATACGTGCCTGGCACAGCCAAAAATACACAAAGCTTACCATGCTTAATGGACACACCAAACGCATTTCAAATCCAAATCTGTACATTTAATAACAGTAAGTTATTTCAATTTTTTCTCAGTCTTTACAAGATTTGTGTGTGTCTATGAACGGATTGATTTATAGATGTGTGTATATGTATTTATAATCTGTGATTAATACAAGTGAAATAGGAAAATGATTCATTTACATGCCGTTATGGCATGACATCTCTGTACATCATTCCTGCCATCACATTTACATTACCTAGCCAAGAACAGATTCAACATATGTATTATTCATCACACTTGTAATGAAAACTATATTGATTTGGGTTTTTTTAAAGGAAGCACATATCCTTTAACAGGAAAAAGGCGTGTCTTACAGCTGGCTTGAAATACAGTCCTTGATAGATGTTATATATTTCTGAAGGCAATAAAACAGCACTCAATACAAAAATATGAGAATTCTTAGAAATATTTCAGTTTCAAGCTCAGGACAAATCTAAGGTTACTTTGCCTATTTTTAATCTGAGAGATTTTGCAGACCTTCAGTGGTATATAGACTAGAAAATACCTGTTCTGAAAATAGATTTTGTATGGGTCTGTGTGTTGCTTTATAGTAAAGTAATAAAAATAATTATTTTCTAATGTATAGAAGATTCATAAGAATGAGCACCTCTTATGAAAAAGACACTAAGTGATTTTTGTTATTATATGAAGAGATGTCCTGCTATGGGGGAACCAAGTTTAGGAAAGCAAGCTTATGTCAGATGATAATTTTCCACTGTGATGTAATTTCTTCCTCATTTTGAACAATAACTAGTAAAACAATAGCTCTTTATGCTTGCCATGTAATTGAATATTTGTGTTCTTTTCCATTACTATCCAGGTGCTTGTACTTGGACATGCTGTTTCCTTATCTGACTTAAATACCGAATTTCTAATTATACTTTTGTTTCATAAGAAGTGTGTTGTTTCTTGTGGATTTGGAGAAAAAAACATGCTATAATTTGTATTAAAATGGTTAGTGCAATAACTGGAACTGATTTTTAGGATCAAAGCCAGAGTCCTTAGAAACCCAAAGAAAGTTAGGGACAGGGAGAAAGGATCTTGTGATAAACACACCAGAAGATAGCTTCAAAAACAGGAGAACAAAGAATAGAAAGATTCATGGAATTAATGAGAAAACAGGAGAGGAACATGATTAATTGTGATTAAGCTAACTGAAATCATGAAGGATGAGAACAGAATATTGGGTTTGAATGTTGGCTAGACATGAGTCATTAAAGCCTGTAAAGGGCAGCTGTATATAATAAACCAGTGGAGGATAAATGGAAGAAACACTAGAAGAAAGGGAGGAATAATAGAACTGACTGCAGTCAACGTTGAATAAGCCTGGGAGAAGAGAGAGGGAATTGTGAGGGAAAATGAAGAGTGAGTTTTTGATGAGAGGGACTAAAGGTTTTCATATTTTGAAGGGGAATGAAGATGAATGAGAAGAGAATGAAAAATTAAGTAGGAGGGTTGTTTAGCAATTGAAATTGTGGCAAGGGAGAGCAGATGATAGGACCAACAGAGGAATTCAAGGAAGAGATCAGAAAAGACGTATCTGTGTCTGGAAAGGAAGAATTGTGGAATCAGATGGGAATGTCAGGAAAGGGAGACAGTTATGCTGAAAGTAATCATCTGTGGAGGAAGGAAATCCACAAGATCTTATTTGGAAGGTGATATAGAAACATAACAACTTAAACATTTCATTTAGAATAGGCTGTCTTGCATTATGTAGTGTGTATGAAAAATCTGAAAAGCAAAAACCTAGAAAAACCACCAGCTGCTAGATATATTTGCAGACTTCAAACTGACATAAATATGAGAACAGTCTGCAGAAGCTTCATTTTTAAATTAGAGATGAAAGAAACCTATTAGGTTGCCCAGTGTATTTCCCTTGCTGATTTTTTTTTCTCCTACCATAAGTTCTCCTGTGCTTTATCCTGTCTGCTGTCAAATGTCTCCAGGTGGAAGACTTTCTTAAATCTTTTCTCTCATGAGAACTGACTAATGCATTCATTTTTCAGCATTAAAACTGAACAATGTTTAAATGTTTTTATTAGCATAACTCTGATTTTTCTTTGTGGTTAGCAATCACAGAAAGAGGATGTTGTATCAGACTCTGTAATGGAATATATTATTTTTAAAAGTATAACAGATCAGGGAAAGTGAATGGAAGGTTTCCTAATGACTTTGCCATCTCCTGATCACCAGTATTTTTGCATGATTGTTACCAAGCATATCATGTTTAAACTGAAAAATGGAAAATTAATTCTGAGTATAAATAGTTTATAAACACATCTGCAAGTTAACAATGCACATTGTGCAGATACTTCCTGTGTTTATCCTGATTCATGTAGCATAGGAGGAATGTGTCAAAGACAGGTCAATATATGTAATTTTTGCCCTTCTATAAATGTTGACCATTGTGCAACTAATGATTTAATTCACTAGCAAAGTGAACTGTTCCCTGGCAAAAAAATAATAAAATAAAAAAATATTCAGCTTGACTGAATTCCTCCCTGATAAGTTCACTGGATCTAACAAGGATCAAGCAAGATGAATTTGATTCCTTTGGCGATGACTGTTTTGACAACCCTGTTCTGATTGTTTTTTCCCGTTGAAAGGAAAAGCAACTTACTTAAAACAGATTAAATTACAACTGCTAAGTTAAATTTAATTTTGTTGTCAAAGTATAGAATTTATTCTCTGAAGCAATTCACTAAGTTATGAGACCCAGTTTCATACTGTGCTTGAGAATAGATGTACAAAGACAATCAGACTCTGCTGTTTGTTTTCAGATTCTGTTCAAGTCAAAATTTGTCCACTTAACATCTAAAATGACCTGTAGAAAGCTCTCCAATGAAGGTGTTGGTCTCTTAAAGCTTAGATGTTTGGCTTCTCAGAACAGTATCTGGTAGTAGCATGACAAGTGTGAAAATGCTTTAAGGAGATGTGTTTCTTTGCAGCCAAGCACTCTAATGGAGTGCTACACTAACCCCAAAGCTTTTGTTGTCATGAAACAGATCATAAAGGCATATGCGGTTCAGGACTGATAATTGTTTTGCAATGTTCTGTTTTTCTGTTTTTCTGCTTTTTTTTTTTTTAAAGAAGTTCTCTTTCTTTTCTGTGGGAGTCAGACTGTATGTCTACCAGGGATAAGATTCACTTAGAAAAGTAAAAGCTTTCCTGGGTATCATCTGGGAATGCCATGCAGTCTAGCTCTAAACTTCACATTTGTCATCCCCTAGCTACCTGACTACTCTGTATTCTTCACTGTGCAGTCAGCACCTCACATAATTTTCCTCTTCCACTTCACCTGTAGCTGAAGTAATATACTGAACACCCAAATTATGCCACGTGCTAATACCCCAAACTGAAAGAATTATGCCACATAGAACACTTTTTTTCTGTCTCTCTGTTCACATCCCCCAGTCCTTTTTGCATCATATTCTTGTAGCACAGGGAGAAACACAAATGGTGAAGATAATGCATGGAATAAAGTCATTCATTATGCATTAAATTTCCAATTACACATTTATTGTATTTTTCTTAGCAAGTGGTAGTATTACCTTCATTTCTTATGTTTTAATCAAGACTCCAGCCTCTTTCGTGACATTTAGCAGTTTCACAAATGTATTTGACCAGTGCGAATTGTTTTCTGAAAAAGTAATAATTGCAGTTGAATCGCCCATTTGACAGGGTAAGTATTACCTTCTGGATGGGAGCTAGGCTTTCTCTTAGCCAAATGGCTGCTATTTTGATAAAGCACTCAGTGTCTCTCTTCTGCAGGTGCTTAATGTCTTTTAGCGTTCACTCTCTGGCTTGTGTACATCCATAACACATCTCATGTAAGAGGGGTTCAAAAGATACTAGTCAAGCTCTTCTGTTATTCCCACCAGAAGTCTATATTATATTCTCCACATCATGGTTACTCTGGTTTGTGATAAGCAGAGTAAGCACCTGTACTGATTTACACAGTCCATCTGTAAAGATGGAATGTGGCGAGGAAACCTCTAAGAAATGGAAGGCCCTAATCAATTCTGTATTGATCAAAACTCATGCTTTGAATTTTGAACTCAGAATGTATTTTACAGCATACAGTGCTGTCCAGCTAAAGAGGTGCTGGCTGCATGAGTCACTAAGGATAACTTGCTGCAAAGCATTTTGCAAAATTCTCTTTGGTGGGGAAAAAGTCTTAGAGCTGGGAGCAAAGGGCACAAACGTTTTGCTCTGAAGCTTCAGATTTTGAACTTTTTACGTGATTCTCTGTAATGTCCATGGTATCTGTGGTTGTGGATATACATATGCCTTGTTTCTGCCTTCCTTTCCGGACTACCCAACAGACGATTTTGTCTGAGCAGCCATACAATACTTTGCTCTGTGTGTGTCTTAAGCATTCACAATGCCTTCAAGCTGGTTCCATGCAGGACCACCAATGTTCCTTCTGTGCCTTGGAAGCAATGAAGTATTTTAAGTATGATAATAGAACTTTGAACAAAATGGCAAGTAATTTACAACATATTTTCATATATGAGTTCTGTTAATTTCTTTTCAACGAGATTGCCACTTAGAAAGAACACCATTCAGAGATATTTGTTATAGCTATACTGCAGCAAATACCAAGATAGTATATGTAGAATTTTCTCACTCATTTTTTGACTTGACTTGAAAGCATTCCACAAAATTTCTAAAATTTTGGCTGAGCCACTGACTGTTGGCAGTAGCAATATTAAAGTAGACAGAGTAATGTGCTGTGTATTTTATTTAATAAAAGCAGTCAATTTAGGTTCTGTTCCTCTCCAGTAGTAAAAACATGTGACCAATCCAAAGATAATAAATAATTTGAAACTATCTTCTATCTTTAGAGAAAACGGACCAAATTTATTGCCTGTGACTTCCTAACTGAGTGGTTATACAAGTAAGTTAATCGTGGCTTTTACTATTAATTATGGTCAATGATTCAAAGGCATTAATTTGCAAATAGAACAGCTGAAATTTAGATTAATATGACTTGTTTTCTTTTTTTTTTGTTATCAGCAAGAACCCAAAGAGGAAAGATGAGTCATTCACAGAATTCCTTTCCATTCCTTTTGTTAACAACTGGCTAAAGGACCAGTAAGTTATTGCAGTACTCAGAGTAACCTTTTCTCCTTTTATTCTTTTTCCCCTGCTATTCCAGAAAAGTAATAGAGCGTCAATGCATTACAATTGTGCCCTCTAAATGCCCTTTACTGAGTGCAACAAAGAACTATGTGATGCTTTCTAACTTGGTAGTGTATTAGTTACAAGGTATTTTGTACCAGAATTGTTCACAGATAAATTAGTTTAGAATTCCTAAACATTTTAATTGTAGAGTGCAGGGCATTCGAATAGTCTGGTAGTATTATGAATATCTTTGTACTAAGGAGCAAAGCAGTGTTTTCAATGCAGCTTCCTACTATGGAAATCTTTGAGGATATATAGTCTAGAAATTCTTCTTCTAGCTGTAAGCAGCTGTTTTAAAAATACCTGTAATAATCCTTAACATCAGGATGCATTTCTGCAGACATTTATGACTTTGCATCCGAGAAATGAACACTTGTTTTGGCAGCTTCAATCACGTATTCCTCATTATTCCTGTAGAACCAAACTACGCAGTGGTTTTGAACCTTGAGTCACTGATCCAGCAAGAGGAAGGCTCCTTGACGTTCATAGGTCTTTGGAGACAAGCTGGTGATTGTGGCATGAACAGTTAACTTTGTCTTAGAGGTAGTCACGTGGTCAAAGTTGTGTAGGAAGTCTCTACAGTAAGAGAGGGACATCTTTGGAGAGTGACCCATTTCATCTCAACTCTGATACCTTCAGGTACAGGCCACTGTATCATACTGTCCAGCCACTGTTGTTCAAACCTTCCACTGGTGCGACACTTCCAACACTGTAGATTGCAAGGTCTTGCCAACAAGATTCCTGTTTAAGGCAGTGAATTTTGTAGTTTGGAAACTGATTATGAGCTGCAGTGAGGTTGTCATAGTCATTTCTTAAGCATACTGAAGAGCCATCAGTTAATAAGGCAGTTCTAATACCACTGAATTGTGAGGGTGGATATTTGTACCTAAGAGAAAGTGTATCTAAGATCCCAGTTTTACAAATTTTTCCCTTGGAAGTAAAGCTGACCTAAATGGTTCCTTGCTCTCTCCTGTTCCTCACCCCAACCTGCTTGTAGGCAGCCCAATATCACCCTGCCTGTTTGGTAGGATGCTTGGTTATTCTGATCAGTTACCTACTCTGAGTTAGAAATCTCCCTGCCAAAATGTGTGAGGAGGGTTTGTATAGCTACTTAAAATACAGATAATTTCTCCAATCTGGTTCAGCTGGGAGCCTGACAAACCTTTGTATTGGAACAAATGAAGGATTAAAATGAAGGGCTCAGGGCAATGTGAAAGAACAAATGAGCTGCTAAGATATAGAGATGGTGGCAGGAACTGCTTAAGTCAGCTTTGCCAACAAGAGAAATACACTGTGGAATCACAGCCCGAATGACTCATAGCTTATGTTAGTACTTATGCTCCTAAATAACGTAGTGACAGCTCCACAGGATACTGAAGTGTCAAAGTCCTACTTAAATTGATAAACACTTGATCTTAAATCCTCTAAACAAGTAGGCCTTTAAAAAGTAACTATTATTAAAATTATTATTAAAAAACAACTTTTTGTGAACTTATCTTAAAATTACAGATTTCTTAACAGATATTGCTTATGAAGTAAACATTATTAGAGCAAAGTGAAAGATCGCAATATAAAATAAGAATAAAAATGAGAGAATTTATTATTATGTCCTTCTGGATATGTCATAAATAGTTTATTATTATATCCTTCCAAATATCACATTTAAAATGTAATTGATTCTATGCTTTTTATTGTCATTTCCATTTTTATTTGTAAAGGAGTTTTCATTTTTTAACAGGATTTATGAATACGTCAGAGACAATATGCTAAAATGTACTGGTCAAATTCTGATGGGAAACATCCTTATCCAAACTGTTTAGATGGTATAATAAAGAAAAAGAAGTAAAAAGTGTTGCTGCAGATTTAAGGGGTAAACCCTCGTGTTGCTTTTTCAGTTACTTGTCCAAATTTGGAAAGCATTCTGAAAAGTCTGTTGAATAGGAATACATTTCTATACTGTGTTAAAATAGGGTTTATCAGTGCAAAGCAGTCTTCATGCTTAAAAAACCAAACCAAAACAAAGAAAACCCAGAGGGATGAATTTTTATTCTATCAAAGATCCAGCTTTTTTTAATATATTCCATACCTCAGTACGACTTTTTTGGCTGTCCTCCAGTTTTTTCTTTGAAGCTCAATTTTTTTTAAGAATAGTCAAAGCCACAGTCTTATGAGCCTCGCTCTCTGTATGATGTGTTTCTAAATGAGATCTTGCAGCCTACTTTTCCTTTATAAGGAGTCCCAATTACTGCATCGGTTTCCAGAATTTTAAATGCAAACATTGTACCTTCAAAAGCTGTTACTGTAGGTGAAGGAGCTTGTAAAATTTGAATTTGTTTCCAGCTTTAATATATCTAGTAATTACTATGACATCAGTAAATAAAAGCCTCAGTATAGTTACCTTGTCTTCCACTGGGTTCTGTATATTTCCAGTAGCACTGGCAAAGTATTATATCCCTTGGGAAACCTTGATTCCTGAAGCAGATTTCAAAAGCAATAGAAGGAGCAGCCTCAAGACTGACTGGTAATCTACATTTCACATCCAGGAGAACACAACCTTTCAGAGGACAGGAAACTGGAGTTTTAACAAGAAACTAACAAAAGTTTTTGGAAACTTACTGAGATACTTACTGATGTTCCCATTCCTACATTCAAGACTGCTGATACAGTCAAGTAAAGTAAATAGAATTAGAGCCTTGAATGTTTTGTACTCCTATAAGTACACTAATGAGCAACACAGTTGCCTTTTGTCAGCATTTTCCAGTGGTGTTTCTGGTTGAACAGCAGTGAAGCTCAATCGCAAATAACCAAGCTCTATATACTGAATCAGGGACAGGGAAAGAGAGTGATCTGTGTTTATGTCCTGATCCCCCTTAAATTTTACTTTACTGGCACAGATAGGCTGAGTCTTTATTCTGAGTATCATGGGAGTATCATTACCCGACCTTCTTTAGCATATTAATGAAAGAAATATGAAGAAAACAATAAAAAATAGTTCCACTGCTCTGAAAAATACTGATATCATAAAAGTCTACTGTCACATGGATTTAATAATATGACAATATCGTTCAAATTCACCTTCAACCCTTAGATTCAATGAAGGCATCCAATGGTATATGGATCTAAGTTAAGAATAAGCATAAGTATTTTCCTGGCTGTTGAAGATCAGTCTTTGTATGCATATTTTACAGGGGTTACAGGAACTGAAGGTGTATTTCATAAATAAGCATTCATTCACAAGAATTTATTTATTTGCATTTTCTCATTTTCTATATAGAGGTATTTACTTGATACTCAGTCCAGAAGGACACATTTCCTGGTTTAATCTATCTGTGTGTACCAAAACAAATGTGCTGATACAGAGAAAATAAATTTATCATGGCTTTAATGAAGTGGACAGCTAAGATAAATATGTATATATGTCTATAAATGATTACTCAACCTGAAGTAGTGGCTTTTTGCCAAATATCTGTATATGCATATATACACATTGATTTTTTTTTTTCTCCCTCCCCCCCAATATTTTAACTAGGTGAAGTCTGCTGGTCTCAGCTGCCTTTACAGTTGACTTCATTGTCAGTTCTCAGATGGCCAATAGGGGTAATTTTGCACGGGTGACTGATTTCTTTCTTTCCATAATGTGCCCAGTTTCTACAGGCTTTGCTTTCTGCACACTGCTATATTTCACTGGTTTGTCTCTAAACCAGTCATGTTTAGAGTATATTTGATTTGCATTATGTTTTTTCTTTTATTTCCTTTAATAATTTGAGCTTTAATTTTTTTCTTTTTGGGGGGGCGGGTTATGATGAGCATCACGTTTAATTGTAATAACATAAAAGTCCAACAATTATGTCTGTATCAATATTATTCTGTGTGGATCCAAGTAAAGAATTGCCATTCCAATAATGTGGCAGAATTCCAGTTAACGAAGGAGAAATTTTTGACTTAAAAACCTACAACTGTGTGTTGGAAAATGGCACAAAGTTTCTGTATAAAATATTTATGTTATCTAATGGTGTCTTATGAGGTTGAGGTTTTATGGCTACAAATCCTGATGCAGTGCTGAAACTTGCCTTAATTTATGTAAAGATTGTCAAAATGGCAATGAGAAAATTGAAAATGTATTAGTGGTTTGTGACGTCTTCCTAATGTTGCTGTCGGAGCACTAAGTGGAGATTATTTTTGCTGCTGTCAGTTTTTCATGTTTACAGGATATGAGGTCTGATCTAAAGTACACAAACATAGATGGAAGTTTCCCTGTTGATATGAGTGGGCTTTGGAATAGGTCTGTGTTTGGTTTCCTTCAGTCCAGGTCCACAAACATTCTTACAGACTGCATAGATATAGCTCCTGCAAAAGAGAAAACTGAGGCAACACATTGTGACTTGCAAAATACGTAGCAAGTATGCAAGCACAGGAGGACTGAGTTTTGTCATTAAAATGGGTAAGTCCTCCCCAAGTAGAGAGCATATTAAGAGGCAAGAAAGCCGCTATAATTTTCAGACAGAACTTAAGACAAAAGATTCTTGCTCTGCTATTGTTTCGGCATGTTCTTGCTACTAAGGCTTCTTGCTGTGCCTTCTCTAATTCCTGTCACATTCTTGTTACCATTCACCTGTTCTGCCTCATTCTCCTGTCCGTTATATGACTCTGCCTTCCCACTTAACCAACTTTGTCATGTTAGTTCCATGCTCTTTTCTTTTTACCATGTCTTTTCTTCATTATAAATAGGTACATAAGTATATAAATAGCTTGTATGTGTTAACAGTTGTATGCATATAGTTTGATAGTTCCGAGTGTATTTTTATGGTTTTATTATACTGTAATACTTTTCATCCATTTTTGGTGTGTGGGTTGTTTGGTTTTTTTTTTTTAGAATTGTGGCTGAGACAGAAATGAAACAGGAAATTTGAAAGTGAAATGTTTTGGTTTTTTCCCAACCTATAGCCTTTATATTTGAGGATATTCAAAGTACAAAAGTGCATTCAAAAGACCAGCAAAGCAGTGGAAGATGCAGAGAATGGAGGGGGGCAAAAGGGGTCAAAATAAATTTTTTTTTTTTTATTTTTCATTTAGCTATTGAGAGTATCAAGGAGCTTTTCTTTGGAGAAGGTGGTAGAGAAGAAGAGTTCAGACAGTTAGCAGGAGTCACACTTCAAAATGTCTGCTCATTTGCACTTCCTTTCTTCAGAAGATTAAATCTGGTTATTCCCACATTCACAATCCTTCAAAAATGTACCCTCCACATAATGCAAAAAAAAGTTTTCTTATATATTGTAAGGATTTTTTTGTCCAAATACTTTTCTCTTATTCTAGTGCATTTAGGTTACTGCAAAAGAAAACCAGTAGTTAGTAATTTCTTTCTGACTGTTAAATAGTTGTGTTAATACTTATGATGTTACAAAGAGAGGTCTCAGTTCACACTCAGTTTGACCTGTGAAAATGTTCAAGGGTATTTTTGTCAAGTGTCTGTGGGAATATTTCTCTGTAAACCTGTGAGGCTCATACAGGGATAGTGTAATATGTGATTAATATATCTAATTGTTTTTAAATACCAGGTCAGATAAATCAGTACTTCAGTGTCTGATTGTTTATGAACAATCTTTTTCCTGCTTTTTGGGTAAATGATCTTAATAGTATCTATAAGCAGAGATATTTGGGACATTTATTTTGCATCAAAACAATACTTTTTCATTGTTGCACACTTTTGCAACTCTGGATAGGCATGTAAGAAGAAGGACTTAATGAAGGCAGGTGCTGCTGTAGTATTTCTAGATTCTCTGAGTAGGAATAAGAAATACTGAAAATATAAAAGAAAACTACTTTGAAAAATTTCCAGAACATTTTTTTTTTTATTGTTCAGACCAGCATCTGGATTTTTGGAGTACTTCCCAAAGCAAAGACTTTCTCAGAATCCTTTTTTTAAGAGTTACACAGATCACCATGGTCATTTACTTGCATGTCTTATATTTATCCCTATTCTTCGCTCTGTTCTTTTGTCTTTTAGATTATGAATTTTGCAGTGACTCTGTCATTGCCTGTGTTCATACATGATATAAATATTCAAGAACAATAACCATCACAGTCAAATTAAAGGTGAAGTGGTTGTAGCTGTTTAATATGGTAGTGGCTGTCATATTGAAACTTACAGGCCTCCAGAAGGCCTGATTCTTGTTATTAGGGTTGCTTCAATATTTCTAGAGATGAGCATTCTAAAACCAGAGAGAAACCCTGATCATTCATTGACCGCACCTGGGTATTCCACACCATCCGCCCCAGGCACTGATGCTCTCTGTAGCTAGCACAGTGGTCCTGCAGGTAGCTAGCTGTAAGGCTGGTGGTTAAATTTGGTTGTTGTCTGTTACTGTTAGGGAACAGATTTGAATAAAAAGAGCAATTACAAAATCCTGAATTAGACATAGTGAAAATTTTCCTTGCTTAATTTTTTTCTTTATTTCCTTTTCAAGGAAGGAATCAGACCTGTTTGTAGGATAGATTGGGAACTTAATGACAGCTGGGGTTTTTGGACATCATTGTGTAAAAATACTGACTGTATACAGTGTCCATCAGTGTGACTATGAACCCCCATAGGTTAGCTTGTCTGTTTTGGTGACAAGATAATGGAGGGCCTTTTTTTCCCCCCTTCTTGAGAGTTCATTGAGAAACTCAGCTTCTGTCCCTGAGGAAATGAGATACATGTCTTCAATAAGAACATTTTCAATACCTCATACATTTATTTAATGCAAGTCTGTTTTATATTTTCTGGGTGCCAAATTCCACCTGCATAATGTAATATAATTAGTAAGTATCTCACATAATTGGGATCTGTACAAATGTGCTCAGAAAGCAAGAAATGTTTCTGGAATTTAACTTTCCTCTGGTCAGTGTCTGCTTTATTCAGATTTGGTAAAATACAATACTTAAGAAAACCATTTTACTGATGCTGTTTTACAGGTGCATTTTATGTTAAATAATATATCTGATATATATATCAAAATAGATATCAATGTGTTTAATGTGTGGGCTTTTAAGACTGTGCATAATCAAAGACTAAATATGCAGGATATAGTTAGTGTACATTTTACTGTCAGTTTTAATCTTCTTGGATGTATACAGCTGTCTTCTGCCACAGATGACATATTCCCTCTTTTCCTAGTTCACTGCTGAGGGGTGATTGCCTCTGCTCAGATTCTATTTTTATTTGACCCGAAGCCAATTGCGTATGTTCTCTCAGACAAAACTAGACCTGGCATGACTTCTCTTCTTTAAAGCTGCCCTGTTGAAATGATTGATATTTGCCAGTGACTGTTGTACCAAAAATTAAGTCCTGTTCTTGCTTGATTTTTATATTGATTTCTCAAATTTAGCGGTGGATTATAAACTAGACATTTTTATAATTTGAAAATAAAAGCAAATGAATGCTAAAGTTGGCCTTGCAGGCTAGGAGAAATCTCAATTTATTCTTTGGAGATGTACTCATTCTTAGAGAAAGTTCAATGTCTTTGATAAAACTGCTGTAAAATATGTAGGTCTTTCTGTGATTTTCCCACTCTAAGTTTTGGTTTTCAAAAAGATCAAAAATAGAACAGAGGATGAAAGCCTATCAGCCAAACCAGTACAGTCCAACTTCATATTTTTAAGTCTGATTATAGAAAGCCGTTAGCTCAGGAAGCCTTGCTTGTCCAGCACTTAGGATTTCCCTTGAGCCGTAGAAATGCTAATTAATGTTCACAGAGCTAAAACTGTTTAGCTTAATGGAGAAACTTCTTTTGATTTTTGTCTTATTTCTACTCTTCCAAACAGACAAGGTTTTCTTTCACATTAAAATCAATGGAGGCCAAAACCCAGCTGACATGATGATGAGACCCATTTATCTGAGTACACAGACTAAAACGGTGTAGTCAGTGTAGCATTAGATAATAGTTAAGATTGTGCTCTAAGTTGAAATGCTCCTTCAGTGAA
The DNA here is from genome assembly GCF_030936135.1 of Gavia stellata. NCBI lineage: Eukaryota > Metazoa > Chordata > Aves > Gaviiformes > Gaviidae > Gavia > Gavia stellata. Next base: position 9,687,040 of record NC_082611.1, on the reverse strand, counting down.
GACAAGCCCTAAGAGAAAGATATCAGAGAGCATAGGAAACTTACTAGGGCAGATTCTAATATGAATGAAATTAAGTGATGGGAAAATGTAAGCTGTCAAGACTCCTAGCTTGAGCTGTAATGTACTGTAAAATAAATTTCCAAAAGAAATGGCAAAAGTAATGTTTTAGCCAGAAAAAGTAAGACTGCAGAAATAGCTTGTTAATTGATGGTCTTTGCAGTATATGTGTCTTTATAGTACAAATACTATAAACAATGTTCCTGCATGTGTCTGTAGATGATTGCTGCATCCAAATACATAATGTTGTGGTCTTCCAAGTCAAAGCTGTGTTCAATCTGTTTCCCGTGCAGGGAGAGTGGCTCTTAGCAGCCATTCTAACACTGTGCCAAGTCTACTGTTTATAACAGGTATTTTCATGAGTTGCAACATTATTGCCCTATAGTTCATTAGCTTTAAATTACATTTATTGTAAAAGAAACTGTATAAAAGAATTTTGTCTTCTCCTTTCAAATGGATGCTTTCTGATCATTGTGTGTGAGCAATAAATCAACTTCCATGGAAAACAGCTTTTGGGAAGCAAGATTTGATACAGTGATTTGAGGTTTTGTTAGTGATGGCTGAATTGTAATTATAGTTTAGAGTGTTTCCCATTAAAATTGACAGCAACAGAATCGCCAAACATGCTTTCAAATTACTCTATGTTTTGGCTGAAAATTGTTGACTTCACATATGTATTACTTTCTTTTATCACTAAACAATGTGTATATGCTATCAGAAGTAAAATTTCAGCATTTTAAGAACTTTTTAGACATTTCTAAACATGGATCCATGCTTATGCAGATATGATAATCATTACTTTTTTCAGTACATTTTAATTTTAAGTGAAATTATAATGTAAATTAATGTGCTAAAATATATTTACATTCTGTGTATTTAATAATTGTTAGAAACATTTATGTCATAGGTCTGTTCATTGTTGCATGCACACTAAAACCTCCTCTGCTTTACAAATGACACGCCTACTTCTCTTGCTCCCCCTCCCACCGCCACCTCAAACACTACCATAATAGTAGGAATTTGAAATCCATGTAGAAGAATAAGAAACATTACTGTGCTTGATGTGCCATTTGTATATTATTGTTTTAAAGAAGAAATGACTGTAGCGTACATAACACAGAATATATTTTTAAAGGAGATATTCTTTGCACATTTTATCTTTGGAGCAATAAGAAGTTGTATCTTTCAAGCTCCTGAACACCTTCCTCATTTTTATAAAATATACTGCTAAGGAAGAAAGTATTTTACATTTACAGACAGCAACAGAATCGCCAAACATGCTTTCAAATTACTCTATGTTTTTTACATTTACAGACAGCTATCTGTTTACAAAAGATTTTTTTTTTTTTTAAGTCCTAGACCACCAATTCCTCTCTCTCTCCTTCTATCAGAAGAAGAAGCAAGCATAATAATTCAGTCCTTCTGGAGAGGTTATCGGGTAAGAGTAATCTATAATTATTTTGCTTGATGTTGAAAACCGTAGGACTGTGAAGGCCCCAGGGAAAATCCTTACATAAATTTTAAGTAGGGGATGCTATAAATAGCTGCTGAGACCCCCACGGTTCATTGGCTTTGGATGTTGCTCTGCCTTATGCCTAGTGACTACAGTTTTTTCACAGGCATTTACGCTGATGTAATCTCACTGTTTTCCTCAACAACAGAAAATCTGCAGAAATTAGATTTTCAAAAGTACAGTTAACACCGAACAATTTTCATATTTTTTCTTAGTTGATCTTTGGCTAGTTGCTAAAGGATGAAGTGTTATTTTGCTTCATGCAGGGATATGTGCATGAGTGTGGAGATGCACAAGGAGGATTGGTGAGGTCTGTTAAGAAATAAAAGCATACAGAAACAAAGGAGAAAATATTGAGACCGAGAATGAGACAGGAGATGTAGGAGAGGCATGAAGGCTGTTATTCAAGGAAAGCGAAAACAAAATGGCAAGCAGATGTTGCAAGCCGTACTAGTAATACAACACTAACGCAATCCCCAATTTAAGGGGTAAAAGCAAGGTACATAAAATAAATACAAAGAAAATTGGCTAATACTATTAATTTGGAGAGTAACAGCCATGCTAACCCTATGGTACAAAATAAATTATTTTGAAAATCCTGAACAGATTGTGTCAAATATTTATTTGAAAGGCTCTAACACCTTCACGCCTTGGAAAGAAATGGACTCGAAATTCAGGTAACTTTGGTGACAAAGAAAAGTCTTTGGCTGCCTTTATCAAAATTTAAGCTTCTAAATAGCCTCCAGCTATAGCAGTAATTTCGTTGTGATGGACAGTGAGACATCTCCGTGTGTACATCAGGTGTTCTTTAAATAACAATCCCGTTATTTAATAAATAAAACACTCCTGTTAAGTTCTTCTTTACTACTTCTAACAAGCAGGAATATATGAGTGGCTACTCTAATGTGCCGTGCAGCCAAAGATGATGAAATACCTTGAAATTATCTTCCTGACTGATAGATTTTTGTGATGCTTTCTGCTTGTTTTCCTTTATTTTTCTTTTTTTAAACAGAGATGGCATTGACACTAACATTAATTAGCACTGACAATATCACTGCAGGCATTCTTACAGTTGAGTATTGCAAAGGCAGCCATTATCCAATAACAGTTATGTTTGCTGAATAGTGCAAGGTTGTTCAGATACCTTGTGCTTCCAAAAGGCACTATCCTTCCTTGCTCTATGTATTAACTTCAACATTTTCACAGTAGTATTTATCATTCTAAACCAGTTCCCAGAAATGAGAGAAAAACTGTAGCTATAAGAAGTAGGAGACATCAAAAATAATTCAGACTATAAAATTAGCTTTTACGTGGCTTAGCTTATTAGAGCTGAAAGAACTTGGTTTTTTAAAAATTAAAATTTAAATTAAAATCAGAATATAAAATAAAAATCGTTGCTAACAAGTTACTACATAGGGAAATATGTTATCCTTGAGCTTGTAAATTAAGAGAACGCTAAGCTTAAATGGGATTTCATCACATTAATGATAAAGTATATTATGAAAATTTACCAAATAATTCAGATTATTTGCTTTTAAAATAAATAGGTCTGTCAGCTAACACTGATTTATTGTGGTAATAACTGAACACTTACAAATAATGCCCTTTTGCATTCTAAGGATATTCTTTTGTCAGTATTTTAAACTCTTTTCTGATGTTTTTCATTAAACCTTGTTTTATAATTCAGAGAATTTGGAACTTTTTTTAAACACTATTATTGAAATAAAAATTTACACATTGTGATAACATTGAATAATTAAACAGAAGTACACATATATATTTCATATGGCACCGTGATAAAGGAACAGTACACTTCATCATTGATCTTCTCAAGGTACACTTTAAAGGACATAAAATCACATGCCATGGGTACTTGTGAAAGATGGATGGAGAAGGATTCTGGACACACTGTTGGATTTCAGAAAAAGTAAAAGACTCAGAAATCTGAGCAGGATAGTTTTGTATTTAACAACACCATCCCAAATGTGAATCTTGTAAGTTTTTTATTCTTAAACAATGTCATATAAAGTGTGAGAAACCACAGCAAGTTATTTTTCTCAGACACATCTTCTATGGACTTAGACCATTTTTGAGATATTTCGTTAACCATATTGATCTAAGTAGAGTCTATCTAGTTATATAACTGACTGTGCGTTACGTCTTATCATGATACTTCACTTGTTTCTGCCACATCTAGCCATCTGAATGTGCCAGCATCAAAAACACATGGCGCTCAGCGAGAATGGATCAGGCTGTAAAGATTTTTCTATGTAAAGGGAAAAAAAAGCTATAGGTACAGAATATTGAGAACTTTTTGATAATAAAACATGATCTAAGCAGTACATTCATCCTTATCTGAAGCAAATTTCAGAAAAATACTTATTTTGGTAGTAATAATTAATGGCTGCCATCAACAAAAGTCCTTGCTACAATCTTTCATACAAAGACATGGATGAGTACTCTGAAAATTATTTCAAGTTTAATCAAGAATTACATTCCAGAGCAAACAGCAGTGGAAGCTACAACTGCTGAGTACTCTAAGGAGTCATCTTGAGGGGTCTCTTTGAAGGCAAGGAGGAACACCCAGATAAGGCTTGAGACAGCTCTGTCATCGGGATTCTTTCTCTTCGCTTCTCACTGTCCTCTTTTATGGAGGTTCCATTCATCTGCTGTGATCCAAGGCAGTACTCAGTATCTGATGAAAACCCTTGATTGGTAGATATCAATTTTCCAGGCATTTTTCCAATAAAAGAAGTTACATCTTCACCCCTCTACTGCAGAATCCATGGTTAGTGCCATTTGTTTTTGGGGTCTTTTTAATCTTTACAATTTGCATAACTATTCTAGACCAAAGGGATTTTTCATTAATACAATTTCCCCTAATGTCTCTGGTCAAAGCTTTAGTGTTATCCTTCCACTGTTGTGCAACATGTTCCTACTTAGCATTGAAAGCAGTTTATTTTGACTAAGTCTTGTAATATCGTGGAGTTTCAACTGGACAGCATTATGTAAATATTCAGTGCTCTTTTATACATAAATATTGCTTGAGCAAAAGTTAAATCATAATTGAAGCAGGTTTATCTTTATATCTTACAAAGTGGTGTTGTGCTTTTGCTATTACAATTTATATTCCTTTCCAGCAAGTTGTGGCTACTAGCAAAGGCTCAAACACAGAAGGTCACACAAACATTCACTGTTCCTTACAGCAAGTGTCGATTCAGCCAAGGGACTTGGGTAAGAGTGAACTCTCACTTCAGAGTTAGACTCCTTCAGTGCTTCATGCATTCCTGGTCTGCAGGAGATACACATCAGTTGTTTGGACAAGACTCTTGACCCTTTGATTATTTGCCTGGAGATTTTGCTGCTGAGTCGTGGCTTTTTAATCATGGTAGAATTGCACTCTGTTGAAAAAATACAGACTACTTTCTGAGAAATCATCACAACTATGCTAAATTATAATCTATTAAGCATATATGGAACATGTTGATAGTATTTTGTTAAGTTCCTGTTACCTCTTTTACTGCAGGTGAGGTATCTGTGTTTCTTTTTCTTTCCTTTCACTTTTCTAAAAAATCACTTTGTTCTGGGAGCTCATTCACTGCATGAATTTAATGTTGGACTTTGGAGTATTTGAGTCTATCTGACCATGCCTTTATCTCAGAGCCCCGTATTTTGCTATGTATTTCACTATACTTTCACTGTTTTATTTATCTAGGGAGAATCTACTATACTTGCCTTTATCTTTTAACTGTTAAGAGCTATTGTCTTTATTTTCAGTATACAGAGATCACTGTGGCCCTGTCATGGGCCAAAATACAGGTCTTACATAGCTGCAGTTATAAATGGACGCTTAATTTTTTTCAAAAATTTTATAGTTAGAAATAGAGGTAGTAATTTCTCTATCTTCCTACCTCTTTTCTGCTACTGTCATTTATATGTCCCATAAGCATTCCCTTAACCCTTTCCTGTGCAGATAAACTGACTCCATGTAATAGGGAATTATGGATTCTATAAAAGCATACATGACAGCGTAAAAGAAAAAAATGTCTCTTGCAAGCCTAAAGAAACTATCTTGTGTTTGGGATTATATCATATTTTTGGAAATAGTATTTGATGGATTTAACAGAAAATGGTTTTGATTTTTTTTTGTGTGTGTGTGTAGCTGAAAAGATGATCACTAGTAACAGTAACTTTTTTTTTTTTTAATTTTTAAAATGTCATATCAACCTGTAAGGACTTCATATAACTTTTATAGAAGGTAATACAGAACTATATTAGTATAATGGGACATTATTAGAGGCCTAAGAGGTATCTGATGTCAAGTCACTGAGTAAAAGTCTTGCCTGTCTTTATTGATCATGTAACCTTGTATTCGATTTCTGCTCTGCTAGTGCATTATCTGAAATATAGCAAGTTATCTTCTCCTAAGTGGGTTGAAAAGTGCTGTGGGACTTCAGCTACTGTCTATTGCATTCTTAGCTGCACCACAAAGGAGAAATTCTGCGTGGAAAGAATAGTTTTGATACATAATTTATATTGTTTTCTTTACGTTGGTTTTTGTTTGTTTGTTTGTTTGTTTTAACTAGTGGAAACTAAGTCCTGCTCTGTTGCTCTGTATGTGTCTCAGGGAAGTGGGAGAAAACCAGAGCGTAATGGAGTAGAGTAATAGCATTCAAATCACAGAGCAAACTCATTACCATATAATGTAAGAATAAAACAAATATAAGAAAATTTCTAGCAAACTAAGTAGTTAGCTTTCTGAAAGAAAAAAATGTGTCAGGAGAAACCAAGCTTATTGCTACGTGTTTCTACCACGTTATTCAACTTCAGCCTGAATTACAAGGACATTAAGTCCTAAAACATAATGGCATTTTATATACGTAACATTTAGAAAAAACAGAAACTGCATTTTTAATAATTCTATTATAATTTGTATATGACTCTAAGAGAATAATCACTTACCAATGTCTAAGCTAATACTAGCGTTTCCCCTTCCCACTATTGTCAGAAGGACGGTATCTAGTCTGGATTTTTGCTTTAGCACTGGAGGTAGTAATTGTGTGAATGCCAAAGTAGACAACTGGCAACATACTGCTAATTAATCAAATCCTGCTTAGAACAGGTTTAAGTAGCAGAATGGTAAAAGCTGTTGATGCAAAGCTAGCTCTTTCTTATATTAGTAGAGTCTACACCAGTACAAAAGCAATAACAGAAGAATTCAACTTAAATCTTGAATGGAGTCAAGGCCTGTGACTATTGTCATTTTATATGGAAGCAGAATTACGCTGTTCATAGGGGTGATTGACTGACAAAGAATAGATATCATGTAATGCATTCCAATTACTTTAAATAACAGATTAATGGCTCTCCTGTTCGTGAAAATTGTATGGCTGGGATTGTCAGTCAGCCTATTTGCAGCTGGTAGCAGGTGTGAATCAGTTTGCTGGAATAAATTTCCTGCTGTATGACCCTTCATGCTCCTCTTCTGCTCTATTATGTTGGTCAATGGGTTGGTTTTATAGTGTTATGGTTTTCTAAAGGCACTAATACCCTTCAGCATAATGCTTTAAATTTTAATTAACTCAAAGAATAGGCATCTCACTGCAATTACATTCTCAGGAGTCCTTGGTAATCAAAATGATCCCCTAATTGGCATATTTATGTTTTCGATGGGGTTTGTCAATTATGTGGGGTTTATTTCTGCATAAGTTGAAAACTGTAAACCTCTGGGATTGTGCTTTTATATCAGGCCTGGCAAAAAGGATGGATGTCATGTATTTGCCCAGTCACAGCCTGCGAAAAAAATTGTCTTATCGTCTTGGATAGCATGAACATATATAATTTTAGTTGCATTTTCTGTTTTCCCTTTCCCAGGTCCGCTGTGATAGTGAAATACAAGAGCTACGTCTGTGGCAAAAGCAGTTGAGAGAGGACAAAAACATTATTAAAAGAGTGAAAGAATTCTGGACTAAGCAGGAAGCCAAAGGTAGGTGAATTAAATTGTATATTTTAATGATTTTTCTTTTTACCTGAAGTGTTTAATTTTTATATTTCAAGTTGTATTAAGAAATAGGACACACAGTAAGACACAAATCACGAGTGATAAGAGAAGGCAATACCTATTGGAAATGCCTGGCTGTTTCTTTACAGTCCCTACTTACTCTAAGTTAGTTGCCTGTATAGTTGAAAGTAGCAATTAAAAATACAGTACAGAGCCAAAGCTCAGTAATTTCAGAGGACTATGATAATATGCTGGCACTGTATTTCCTGGGGTAGGAACAGACCGCTACCAGCTACACAACATGTAAATACTGATTTTTACCAGATGGGTGGTTGTACGGTTTTTCTGAACTAGGGGATTGCTATCTGGTAAATGTTCTACTGGCATTTTCCTGTAGTTTTGTAGCAGAAGTTGGCCTGTACAGTTCTAAAAAAAAGAAAACAAACCCAAACAGTCCAATATAATTGCCGAGGGAAATGAGGCCAGATTGCTTTTAGAACTGACACTGTAACATGTTTCCTTTTTGCCCTGATTGTGGACAAGGCTTTACTGACAGGGCTGAAGTTACCATTCACTTGCTCAGGCACAGTGGTGTAAATACGATTATTCACCCAGCCTCTCTGTCTGCTAATGCAGGAAGATTCACTAGCTCCTCAACCAGTCTACATTTTATCAGCCTCTGTGGTCTGGACCCAAACATGATACACATAGGGATGTGAACTACATACCAACAGATGGAGGTGAGAAGAGGTTATTCAGCTATGTTGTTCATGTGTTGAAAAGAGGGAAAATTATGTTGCACCAGTCACCATTGGGTGTTCCTTCAGGCTGATGGCACTGTCGCAGATGTCATCTCAGATGGCCAATCTTTGCCCTGAACTACATAGTTTCACACAGTCAGCTGGATCAAACTGGGAGCTGCCAAAATGGTTGATCCCACTCTGTAGCTCTTGCGTCAGTTTTAGTGATTGTGTAACTGCACCATGGGTTTGGATCAGTGAGGGGTTTTGGTGTGGGGCAGGTTAGTTTTCCACAACATTGTTGCCACATGATTGCCATGTCTAACACAAAGGAGAAAGAGATCTGGGGAGAGAGAGGGATAATGACTTTCAGCAGCCCGCAGCTTGGTTAAATTCAGCAGAATATGAGATGGTATTCTCATAGCTGGTTACTGTTCATGGCTGAGGAAGTGCCAATCTCCAGGTGATTGGCAGGAGTTAAAAGCCAGGCGCAAGTCATGGCTTAGACCTCTTCAGCTCAGTACACAAAAGCACATCTGTCAATGCCCTCATTCTGCGCCTGGTTTTTGTGACTTCACTGGGAAAGGAAAGACTTACATTTGAATCCCTGCAGGGCGAGAGAGTTTACAGGTTTCTGTAAAATGTTTTAAAATGCCAAGTCCTGCTCAGTTAGATACCTATTATCCAGAAAAATATACAACTCTGGATTTCAAGTGATGGAAAATTGCTGATGTGCAATCTGGAATTAGGCAGCTTAATGGGAGGCCTCTGTCCTCTGTGTTGCCTAATGACCTAGGCAGCTCTTCACTCAGCATTGAATATTTGCAGGTCACCATTTGGAGCTCTTTCTCTTTGCTGCCTCTATAGACCATGCCATTGTTTTTTTGGTTCACCTTCAGGTGCCCAATTTCTACACATTTAAAGTCTAAGCTGAGACATTTAATATGTCCTGTTGGGTCTTCACTCAAATGTTTTTTCTTTCCTTATTCTCTATGCAACTTAACTGTTCTTTTTAATTAAATGGCGTTATTGTACTCATGCACAGATATGAAATAGGGTGTTCTGGAATTAAGTGTCTGACATCCTCAAAGTATGCTTTATTTTAGAAACTACCGTAAGAATGTCCATACATAAAGAGTACTTATTAACATCACTGCTGTAGCAATCAGCGCTTGTTGTAAGTGACTAGAGCCTTGCAATTCTTCAATAACTCTAGTCATCAAATCTTTTGTGGCTATTGTTAACTTCAAAACTGTCTGGCTTTTTAATAGATGATAGAACTAAAACTTCCCTATGAAGCATTTTAATTATAAAATAGTCCATGCTCTGTAAATGTCAAAGGAATTAACAACAGTCAGGTCACTAACCTGATGCACTGCAATTACTCTTTCACTTTTTATTGTGCATCCATTCTATCTATCATTAGTTACAAGTAGATCAGGCTAAAAGGATGGCATGAAAGTATCATGCATTACCCTTTGTGCTTGCAATCTTCCTTTGAAATTTTTGCCTAAAAGTGGAAGGAGAAATCTGTTACTAGTAACGATCATTATAACAACTGGGATTACAAAATAGCCCCTTCTTTTCAGTTTTCCTTATTTTGATGTTTGTTCCTTCACACAAATAAATGTAATAGGCACTTGGGGCTAATAATAACATTTTAAACAAATGCTAGACTCTTTCTTCTGTGTAATCCCAGCACTTCTAGATGGGCTACTTTTTATAATACCAGCAAACACAAAGTTGTAAATTGATAAATTCTCCATGTTTTCAAGCTCCCCCACTGGCAAACTTTGATTCCCTAAACTTCTTTTCTATTATTTCCTATTTGTACTTGCATATCTGTTGGATAGCATTAGTTTTTAGGACATCTAGTCAGGGGGATGTTGCAGTTATACTGTGTTAAGTTTGCTGTCAAGCCTTCTGAAGTGTATGCAGAACACCAACTAATTCTGCAGTCAGAATTGGATAAGTAGGTATTTCCACTGGGTATTTTCTAACGAACACAGCGTTCAGTAGTTATAGTGTAAATCTTTCCAATAAGTATCTTAATACATGGTGCTATTGTAACACAATTTCTCCTCTATTATGTGACATGGAACAGTATTTAAACCCACTCTCACACAACAGCTGTGTAGCAAACTCCAGGCAGTACTGGGAGCACACATTTTAAATTGTTGCTCTGGATTTCTGAAGTAATCCATATTTTGTCACATAACATGAAGTGAATCAGTGGCAACTCTCATCCTCTAGGACAGTGTTCACTGTTAAAAAGCTGTCTCTACGTGCCTCCTCCTTTAATCCTCTGCAGTGCTCACCTGCCAGTTGCATGCACTAGCTGCTACCACAGGGTGATTTAATGTTTGCAGTTGAGAGAATCATGTTCAAGTACCGCATCCACCATGTTCCCCAGGGCCTGGACAACCTCAGCAACTCCTCCTGGTTTACCTATGCTAGACAAAGCTCTTGCACAGAGGGAGGTCTGTCTCCAGTTTTGCTGCTTTCCCTGTGATGAGAGATAGTGACTGCAGCAGAAGCTACTGGATAGTTTGCATGTTTGCAAGTGCAAGGAAAAGCACTTTCCTGTTGGAGGTACTTTTCCTGCCCAAACAGCCATTCTTCGTGATCTCCAGGGAAAACGTGTGAGCTGGATTGAAGCTTCTGCCGGCTAGCTTCAGCTGCATCGTGTTATTTAATAGAATATGTCCAGTAAAATCTGCTTCAATTGTAATATTGCAAGATTTATACTAGATGTATTACACCCCGAATTCATTACAAAATATCCAGTGGAGAAATCTCCTTTTCCAATTTCGATTGCAGAATTAGTTGGTGTTCTGTGTACACTTCAAAATGCTTGACATTCTTCCAATGTTCCTTCCCAGTGTTAGGAGTTCTTATCATAAGAAGGAGTCTGCATTGATACTGGTACTGACACCAATACAAATAGCAATAGATTTCTCTGAGTAGATATTTACATACATTGAGAGACAAGCTTGTAATTAAGAAAGACAGTAATGAATGACAACCTCAAATGCTGTTCTGCACATTTATACCAACAGCAGGACCACAATGAAAGCTGTTCCTGCAGGTTTTATTTTAGCTGCGAAGGGTTAAGTGTGAATTCAGTCTGCAGAATTCTCAGGGTAGAATTTTTTAAATCATAAAGACAGTAAGTATCAGCTGATATCAAAGCTGTCATAAAAGAGTAATTTTTCAAAAGACATTGTTTTCAAAACCTTCCTTTATGTATCATGGCCTCCTCAGTTGCCTTGCTATTACAGTATTATATATTGCAAGGTGTTATGAGCTGACATGCTTTTCTGTGTCTGCACTGTGCTATGTGCAGGACCTTTTGATCACTGCTTCACTAAATTATGAACTGTTCAGAACAAAAAGAATTTTCTTCAGGGCAGTATATATTATAGTACAAATACTGAAACTGGAAGACTGTAATGATATTTTTTTTCGTGATAGCAGTTTGTTACAAGGGCTGCACAGATTTTGCAAACATTTATTCATATTTATATTGCAGTTTTAATGCACAAAAGGTCAGGTTTTATTTACCAACCCATGCAATTGCCTAAGGGATATTTTGTAGCTGAAAAGAATTCATTCTGACGAGCAAAATCATACATCACAACAGGGGAAAAACTGCATTTATATGTGTGTATATATATGGTGGTGTTCATATGCAGTAAGTGAAGTAGAATTCTTGGCTTTAGTAGCTTAGAGCTAGAAGATAAAACAAAGTAGTAACTCATAACAGTGTACAAAAATGATGAAAAATAAAATCCATGAGACATAAGTTAACTTCCAGCAAACCTGACTGATATGTAAAGATAATTTTGGCAGAGCAACGAAGGTTTTCTTCAAGTCTTTGTGGGATTTCATAGCCTATTTACTATGGTTTATTAAGAGTTTACGTTGGAAAAAAATGTAGGCATCCTTTTTTTTAAAAGAAGACATAAATAGATCTGGTTTTGAAGATCTGAAAACACTGAATTCAAGTTTACTGTGATAAAGTTCATCTCATTATAAATTAAAAAAATAAAAGCCAAATTCTTCTCTTTGTAATACATGTTAAATTCTGTCAGTGTTAGTTGTTGAAAAATTGTATTCCTGAAGGTGATGATAGAAGTTAACCTAGCAGACTTGTTAATTAATTTTAAATGATTGCAGTTTAATGTTTGTGTTTTGCACTCTCTGTTTTCAATTTGTTAGCATTTACATCATCTCATCAAGGCATGTTTTTTCATGCGTTCCATTGTCCACGATACCAGTAAGAGTTACAAATGCATACATTTCCCCCTTATTTCTAAGAAATAAACCTATATATTTACAACATACCATTGTGAAAAAGGATGTATATGATATTAGATGATTACATGATCATAGTTTACAGTCTTCATGCATGTAAAATCTTAAAGGTGAAAATTACAAGAGCATTTTCAGAGGACAAGATGAAACCATTTTCGAAATGTTGCATCTAAGAAAAGTAGGGGCTAAGGGTGGAGTGGACTGTGTCATCTGGCAGTTGAATTGATTCAAAAAACTCCTGTCTCTGAAGAAATCTAATCTTTCCATAAACTATATTTATGTTGTTTTGGAGAGTAATGTAGTGATAAGATTTCCTTTGTCTTCTTTGCCAATTGTTTCAAAAGGAAAAACAAATTTCCTTTTAATCACTCTCATAGAGCTTTCCTGTCATCAAATCAATTATTTTAGAACTCTAGGACACACAGCTGTTTCACCACTTCAAAGAAAGTTGTAAAATTGCCCCTTTACAATTTTTTTCTTAAACCCGTGCAACTTCGTATTGCTTATATCACATTAGCTTTCAATATTATCACATTGTTTCTGTAATTCCTTAACTGAGCTCTGCTAAGTTAATTTAAGAGTATCCATACATAAAATAGCCTTGGGGCCCAGACAGATGGCTATTTGGAAACAGCTGTACCAGTTTGAGAAGTTACTGTCCAGGGGTTTCCATTATCGATCTCAGCTGTGATGCCATAATTAATTTTGTTAGTGCTCCAGCTGCCCTTATTTCTGCTATTATTATTCTGCTGTTTATTAATGTCGTTAAACCCTATTTCATTGTAAAGTCAGCAAGGTTAGTTTAAACTGCTTTTACCAATGATTCAATCTAACCCAGCTGACTTTGCGCTGAAGTGGATTGTGAGCACTCATACAATAATGAATAGCATAACACAACTACTTCTTAACATGTCTTTCTGTGCATTTGGTTTAACTGAATTAATTCAGTTAATTCAATTAATCCCCTTTAATTAAACCACTGAGCTCTTCACATCAAGCAGGACAAAGCATTTATTGTTACTAAAAACTCAGATGTCGCAAATAAAGCATTAAGATTCATGATCAAAAGAAAAGGAAGAAAAACATTTTTAAATAGATACAGCAATTTATTATAAAGTTAACTACATTAAGAATAACAATGAAGTATCTCTTAAATTTGTATACGACTCTAACCCTGTTTATTAGATGCTGTAAACAGTGTTGAATCTAACTGTAGGGGATGAATGGTGAGCTGCCAAATAGCTTTTAGAAAATGCTGACTCGAGCAGTAATGTGATTCTATTGACACTACTAGAAAGATCAGCATACCCTCCATGAAAATATCAGCCAAAGACTCAGTTAATGTGAGCTAACAGTCAGATTCTGCTTTGTTGTGGCTTTCAGCACAATGCTATGTATACCTTATTTCATGGGTATGTTTTAGGCAAATTTTATATACATATATATTATATTTTATATAATTTTATGAAAGTATGTCTGTATCATCTTGACCAGTCTGATACCTAAAAAGGATATTAAGAGGATGTTAGAAATGTAAACTGATTGTAATTAACAAATCCAAAGGCATTCTTAATTAATTTTTCTGATTTGAGAAAGTGTGTTAAAACATGTTCATTATTACTGAAACAAATAGTGAAGTTTTAGTATTCATTAGAACATAACCAGAACAAAACACTTTGGGGTTTTTTTTCAAGTAGGGACCAAAAGTATGATTTTTGTGGGGCAGCAAAGGTGATCCAGCAACTTCCCCATTAAAAAGGCAGTGCTGCCCTTCTTCGACCAAGGTTTCTGCCATCCTTTCCTCTTCTTGGCTCTAGCAATCACGGCTTCATGGTGAGTTGGTTCAGCTGGCAAATCTGACAAAGAACTGCTCTTCAGTTCTGCTCTGCTGCCTCTCAGGTTAGTTTTCTCCTGGGTCAGCCTGATAAACTGACTTGCCCGGTAATGACACAGTCCTTACATCCAATGTGAGGGAAATGGCGCAACAGTAATAGAGGGAAGGGAAATTGCCCATTTGTGATGGCCGCTCACTTTTAGACCAGCTGATCTGTCCTGTGCCTGCTGTGTCATGTGAAACCATACCCTCCCTGGTATGTCTGCTTGGTTTGGTAGGCCAGGGTATAATGAAGCCTCATATAAACCACTGATTCTCCCCCTGCTTCACAGCATGTTTAAAGCATCTCTTTTTTTTTTCCTTTGTTTGTAATTCCTTATTCTTCTTTCACTATGTTTTTTTATACTATTTATTTCTAGTTTTGAAAAGTGTTCTGGGGTAGAAAGTGTGAAAACTTTGCATGAAAATTACTTTATAAATTCATAGCATCTTGCAGGACTGTTGACCTCTTTAATGCATATGCCTGCTAAATTTCTTTTTGAGTGCAAAGGAAAAGGGGTGTTTCTTTCAGCCTTTACCTAAGATCATAAAGCTACAGCATTCGTAGCTAACATTTTGTTTGCTATACTGCTCCACTGCTGTAACATTACATTCCACAAAATAATCTATATTTAAGGTGTGATAGTCCTTACTCTTAGCAGTTTCTACTTTCAGACTGAAAATGTAGAGAGAAACATAGCACTCAAGACTCAAGTTTAGTGACTTACAGCTTTAGACTTGTAGGGAGAAAGAGAATTCTCACCAATACAGCACAGCTGATGGGATAAATTTGTTCCAGAATATTTTACAGAATTTTAAAAAAGTATTCCCTTCTACAGAAAATATGGCTAATAAAAAACCAACCTCCAGAGGATGTGAGATGTGAGTGAATAGCAGATGAGCTGGGGCTTTTCTATTTTTTTTTTTCTTTGAAGATGATGTCCTTTCTGATTTTATTATTCCAATTTGCTGAAATTACTTTAATGTAAATGTATTTAAATAGGTGATTTAATAACCTGCATGCTATTTGAGATCATGTTTGGCAGGATGTGATACAGTGGCACACACATAGCAAGACATGCGTTTGGTTTCTTGAGCCTGATGATCTACCATGAGATTGTCTGTTTCGGAGAACTTCTCTTCCCAGCATGCATTTATCTAGGGCTGTCCATATCAATTTTGTCAGTACCTGCAGCCTAAAATATCCATTTGAAATTGAATTTGCTGCATCTTCTTGTTTTCTAGCTGGTAGCCCACATAGATCCAGTCGTATTTTTGCTTTAATGTTTCCAAGAAGAAATAGGCCTTTGCTTTTTGGTTAATGACCTGGTGAATTTGATTTGTGCCTCCATGCAGTGGACGAAGCCCATCTAATTGTGATTCTGAGCGGTGCGTTATGCAGATGCAGTACTTGATGAGACATCACAGGAAATGAAAAAGTATCTGTCCTACAATGAAAGGAATTTGAAAATATTTGACCTTTTTTAGGAAAATACCTAAATCTTCATTCATCATTTATGTGAACAGAACACTCTACTGACACTGTCTGTTACAATGGTTATTTCTCTGCTGGTGTGCTGTTGGAAAGACAATTGGTTCTGTATACACTGTATAGTACGTTCAGCTATTTTATTTCCTAGGGGCTTTCTTCTTCTTACCTGTGTAAAATTTGTAAACTTCTATTTTTAAAAAGCATTGTTCTTAGGGAAAATAGTAAAAGAAATAAATATTCCTGGTTTTATGGCAAAAACAACTGGAGTTCTTACAGATCAACCATAGCCTTGGTTTTGGAAGGTACTTCTGTAACAGTGAATATACACAGTGTGTGGAAAATCTA
This sequence comes from Gavia stellata, assembly GCF_030936135.1. Taxonomy (NCBI): domain Eukaryota; kingdom Metazoa; phylum Chordata; class Aves; order Gaviiformes; family Gaviidae; genus Gavia; species Gavia stellata. The sequence continues at coordinate 9,670,702 of NC_082611.1, read as the reverse complement.
ATTAAACCAAACTGAGACAGAAAGTAATCTTCACAGTAGGTGGTGGTGGTGGTGGGGGGTGATTTCCAGATACAGGAGGGAATATTCCTTTACATTCCATTCAATTTTCAAGCTGTATTTCTCCTTTGGCAGTAGAAGTTACTACTCACCTATACTGAGAGATTTTTAAAGTACTTCTTTCATAGAAAGATTCTTTTCTGTTGGGAAGACGCAACCAGCAACATACTGAAGAACTCAAAATGTAGGTGTTCTGTCACTGGAAAATCCTTGAAAATATGAATGAGATTGCAGATAAAGGGGAGAACAGGCTGCATATTTTAGGAGCACTAGAACAGGAACAGATGCATACTGTCAAGAAGCAAGGAAATGCAGTCAGTCACTCCTTATACAGCTGCGGTATGTCTCCACCTGAATTATGAGGAAGGATTTGAAAGCTAAATATGCTTACCAAGTTAAGTTGAACAGGGGAAGTCTAGTCTGCATACGTTTGAAGAATGGTTGTATGTAATCATATCAAAGTAAATGATCATACCACATCAAAGCAGAATGAATTGAGGAAGGGAAACATGTTAAATTCAGTACCCAGAAAAAAACGGCTACACTGTGAAACTTCATGGAATTAAATTCCATAAACAAATAAACATATATGACTATAGTCATGTGCTCTAATGGATCCTTATTAATGGGGCCATAAATGAAGTTACAATCGCATGCATGTTTGCAGGACTGAGCAGTTTCCCAAGGAAAATACTGAAAATGGGATATATAAAAATGGGATGTCTTACACTAGGCTTAAAAAAATATTTAAGATGTACTGTACATAATAATGCTGGATTAGAAGAAGACATAGTCTGAATAGCTAATGGATTTCTTAAGACTGCACTTCTGTGGTTTATTTAGGAAAATTCAGCTCAGTAAACTGTAAGGAATTCATCAGTTGTATGTGAGAATGTCTTTCTCCCCCCCCCCCTTCACCAAAGGGGGTTGAAATGTAGTCATGTTTTAAGAAGATATTAAACAAAAGAATTAGTTTCTAATTTCATCTACCCTCCTTTTACTGTAGCTGTAATTCTTTAATTAATCTCATTATGGAGCTCTTGTAAGTGGTGACCTCCTCATATTCCATGGTTTTATACTTTTAATATATATGTTATATTACATAACACACATATGTACACACACATATATGTTAAGATCTGACATGTTGAAGGTATTTCCTCAAATTATTTTGTTTCGGACTGAGCCGTATAAACAGGCTTAAAGCGGAAGACTACTTGCTGTCAGTAGGACACTGCAATTAAAAGAATTTGACTCTGCTTTTTTTTTACAGGTAGTCAGTTGTTTCTTTCCCAAACCAAAAGTGCTGCAGTCAAAATGGTTTAAAATGGGTTCATATATGTGATTGCTTTTGATTTAAAAGCACATGTATAGGGTTTCAGTTACACAAAAGACCTTAGAATTTATTTTTTTAAAAAAAAAAGAAAATCCAAGAACAAAGCAGTGCCGATAGCTGTGTATGTGGTGGTTTTCATTAAGCCTAATTCAAGATGCTTGAGATGTTTTTGAAAGTTTAATCTTGGCACTAACAGCTGAGAATGTAGTGATAAAAGTCATAAGACTCATGATCCAGATTCCGCTTTATTGGTCCACACCCCGGACTCAGACGTCTTTGAAAAGTTACAAAGATTGTAGTAACATTTAATTTCTGAAACTACGTTGGGAATGTTTGGGGGCGGGGAAAAAGGAAAGATGATCATTTAGATAACCTACAAAATACGTGATCTTCTGAACTGTGCTTACACAGGCACAGCAGTGTATCTGCTAGCACAAGGCTGAACTAATCCTCCAGTACCAAAGCTGTATTTTTACCCATCACTCTGCAGTTGTTAATAATGATTTGTAATGGAAAAAAGACAATTGCAATTTGGTGATTTTTCTATGATTATATAAACATATTTTTTTTTAATTTGTTTTTCAAAGGAGAGGATAAATTCTTCATGGGTTTTGCAATCTTTTTTTTTTTCTTTTTCTACTTCTAACCTTTTTCAAGATACTAGTGAAAAAAATGAGAGCATTTTTATTGAAAATTCTGTTGGTGTTTTTTTGATAGTCATTTAGATATGCAAAACCAAAATTTCCATTTGTAACTATGAGATGCATTAAAAGCCTGGAGAAAAGGCTGTCACCAGTTAAAAAGTAAAACTTCCAAATAGTTCTGCAACAAATCTAGATTTGAGACTCTTTTGGTTAAAAAAAAAAAGGGGGGGGGGGAGGGAACACAGGGAAAGAAAGACCATGAACTGTTAGTGGAGTCTTAAAATACGATTCAGAGATTAGCAAAGAAGTGGGTGACAGATTGCAGAACATACAAGCTACTTGCCCCAGACTTCCCTTTAAACCGAGACTGCAGCATTAGTCACTTGGACGTCTTTTTCAATGTAACTGTCTTTTTTTTTTAACCTGATCATTTGTTTTAGTCTGTGTAAGAGTTTGAATTTGGTGATTTTACAGAACCTATCATATTTTGCAGGTAGGAAACATTTCAGAAATAAGAGGGCCTAATGGGTGTAAATGCAGTTTTCATGAAGCTGCCCAGCAAATCTGGCATTTCAGTTTTCTGGCCATGTTGGCTTCTGCCTTTAAATCCCCAAATGCTTTTTGCTGGGGACCTGCCACTCTGGAATGATTTCTCTTAATTTCTGGTCAGTTCTTTCTATTTTCACCCTTCTCTTTTTCTATCTATCTTAACTATTTACATGGAAAAAAACCTGCATTAATCAGAAGCACTGAAGATGCGCTGGTTGCCTTCATTCTGGATTTTTCTCTCAGTCCAGAGTCTTCTTCCCTGAACTGCTGTGTTTCTGTGGCTGTCTCTTCATGAATCTCAGGTCACTGAATGATTTGGAGGACACTTGGATAATCAGTAGCAATACAGTCTCCAGTGTATCTAATTCTGTGTAGTTTGTTCCCTCCTAAAGTCAGGTGTTCATGTCAGTTGTTCATCTAGTCTAATGCTTGTATCTTCCAATATTTTTTTCTCTTTGTACACCTTGAATTGTAACAATGCCATCCAGATATATCTAAATGAATTCTTAATCTTTCTGCCAAAATGTTAGGAAAGAATCGTGCATTGCACAAACAAATTCTGCTAGAGATCTTTCAGGCCTCTTTTCCCATCTCCATTACTGGATGTTGGTGTTTGGGAGTCTCCTGTATGTCAGCTCTTGCTTCCCTAATCTAATCCTAAATGAATTAAAAAATGCCCTGAAATTGTTTACTCTCTGAAGTCATGGAGGCAAGACTAAGCATTTTACAAACTCTGTTGCTGATTTGGAGTATTAAGTTTGTCCTGTCACTTGTATATATCCATTTTGCAGAAGCCTCTTCTGATGAGTGATCCTCTGACAGTTCCATTTGAGATTCATGAGTAACAGGCATGTCTATGGGAATAATTTCCAGTTTATTTTTTGTTTGTTTGTTTAATGTATCTGTTTTCAATACACCATTTTCCTATCACTAGTGACTGAAGATTTCCTGAAGTGAAAGGTTTCACTAATAATTGCCTACATGTTGACTTCCAGTAGTAAGAAGCTAAAATTATACACACTTTATAAAGAACTGTCTCTTTAAAAGTCAGGTCTTATTTCAGACAGATTGCTGGTGGCTCCAATTTCATGTTTAGGCTTCTTTGGCATTTCATTGGAAGGCTAGGGTGAAACTCCTTTCTATATATATATTATACTCTAAGCGCCTGCTAATAAGTTATTCCAATAGATTTTCTTTAATGGATTTTCATCTTCTTATAGTCTGAGTTGATGGTATTTTTCATTACTGTTTTCAACTGTTTAAATTACTAAATGTAATTCTCAGCATTCTTACGATTTAAACAAAATAGTGTGGGTGTATAAACCTTTCATAAGCTACTGTCACAAACCAGCTGTACTATACAGTAGTGTATAAAGTAGGTCATAGTTTGTTCGCTGTTGTGCTGAAACAACCAAGCCTCAAACCAGAACATCAGTCCTGATTCTGTATTAGTGCATTAAGATGAGGGAAAATTGTCTCTGTTATCCAAAATAGTTGGTAAAGATGTTTGAACTTAATGCATACATAAATAGGACAAAGGCCAGTCCTCAGATGGCTCATAGGAGTTTTGCAGATTTTTGCATACCCCACTCCCAGGAGCTGACCAAACAGTACATCCAAATACATTGGAAGCCAGTGCTTCCTTTAGCCATCATCTGTGCCTCAACATTGCAACGCATACATGATAAACTATGTCAAATGAGCTGCATTTCCAAGGAATGTGGCATACAAACTAATAGATAACTTTATTATAGTAGGAGTAGCAAGTCAAAAATAACAGTTAACAGTTGTGCTAAACTCTTCAGAGCAACCCCCACCTCACTTCCAAGGTAATTAATCACAGTCTCCACTAGTGCTTGTTAGTGTAGTGACGGTTATAGTGTCCTATGATTTAGGACATGCACGTGACTAAAGCATAGTTTAATCAGGTTCACTCTGTATTAAAAAATAAGAGTATGAAGACTGAAACATAGTGCTAACAATGACCTATATAGATAGAAACCATAATACTGGAAATAAGTGAGATGTGAGATTTTTTTTTTTTACTTAACACTGTCATAGCACTTAAGGGCCTCAGTTGCTCTATGTCTCAGGACTTAAAAGAGGAGCCGATGTTACGAAATACTGTGATCATGCTACCAATGATTATGATTGTGTTACTTCTATTTAAATCTTAATGTTGCACCTCCTTAAATTAGTGATTATGCATTCTCTGTACATAATTTTCACACATTCTGTTACACAAACATCTTGGGAGTTAAGGTGTTTGTAATTTTCATGGGAGCTGAATGCAGCCTCCTGTGAGAATGGTTTTCTTGGCATTGCTCTGTGACTGGCAGCAGTGCACAGTTGCAATCGCCACTGCATCACTGGCATCCTCAAGCAGTTTGTTCTGCCTGGTTATGTCCATACACCTTTCTCCAGCATGCAGGAAATGTCTGTAAAGAAAAAGAGATCGTCTCCATTGCAGTAGAATCACAGTTCTGCAATGGTAGGAATCTGCCAGCATAATTGCACACAGTGAGTAGGGACATAGAGAGATAAAATGGGAACTCTGCTGTTGAAGTTCAACTTTTATTATTTTTTTTTAAATGCAACTGAAAATAGAAATGGGTCTTTCTCTTGCTCTGTTGAACAAATGATAGGACTCCTAAGACTGAAGTGGTTCAAATTCAGCATATGAATGGCATGGTTGTAAGCTAGTTGTTCATATTGACATTTACACTATTCATTGCTTTTATACATGTGTTGACTGAAAGAAATGGGCTGGATTATCAGCTAGTATAAGTTGTTCTGAACTTCATGGGAGCTATGCTAATATACTAACTAAACATCTTCCTTAGGCATTTCAAAATTATTTTAAGCAAGTTAGTTCAGTTTGAGGTGTCACAGCCTGAAAAATACATTTTTCCAATGGAAATTTCTAGTGAAAAGACTTAGCCAGGCAACTTTCCCCAACTTCCCAGCTTATCTGAATCCTGAGGACATCTTACTTTTCTATCTGCATACGAAGCAAGTATATGTCAAAAACTGTTTAAGTAACTGCCTGAAATCCAGATTCATGCTGACAACCCGTGTTTCCTGGTTAGTGTGATGTGATTTGAAATTGTTATGCTTAAGTAACACAGGTTATGGTAAGACATGGATGCTGCTGACTAAAAGCACTGCCAGCAGCTACCTAAAACACCTACTCATTTTAATGTGAAACAGTGTGTGTGAGCCCTGGGGTTTTTGAACTTGTTGCAATTTTTATGAAATATTTGCAAAGGCCAGCCTCATCACATCAAGGAATATTAGATAAAATCCAACACAATAGTTAGTATTTTCTATGTGGGACATTCACAGTCACAGGGGATATTTAATCCACTCTGATTTTTCTCCTTACCAGCTGGACAAACAAAAGCCCTAAAATCCAGAAGGGTCGCGTGCCAGCAAGGCACTGGGCGTATTATTGCCTTGACCGTTGTAGAACATAGGGCGTATCCTGCCACTGCAGTCATATTTTGGGTTTCTGAGGTTCTGTGTTCCTCATCATCATACATCACTTTTCCTGTATGTTTTCTTGAGCTGAGATCTTCCAGGCTGGTAGCACACTGAGCACCTTAAATTAGCACATGGGCCTGTTGCAGTCCGGTATTCTGGGTACGTACCAAGAGGATTTTGTTTGCTGGTTTTCAGTTGCATGCCTTCGAAGGGTAACTAAGCTCTCCTGAAACTGTGTGTACAAAAGGGGATTTTTTGGGGCTTATTTGGCCTTCTTTGCCTCTAGCGTAACTTTTATATATAAATCTCCTAACAAACTTGCTTGATGTGAAAGGTGTATGGTACAGATGCATCTTCTGAAGCGTAGGGAGTAGGAAAACAGATTTTTATCTTGATAAGTTAAAAGGCAGTTTGTAAAATATTAAAATATTAAGAACAGAATGACAGCTGAAATCACAGAAGTAGACTGAGGAACCAGACTATTGTATCAGCAGAAGAAAAACATTAGGTTAATCTGTATTACAGCACTCTGAAAGAATACAGAGCTTTGAAAACAGCTTTCACTAGGGGGTGGGACATTTTACTTTTATGCAGAGCTTTTGTTCATTTAGAATTGTTTATTCCAGCAAGCAACCCTGTGCTCTTTGTTTGACTGATTTTTTCCCATTTGGCAGACCCTTTGCAATCACATGGATAACATTCTTCTTTCCACTGAGACATAGAAAAACTATTCTTTATTGACCTTGCTTGTTGTCCTAAATGACAAAAATATATTTATATACTAGGTGAACTGTATGACTTCATCACTGACTTTTAATTGAAAATTCTTCAAAGCAAAAACCTCAAAGAGCTGCTTTCATTTTTTTGAACAATCCAATAACTTCTTACTAGCAAACAACTCTGCCCTCAGCTACACATGCACAACTCCCACAGATGTCACTGAGAACTGTGTACAACTATCTGAGTGCTGAAGCTGTGTCAAAACAAAAAAATACCATGCATAGAAGAAATAGGTCTTTTGGGGTGGGTGGGTGATTTTTATTTATTTATTGAAAGAGTATTTATTTGCTGTGGAAGTATGGATGTTTACTTTTTTGTTTCTGTGGATGTTTTGGAACGTTAAGTATTTAATGTTTTATTTTGTATGGTTGCAGTGGGAAGCAAATCGGAAGACTCAGAAGAGCATGCACAAAATCATTCAACATCTCAATTTTAGTTTTCTCACCAATATCACAAAACACAGACCTCATGGACTAAACTTTGTGGCACTGATTTAGAAACACTCTTAGGATTACAGTTTCACTTTTACATGTGAGGTGTTGTAAATCAAAGGGAGATTATGTAAGGACCCTGCATGCCAAGACAAAATTCAATCGTAGTGTAAGTGAGCACAATTCTGTTAAAACAGATGGAATTGTGCACATTTAGCCAAAAATTTTAAGTCTGTGTTTATCTTGTGTTCTGACTGCTCACTTGCAAGCTTTTCTGACAAGGACAAAACTCTGGATGAATTAAATGGGGTTACATCCACATGTAGGCAAATGTTAAAACTATGGCAAAAATGTTCATTTAGTATAAACTGGAGTAGCTTTACTGATTTCTGCAGAGCTGTGAAAATTTACAAAAATCCAGGCTCTGTTCATAACGGTCTAATTTTCAGAAACACTGTGCCTCTGCAATTCCAACTGAAGGCAATGAGAGCTAGGACTGCTCTGCATTTCTGCAGGGCAAAAAAAGTCAAAGGCCCTTTTGTTATCACTTAGCACATGTGCTGGGAAAGTGTAAAGTAAGATCACAGTGATAGCATTTTCAGCGATCTTGTGTATGTGTACTTACTTACGTAAGGTGCAAGCAGAATAAGAATCAGATTGGGCCCCCTGCTAAGGAGCCCTCATTATTTTTTTAACTCAGTCTTGTCAAGCATAGTTCTATTTAGGCCTTTATAATTTCACAATTAGAGAAGATAGTTGCAGTTCTACTACTAATTCCATACAAGTCAAACAAAGGTCTAGTTGTTTTGAATGAAAGCATGATAAAACATGGATACCCTCTAGCTCTTGCTGTGGTTCAACATGGATTTCTTCCATCACTTACACGGACTTTGTCTTTGCTGTTATACCAGTACCCACCCCTCATTTTTTTCCTGGTTGGTGATGGTGGTTGTTGCACCAGATCAGGAAAATCAAACCATTTGAAGAAAAAAACTCTCACCCTGCATTCTTCAGCCACACGGTATGATCCTATCCCCTCCTTTTCACAAGCACTAGCAACTGAGCCAGTACAGGAAACTGCTGAGCCAACTGGAAAAAAAAAATTACTTGTACTGTTAAGAGTTTGGCTACTTAGCTCCATGACTGGCTCACCGTGGGTTTGATAGGTGCTAGAGCTAAAGGTAAATGTGGGAATGTGGCCCTAGCCTCTAGGAGCTGGTTTCCTTGAGCTTAACTTAGTTTATATTGCAGAATTGCACCCACAGTATCACCACAGGACGATGCTGTCTGTAGCACCATTAGTTTAGTGTAATGGAAAAACTGTAGGTGGATTTTAACACCAAGTTAACACAAACATTGTAAGTAAATAGTAAAGCCTTTATTCTCGTTAAGAACAGCATTTTGAAAATAAAACATTTGCCCATGCTTTACAACCTCTGTAATTTTGTATCCTTATGTACAGTCATCATGGTACACATTGATTGTCTTGAAAATCCTTTAAAGATGTACTTAATAAGATACCAGTATGCAACAATCAGCGGAAAAAAGGGTACGTTATAAAACACACATTAATACATTTAATAAATATATATTATCTATCAAAAATGAGCTTTAGCTCTCATCAATTAATAAAAAGCACCTGCTTTGTAATCCTGTAAGTTGGTAGAATAGTCCAATTGCTTTATTATAAAAGCTACAATGCTCCCTTTTGCATGGCCTTTGGTTAGACCCAAGGCATCAAGCTCAAACAAAGCCAACCAAGATGCCTGTGTTTACACTAAAAACAGAAACATCTAGTTCGATAGTATTTCAGGTACCTTGTTTACAGAAACAACTGTATGTATTGAGAGTGTTCTTCTGAAGACACTACATATTTTCTGACAAGTGTCAAACACCCTCAACTCATCTGAAAGCAGGACAGGATCTGTAAAGTATGGCTTTGAACTTTTTTCCAGCCATTGATCAAAAGCCAGTTATTATAAATCTTGTTTCGGTAATAGTTTTTTCAGATGCTTTACGATTTCATTTTTCTGCATGGAAACACCATGGGCACGTCACCATCAAGGGACAACATAGTAGCTTTTATAGTATAAAAGCTAATTATAATAATTAACTGAACTGCGAAAGGCTTGTGCTTACTTACTACTTATGTTGTTCACAGATGCTCTACATTCTAGATAACTTTCGTAAAAGGCAAAAGTAAACAATTTGTTTACTGTAACAAAAATATAAGTTAACATAAAGGTGCCTTTCTTCAATTACAGTTTTATTTGGGGCATTTTACATCACAGACTAGTGACTTCTTACAAAAAAAAAAGTTGCTCATTACTAATTGTATAAAGTTGGAAAATAAAGACCCTTCTAATCTATTGCCACACCTTCACCACCACAAATGAAACCCAATCCTGCTAATTTTTAATTTTGTGAATAGTCCACATGACTAACCCAATGAGACTAGTCACATGAGTAGCAGTTTGTAGGATCTGGCCATATCTTTGGATAAGGCCTCAAATTCCAAACAACTTCATCAGGAGCAGGATTGGGAACTCTATTTATCAATTCAGTCACATCTAGAAAAAGAAAAAAATGTTTCTTAAGATAACTATATCTTGTACAGATTTTGTCCAAGGTCTGTAAAATGTGTATTATAATTCATAAATCTTGGTTATAGCATGATAAACTTTTAAAAAGAAAGCTGTCCTACCATTTATGCCATGGTCATCTTACATGATGTTGCAATAGAGTTTTATGAGGGTTGTTTTGGTTTTTTTTTTTTAATTGGTTTTTCAAAGCAAAATTCTGCAGGCCAAGTGATGGTAATAGGTTTTTCATTGTTCCAAATTATGCATCTTCTGGGTAACTATCATTATCTTAAATACTATCATCTTATTTGATCAAAGCTTTGCTTAAAACAAGCAAAATGTATTTCTAAGTCGCTGGATAGCATGCAATATCCACCCCTACCCTACTTGGTTACTAAGGCCATCTAGTTACTTACAAAATAAAATAAGCAATCTCCAAAATAAGCACATGCTTCCTTTGCCTCAAGGAGGGATGGGCAGGGGTGAGCTAACATACTCCTTTACTCATGCATGACAGAAAAACATTGCTTCTGGAAGAGAAGGGCTTTGAAATAAAACCCCATAAGATGATCATGGCAAGAATGGCAATATATATTTTTTCCATATATATATATATATATACACATATCTGTGTGCAACACTTAGGGACTGGTCTTGCAGCCTCTGTACCTGTATGTAGACCTACTGGTGTCGACGGGACTACAAGTCTGCAGGACTAGGTTCCTAATTCAGTAGAAATGGAGGTACGTGAAGAATCAGGAAGACTTGAAAAATAAAAAGCTTGTCTTTCTCTTGCAGTATACAGCAAGTAACTTCTTTCTGTGAAGCTACTAAGCTATTCGGTTATTTGTAGATTATATTTTTTTAGTTTGAAAATATATATTTTTATTATAGCATATGCAAAGTTTAATTGTTATACATTTCCTATGCCCTCAAGTAAAAACAATTAGCTTTTAGTATCGAGGAAAGCTAAGATTAACATTGGCCAAACAGTGAGGATACAATGATGTTTTCAATGTCCGATATGTATTAAATGTTAAATAAAGGAATGATTGCTTAAACATAATGAAAAACCATGGCACAAACAATGGGCAATGGGAACCTTTTAAATAACCTGGAGAAAACAAAGATAAAAAGCTTTGAGAAAGTCTACCTTATATCAACTCAAAAAAGTGGAGGGGGGGGAGGAGTAGGGAAGAAACCACCTTAAAAAACCAAAAACAACAACAAACCACCTCCAGCACGGAGATTCTACTAGCTAGGCACTAAAATGCACAACCACATTTAAATGCACAAACAACTGCAGTCAAGAGGACTACTCATATGAACAGGGAGTAGAAAGGGAGGTCTTGACCCTATCTGCTGCTGAGTTTCTCCTGAAAGGTGGTCAGTACTGCCCAGCTGCCACCGCATTCCTGCTAGCCAAGATCAGCCCATTAGAACAGGCTGGCCAGGGCGGAACAGTGGGTTGCCTTTGATCCACCATCACAACGAACTCCTTCTGGCAACCTCGAGTCACGTTCTCTCCCCAGCTAAGTCTTTGCAAAAGTATATCCCTCCAAAGTTCCACTTAACGGCTTCCTCTGTAGGAGATGTGAGAGCGCGCAGCTCTTTGCTCGCACCCGGGGTTGAGGCTGGAATAACGGGGAATCGATCCCGCGCAGCCGAGGAGAGCTGCCTCTGTGCTGGACCTACGCTTTGTCTCTCTGTCTCAAGAAGCTCCATAACTCACATGAAACATGCATAGACCTTTCATCCCTCCAGAACTGTATTTCCTACACCAATTTTTTAAAGAGAAGAGTATCAGCCTACAGTGTAATGGTAATTTAGTTGCCACAGTGTGACAATGCTTGACTACACATGATGCTACGTGACTGTACAGTACAGTTAGATAATGAAGCAGACAAGGTGCTTTTCATGATGTTTGAAATGAAGGGAAAAGGAGCAAAATGGAAAGAAATCCTGCATGTTTTCACACTGTAGTGGCAATCTCTTGTGGCAACATGAATTAAGTTTAGGTGAGCGGGGGGTATTTTGCAAGCAACTGGCAACCAACAAAACCAGGCTTGCCTCGCACACTAGTTACAGACGAGAGAATATCTTACATTTCAGAATACAATATCCCCCTCTTCCAATTTAAGGTGTGCCTACTTCTGTTTTGTATTAGATTCAGCTTCAGTTTTACAATTTTGTTTTTGCAATTATCTTATCAGTTCAATGGTGTTCACATTTAGACAAAATCCTCTGTAGGATTTCGAAAGCTCTTGGATGTTTTGTTGCTTTGTTCTGGTACTGTTATGGATTCCTCCCTCAAAGACACACTGCCAGGGAACAACATCTGCAACAAGGATTCTTATTCTCTACAGCCTACAGCCTTTCACCAGAGGTGTCGTCCAGTGTAACTTGGCGGAGCAGTTGGTATCTGGAAATAAGGATAATAAACCCATAACTGAGAGATCTAGTCTGTTCAAAAATCAGTGTTATCATGCTGCATGTACATGACAGCTTTCCCGACAGTAGTTCCAGAGCAAGGTGATACAAAGAAACTCATCCTCCACCCATACAGTGCATTTACCTCTCTGTAAAAACCGTGACTATATATACACATTAAGCTCCCATTTTACTATCTGATGTTCTCCATTGAGCTTTGTATCCACCTCAAAACAAAGCAAAACAAACAAAAAACCAAATTGTCTAGCTTCTCATCCCTAAAGTGCCTTTTTCCTGAGCTGCATATTCTGGTATCAGAAAACATAGGCATAGATGAATTCAAGCATCAGGCATAGACGAATCCTAACGTCTGAAGGATGCTATTCATTACTGACAGCAAAGCACAAGACTTTTCGTTTTATTCAAGTTGATGTGTTTCCCACTGTCTTACCCACACAGGAGAATCCTTGTATCTAGTCCCTCTTGTTCACTAAAATCAACCAAAACTTTACTTAATTAAAAACAAAAAGAAACCTGCAATCAGTTCACGTTACTTGGTTTTAAATGTAGAGGTTGAGTTATGGAATCAGCTCATGATTCAAAATAAAGAAAACCCAACTCACATGAGTAGAAACTGGCTCATGGGTAGATTTTTAAGAAGCATGTAGGTATGCATGGAAAATATGGGGATGAAAAGTCTTCTTTTTCAACAGTATGCCTGCTATATGAAATGTCTTCAAGTGCAAATTACACATCATGTGAAAAACATTTAGAAAGTCTGTTTGGCATCAGATCACTAAGCCATTCTTACAACAACCAGGCTGCAGAAAAACAGGTCTATCAAAGAATGGCATGCCAAACTATTGTCTAAGAAAGAAAAAGCAATGCTATTAACATTAAAATAGTCTATATTCCTCTTTTATAAATCCATTTCCCAGAGGCACACACATCTGTAACTTACTTACAAAGAATTACATACATTTTACAAGAAAATGGAAGATACGCGAGAGACCACCACTATCTGCAACAGTGATTCTTATTTAAAGTAATGTACTGGCCTGTAGACATTTGTGTGACTCACATCATCTTGAAAAAAAAAAAAATCAAGTTGGAAACTGTGTCACTTAATAGTTATGTTAAATACCTTAACAAATGTAATTTGAAAGGCCACTGAATATGTAGTCTCACCAAAGAACTTGGTTCACTCAAACTACACTGCAAAATGTGAACGGCCAAGTAAAGAAATGCAAAATACTTTGTAATTACATCTTTTCTAGAGAGAAGGGAAGCATTACATGCATACTTGCTGCCCGAATTTTCACTTATAGCCTTCCCCCCTCCTGTGAATAAGCTAAAAGCAGGTTTTTCAATTAGTAGTGGTTGTATATATCAGTGCATATCAAAGATTTCTTAAATCATCACAATTTGATACTTACAGTCCCACCATTTAGCACAACTGCCATCTCAGTTGGCTGATAAACATTGCTTCTAAAAGGAGCACTAGGTCGGCTTCCCAAACTGCCATTTCGAAATCCTGCCGTTCTTAGCGCTGTGTTTAGAAAAGAAAGATTGTTCTTAGGAACACAATTAATGCTGTGCATCTCCTTTGAAATCATAAAAGTATCTTGCTTCCAGTTTAGCTATTGGGAACTTTGCCATTGATTTTAACTTTCACGCTGCCATACCAGTTTTCACATTGCTTTTGAACAGCAGTTTGTCTTACATCGTTGGGGATCAGTTGGAAGAATCAGTTTTATGTAAATTAACTGTTTGCTGTGGAATGGGAAAAAATTTACTGGAATCAAGTTTTTGAAGTTTGCTTAGTCTCGTCTCAATAGGAGCTAAATGTCTTCAATCACCAAACCTTTGACGTATCTTGCGCAACGTATTTTGCAAAGTGCTTGCTGTATTGGTCTGGATACTGTGGGGTTAAGTAAAATCATATTACATTTTGCTTTCTATCAAATTCAGAGGACAGGGATCCAAAACATTGCTCGAGCCAGTAAGCATGCTCACAACCCCCCTGAGCATTACTTCAGCATGACTAGCATATAAGGATTTTCCAGATGTTTCAGATTATATTTACTCTGAGAAACTAGAAATACGAATATTGCTTTCAAATAGCTTAAACATGGCAAATGACTGAAGCAAAAGAGAAGATGCTGGTTGTCCTTCTGAATGTCTATACCAGAAATACATCAGTCTCTCCATTAATTTTAGCACAAGTTTGGGTTCAAGATGTATATTCTGAATGAGAGATATGCACCATTAGGGATATGCTTCTTTCTCTCTAAACCAGTGGGGGGGATTGGCACATACAAACTCTCTTTTTACTTCGGGGGTAAATAAGGGCTTCACTGAATTCAGATGCGGCCAGGGCACAGAGCTCATTTATCCATGCGAGTTGCATGGTTACAATGGGCAATACGCATCTGTGAGCTGGTAAATAGGAACACGCCTGGTTCAGGCACCTGGGGCAAGAATTTCTCTTAGCTTTAATTCAAATTACAATTCTACACTCTCTGGCTGAAATTGTGAATAAGCTGAAGTTTACAAGAATTTCAGCATAGACTTCAATGTAGCCGGGATTTAATATAGTTACACTGTGTGACACAAGATTTAAATGGATCCTACTGCCTTATGCTGTCCTTTACCCACTGCCACTCCTCTCTTTGGGAGTTGTGCACAGGGATGAAGAACAGTATTGGTTTAGCACAGAAATTTAGAAATCCAGCCCTGCAAATGCTCAGTTGTTGACGTCAGATGCACACAGACCCTCACTTGCTCTGTATTTTAAAATTAGGTATTTTTGCAGAACACTGGGAGGACAAAAGATGAAAATGCCTGAAGTAGAATTATATATTTTGTATTTTATAGTTAACCATGTCAGGGTCAGTAGTATTCTTTCTTTGTAGTTTGGCTTCTTATTGTGTGTTAAGCACAAATGATTGCTCAGGTATTTGCTAGTACACATAAAGATAAAATACCTCATGCATTATATCATTAAAATATTTACACAAAACATTTACACAAAATTTCCATGGACATTTCAACATTATCTTAAAGAGCCAGTAAATTCAATTTCATATTGCTAAATTTTCCTTCCCTATTATTGCAGTAAGTCTAAAATTCTTTTAACATTCTTTTAACAATAGTAATTTTGGATTTTTTTTCTCATACCAGTTTTAGCATTTTTCCTTGTACTTTTTCCATCACTATTAAATACATCTACTTGCATAGAGTATGTATAGGTAAAAAAAAATTAGTGCCAAGAAGATTTGAGCAAATGTCGTGTCAAAGTCTCCTTTTAACAAGCATTTTAAATTTTGTTAACTTTGTTTTTAAGCATTGGCTCCGAGGGTGACTTTTAGTACTACAAGTTATTAAATGAAATTCAGTGAATACCAGAGCTGCTCAGGCTTGGGTTTCTTGACAGCTGTAGCATTCTACATTTCACACCCAGATTTTTCATGTATAAGGCAAATTCTCTTTGCCTTACAGAAGTTGCCCTGCTAGTGTGCACTGCACTTCCAGAGAGTGCTGAGAACTCATTCAAGTTGCCGTTTTCCAGGGTTTCTAAATACTTTATTAACATTTTTACAAGACATAGGTATGAAAATAACTCTAAGTAGGTATTTCAACTTACCTATCATATGCATATTAAAATCCCAGATTAGTATGTTGTTTAAACGATGTTTAAATAACTGACTTCTTTAAAATACTTTTGCTTTATTAATGCTTAATGATATTCCTGGAACAGAACAGCTCTTGTTGTTGTGTATAACTTGGAGCTACATTTTGCCAAGAAAGAGAGAAATTAGGAGAACATATGCTTGTTTGAACCTGTAATTTAAAGGTTGTTCAGATTCTTAAAATGATGCTTAAAATTTTTAACCTTAAAAAAAAAAAGAGCAAAGTTACTAAATTACTTTATAGAAGTATTAATGGAAATAACAACAATTAATGGAAAATATGCTTATCCAAGCATGTTTTCTATTTAAAGCTAACTACTTACTAAAATGAATATTACGGGCAGGGAACTAAGAGGTGTTTTCTGGTTATCATGTCTTCCAAAACTTTACAACTAGTAGATCTTATATTCTTAAACATCATTCTTAAGTATAATTGAAGAAAGTACCCTTCCTTTAATTTCTAAACTCTTAATGATGAATTCTTGAATTGAGGTTAATTAAGTGAATAAAAGAGAACATTCTCTATATACCTGCAGAGAGCCTATTGCTACTAGATTCCTGGTACTTAGCCACTGACAACCATCGGTACAGTGATCTGACTTAACACTTCAGCAGCCATAATATGTGACTTGAATATTATTACCTGTATTTACTTTAAGTCTCTACCATACTAGTAAGTTTTGCCTCCAAACCCTGTTGTCGTAAGTCTGTACTTAAAGAACTGCTGCAAAAGAATAATGAATCTATTTTGATTTATTAAAAATGTATGTATCTTTCTCCCACATGCCATAGGAATAGAAATGACATGCATTTATTATGATAAATATTAATAAGGGCATCAGATAAAGCAATCTATTTTGTATTATGCTGCATAAGATTCAGCTAGATTAAAACAGAACATAAACTGCACTATAATAGACACTATAATGATTTTATAGCTATCATCTATTTCACTAAAAAACTTAATCACTGAATGATTAGATCAAAAAGGAGCTTACAGTTCTTTTTAAAAATGTATGCATGAATGGGAATAATACAGAGTGAAAGATCCAATTTTGTTCTTAGATCTGCCTTAGTCAGAAATAGCTCCACTGAAGTCACTGCAGTTACCTTCCTATGAAATTAATTTAATGGGGGATGGAGGACAGTAAAAAAAAATATATATATATGAGTGGTTTTACAGTCCATCGTGAAGCTGCCTCTGCTGCTCTGGAACAGGAGTAATAAACAACCATTCTTTTATCCATGAGATTTTTTTGTTTGTTTTACCACTGCCCTTCGCGTATACTCACAGAACTTAACTCCTTTCTGTTCAAAGCTTCCATACTAGGAGGAGACCTTTAAAGTTCCTACTAAAACACTTAGAGGAAAAATGCCTTCCTGACCTGACATTGTGCCAAACGAGAGTGCTACTTTCCTCCATGTCTCGTCTATATCCAGAGGAAGCATCAAACCCAGAGGAAATCAAAGATATGTGAAGATGAATAGGAAGGTGAAGTGCCTGGACAACATGCCCCAAGCCTTCTTTTGGGGGCTGCCAAAGCAGTGTGGCAACTATCAGGTGCGATACCCAAGTCCAATTCTCAACTAAAGTGAATAAAAAGCAGTGTGACTAGTAACGAAATCCTTTCTCCAGCTGTGGGACGGCACCAGACTGCAACCTGCGCTACAGAACACCACCAGGCTGGTGCTTCCCGTCGCTGGTCACATAAGCATCCCTGTGTATTTTCTGATATGGGTGAGCAATGGTTTGGATGTCTTAAGCAACCAGTTGTTGGTGGCCCTTTCAGTAATCACTTAAAAACATTTTCATTGCAAATTTTAATGATGTGTCATCACACATTGTTCTATGTCACCAAACAGCTATGACAAGGAAAGCAACCATTACCTTGGAACTATCTATGTAGACTCTGTTCAGAGGTTAAAGCCTTCAGAACAAAGACTGTCTTTGAGCTTGACTATACATCACTTTGCATTTTTTCCCCCCACAGTGTCACAAAGTGGCACTAAATCCCATTTTAATGGGAATATAATGAATAATAATTATTTCGTTGCTCAAGAGGCTGAGCATTTTGTAACATAGAGCACTTACTTGATTTTTTTCTTGGGTTTTTGGAAAATGCTTCGTATTAAATGTTGTTAACTGATAATGACAAAAAATACCATTTAAACTATTTTAAGGTAGATGCTATTTTTTCCACAGTGAATTTTTTTGGCAGAAGAATCACTTTAACCAAACACATGTATTTTCTGTATTGCATTTTTTTCACTTCCCCCCCGCCCCAGGTTATACCTTAAAGAAAATTGTAAAAGGGACAATATGTAGTGTGCAAAATATGGCATTTATAATGACCCTTGTTTTGAACACCTGAAAAATGTCTCATACAGATGATTTTCTCGGCTACTACAGAAAAATATAAGAAGTCCTCTATAGTAAATTCTTACCTGCATTATGTTCATCCATTGAAAAGGCTTTATTTTCCATGTAGCTCCGAGGAAGCTGTATATCTTCCTCAAAAGCAGTTTCACGCATCCTTGGCTGTGAAGTATCAAAATAATTGGGAGTGTTTTCCTGCTGTGATGGAAGGATGGTACAGTGGACCTCTGGGATGGCATGAAAAATAACAAACACCCAACCACTGGACACCAGTGCAATAGCAAGAGTGGGATCACTCCATTTGTCTCTTCTCTTTAGCTCAGCATTACCAAAGAGGTACATAGTCATCCAGGCTACCCAAATCAGAATGGAAAAAAAAAGTGTTATAATGAGGCATACTCCGTTTTTCTTCCATTTCTTAAACTTTCCACAGAGAGTGAAAAGAGAAAATCCCATGGTAAATACCATCAGGAACATAACGTAAATCAAAGCCATGGCAAAATCCATTGGTTCGTAGCTGCAGGCCAACTTGTTATCTCTGACAATTGTCAGTATTAACCACTCGGTTGCAATAACGAC
This sequence comes from Gavia stellata, assembly GCF_030936135.1. Lineage (NCBI taxonomy): Eukaryota > Metazoa > Chordata > Aves > Gaviiformes > Gaviidae > Gavia > Gavia stellata. The sequence goes on along the minus strand of NC_082611.1, from coordinate 9,651,762 downwards.
CTGAACGAGCATCAGGCAGATTGCCACACCAGCTAGATGCCAGCCAGATGGACTCTTCCCATGTCGAACTAGTCTACGAAGTCTCCAGGCTTGAGCTAGCAAGCACGAGAAGCACAAAGCAAAGATAACTCCCCATAGAAATCTTCTGGTAGAGCACACCATTTCATCTTCCTGTATGATGAAAGCAAACGTCAGCCCAAACAGTCCGAGAGTCCCGAAAAGAAAGAGGAAGTGCATTCCCAGTGGGCTCTTCTTCTCTTTGTCCTTGATGAAGGGCAGCCTTACCAGCAAAATCAGCATCAGCAGCAATGTGGTCAGCACACCTGCCCCCGCAACTGCCTCCACGACTATTCCCCAGATGGCATCCAGGTCGCACAGGTAAACATACTGAGGGAGAAGATCCAGTCCACACCCTCTAGATGTACTTGAGTTTTCAGAAGAGCCATAGCTGATCACGAAGAGGAGGAAGAAACCAATGGCTGGGTGGGTTTTCATTTTTCTGTCTGAAACAACAAAGTATCTGTTTAGCTACAGTTCCCTTTGGAGGATTTCACAGCAATTGGAAGCACCGCTTGTGTCAATAGCCCATGTTTACTGGTTTTTTTGCACTGGATTTGCAGCTGGCATAGCCTACCCCAAGTCCCATTCGCTGCCCTCCCAGAAAGCTGCTTTTGCCTGTTGTACTCAGAATGCAAATGGACCAATTTCTGTGTTTGCACAGACTGAAAACAACATTTCCAAACACTGCCCCTGCAAATATCCTAAAACACAACCAGAAGAAATTATGTATCCTGTTGCAAAATCATACATTATCTACAGTACTTTATTGTTCAAATGCAAGTGCTTAAAGTATGTGTAAATTGCACTGGGCCTGAGGCAAGTATAAGTTGTATCAGATTAGACTGTTTCACAGCCTTGCTCCTTTTACTGGACTAAAGGCAGAGTAAAACCACCTTTTTTTTTTTTTTTTTTAAGGATAGAGCAGTCGTCCCAGGAAAATAAAAAATTGTGCTTTTTTGTAAAAGGAAAATCTTATTTTCATGCTTGGTCAATAGGCAGTTATAATATTCACTCCTTTCATCCTCTTCCAAAGCCTAGGTATTAGATTGCATTTGCAAATGGGAATGGTTGGCTAGAGAAATCCCATATTCTGTGACAGTGGTGCACACATGCTGTGTCATCAATCAACTGATCAAAAATGAATGACTCGTGCTTCTTAGCAAGTCTAAAGCCATTCAAAGGAAACAAACAACAAAAAACAGAGCATCACTTTCCCCAACCCAGAGAGTGAACAATAGTAAACTCTCTAGGAACACAACACATCCCACTCGACCATCAGAACCAAAAGCCTGGACGAATCCCAACTCAAGTTTTAGGAAGAACACAGGTTAGGTGCTTTAAAAAGATATATGTTATGGCATTGGCTTTTATTAAGCAAAGCAGGGTAAAGGAGATTCTTAAAAATGTAACCTTTAAATGAACAGTCTGCCCCACTGATAGCTGCCCTGTTAGGGCAGTCTGAAGTAAACACTACATGTACCAGATATGAAACCTGATGCTGTTAACCTTCACTTGCATGAAAATGTTCAGAGTAAGACTTCCATTTGTATGGTATGACCATATGGAAGAAAAGCACCATATAAACAGGCAATAACGTTAGTCATATAGCTCATGTGACACGTTTAAGATAGGAAGCGAGAAGCAGAGAAACTATCAGTAGCTCTTTTGTAAGTTAGACAAACAGCTTTAAATGATTACCCATCTAAAGATATTTCATAAATCAGAAATGCATTTAATGAAAACATTGAAAAGTGTAACAAGAGTTAAAAATGGTTTAAAGTAACAGTCAGTGTTGTTGTATTGAATATGATCAGTCATAACCAATACAAGGACTATTTACATAGACTGTCCAAAACAGTACAGAGTCTGTTAGAGCTGAGAACTATGGGGTTTCTTCCTGTGCATTATAGTCATGTAATGATCAAATTTAAATCTTGAGGATCTCAATCTTCAAACAAATATTCATTCCTCTTTCATTGAGTAATGACCAATGCTCATTTTCGGCCTCTGCCAGGAGACAGATGATGGAAATTACGCTGTTTCCTATTAGAGGCACCAAGACAGCAAATGTGCTAATATAAATGCATAATGACTTTATGGTCTTTATTCACACAACAGACAAAAAAGCTTATTACAAAACTTCATCTCAGAAGTGGAAGCTGTGATAAATAATGTGATCTGGGACTGGACAAACAGGAAAAGGGTAATCAATGATCTTTGCCTGCCCATAGAAATTACAGTATCCTTGCGCTGCTGAAAGGGCTACAATGTTCTAATGACACAATGACCTGCAGCTAATGAGCAATGATTTTTTGGTTTTCTACCCAGTTGTAAATTACTTTACGGTGAATTGGTAGAATATTTACTTGTTTATATCTGATTTGTGTAACAGGATTCTCAATGCCTCCGTCACAAAGGTCACGTTAAAAACACTGACTTTACAGGCAGAAAACTAATCATCAGTGAAATATATTCATTTTTCTTTTGAATATGGTTATGCTCAATAAATCTCTTTGCCCTACGAGTACATAATTAACTAGAAGGAAACGTTCTGAAGGTAGTTTTGCAATTCCTTCTGTGCACAGGCGGTTCCTACTTCAGCTAGTGCATTTACTCTTTAGAATATCCAAAATGTCCTAAAAAGTGTGAAATGGTCAGTGCCTGCTGATACAAAGGGAGGAAATCCACTACGCTCTACTAAGACCATACTGCAAACCACTGGTACCAATTTCAAGAAACAGGAGGTCATGTGGAAAATTATTCAAAATTCATTCTAAATGTCTCCCAAACTGGAAACAATAAACAGCCCTTAAATGAGGATCATGTTAATTTTCCACTATCCTATCCCTTACAAATTTTGATATGCGTGTACTAAATTGGTTTCAATACTAGCTTTGTTTATTAGCTACTCTCCAAAGACCTGGGGGGTAATGAATTAAGTGCAAGTATCTCCAGTTCTAAGATTTCTTCCAGTTTTCTGGTTACTTTATTCATGTCATGTAACCCTCATGTGATTGAGCTATTCTAGGACAGTCTGTTTCCATGGAGATTGTGCTGCATGGGTAAGCAGTCATATATTGTCAGCCCATCATTTGTTTCCTCTTCCTATTTGGAAGTGTTTGGGAGGGGGGAAGGGAGGGTTAATGAATTTTGAGTATTTCCCCCTCCACAAAGTAGTAGTTTCTTTTGACAGGGGAATTAAGCTGTGACAAAATATATTGAGAATTCAGACAAAATACATATTCAGAAATGCTGAGACGTTCAACTCAAGAGGAGTCTTCCCAAGTTATTTCTATTTGTGAAAGTAATTTTGAGTGAGCTGATGGAGATAAATGGTGGTTCTCTTAGCATGCTCCTAGACAGCTATAGTATTGACCAAGAAATCTCTAGGACTGCTGACAGGTATTCTTGGTGTGAAATCATATTCCTACCAAATGTCAGTAAGGCTCACTAAACAGTAGATCCTGTCCACACCAAAGCTTGCAAGCAGGGCTTGAAATCTGCAAACGAGGAATCTTTTCCTCACCACTGCTATCAATATAGCTACGTCTGCAACCTGTTTACTATGTATTTCTGCCTGATCTGGTAAAAACTGGCAATGTTAGTAATCAGCCCCCACGATGATACCAGCCAAAATCCTCTTTCTAGCACTGGTACTCAGCCCTGAACTCAGACAGCTGTACAGACAAGGGAAAACATTGCATTACAACATACAAGTTTGGCAAGGGAATACCACAGCTTTAGTTGAAACCATAGTTTCAATAAATTTAAGGGAAAACTAGAGAGTCTTTGTCAGAAAAGTTGTTTTGGAAAAGAGAAGTATATCAATATGGGGTTTTTATTAAAATAGTGTTTTCCTTAAACCTGTGCTGTGGGTAGAATGGCAGAGTCCTGTGCCTCTCGAGATTCTGTAGTAAAATCTTCTGCCTGCACATTATCCCCAGTAGTTACCTAAATCAGTAACTGTACAGGAATGGTATTTTTACCTCTTTATGTCTAGATTAGCTCTTAGCAAAGTTATGCAACCTCACGGTAGTAACAATAACACTCTATTTGACTGGCACTTCACTTCTGCTATTTCCAGAGAGCTACAGCAATAGTAATACAGAAATGTCACAGAAGCATTCCAGCACAGATATAGTAAGTGGCACTGATGTATCCCCCCCCGCATAGTTAAATGGAACTGTTCATACAGAAGGAAATCAACTTGAGATTTATTTTTCTGTTGTTCCCAGATCCTCCTCCACAATTATATTTCATTGCAAGTAGTTAAGCCAACATACCTGAACCCAGAGCAATCACAAGCACTTAAAATGAATCAATAAGCCTTAGACATTTCAGGCAAAAGCAGCAAACAATTAGCAGGCCAGCTTGCAAATCCAGTCCTCAATTTTTGGTCCAAAATCTGCTTTCAATCACAACAGTAATAACTCCACTGTTTTCAACAGAGTGAAGTCCCTACGTTACCTAGTATAGAATCACTACAGAAATGGCAGACACAAAGCTGCCCCAGCGGGTACGAAGTACAATTACAAGCAACTAATCAGAAACAGAAAATCTCCCAGTTGTCATCAAAAAGTTGTCACAGTTAAAAATCAATGAGGCTTTCAATAGCTAAAGTCTTCTGACCAAGACTCTCCATCTGGTCAAAAAGATACTGCTGCATACTGCTAGAGAATATATATAAAGAATAAACCTGTAACCATGCAAAGATTTAAGGTTAGGCTATTCGTGGTTAGATGTATTATCTGTTCCCCTTTTTAGAGTCCTAATGTTAATCAACTGATACAGGAAGATGCATCCAATCACAGAGAAGAAAAACAATCTAGTAAATAAAAGCAATAGTAGCACAAATAGTAACCTGCTCTGCCACACATAGGCAGAAGACTGGTTCACTGTACAATTTCTGAAAGAAAACCGCCCCCACTGCGAAATGTTGTGGAGAGATGCTAGTGAGTGAGGAATTAATCACAACACGGGATCTCTGCCAGCTCCTTTTGATCAGATCTGAAGAATGAGCTTCAGGACTGGTAAGAGAGCAGCAACAGACAAGCCGAGATCTGACTAGTCAAGAGATGTATTTCCAGAATAATAATTAATAGTGCAATTGTGCTTTGTATGCAAAAATACAGCGGTGCTTTAGACATCCCCTGCATTAGAATAATACACATCATGCTATCTACAGCCTCACAGTTACAGAAAGCAGGACCCACTCCGAAAAGGACAAGTAGAAAAAGTACTGTTTTCCTTTAGAAATACTTTGCAATGCTGAATGTAATATGAAATGATCTTTCTAATGTTCTAGGTGCTCACAATTCCCTTCAGTCAGATTCTCTCTATCGCCTGTGCCTAGATACCTCTAACTATAATGCCTGATGTTCGTTATACCACTGATAGCAGTCAGTGATAGCAATCAATGTTTTTCTTTTCTTTCCTGATTCTCAGACTGTTTCTATTCATGTCACAGCCTCATGACAGCTGGGTTTCCTTCACCTGATTTCTTCTGATGCAGCAAGAGAACACCTCAACACCGATATTCACTGCTGGTAAGTAGCAAGCATATCACCGACAAATAGTACTATAGCGGTGAGAACCAGCCAAGGTGTTTAGGTTCAGCACGCAGGAAATCCTGTTAGCCTTGGGATAAACATTCGGTCAGGTGTAAACAAAGGGTTCACGTAAGTGCTAAATCCTACCGCTGTTTGGCTTTGGGGAGAGGTAATACAGAGACAGGGCTTTTTATTAACGAGAAAGAAAGCTGCTAAGGCTGCGCAGCCCTTCTGCGGGGCTGCACCGCACCCACAACCCCGGCTGGGGCTCCCACCTCCCCCCGGCCCCAGGCAACAGCAGCGAGGGGCCAACCAAAGGCTCTTCCCCCTCCGCCCGGATCCCGGTACCGCTGCCCTTGAGCTCCCGCCGCGAAGCGAGCCGCAGAACCGCGCAAAGGTGCGGGGCTTTGCTGCAACTACCCCGTGTCCGCCTCCGAGCGCGGGTGCGAAGCCAAGCAGCCCCCTCCTTGCAGGCCGGTACGCCGCTGCCTCCTCTCCCCTCTCCCCTGGATCCGCCTGCAACCTCCTCCTCCTCCTCCTCCCGTACGGCGTCTGTCCCGCTCCAGCCTCCTCTCTTTTGTCCCTTCGCTCATTTCCCTCTTCGGTTTCTTTTTCCAGTCTCTCCTTCCCCATCCTCTCTCTGAACTCCTCTACCCCCTCGCCAGTCCTCTTCCCCGCTCCCCGCCGCGCTGCGCAGCCCCTGCTCCAGCCCCCCCGTCCTGCCCTATATCCCGCCTAATCCCCCTCCCGCACTCCCTTATCCAGTCCAGCCTGTTGTCTGCTCGCGGCCACCGGGCTAATTCTGCGGGCAGCGCACGGAGCAGGGCCGGGCGAGCGGCTCCATCGTGCCCCCCCGCCCGCACCGCTGCCCCGGCTGCGCCGCGGCTCCGGGGCCAGCCCCGCGGAGCCGGGACCGGGGGCCGGTCCCCTCCGCCCGCCCGCCCGCCCGCTCCCTCCCTCGCTCGCTCACCCGCTGGCTGCTGCGGCCGAGGGCGGCGGGGCAGCTCTGTCCGCCAGCCCGCCGCAAGTCACATCCCGGCACCGGCGGCGCGGCGGCTCCGCGGCGAGGAGCGAGCGCAGCGCCGAGCCCCCCCGCGGCGGCGACGGCTCATGGAGCGCCTGGCCCCGGTGCGCGGCGTGCGGTGCGGTACGGTGCGCTGTCCGCCGCGCTCTGCGCCCGCCGCCCCGCTGCGCTACGGCCCCGCGGCCAGCCCCCTCCCACCGCCCCGCCCCGGCACGGCACGGCACGGCACGGCTGGGCTCGGCCCGGCTGGGCACGGCGGCGTGCGGCCGGGCGTACCCCGGGGGCAGCGCCCCCCCTCCCCGGCAGTGGGGCGTCCTGGCAGCGCGGGGCTGCTCTGCACCCCGGGGGAAGGAGCAGCGGGCATCACACGGCAAGGGTGTGCGCACACAGACACACACGTACAGAGCTGCATGTGCAGCGGGGCACGTATACGCCTCTATAAGCGTAGACTCGCACAGTCGGACACACGTATGGTGGCAGCTCTGCGTGCTCTTACAAGGTGACATGATCGCAGGACAGGCAGAAAGACGTGAGCAGGCACACACGCATGCAGGCATTCCTGTGTGCTCCTGCGCTGCACAAGTGAGCGTGAGAGAAATGTGGGCAGCGTGGATTAGGAGAACACCTCCCAGGCACGTCAGCTGCGTACGCGCACCTATGGCCGATTTTGGGATTTCAGAGGTGGGAAGTTTTGCAGCCCTGTCACAGTGGGGATTTTGCAATGGGCTGGATACATTCGCCAAATCTGCACCAAACGTGTGTGTCCAACCTGCCGCTGCCTTAGACAGCAGCTAAACATCTGGAAGAGAAAAATGTTAAGTGCCTCTTTATTGTGCTAGTGACATTTTACAGTCTGCTTATGCAGCAAAATTCGGGAGCAGGCCCTGTGAGCGCATGAGGCCCTGCAAAGGCGACGCTGGGAACCGTTCGGTATCTGCCTCCCACCTCCCAACGTGCAGCTCATCTCCTGCTTTGCAGCTTCTCCACAGTTCAATTCTGAGGCAGTTGTAACCCTTATGCACAGGACAGGACTTCCTACAAACTTCAGGAGGAGTTATCTGTAGCAGGGAAAGACAGCCAGCTTCAGCCCGTATGTTCGTGAACAGCAGAAACTTGCTGCCCTTTCAGCTGGTCAGAGTGCGTTTGTCTGACGCCTCGGTGACTGGCAGCCACGCTGTATCGTGCATCCGTGGTTTTATGCTTCCACTTAAACCACTAATGAGAGACTGATCGGCTACAGTTGACATGGCCTTATTGGCGGGCAGTGACCGACGCCTGTCCTTCCTGAACACAGGCAGCACACCACCCTTCTTGCCAGGTTTCCGTATCCAGAGCCTTCCAAAGGGAAATGTCTGCTCTGAAACGCGCATTCCTCAGCACAGAAGAACTGTAACCTTTAAACAGGCGCATCCTAACCTGCGTGGGCTTATTTGGTTGTCACTTATTATGCCTTGGGGGGTTACCTGAACTTCTCAGCGTGGCTGACATGGAGTAAATCGGACGGTGCGGGTGGGCTGTAGTTGCCTGTGTTTAGGCAGGGCAGTGGGGGGAGAACAGCTGAAGCAGAGGAACAATTTCACATTTCTGCTCTTTTCCCTCTCAATTTCTCTGCCGTGCTGATTCTGGATTTTAGGCATTGGCTTTATTTGAGTCACACGTAAGCAATAATACCCTGCCCTTGCATCAGTCGATATCTATGTGCTATTCAAAGTAAACCAGGATAATTTTACGGAAACTGAGGTGGTGAGAGGTGAAGCAGCTGTAAACTGCCCAAGGTCACTCAGCAGTCTGGCAGGAGTGTAAAAAATACTGATTCACCAGATCAGTCTGTACCCCCCCTCTGGCTTGAGAGCCTGAGCCAAGCACGACAGTACCAAGCAAAGACCTTTTTGTGTATAAATAAACACACAGAGTTCTCTGTGCCATGCTGGATACAGAGAGGTAGACCAGAGGGAAGGATGAATCACAAGAATTCATGTGCTGAAGGTCTTGGCCCGCTCACAACGGAGCAATGTACTGAGCCCTTCAGCAAATGCAAATCTTGGTCATTGTTCTCTTCTTTCTGTGTGTCTCTAACACAACCCGTGGTACGAGTAAAGGAAATGGTCTCCCCCATTTGCCTTTTACTGATGGAACGGGGAAGATAATGCCCCTCTCAACCATTACTAATGGATCATTAGCGAATAGGGCTGATTTCTATCCTGCTGAAGCAGTTTTTAGTGTTAGCTACCATGAAAATGTGTAGGACAGAACACAGAATCATCAAGGAAATTATAGAAGGACTTCGCAGAGTAGCTGGACTAAATTACAGTCCTGTTGCATTACTTTTCCTAGTACTTAACTTTGAAAATATGCTCTGAAAATACACTTTTTTTAAAGGGAAAAGTATTTCCATCAGTCAGCCACTAACTCACCAGCAACTTCAGCATTTCCCCACCTCAAGAGAGCTGGAAGAAGGATGGAGTAGGTGCTGTCACCCAGGTGGATCATGAGAATTCCCTGATTTCACATGGTGCTCCCAGCTCCTACAACACTTCCTGGGACCCTGCAGCGGCTGCAGCCAGCGACTGCCTGCACGTGAGCACTGCTCGGAGGAGACTGGCAAAGGGGCGAGCTGTGCAAGGCCAAAGTAAAGGTGAAATTTAGAGAACTCCACTTATGCCATGCAATACTTCCCATAGCCAATGACTTAAAAAGATGTAACCACAATGCTTTTGTTCATCTCTGAAAGATCGAAAAATACATATATTATCAATTTGTCTTTATTTTACACTGGGCATAGAGTTAAAAAACCCACCACTTTTCCGTAATTTTACTCTATTTTCTACCACACATATTTGATCATTTAACTGATTTTTAGCTTTTTTCCCCTCAATATTTGGCTTCTTGCTTGTGCCAACAGGTAAACAGAGTCCCTGTGTGATGCTGCATGTCCATGGTTTATTCTCTTCTGCAGCAGCGCTCCTAGCAGGATTTGACAGCAGCGCGAGCATGTTACAGCAGCGCTGAGTGGATAGCACTCACCCACCAACGAATGCCAAATCCATATTGCCACAGACTGTCGTCCTCATTTCAGAATTTCTTCTGTGTCCCAACCCAAGGTAAAGGCAATTTCCATCCTCTATTCTCTTCTTTCCCTTCAGGACACCAGGAAGGTGTCACGCTTACTGCAGGAGCAGGCAGGAAAACTGTCAAACAGGATTTCACCAACAGCTTTCCTATTGTATGGCAGGTCCTGCAGAACCTTTTCACTTGGTAGACTGATTTTGCAGCTCCTGCCAGCACGGTACTGTGCTTGTGCCAGCGCAATTTGAATAGAGTATTTCATTAAGAGATCAGCGGTAGACACATGGAAATGACAGCGATCACAAAGTCTGCATTACTATTGTTTGCATTAGGGAGCACGTAGAGGCCCCGGCAGAGGCAGGGCTGCACGGTGCGAGATGAAGCCAGTCCTCCTGAGTACAGTGCAGTGTGTAAACCAGTTTGCCTTCCAGCGGTCCCTGAAAGAATATCCTGAGACAAACCATGCGCCTTAATCGTAGGGTGACCAGGCTGCGGTGTCTCTTCCTGGACGTTCAGACGCCCCGATAATGAACATGACAGAAGAGAATAAGGAGACACCGGATGAGTTTGCCCCAACCAATGGTGTGTGGTTGATTTACACCATTTCTGACCCACAAGCAGAGGTACTTTTCATTACGCAAATCCCTGCAGCGTGATTAGTTTGCCTAATACTTGCCCTGCTTTTTCTCAGGGCAGGATACAAATCCTGGTGCTCCCATTGGTTGGCAGTGTCAAGGAGACGGCGAGATTTGTGTGACCACTGCAAGATGATTTCTCTGTAACTGCAGAGGGTTTCACACGTTGCTCCTTGCACTGCCAAAGGCAGTCTGCTCTCCACAGTACTCTGTTAAAAGGGTCTGAGTGGCCAAATGTGGTTAGTGAGGAGAAGGGGAGAAGGGGAAATGAAAGAAGAAAAGAGTCTTGAAATTAATATGAAGCAAAAAATGGATGGCAGGAAGGAGATAGATACATGGAGGAGAGAGAAAGAAAGAATTATTGGAACATTAAGGAGAAATGTAATCCAGAAGAACTTAGATCCATGGCACAAAAGAAAGGTGCTCTCAGGATGGATAGTGCGGGTAAACAGCCATAGCGTTGGATGTCACATCCATGTTCAGATCCAAATTATATCTGTTTTTCAACTTGAGTTAGACAAATCAAGGTAAGAACACACCTTTTATAGCATTGCAACTACTAATAACTCTTTGAGTGGTACTAAGTACAACCTGTCCTGCGGTCACCCCATCACTTGTCTTGACATAGGCCGTAAGGCAAGGCAGTGAGTCTTCTCCACTTACCAGGCACAGCTCTCAACACCAGGACAAGAGAGTAGCAATGCAGGCAAGATTTACAATGCAGTCAATATGATATTCAGTTGTTTTCTCAACACATTTCTTTACCACACTAGTAATGCATAAACGCTTACTTTAACTGCAGAGAAACATGGACAAGTTTTAAGATCTAATGCAGCTGGTAGAATTAAATTAAAACACAATTTGGCTCAAGATGGTCTGTGACACCAGGCACGTGTGATTAAAATTCTTATGACTGGGAATTTGCACACTTTCAAATCCTCATTTCACAAGGAAAACCACCAGATATTTAAATCAGCATATCTCTGGTTTATTGAATTATTGTTATGCACTCTCTGAGGCTCTAGCTAGCTAGCTACCACTCAAACTGGCCCAACCATTTTGAATTAAGTAGTTTATACTTGACCTTTGCGCAGGCAAATTCCTAGTTGGGTTAAAATAAATTGGATCAGGCAAATGATTTGTGGCTTTCTGTTCCTGTCATGAGAACATTTCCTTAAAACAACATGTGTTGGGGGGCTAGTGAGCCTGGCCAAGACTGGCAACTTCTGCTTGAGAACCTAGAGCTTCTTTCTAGTGAGTAGCTGTGGAGGGTGGTGGGTGCAGTGAGGTTTCTTAGAGTGACAGCTCTACAGCAGGGAGTAACATGAAATGGTAGTGGAGTAGAAAACCTCTCTCTACCCACTATGGGTCCTCATTTTTCCCTTAAATCGCACATCCTGTTTCTGACTGATCCCCTCAAGCAGTTCTTGTATTCTTTTAGATTTTAAACAAGATGCAGCCATTCCAGTAAGTAACATGTGGGTGTCTCAATGAACAAAGGATATGTTTTCTTAGCTTTTGCTGCAAGGGTTGTCTTGGTCATCACAAGCAGTGGTGCTGTAAGGACATGCCTGTGTTCACCGGTGGTGATTGTGCTCCAAGCTGTGCACACAGCCCCATCCAGGGCTGCTGCAAGGAGAACGGTGCAATCACCTAAAACGCACGTAGAGGTTTTCTACATCCTGTTCCCTCCTCAAAATGTGAAAGGTATCGGCTGGTGTAACTGTGCCACGCTTGAACGTATTTATGTTTCAAATGGGCTTGATTTAGAAATGCTTTTATTTATATCTGCTAGTTCCACACGTACACTGAGATGGAAAGGTTTTTTCTGAATGCTGCTGAGAATTGTGCTGGTACCTCTCGCGCGCAGTATCGTTAATGCCCTCATCTGTAACATCTCCTTGGGGACGTGGAAAACCACACTCAGGGACTTTGCTGGCCTTTCTCTTTATTGGCATGTTTGGTGAAAAATATTGCCCCCTGTTGTGGACTGTCTATGTGTCTAAAAACAACTAAATAACATTTATATCCTGGCAGAATCTTGAACAAAGCCCCTCTTTGTGAGCTGCTGCGGTTTTTCTGTTGCTGAGACTGTCACCTGCTGGCCACGGAGCCGCTCCCCAGCATCTCTGAACGGTCAGTCTGATGAATTAAATATTCACCTTTGCCTTTAGAAATTACACCACTGAGATGTTCCTGTCTTACCTCACTGTAAACAGGGCGGTAATCCTGTAAAAGGAGGTAGGTTGGGAATCCAGAAAGCTTCCTCATTTATAGAATTTCCAGATTTCATGGAGTTTTAATGCAAAAGAAACCAGGATCTTATCACAGTAGAGATGTGGGGTAAAACGGTAGTTCCAGTAAACGTAATGGGAGCAAAATAAGCCATAACCAACACTCAAGGGAAAGGTAAAAAAAAAGAAAAAGGACCAGCTATTCTTTCTCTGGGGGATTTTTGTCGTGTTAGACCATGGATACAAGATGACCTTAAGAAAGGGCCATGTCTTAGTATTGACCAGCAGAGCTCAACAGGAATCAAAGGACCTTTACTGAAGATCTACGCTACAGCTTTTACAGGAAAAGAGAAGAATTGCTCTAAAAAGCTCTTTTAGCCCTGTCCTTGTCCTGCCCTCACATCTGTTGTCACTGCTAGCTCATTTTCTTCCAGTTTTTGGCCCAGAACCTCAATCGGTGTAAACAAGAGCGAGTCTGAATTCATAGCTAGAATATGGGACTGTGGGGTGGTTTACTCTCGCCGTTTCGAGGAGTGGCCCCCCTGTTCCTCCCCAGACCTGAAAGCAGGTTAATGTACTGCCTGAAATGCACTGTTCAGCTGGGATTTTTTCTGTTTGAGACACAGAAATGAGTTGCTGAGCTGGACAACGGGTGCCGAACTGCAAAACTGCATCTTTACTGGTTATTCCAATGGAGCATCACTCTCTATAGCTCTTCCTAAAATCTGTATTTTTTTTCTTGTATGTAATTGAGCTGTATTACTGGCAGTCTGCAGGACTGCTGGTAGGAAAGCAAAGCTAGCGCCATAGAGGCTGTTTCATGACAAGTATCCTCAGCTCACTTGGTGTTACACAAGGGTATTGCTGGCTGAAAGCACATCTAAAGTAGCCCTCAAGCTCACTGCTGTATGTTGTACTGAAACTTTAAAGAGGAGATTTTTTTATGGATGTTTTTCATATGTTTCGTAGTTCACATCTGTAAAAAATAGATTTCATGTACTTTAGAAATTCTTTTTGACCATGTCTGGAGTAAATCCCTAGCCCTGAGTATGTGCAAAGTGGCCATATTTTTATTTCTTACTAGATTGTTTTGTGAAATGGGTACATTATTTCTCTTTATTTCCCTCCACTTCATTCCTGTGCTTGGACACTTACAAGCTTTAATTGTTGTCAGAGAAGACTGGGTGCCTGGATGTCTCTCTTATGAAAGCCAAGTGGCAGGTTAAAAAAAAATCAGCAACATTAGAGTCTGTGTGAAATTCCACTAAATTCAGTGAAAAGGGTCGTTTCAAATACTTTAGGATCATATTTCAAATGCATCTCATGAGAGGCTTCGAACTGGTGGATTAATATAGGATGCTGAGTCTCAGTTCCCCCCACCGTACAGGAAGGATAATGCTATTTACCTCCCCTATAGGTTATCTCGCTACTCATTTCTTGTGCACTGTTGTAAAAGAGCAAAACACTTCAAGGCCATTCGGTGTCAAGAGGACTTGGAAACCTCTGGCTCACAGCCAGGTAGACCCTGGGGCCAGCTCTCACAAACATCAATGGGGAAAAACCACAGCCTTTCCAACTTCATTGGGAATACAAGTCTTTGCCTGAAATGCTCTCGTTTCAAATTTGTGAATGCAAAATTAGAAAAAATCCCCCTGGCTTCCTGCTCTGCTATCCACCCACACTTCTCAGTAAGTAATTTCCTTGGAGCTGGTGGATCTTTATTCAGGCAGAAGATGGTTGGGGAGTGTTGTCTCTGTAAGTACCGTGGAGGCTTGGGAGCGCGGGCTCTCCAGGGACATCATGCAGCCTCTTCAGTCCCGTCTATCACTTTATTTATCATGTGGAGATATTCTGTCACCACTGGAGAAAGATTTCCTTTAAAACTGCTCATCTGCTGGTAGATTTACTTTGCACCAAGACATAACATGGGTTAATACTGTTTTTGAGGGTAAATAAAGGGTGATGAAGATTCTAGCCTAAAAAATGTAGCCTGTGAATTTTATCCCTGCACTGCGCATTCATTTTAATGGTCCTTGCTGTGTGTTTTATTGAAGGCTGAGTCATAAGCAGATCTTACTGCTTTGGAAGGAAGGAAATGGAGTTTGGGCAAAAACATTACGTGCCTCAAATGGATCCAGCAGAGACTGCTCAAGCTGTGAAAATGCAATGATGTATCTCAGCAAAAGGGAGAACTGAAGGTCAAAAATAAATTCCTTGTGCTGCATTAGAGTTTTCATCACCTGAAGCTTGGCTGGACTTGTTGATATTTCTGGTGACAGGTCCATCGCAGTGAGAAAAGCAGATCCTGCTCTTGTCCCTCCCCTCAAAAAATAGTCCTGCAGTTAACAGGACTCCCTCCAGGGTCTCTAATTCAGTGTTATCATAGAATCATAGAATGGTTTGGGTTGGAAGGGACCTTAAAGGTCATCTAGTTCCAACCCCCCTGCCATGGGCAGGGACACCTTCCACTAGACCAGGTGGCTCAAAGCCCTGTCCCACCTGGCCTTGAACACTTCCAGGGTTGGGGCATCCACAACTTCTCTGGGAAACCTGTTCCAGTGCCTCACCACCCTCGTGGTGAAGAATTTCTTCCTAATATCTAACCTAAATCTACCCTCTTTCAGCTTAAAGCCATTACCCCTTGTCCTATCACTACAGGCCCTTGTAAAAAGTCCCTCTCCAGCTTCCTTGTAGGCCCCTTCAGGTACTGGAAGGCTGCTATAAGGTCTCCCCGGAGCCTTCTCTTCTCCAGACTGATCAACCCCAACTCTCTCTGCCTGTCTTCATAGGAGAGGTGCTCCAGCCCTCTGATCATCTTCGTGGCCCTCCTCTGGACTCGCTCCAAAGGGTCCATGTCCTTCTTATGCTGGGGGCCCCAGAGCTGAAGGCAGTACTCCAGGTGGGGTCTCACGAGAGCAGAGCAGAATAGAGCAGAGGGGGAGGATCACCTCCCTCGACCTGCTGGTCACACTTCTTTTGATGCAGCCCATTTGCTCACTGCCTGGGGCTGACACAGTTGTTGTTGGGACTTGGTCAAGGCAAAGCATTTTTGACTGAGAAAGGAGAGAGAGGCTCTTGTGTTATGGCAGCACCTCTGCAGGGTGCAGGCCGGTCCCTTCGCAGATGTCCTTACAAGTGTTGCCTTGGGCTGGGAAGGAGAGGGGGGAATCACGCAAGCAGAGCTATCCAGCTTGGAAGAAGGTGCTGTCTGCTGGGCGAGATCAGCCGTGCCTAGGAACGTGCAGCAAAGCATCCAGCCCATCGTTAGTAGTCACCTCCACCTCACGTCATCAGTGGGACTGGACTGCAGTTTAGTGCAGGAGAAGTCATGAGATTCAAAGGGGGATCTTTCATGCCCTTTATCACAAACAGTATCTTTTTTTCTGATTTTTCCTAAAGTTAGATTTGTGTTCCTTAAGGCAGGGACTGGGTCAGGTGTTACCTCTGGAAGCAGAGGTAGGCTGTCCTTTTTCTGGGTGCTACTGAGCACTTTCAGGGGGAAGATCTGAGACCTGGGCAGGGGACTGAAGACAGGGAACACAGCCCAGAAGCAGGAACAGCTTGGGCACAGAGATGAAGAAACTGCGGAGCAGTGGGCAGAAGGCAGCCGGGCTCAGGGCTCCCCAGGGATCCACTTGGACAGGCACAGCTGGCTGCAGCTCAAAAAGTCACTGTCTTGCAGCCAAGCCTTGAAACAGGGTCGGCAGAGAGCTGCATGTTCAGTCACTGATAGTTTGACTTTGAATTTGTTCAGGAAGTTAAGTTTCTTGATTTTTTTCAGGGAAAGCCTGGCTGTTCGAGGTCAGAAGCTTTTTGATCTTCTTCAGGGAGCACCCCATGAGGGAGAGGTTTAGGCGTACCTAATTCAAAGCGCTGGACCTTCCACCCCCTTGTTTTGGTGCAGGATGCCACTGCTGTCACACTCTCAGAGACAGTGAAAGGCCAGAGACATTCATCTGACGGGATGTCTTCACAGGAGCCGCAGCCCCGCTGAGAAGAGGCGGCCCAAGAGTGCTCCCTCCTGCCTCCTGGGCAGGACTTCGTGGTCCTTGCTCTGCCTCCCCTGGAGCTATGGTAGGACAGGTTGTCCTCTGCTGCAGCCACTCAGTAAAGTGAAGAGTCTGAAGCCTGCAAGGAGACAGCAGCTTCTGAAGGGTACTCGGTACCACCAGACATGGCCAGACTGGTGAGGCTATTTATTAAATTACTATTAGCAAAGCTACTTATCAAACAGAGCTGTGAAAATGTGCCTTTTTCTTTTCCTTCCCCTCCCTTTGGCCAGCTGGTGTTCTTCCTATGTGGTACGGAGGAATTTTATTTTGTTGAGGTTCAGGCTCAGGCTGCAAATCTGGCTAACACTCAAAGAGGCTTCGGAGGACATCTGATGTTTCTGGGAGTCCTGGCCATGGAAGGCCACATTCCTCCAGGTTCCTTCTGGTTTCTAGCCTCCTTTGGGTTTTATATTGCAGTAGGGAGGAATAAAAGGCCCTTTCCATCTTCAGTGTGAAAGATGAAGGAACTGAAGAGGAAGCAAATTATAAACTTAGTTTTAGAAATATTAGTGGTTGAGTTTCATGAACTTCTTGGCCTTAAAGAATGATACCCAAATAGGTGTTGCACATGCAGAAAGTCTCTGGTTTAAATCAGATGCGTGCACACAGACTGTCTCTGTAGTATCCCTGGAAGGGAGGCATTTCTTGGCCTGTGTACCCCAAACTCAGACTGCTTTCAGCTGGCCGGCAGGACCGGGAGCTCTGCAGCAGGGCAGGAGTTGGGCTGCCACAAAGCAGTAGATCAGAATCTTTAAGTGTGATTAAGATATCTTGATTTTGCAAATATTTATGCAAGTAGCATTGTGTTTAGTTAGCAAGCCCCTTAGGTGTCATGGCACTTCAAGTATTTTCAAACTCTGACTTCACATCCTGGTAAACTGAAGAGTCCCACTCCTGATTTTGAGCAAGGGGCCTCCAGCTGGACCTGTACTACAAATACAGCTCCGGGTGCTGCCTGCAGCTATGTACAGGCATAATATTTATGCTTTTCTAATCTGGCAGGTGGATTTGTATACCCATATAGAAAAAACAACATCTGGGTTTAGCCATTATTTTGTTTGGGTTTGGGAGGATATTTTCATTCGCCTGTTGTTTGTCATTGTAACCTCAGAAGAGAAAGGTCTTTAGCCAGCAGGATGAAGTGTTGCTTTGTTTTGCTATTTACAGTGTTACATTTGGCTGGAGAGCATGATGCTGTAAGGGTGAAAAAGCATGCAAATAACTTGTTTATCCTTGGAGATGGATGCTTTGTGCTGTAACAAGCTGTGCTGTTGGCTTGACCCAGCTTTACTTTCCCAGAACTGGGGAAGCTGACAAAGCTTGCTGAGGAAGACTTCAAACCAGCCGGCTTTTGATTTCATGAAAGTGCAGCTCCACAAAGCATCACAATGCTTTGATCTAATGGTATCGATTACACAAGAAAGGAAAGGAAGGTGAGAAATAAAGATATTAAAATAAAATGCCCAAGTGCAGACCTAAAGATCCCACAACAAGATTTAAGAGTAGGGTTGAGTAAGCAGATGGGGTTTGTAGGGTAAATGGGGAAGCTGGTGACTGACTACAAAAGATTGTTTGTTTGTTTGTTAAAATGTTTTTATTTTTGTTCAACTCAAAGAGACTTTTTCATACTGAAACAAACACAAGAATTTGATGTGAATTAAACATTTTAACCTAAACCAAAAGCTCAATACCTTTTTGCTTGCTGCTTGGCAAGCTCTGCACAAGGCACTTTGCACCTCTGCTCCTTGCCTGTCCTTTGTGAAGCACGAATAATGCTGCCCTGTGCCAGAGCTGTTTGTGAGCCTTAATCTAGTCTTTACAAACTTCAGTAGAGAAGGTCCCACAGGAGCAAGATTATGTTATAAGAATTATTCAGTTGGTTAGAAAGTCCTTCTGTGTTGGGGTCAGAGGTGAATAAATCTCCTAAATAGCATCCCTCTGCAAGGAGTCCCCTCTCTGCTAGGAAAAGAGCTTCCGTGCTTTACTGTGCTCATACGTCACCAGAAGTCCCTGGAGAGCCGGGTCTCTGCCTCCATGGACCCGTGCTGGTGGAGCTCCCCTGTGCAGGCAAGTCCTCTCTGAAGAGGGGCCCAGATTTGAGACCAGAGCTTGCAGCTCATGCTTGGTAGGCAAGGTCATTGTGCCTCAGGAGGAAGTGGGAGATCAACTCACTTATATGCTATTTGAAACTAAATGAGCCCTGCTTTCTCTCGTATGAGCAATTCTATGCATTTTTTTCTGTAAATATGGCAAGGCATTTGCTCTGCTTGTATGGTCCTACCTACCACCACATTTCAGCGCATGCAGCCTTCATGCATTTATTCCCATGGCAGTCCTGTGCATTTGGGAGCAGAGATGTGGAGGACCTGTGGGAAGTCAGGAGACTTTCTGAAAGAAGCGGGATTTAGTTTGTGTCGAGTTTTGCTGTGTGTGCACTGTGTTGCACTTCCCGAGCCCTGCCCAGTGTTTGCTTTGCTTTAACCGAGACCTAGTGTGAGCAAATTATGTCTTTGGAAAAATGTAAAAGAAAATTATGTGCAGTATCTTTTCTCAGTGTTAACAGTAGAAGAAAATGCTTAGATCAGTGCTTAGCCTGCCAGTCCTTCAGAATGAGGAACTCCCTGCAGAGAGTTTAACTTATCAAGCAAAATAGCTTTGTCAGAATTATACTATTAGACAAACTTGCTGCTGGGCCTGAGCAATGAGCTTCTAAAGCTTCCAGCAAATTTCTCATCTCAGACCACCAACATGCTGCAGAGATGTCCAGATGAAATACATGCTGGGAATCTCAGCTAGTTTAGAAAAAACCTGTCCTCTTTTCTCAACAGGAGGAAGGTACTGGACTGACGCAAACTCCGTGGCTGCATCACTTGTCTCCAAATTCCCCAGCATGTACAGTTGGGTGCAGACCCACATTTTCCCGTCATTCCTGCTGGTGTGACTGCCGTGGCTTCAGCGAGGTGTTTCAGGTTGCTGCAGCAGGAGCAGACGGTACCCGACGGCTGCCTTCTGCCCGGAGCAGTTCTGCAGCTGGTGTGCGGCCACCACGCTCCTCTCCGGACGGCTGACTGCACTTCAGCTGTGAGTGAAGTGATCCAGAAATCTCTTACTTACCTCACAGCAAGCATTTGAAGTGTGTGAGAAGCTTAATTAATTAATGCTTGTAAGACAGTAAGCTCTCCCGAGAAAATAAGCCGTGAGGGGGTGGGGAGCTGACAGCCAAGCGCGGCTCGTGGGGATTTCTGATTTTTCATTAGAGCTGGCTGAAAACTTTCTGTCAAAATACTGACTGGTGTGGTTTCTGTCAGAGCCAGGGCTAGGGTTAGGCATTCCTCCTCTCGGCCATTTATTACCCCAAAGAAGTGGATTATTGTCGTGTCCGCATGGCCAGGAGCCAGGGATCAGCCACAGGTGCCAAGCTGGATATGCATGTGTCTGAGGTGGGGTGTTGAACACATGGTTGGCTGAATTTTTCCACGAGGAACACAAGAGTGTTGCCCAAATGTGGTGACTTTTCTAGTGTGGACAATCTAAATTAAATATTTTGACTTAGTTCTACTCAAATCACAGCCATTTAATTTAAAAAGTAAAAACAGCAAAACAAACCATCTCTGCACAGAACAGTGCATCTCCTGTCTTCAAATTCCCAGCTCTCCTGGCATTTCTGCTGGTGTAAGTGCCAGGTAGTTCCACTGGCTGGGACTGTGTGACCTGCTGGGCACTGCAGCCTCACTGCTGGTCGAGCGGGAATCATGCCTCAGGGGCTGACACTGAGCTGATGCCCAGGCCTGGCCAAAGCCCAGCTCTACCCAGACCCAGGCAGGAGAAAGCCACTGTCATTTCTGTGCCAGCTGAGTTGCTGGGCTGGACAAGTCATTCATGTAAGTAAATGATTGGTAAATGATTGTCCTCTATCTGG
The DNA here is from genome assembly GCF_030936135.1 of Gavia stellata. NCBI lineage: Eukaryota > Metazoa > Chordata > Aves > Gaviiformes > Gaviidae > Gavia > Gavia stellata. The sequence goes on along the minus strand of NC_082611.1, from coordinate 9,631,223 downwards.
TGACTCCATGGTCATCATCAATAACCCTAACACAATCTGTGGTCATAGCCCAAGAGAAAAGTAAAACAATTTCCTTCCAAAAAGACCATCATTAGCTGGACTGATGTCAGCACAGCCTCACAACTCCAAGGCTTTGACGTCATCTCATAAATTAGGAAGATTTTCAGGCCAGACAACACTTCAGCAGTCTACGTGGGCATTGAAGGGCTGTTGTAATGAGCCTTGTGAAAAAAAATGCTGACTATAAAAAGGAGGAAACAAGTGGTTGCCTTCAGCATTGAGGAACACGTATGAAGGCTCTTAGCCAAAATCAGCTTAACAGATGTGATCAGATCCCAACTCCTTTTAGCATGTACCTGGAGTTAGTACCTTTGCAGTTACCAATGGTAGGGGCAAGAAGAGACACCTGCCTAGGACGCATGGGAAGCAGTAGCAGAGTAAGGAGATGAAGAGAAAAAGGAACTACAAAGTATTGCTGTCAGACTGAAGTAAGGTTGCAATGACTAATCAGGTGGAATAAGTGTCTCTTCGCTTTGCAAACAAACCATGACCTTAGTTATCTATGCCCTGATCTTGCTTTCCCTGAAATCAGTGCTAAAGTGCTCCTTGACTTCACCGTCGCACAACAGGCTCCAGCTTGTTTTGCCCATGAGTGACACTCTGCCCCTTGAAAATTATCCGTGCGAGCAGAGTGGTGAGCAAATCAATATGGTTCCCTGTGCCAATGATAAAGCTGATTTCACGGGAGGTTATTGTGCCAATGCTTTTAGCCAGTAAACTTTTGGGCAGCAGTCATGCAAATGTTCAGATTCATTTAGATACACAAGTAGCCCAGGAAAATCAATGGAATCACTTAGATGATTAAAATCACTTTGTCCAAGAGTTTCTAGCCCCTGTACAGGTCTTTGGTCTGTATAGATGGCTTGTACTTGTGAAGTGCACTTGTGAAGATTAGAAAAATACTTTTTCACTAAGAGAACTTGCTCTGCTTGAGTGCAGAGAAGGTGACTATGAGAAAAGCAAGTTATTATTTTCCCACTGGCATGTGTTGTTTCCATGTCTCTTTGAGCTGTAATATACAGATACTGTCTGTGAGAGACATGAAAGACTGTTATGCCAAGCTCAGTGAGTCCCTGATGCTTGCAAGTGTGTTTTCTTTATTTTTAGTATTTCCTGGAGAAGGGTTGAATCCATCCATGTGCAAAATATTGCAATTGACAGAGAGGGGAGGCATGCATGTGTTTCAAGACATGTGCCTGGGGTGGCTGTGGTTATATAAGGGCTCTTTTGACATGGCCAATTACATAAAATGATAATACTGGAAAGGAAGGCATTAAATGAATGCAGAGGAGGAATCTGTTGGTAGCAATGGAGCCTGTGTCACTGCAGGTGTTGGGAATGAAGCGGAAGAAGGGTCACCGGGTTCATCGTAATTCTGCCTGTCCAGTAATCCCCAGGTGCTGTTGACTTTGAGCAAACGAAGCAGGAATTTTCCTGCTGCAGCCCCTGCGTTGAATGGCCATCGGCAACCATATGGTAATCCCTCTGCAAGCACTGGGGAGGGATGAGGCCATGAAGCATCCCAGTTAATAAGACGCAATATTTGGAAAGCTGTTACTTTCGTCATGTTTTTAACAGAAAGGTCGTCACTGAGCTGCAGGACACATGGCACGGCCAGTTCTGCCACTGCAGCGGTAGGAGGGGGAGAAGTACTAGTGCTTGTTTAATGATGCAGCACGTGCACCGCAGAGAGGACATAGGGAGGAATGCCCAGTGAAGCGTATGCTCTGGCTGCGGGAGCTCAGCCCCCAGGGTAGGAGCAACAGCTCCGAAATCCCAGAAGCTGGCACATGGGATTGAGAAAGGTTTTTCTCAGTGAAAATAAACTTCAGACTTGTCTGGGCAGGCAGCAGGCAATCAGAATCCAAACTCTTCTCAGCATGCAAGGAGGGCTTCACCTCTAGAGCATGCTCACTTTTCTCTATAGGTAACGCTCTTGCTCTGGCATCACTGCTGCCTCACTGGTGCATGGCACTGTGCTTGCTGGCGGGAATGGAGAGAGAATGGAGGTTTGTGCCACTTGGCCTGTCCTACTGAATTGCAGGCAAGAAATCAGAGATATCCCATGAGGAAGCCATAACGCATGTACACTTCATGTGTTTTAACCTATGTCAACCTTTGCAGGTGTAAAGTCCAGCACTGTGACCAACCAAAGGGTCACAAAGGGCTAAATTTTGTCTCTAGAGAAAATATATTGTTGTCTGCTACGCAGTTTCCAATGAGCCATGCTGTCTGTGCAGCTTGTAGCATGGGCTTGGGGCATAGTGACCTCTCTGTGACACAGCTCTTCTTCGTGAGACTCCTTAGTTTCACAGTTCACTGCTGAGGACCACATTTATGTCTTCATATTGATGCAGTCACCAGGTTCAGCAGCAGGAAGGAGCACCCATGTGTGGGGTGGACGTCAGATTTGGTGGGGCTTCAGGAGGTTGCCTTCCCCGGGGAAACACACGTTTACCAGCTTTTGGTTGGTAACCACCGGGGTGAACTGGGGCATCAGGGCTTCCATCCCCAAACTGCCTGCTCGTGCATGTAAGCATGACATGGTCTGTGTCTGTCTCAGCATTAGCTGAGAATGTGAAGTGCAGGCTGGCCAATTTTAATGCATTTCCAACAGATGGTGCTGCGATGCCACCAAAAGCTAAATGCATGCATGGAGGAGAGGTTTTAGAGAGGGTTCCCTACTCCCCATGCTTTTCCCCACAGTTTCCCAGTTGAATTGCAGTGTTTTTCGTTTTGCCCACAACAATCTGCACAGGCTTTTCCTGGCTTCAGTGTTTATCCCTAACAGCCCAACAGGACATTGCCTAGCAAGAACCAGCCTGCAGATCTTCCACCCTTCTGGTCACTCCATTTAATCCACCTGCTTTTGCAGACGAGCTGTGACCCCCCACAGATTTATGGAGACCTTGATGTGGACATCACTACTGCAGTCCGCATCCGGTGATGTGGGAGCAGCTATGCCGCATGCCATCAGCATGGGGGCTTCAGCTAGCCTCTTGCCACACCGCAGGGCTGTGTTTTGGCATTGCCACCCCTCCTTCTGTCTAAATGTTATTTATGTTGTTGAGTCCTTTTTTGAGAGAGTGGCAGGGCTTTTGACGTCCCAGGGCTTTGAAGACTCATGGCTTTTAGGGTTAGCAGCAGTGGGGTCTTCACATCAAGCTGTGATGAGCAGTTATGCTGCCAAGGGAGCCATCCTTGCCTGGATGGTTCAGCTCATGGAGGGATGTTCCTTGTGTCCTAGATTTCTTTCCTGACTCCTTTAAATCTTCTGTTCATACTCGAGGGGTGGTAAGATCCTGTTGCATGGACCTTCCCCAGGAGACATTTCTCTAGCTCTGCAGCCACTGGGGAACAATAAAGGTCATGTACCACCTGCAGCCTGAGGAAGGCTGCCTCTCCTGCCAGCTGCTTGTTAGGGCCTCAGCACACTAATAGGTCTTAATTGGCCCTGACCAGCCTCACCTGGGACCTCACCTTCCCCCAGCTGTGGGCTGAGAGCTCTATTTAAGCCCAGCCCAGGGGGTTTAGCATCTTCCTGAGCTGTGGTGTGAGAGTGGTAGTTTCTAGCTCAGCTACAGACATGCCCTGCCATGCCCTACCCTGCCTTGCCTGCCTGAGGAGCTGCTTCATCATTGTGAACTTGCCTGGTGACCTTGGCTCTTGCTGGAACCTGGCTGTGGTCTCTGTGACTGCCCTGCTCACCGTGCTCAGGTACTGCAGGGGGGTCCCCCCGCCCTGCCGGCTTTTATCGTGCTTGGTCCTGAGGGTGCAGCTGGTCATTGCTGTGCCCAGCCACTGCTTGTGCTCTATTTCTGAACCCAAGAGGTGCTGCAAATGCTTCAGGCAAGGGAAGAAGCTATTTACATGGGGAGGAGGTGGTTTGATTTCATCAGTGCTTGGGGAAGGGGAGAAAAGTACATCCATGTATATGCTGTTAGTATTTACCTGCCTGCTCCCTGCTGTTGTTACCTGTGGGAGCTGTGCTTGATCAGCTTAGTGTCTCCTTGCTGTTGGCCTCATTGGAGGTGTAGGGTGCCTGTCTGCTGCTCCTCTCTGAACCTGTTCCTGTGTGACTTCAGAAACTCTGTTTCCTTTTGATATGAGCTGACAAATTTGGGCCAGGGAGCAAAGCTCCCAAACAATTTGAGTGGTGGAGAGCTTCCCTCTTGACAGTGGGGGAATTGCTGCAGGGATGTGCTGTGGGCTGAGCACCCAGCAGTGCACCAGGCAGTTGCTGGGGCCCCCTATGAAAGCTTTGGTGCTACATCAGCTGTTCATGATTTCGAAAGACTGTTGGGTTCAACAGGTATAAGTTTGCTTCTTATCTTTTTCATTTAAAACTGATATCCTTCTATTCCCCTTTCTCTGAAAGATTTGATACTTTCAAAGCACTTCCCAAACAAATCAAATAATCTTTAGGGGCTGCCAAAGAATGATCCTGGGAAACTGAACTGAAACGGAACCTCTTTGATAAGGACTGGAGACTGCTTCTTGCCCTGTGTCAGCGAGTGCACAGGTAAAGCCAGCAGTGCTTTAGCATTGCGGCGTAACGCTTCTACAGCTTTGGCGAGCGGGAATTCTGTGGCTACGCTGAGAGTCACAGCTGGCTTTATCGTCAGCAAGTAGGTACCTGTTAATCCCCACAGTCTTGCACAGAGCCTGTGCTCTCATGCTTGAGCACAGGGACACGCAGCTGTGTGAAAGGCGGTAAATGCTCCGTACCTGGGCAGCCCCGTCCCCCCCGGCTTGGCTGCAGAGCGCTCTGGGCAACGCCGTCCTGGGTGGCTCTAGGCAGAGCGCTCAGCAGCCTGCGCTTCGCAGGACTTGTCCTCTACAGGGGAAGGGATATTTAAATAAGAACAGAAGTCGGTAAACTTTAAGCAACAAGGGTGGTTTTGCGGTGCGGTCCGGAGGACGGCGCGGCCGTGGGTGCGGGGACAGCCCGGCTGCCGGGGGACGGCACATGGCCCCGGTGCAGCGGGGACAACGTCTGTCTGCAGGAGTGTAGTTAAACTGCTGCGTCCCGGGGAAGAGACAGTCACGTCGTGTTTGATACCTCAAGTACCGAGGCTGCAGCACGGCCAGGTAAAGCTGGCTGGGGTCCAGGAAGGGGTGCACGGCCCTTCCCCTCCTTGCTCCCCTCAACATCCCTGGCAGCGAGGTGCTACCTTGCCTCGGCTTGGAGAGAAGGGGACACGTTTCTCCCTGCACACTGAAATCATGCCTGCTTTTGGGATGGCCTTGCTCAGGAGTATGCAGCCTGATGATGCCTCGGGGAGGAAGGTGTAGAGTAGGGAGGGGATCGTGCCCCTGTACTCGGCACTGGTGAGGCCGCACCTCAAATACTGTGTTCAGTTTTGGGCCCCTCACTACAAGAAGGACATTGAGGTGCTGGAGCGTGTCCAGAGAAGGGCGACGGAGCTGGTGAGGGGTCTGGAGCACAAGTCTGATGAGGAGTGGCTGAGGGAGCTGGGGTTGTTCAGTCTGGAGAAGAGGAGGCTGAGGGGAGACCTCATTGCTCTCTACAATTACCTGAAAGGGGGTTGTGGGGAGGTGGGTGTTGGTCTCTTCTCACAAGTGACAGGACGAGAGGAAATGGCCTCAAGTTGCGCCAGGGGAGGTTCAGGCTGGATATTAGGAAAAAATTCTTTACTGAGGGAGTGGTGAAGCATTGGACCAGGCTGCCCAGGGAGGTGGTGGAGTCACCATCCCTGGAGGTGTTCAAGGAACGTGTGGACGAGGCATTGTGGGACATGGTTTAGTGGGCATGGTGGTGTTGGGTTGATGGTTGGACTTGATGATCTTGCAGGTCTTTTCCAACCTTAGTGATTCTGTGTCTCCCCAGGGAGCATGCTGCAGACATTCTGTGCATGATTTGGGTGAAGCCTGTGTCTAAGCAGGGTCAGGAGCTGCTGGCCAGGGGTGTGCTGTGGCACATTATGCTGTGACATCCATTTGTCCCTAGAAGTACTCCTGGTCCTTCCATGGGTGGGACTGACAGGTCTGTTTCCCCCTCCTCTAGCCCCGAACATGTCAGGAGCATCCTGGTGTCTAGTCTCGCTGTGGTGTGATGCCGAGTTATGGTGACATTAATCCTGGAGAGGTGATAACACAGAGACAACAGATGTGGGAGGGCTGTTAAGGGGGTGATGCTGGGAGCAGCAGCAGAGGGATGTTTTCTGCCTTGCTCAGGTGGTTGTTTGCCTGAGTGCAGACTTGCACAAACACATCTAACCTGCTCACATGGCTTCCTCGTGCTCACTGCGTGCCAGTTATCTGGGTACTACGTCCTTGCAGTCTGCCTGCACTGCAAGATGAATTTGCTGTTGTTGAATAGTAATAGTGCTTAAGAAGACAATAGGAAAATTGTAAAAATACATCCAAATAAAGAATTGAACATTCAAATTCACTTTACAGTAGTTCATTGTGTTGCTATCCAGCCCCTTGCAATGCCTGTGTAGCTCCTGTCACCAGGAAATGTTGCTGAGATGAGGTGTGCTGGAGCCATGAACAGCCTCTCAAAACATTGATCAAATCCAATCATTAAGAAATCCAAAAAGCAGCTTGGGCATTGATCTGTGAGCTGACAACACTGTGCTGGTTGGCCAGGACTTTGATCTGAATGAGCACCCCATCTTTCAGATCCAGCTTCATTCTCTTGCCAAAAACATGAATTGCCCTTTTGTATCTCAAGGCTATGAAATTAAGTGAGTCCTTTTCAGGTCATGTGCACCCCTGAAAAACAGAGACTGGGTTGATTTCTCCAGAAACCCAGGGGAACCCTTGAATAAATGCACAATCAAGTGACCGGTTCTCCTAATTAATGCTGAGAGCATGATCCCACTTCCATGAAGAAAAAATGATGCTGAGATCAATTCACTCTAATTTAGTTGAAATTACCTGGATATATGCATGGTCACACTTTGGAATACTAAGAACATTTTGGCTGTATTCTCATATGACTATTTTCCCAGTGGACGCAGTCTCATTGCATTAAAAATTACTTTTGAATACTGTATCCCTTTTAAACAAATGTCTGTTAAAATTATCCTTAATTTCTTGGGCTGAAATACCATCCTGGAGGGAAAGCCTTGGTAGCAGTGATGGTTTTATTGTACTTTTGTGTGGCGAGTGAAAAGCTCAGCAAGGCAGCCAGTCTCCTTTCTTCTCTTCTGTGTTTGGCCTTTGAGCTCCAGCTTGTAGCACAATGAGACAGGAGGAAAATATCTGCTCAGCAGGGTATGGTATAGGGCAGTAACCTATACCTAAGACAGTCTTTGTCACATACCACAGCTTTCAGGAGAAACACGCTGCCTCATTTTAACTTGTTTCTTGCACCTTGCCCTTACAGCAGCATTGGTGGGCTGTGGCTCTGGTTTTGGTGGGGCTGAGGTTTCACTCCACCTCCTGGTTTTCAGCATTTGGCCCCTGCCTGCACCGGGAAATGCTGAAATCTGGTGGGTGTCTGCACAGGGTCTTGCTCACACAAAGCACCAAAGCTTTGGGGCTTGCTTGCACACCCGGTGCTCTGTGCAGACTTCAGTGGTTGGGATCTCGGCTAATGCATCCAGGGTTGATATTGTTTGCAATCCTGGAGCAACTGTGTCATTAGTTGTGTGGCTCTGCTGCTGCAGTCATCCGAGCGGATGGCTCTATTTGTCACACATGGACCTCCCATGGATGGGCCCCTCAGACATTCTGATCTCCGCTGCTGGTGTCACCATGAACTCAGTCCTTTTGGCCCAGCATGTCTGCACTGGCCCTGAAATTCCAGCCCTGCAGCCCCTGTTAGAGATGTTAAATCTCTGACTCAGGGAGGTCTGACAGCTAAATTGCATTCTACAGGTTTTCAGGCCTGCGAGGTAGGATTTTAGCCTGTTGCTTGTGTCTGATCTGATTTCTGGCCCCTCCTGACTTGCGATCTTCTTGGAGGGCTGTGCGTGATGGGCAGCCCTCCTAGGAGCGTGGGGGTCTGTGGGGAAGAAACTTGGCCGAGTTGTAGCGATGGGATGTGGGAAAAGCATGGTGAAGTCTGGCAACGGGAAGTCAGGTTGCAGTCAGCCCTCGCACCGAGCAGGAGCACCTCCACAGCTGCCTTCTGCATGTTCCTGAGATCCTGGACCCCAAAGCTTGGGAGGAGTTTGGCTCTGGATGGTTCCTTTGCTTTAGCACCACCTTCACCAGTGTGACAGTGGGTGATAAATCCCATCCCACTACGGGCTGTTTGCAGAAGAGCCAGGCTAACGGCTGGCCTGGGCTGGACCCCAGGGAGAAGCCGGTTTGCCGGAGAGGATGCCAGTGAAGTGTCCCTTTGCAGTGGGACCCGGGCTGTCCCATGCCAGGGCTGGTGGCACTAGGTGGCACCAGTGAATTAGGACCAAGGAGCCAAGAATTGCATCCCAAGGGACAGGGGAGAGCTGCTCAGGGGCATGGGCAGGGGGATCTTCTGCCACAGCTTTCGTCTGTGTGTCTTTTCCTGGCGCTGAGGGTATGTGCACCCCTCATGCTCGGAACAACTGAATGCCAGAGCTGCCTTCTGCCCTGGCCTCCCTGTGGTGTTGGCTCTTGGAGTTCTCCCCTCTTCCACAGCGAGCAGTGTGGGGACAGGTCCCAGTGCAGCTGGAGGAGCTGTGGGTTTGTCTGAGCAGGAGTAAAACACAACTGCTGAACATTGCTGCTGCCTCTTCATCCCTCACCAGCACCCCTGTGGGCTTGCTGGGTAATTAGCTCTTCTGTCAGCAGCTTGTGGCAGCGGGAAGGAGAGGTTTTGCCCTTTACCTGTTTTACTTTATCACCTTTCCATTTCTGGCCTTTTATCTTGTTCTTGCCCAGCATTACAGGGCCTTTGCTATAAACTAGTGCTTTGCTCAAAGCCACCCTGCACCCAGAAAACTTGCTGTGGGCACACTGAGTGATACAAGCACTAACTGCAGGAAGAGCTGGTTCAAAAAGATATTTTTCCAACCAAGATTTTTATTAAAATATAATTTTAATCAAAGCATTCACTGGAACATTTAGTTTTTGAAATTGGAAATCAATACTTTCTAGGGGTATTTTGGTTGTAAATATTTAACGTCACACTTATACTTGGGTTCTACAGCAAAAAGTAATGGAAAAATAGTGCTGGGAGTAGGAAAGGGTAATTATGTGCAGAAAATTTGAGACTAATTATTAAAACAAATTAAAACAAGAACTTGCTATAACTGAATAGTGATTGATTAAAATTTGGTATTATGTTATGAGAACAAACATATGTAAAACATTCTTTTGTAGGAGGAAAATGATTGTTGTCCACTTGTTCCGCCTTGCTGGCACTGATGAGGAGCAAACCCAGTGGAGCAGGGCTGTGCTAGCCTGCTGCTGGAGGGGAGTGGGGCTCCTGTTTCTGGAGGATGCTGGTGCAGGGGGTAGGATTACTTGCGGCTCCTTTGGGAAGTGCACACAGTCTGCAGTGAGTTCTGGGGTGGGTGGCAGCAGCAATGTGTGGGGCAGTGTGGCCTTGCAGCTCTGCACACTGAGCATTGTTATTTGGGAGTCAGCTGCAGCTTTTGCTGCTGTTTGTGTCTTAAAAATGCTGCTCTTCAGTGCTGGCTCATCAAAGATTGTGCTGATGAGGGTCCTGTCAGGTGGTGGGGCTCAATGTCCTCTGATTCATACTGGTGGAAACAACAAACAACCTTCTAGGCCTGGCTATAATCCCAGTCTGTCCTACTCTTGTGCTGTTTGCACTCAGGCTTGGGAGAGCTCATGGGCTGACTCAAAGGTAAGCAGTGGCCTCTGAGCTAGTGAGTACATGGGTGTCCCTGGAGTGCAGAGGAGCTCTATGATGACAACCAGGTGGAAACGAGCTGCTAAGTTCAGGGCAGAGCTTTTCCCAGTGTCTGGGAGATGTTCTGGTTTGGATGAGAATCAAATCTTAGCGAACGGCTGTACTTCAGCAAGTATTGCTGTAGATCTGTACGGTGTGCTCCACCTAGCAAAGCGTGGCATCTCATACGAAGTGCTGGTGTCCAGTGTCCCAGGACCTGCTAGACTGTCTCACCTGGGAATAGTTTCCTTACAGTGGATATTCAGGGGTTCTAAACCCTGGGGAGTCCGCCAGCTGCTCCCAGCTTCTTGGGGGCAAGGGGGGCTTCGGCAAAGGGCACCCACTGAGGCCCCATGGCAGACAGGAGTGTGGTGACGGCAGGATTAGGTATTTCCCTGATGGATTGAGAAATCTGTGTTTGTGCTTAGCTGCCCCATAGACACTCCATGCAGCAGTGCTGAGGGGTCATCAAGCTGGGAAAGCCGAGGTGACCTGAAGGGAGACTCTACACATCTTTCCCTGTGTGTAGGAGGACCCTGGGCTGACTCAGAATGCATTATGAAAAACCTATAGTTACTGGTCATGCATTACTCAAAGCTTAGGTGGTTATATTTATTATATAAATACATTACCCTATTACCCATTTTAATACTCTAAGTAGATACTAGTAATATGTCATTATATGCTTCGGCAAGTTTTTCTACCTCTGAATCAAGCTTGCCCCCCTATTGGAAATCACTCTGAGCTCTTCCCTCCTGGTCTGCCTGCCCGGCACTGACCCAGCCTTGCCTGACTCCTGTCCTGGTTCCTCTCCCTGGGAAGGGCACCAGCTGAAATACAGTGCAAAAAACCTCATTTGCCCCTAAAATATAAAACATGTCAGTAATTTAGAGCAGTTGCTGCTGTTAATGTCAGTGCATGACTATTTAGGTTAAAATGTGTTCAGCGTTTTGACTTCCCATTCAGAAAACATGTGACAGGGAATAACAATGGATGAGTAAGCACAAGTTTTTGGCAGTTGGAGTTAAAGATGTCAGCTGAGATTTGGCATCAGGAGCTTTTTTAAAAACTTACGTTATCTTTTTAATGCCATAAAGTATCAGCTAATGCATGGAATAGACTGTCATATAGGGTATCAGGACCATGATTAGGCAGTTTCTCAGACTTTGCCTGTCAGCAGGAAGATATGCTCTTGGCATCTTTTCCGAAATAGTTCACTGAGACTTCGTTCCAGGGAGAGACAGATAAAGTTTTCACTGATTAGACAGGGAGGACTTGAGAAACAAAATGGCAGGAGTGATAAAAAGTGATGTATGATGGTGCGGAAAAATGCTAGACGCTGCAAGGGATACAGCTAGAGACTCGGGTAGGGATGGAGAGAATGAAATGAGCTGAAAATAATTGGCACTGTTTGTTCATCCTTTCTTCCTATTTTGTTCTTTGCCTAACCCCTAATAGATTAGACTGACCCATCCTTGTAGCAAAAGGTTATTTAATCTAAAAAGCACAGAAGAGGCAGTCAGATCAGAACTCTGTTCCTCTGTGCGTGCTGGTGGCAGTATTTAGCACTGCCTGGTGTCAGTGACACTGGCTGGTGAGTCTGATCATAATGCTGCTTTCTGTAGCTGCTGCTTTCCAAGGGAATTTCGGCTTGCTGGGGGTTGCCTCCTCGTCTGAGCTCTCCTGTCTGCTGTGCAGTTCCTCTCTTTACAAATGCATCGCTGGGTATGAACCTTAGCTTTAGGGAAACTGCTGTTCAAATAAGACCCCAGGGGAAAAACTTGGGAATACTTCCTTGTTGCTGTGTTTTCTGAGAAGCAGGGTGAGCTTACCAGAGGATGGTCCTGTAACCTGTCCTCCTCCACGCAGGTAGCTGTGCTTGTGCATGCATAGCTTTAGTTTCTGAGCCTTCCAGGCATTAACATGGCTAACGTCAGTCATGGGCCAGTTTCCCTTTACCTGCTCCTCAAGAGAAGCATGGGCAGTGAGTGTCTTGCAATGGTAAATTGCTGTTGGTTTTTAATGTGTAATCCTTTATTAGCAGAGGCAAAGCCCTGACTCCTTGGATCCCCTTGAATTAAAAGCTTTCTGCCGGTTCTATAGACCAAGGAAGTGTATCTCCCCACTTCAGCCTTCATCAAGGAGTGGAAGGTGATCTTTTAGCATGATGAGGCATGGAGCATATATAAAGATACCGTTCTTGAGCACCACTCTTAAGAAGCTGGTGTATGGTAGTGGATGCTGTGGTTTGTGTTGCTGGAGAGGTGCACTGCAGTGGTCTGTACAAAAGAGGCTTGAGTTAAATGAGGTGATCCTGAGGTCCCTGGAGACTTCCTTGAGGGCGACAGGTTTGACAGGGTGTAGCACTTTACCAAAACCATGCAAAGCACCAGGTGTTTGTCCCAGTGTGGCAACGGAGGCTCCAAGGAGAGCCAGAATGGGTCAGCTTCCCCATGGAGTGCTGGTGTCTGGCAGCTGCATTAGCCTCAGCAGGATGTTGCACAGCACATATGTCCTGGTGTTTCAGGGTAAAGGAAAAAGAAATAATGGTCTTGTCAAGGCCACTGTCTCAAAAACATCCAGTCTTGCTCCATTTAGGCTCTGATGCACTGAAATCAAGCAGCCAACCTGATCTACCCAGAAACAGACTGTGTTGCTGAAAGCCTCTCCGATCTCATTTTATGCGAATGCTTCCCATTCTCTGCATTAAGATGCCGTCCCATTTTTACCTCCTTTCTTTTTGAATAGTGCCTGTTTTCAGATCAGAAAGATGGCAAATGAGTGAAAAGACCTTGAGAAGTGTAAATGCTGCACTAAGGACCCGTCAGCCTGGTCTGAACCAGGACGAATGCTCCCTGCTTGACATGTGAGATGGGCTGCCCTTTTTTGGGAGGATGGTGCTTCATTGAGAAGCTGCACCTAATTCAGATGTTGTCTTATGATTGGCAAACCCCCTTCTTTCTAATCTAACTTGGTTAGACTTTCCATTGCTACAGTGCGCACCAATTTGCTAAGTATTGTTCTGTGTTGTACAGTCCATCACTAGATTAGTATTAACTGCAGTATTGTCTTCTGATTTTTTTTATCTGCTGAGATAATCTTTATAGGATGCTACAGTGCAAGTGATTTGATTGTGCTTTTTAAAATTCAGCCCTGACCCTCTATTCAAAAGTCAGTGAAAGCTTTGTTGCCCCAAGCCAATGTATATATGCAAGAAATATTCTGAATGAGAGCAGTTTTTGATACTGCTGGTTTTGGTCCCAGTATGGAGAGTGCCAGCCTCAGGTGTCTGTACTCTCTGCTGTGATGCTGGGTCAATAATTAGCAAGTGCAAATGGTCTTCCTAGCTCAGCCTTCCCTGCAGCTGTGTTAACCTGCCCACTGGAAGGACTGGATGGCCTTAGGGTCTGGAGTGATAGAAGTGAAGTGAGACTTTACCAGTGCACCTTCTGCAAGGGGTTAAAATAACAAGCAGTTCTGCTGCCAGCTGGGAGGCAAAGGCTATGCTCTAGGAATGGAGTCCGAGTCCCTCACTCTGAGCTCTTAGGCCAGGTCTAGCATAGCTATGCAGCTGTGTAACTCTACTGATGTTTGCCTCTCTGCTTGGTCAAGAATGGAAGAGCCGATGAGGAGCTGGTCCTGAGTGGGTGGACAGACCTTTGGCAATGCAACTGCTGGCCCTGCTGCAAATCACTGTCCCCTGGTCTGTGGGTGTTGTACCACGGAGCTGGGGGACTGAGCGGGACCCGGGAGCTGGGGTTGGCCTGCCCGGGGGAAGGCGGAGGGAAGGTGGCCTGTACAGCTGTTCTCAGCTCTGCTGGAGGTGTGTGGAGGTGTTCAGCAGCTTTCACTATTGAGTCCAGGTCATCTCTCTCATGTCTCCGCTTCCCTCTGCAGCCTGTCAGCTGCCCTTTAGTGTGTTATCAATCTGCTCTCTGCATCCCGGATCAGAGCACTTACGCAGGCGTTCCCAGGCTGCTGGAGGGTTTTTTTGGTGGTGGTGCTCCTTCCTCTCCCCTGAGGGCTGTGGGACTGCCCCTGCCAGCTCTGCCTCTTTCTTGATTCACTTTGTGCAATCAAATCACAAAGGGATGAGGTAAGCAGAGTCCTTTGTGCGAGTGGCCCACAAAGCCAGGCCACCTGAAGTGTTTAAGTGTGGTTTAGAAGGGGACTAACCTTTAGACAGCAGGTTTGAGCTCTATTAAAACAGCTGGAGCTACTCTGACAGTCGGCTCCCTGGGCACTGGAGACAGACAAAACCGGTAGTGCTGCTAATTGCAGATGCTCATCTTGCACTGAGAGCCAGTATCTTTTAAGGCATCAAGCCACCCCACTGCCTTCAACATGGGCAAGGCATGGCAGGTCACTACGGCCTGGAGATGCAATTAAGCAGAAGATTTCTGTGCCCCTGTTCTTGCTTAGCAAAAAGTGCTGGAGGAGCTTTGGCTGTTGCTAGCTGTAATGTGGCTCACTTTATTTTTTTATTACAGGAAGAGTTCAGTGTGAATGTAGAGCGGGCTCAGATGCTTCTGGGGCTGCGATTGGGAAGTAGGCGACTCGCAGAGCCGCCAGGCAGAAGTTCAGCTCCCTGTCCTGACAGTCCTTCTGAAACCCCGGGGAAGTGCAGAGCTTGCAGCTGTAGTGCCACATCAGAGAGGTCTGGGTTACCTTGCAGAGGAATAGGAGAAAATGGGGAGTGCAAAAACTGCTGGAGCATGGATGAACTCCGATGTTTCCTTTGTATTTTCTGAGTGTGCTTTGCTATGCTGAGCCTAAGTGTAAACACAAAATATAAATACTTATTTACTACTAATATTGTGTTTTCCCCACCCCTTCCCAAAGTCACCCTGCTGTAGTGTGAACCCCATCGTGCTGTTAATTAGGAATAGACCAGTGTGCCTCTGTTAGTTAAAAGGCAAGAAGTAGGAAGAATTTTAATAATTAGTGTCTTTGGGCTTGTGCCAGCTTCAGTTTTAAACCTTTGAAAAAATCTCTAATCTCCACAGCGCAGACCAGCCAATTATTTTTTTTCTTTATAAATAGTAAATATCCATTGAACATAGATATTTTTGTTGCTGATGAGGATGCTTCCTAAAATGAAATCTATTTTCTCTTCCATATCTTGCTAGGGTGAAAAATAGGAGATGCACTTCTATTAGCCTTGCACTAAGTGGGTGGGAGAAAAGGGGGGTAGAAGAGCAGCTGTTTAAGACAGGCCTTTAGGCAGAAGGCATCCAGGCTGGAGATTTATAGTGCATTCAAATGAGAATAATTTATCTGGAGAGGTCAGATGCTGTGCATTGTTTTCCTGTCAATGCACACTGGAAATATAGAGCAGAGCAGTGTTGTGACTTTTTCAGGATGGTTGTCTTTGTCAGAGCCTGATCCTGGCCTCAGGGGTCAGATGTTGTGGGTCACGACATCCACAGAAAAACAGAACTCTACAGGGTTACCAAACACTTGCTGCTTTATTGGGTAGGGGTTTTGTTCATTGTCATTTTGTAAGAGGTGGGCCATTTCAGGTGAGGCTTTCCGTGTCACCTTTGCATTTTGGGAAAGGTATTTTCTGCATGGAGGAGAAAGTAATGATTTTACTTCAATCTCAGTTCTGCCCTGGATGAACACAACCACCTGATGGTATCTCACATTATCTTAAGCATTCTTTAAACTGTAGCAGGTACTGCAGCTTTGGTTCCAAACGTAGTCTTTCAGAACATTATTTCTTAGCTGAAAAGGCAAGTTTTGTTCTCTTCAATTTCTTATGTAAGCAGGTCTGTCCTCATTACTGCAGACTTGTTCTTATTTTATTCTTGGGGGTTTTGTGCCATAGCACAACATTAGCTAGGGAGTAGATTGTACAGATAAAGAACAGGAAAGCTCTGATATAACACGGAGGAAGGAGCAATGCTGACCTGTGGAAAGGTATTTTTGAGCCATTCATGTCTGTTCTTACTTTGTAATATGTATGACTGAGAAGCAATGACCTAGCAAAACTCTTGAGGCTAGAGCCAGAAAAGCTCTGGTGACACTTCCCAAAAATGGTGCCAGGGACCTTTGTAAAGATGTCCTAAATGCATCTTCCTACCAGGCTTTGACTGGCTTTGTTCTTCCCTCTCCGGGTGTAACATCGCATCAAGAACGAGCAGTCAGCGACTGTCTGACCCACTTGAAATAAAGCTAAACCCAAGAAAATGCATTGTCATCTGTTCAATAAAAACTGTAAAGGGGAAGCCAAAGGAGGAGTAACATCCCTGCTCTTCTCTACCTGCCTCAAAACTAATGGCACTAATATGCTTTTCTCCAGTTCTGCCACAGGACAGTAGCTCTGCACTCTTACAAGGATGTCAATCAAAGTGCTTTCCTGCAATAACCAATAATTCTAATTATCTTGACAGCTGATGGCAAGAGTTAGGAGGCTTGAAACTTTCCTAGAGGAGTAGGGTAAGATGAGTGTGCAAACAGAGCTAATAGTCTCCTGTCCTACTGCCATGATGAATGGAGAGCTGACATGATGAATCGGTATGGTGGGTCTGAGGGCAAATAAGAAACAGTGCCATCACAGGACCTGCTGAGGCTGTCAGAGGCGCAAGTGTGGCTTGTGCTGTCCTCCCCGAGTGGGCTCTGTCTGGGCCAACTAATTTACTGCAGCAGCAGAGACCAGCATAAGGTAATGTGTCAGGTACCTGCCCAGCTCCCTGGTGGGCTTTGCCAGCCAGGCTCCCTCCTGCTCTGGCTGGCTTGTATTAATTCCAGCTCAAGGTAGTTTAAAATTAGCTCAGGTGCAATGCTTGACTCTTACACCTGAGTCTTGCATAGCATTTCCCTGGCTGTTAGGGAAGATGGTAAGGAGGTTAAGATGCTGTGTTTGCAGTGTCACCGTGAGTGTGTGCTGTTTATTTAGTCTTCCTTATCAACACAGGTGCTCACTAATTCCTGAACCCCCAAATATATCCTTGCTGATGTTAACACCATGTGTAATAAACTGTTAGGACTCGGTTCTGAGATCTTTGTTCTGCTAATCTTTTCTGTGCTATCCACATAAACAGTCAAACTCCTCCCCGAAGTGAAGTCATCCTCGGCAGTGGTCATCTGAGGAAGCCAAGAAGACACAATTAACAAGGTGACTTCAGTAGACTTAAAAATAGGTCTGTGAAAATGCTTGTAAGGACCTGGAAAGACTTATGTCATCTTGCTGGGGCACTGGGGGCTGTGTAGGGGAGAAAGCTATATGGAAGGGTAAAACGGGAAAGTAAAATAGAGAACAGTTCTTATTTAGCTGTTACTGATTGTTTTAAGTGTTTTGGGGTCAGCAGAGATCCGGGCTTTTCATTTGATTATAGCACTGAGCGGGTAGTTAATCACACAAATGAGAACCTTGTGATGCTTTTAAATAAACAATACATACAATTTAATGTTTGTGGCTTGTAAGCAGTACAAGCTTTGTTACTGTCTTTAGAGCATGGATGTGTGGTTTATAGATCAGTGGTCAGTGGTGCTCTTCACAATGCCAGCACGAAAGGTGGAATTTGTGGAGCTGAAGATGGTGTCGCACAAAGATTGGGTCCCATTCTGTCTCTTGGTGGATCCTTGTTCTGCTGAGAACAGAAGGGGCACCTGGTCTGCCCTCCTGCCCCGTGCTGCTTGCGCCTAGCCTGTGCTGGAACTGCAGCATCTCCTTTAGGCTATTGTCACTGTCGAGCTGCTGGCTCTGGATGGTGAAGGATTTCTTCTTAAGCCAGTCACTTGTTAATTTTTCTTTGACAGTCAATGATACTCTGCTCTGCCTGTAGCTCGCTGAAGTAAGCAGTCTTTCTTGCAGGCCAGATGCTGGTGGTAGGTATGTGGCTCAGTGGTCTGAGCACAGACTTTCTTCCTGAGCTCTGTGAGAAGCACTGCGAGTAGGAGTAATGTCACCGAGTTGGCTGGAGAGCTGGGCACACTGACAGTAATTTCCCAAACCAGTAATAGTTAGGCAGCTGTGGCAGAGGTCTAACAGATTAGATGAGTCTCCTCCTCTTCCCTTCCCCCCTCAGGCCCTTTTACAGTAGTTTGCAATTTATAGCGAAGACCAGAGCCTTTCACCTTGTGCCTTATGAGGACGTCTTTGCCCAAGATGTATGGTACCCCATGCGCTTTGCTGTCTAGCTGGTTTTGTCGTTTGAAACAGACCATGAGAAGGGGGAGATATCAGCACAATGTTCAATTTTCCCAGAGAAATGGAAACTAGCAAATGAGATGATAAAACATGTTTCATACTGGTATAAAGAGAACAAAATGGATCAAAATAATAAAATGGGGTGGCAGGGACAACTGGGAAAGGAAATCAAAGAGCAATTGAAACCTAGCCTCTCTCTAATGATTTAAGCTAATGCAGTGTTTATTTAAAGCAGTTAATGGTCTGATGCCTGGGTTCTCATTCCCCCGGGGACAGGCAGTGGGTGGTGAGGGATGGCTGGGAAGGTACAGAGCTGGTCCCGTATCCCCTAACAGCAGTAGTGTTAGTGACGGGTGTGTAAGCAGGAAACTGAGCTGGGACCAGAAATGCCCCCTGACTTCGGCTCCCCCAGCACTGCATGGAGTAAAACCTGTGACTGCTGCCCTGGTGTTGCAGGGCAAGCCTTTATCTGGAGGCAACAGTTTGTGTCCTATTCCCAGTACCACGGAGTCACCCAAGTCCCAGTTCTTCACTTTAACCTTCCTCTTGGGGTTAAACACAGCAACAGGAAACAAATTTACAGCCCACAGTCCTAGTGCCAAATCCTTCTTCCACCTTTTGGGTTTTATCCTTTCCCATTTGTTATCATTGCTTTAGCAACTTGCTGCTGCCAGTGAGATGTGTGCTGTCAGTGCCTATCTGTGCCAGATGTAGCATTTTATTTCCAAAATTATCTTAAAACCTAGTTTGTTTTGTTCTCCATTAAAGAAAATTTTCCTCAGTAAGGAGGACACAATCTCAGGAAAAGGGGTCGTACAACAGAAGGCAGAAGCTTTGAGTTTCCTGGTGAGTAACATCAAACAGGAGCTAGCCCAGTGCTCTCTATACTCCTGCTGCGCCATGGCAGGACTAGCAGTCAGTCTCAGTAAGTCCCATGTTACCTTGTTCTCTTGCCTAGACATCAGATCATCATGTTTTCTCTTGAGCCTTTTTTGTTGAATTAGGGTATTTCCCCCATTCTAAACTTTGGGGTTAATGAGATTAGCCTGGAGGACTCCTAGTCTGCACTGTTTTAAGGAGAGCTGTATTCTCCCTGCTGTGCTGAGCTGTCTCTGCCAGGTCCTTTGAGTGGGATAACAGATGGGATGGACAATGTCACCCCGGACCTGCCATCCTGAAAGCTTCCCTGGGCTGTGAGATGGGCTCCAGAAGTCTAAATGTGTGAGTCACCCTGACAGATAGCTAAAGATCTAGTGCACTGTTGGGAAACATCACCATGAAGGTGGAAACCTGAGCACTTCACCCCAGGAACACCAGGACAAAAAACTTTCTGGATTTTTTCCAAGCAACCTGCAAGCACACAACTACTTTACATAGTTGAGAAACAGGCAGAACATGTGAGTAAATCTGAAGCAACCACTGCAGTGTTAAGCTATTTTTTAAAGGGTTTTTCCCCCTCTTTATCAGTCAAATCATAGAATGGTTTGGGTTGGAAGGGACCTTAAAGTTCCAACCCTCCTGCCATGGGCAGGGACACCTTCCACTAGACCAGGTTGCTCAAAGCCCTGTCCCTTCTGGCCTTGAACACTTCCAGGGCTGGGGCATCCACAACTTCTCTGGGAAACCTGTTCCAGTGCCTCACCACCCTCGTGGTGAAGAATTTCTTCCTACTATCTAATCTAAATCTACTCTCTTTCAGCTTAAAGCCATTACCCCTTGTCCTATCACTACATGCCCTTGTAAAAAGTCCCTCTCCAAGAAGTAGGTCCCTTCAGGTACTGGAAGGCTGCTATAAGGTCTCTTATCTTAATCTTCCATCAAAGTGGTCCTGTCTTATTCAATTAAACTTGTAAGAAACTTGACCATGCATTTCATCTCCCTAGGAGAGAACTGCAGATTGGGAGCATATGGCTGAATTAACCTCCTGAGTAGAATCACAGGATAACTTTTCATTGGAAAGGGTGGCTTTGGTTGCTCTTCTTTATTCATTTATTTTTACAAGGCAAGCTGACTTGCAGATGAAAACTAATGAGTGAAATTACTGCATTAATGAAGAAAATGCTACCAGCAAGTTGTGAAAAGTACTTTAATCATAATTAATAGGACAAAATTAAAACTTAACTTTAACTCTTGTCTGGTGTTTTAATTAATAATTAAGTTTTAATATTGGTTATGGCACATCTTTGCTCCGAAGTACCTGTGGTAGGGCAGTCAGGAGAACATAGCATTTCTAGAAACTTCTATGATGATACAATCATAAACTTCAGGCTGGAGGGACCTTTATGATCAGCTTTTGCCATCTTGTATAAAAACCCAGTCCTATAAGGTCAGTGGACTGAGATGGCACAGAGCATTCAGGGGCAGTGTGTTGTCACACAAGATGTAGTTACCAGTCTGATGGGGCAGCTGCTACAGCTGCTTCACAAGCTATTTCTTCTACTGTTCGGCCAATCCGTTTTGCATTGAAAGTGCAAGCTCTTTCTCATGTTTCATTTATCATCCCTTTAGAGTACTGCAGACCTCCTGCAAAATATAGGCCAGGGGATGTGCTCTGGTGATTTTTTTATCCACCTTGATCTACAGACTAGTTTCCAGAAATATTTGTGATTGCAAGATAGTGTCACTGCCTGTGGAGGCTGGGCGGCAGCAGGTGTGATTCCCCCATGGTTTGCAGTTGCTGTGCTTTTTGTCAATGCTCAGCTCCCCAATGCCAGGCAGAGCACTTATTTCTCCCAGCTTTCTGCTCCACGTAGATAGGTTGAAAGTACTTCTCCTAGGGGTGCCTGTCTTATGTTTAAGCTTCCTTCAAAATGTACCTGGGAAACAAGAGGAGTATGTGAAGATGTACCTAAAGTTGATGGGTGCCCAGAAGTTACAAGCAGGTCCGTAGCACTGGGTGTTGTAATGATCAAGTTCTACAATACAGCCTGAGGATGGTTGGGAAGCCCATGGGCAAAGCTGATGGCCTGGCAGGGAAAAGCACTTAGAAGATGGCAACTTTTATTTCTAAGACCTCTGCTCCAAAGGTCTGATGATGCATAGTTGTGCTGACTGATGTTAGTGATGGTGAAGTGTATTGATGGCTTCTATCTGTCTGGGACTGCTGATGGGTGCGGATACCAGCACCTGGTTCTGCTCACTGTTTGGAGCCTGTGGGACTGCATGATGGTGGGTGAGGACACTGCTGCCCTGGGGTCACCCTCAGCTCCCAGCTCATCCTTCCCTTAGGGATCAGCCTTGTGCTGACTGCTTCTTGGCACGGAGCATACTGTCCCAAAAACATGGGTTAAGGAGTTGCCCAGCTAGGAATGGGTGATTCTGAAATTGCAGAAGTTGTAGTGGTCTTTGTTCTCCTGGCCATGCTGACTTGAAACTCTTCTGTGGGAGCCTGACCGAGAGGAAGCAAGTGTCTTTAAAAAAGATAAACCAAGAGGAAAAAGATCAATCTTAGAATGTCTAGAAACCCAGGAGGTGAGGGCTGTAGTTCTGGTTTCACAGGGCTGGATGGAACTGAGGGGAATGGAAACCAGGAAGCTTCCTGTGCTGAACTGGAAAGGGCTTACAGAGGAAGGGGGATTGTTGTCTCCTTTGACCCACAGTATGATACCCCTTTCCCAAAATGTAGGCTTGGGTCTAAAGAGCTGGGGGGATTGGAGAAATACTCCTGCTTCACTTCAGCAGGCTGTCTCCCATGTGGAACATGCCTTGCTTGTATGTTGTGCTTTCAAATATGTCCACCTTCAAAATGAAACTGGCACATGTCATGGAGGTTAAGATGGGAGATGTGAGGAAGCTGAAGCCCTCATCTAGTGAACAGTGCACATGTGTGACTTCTTATGGGATTAGTGCTCTTTCTTAACCAGGCCATTCTTATCTATGCAGGAAGATGGCTGCGAGATGAACAGTGCTGAGAACAGTTGTTTTCAGAAGGTCTCTGCCTTTGTCTGCAGGTGCTTCTGAATCTCATATTATATTGATCCAATGGTGAACTTATTGTTTGGAAACATTGCTAGGAATAGCTGACTCTGTTTCTGCCTTTACAGGAGAATCTTCAAAAACAGCAGTAATCTCAGGCAATTCCTTACCTCTCCCACCTTTTCTTCCAACCTACAAGCTTGCTTAATGTTTGCACTATTTCTGCATTCTTTGAATGATCTATGAAGGTGCAGCAAACTGTAAGGAACCATTACAAGTTGGTAGAACGTGAGCTTTGAGTCTACAAATGCAAATAATCATCCTGGGATGGTGATTGTATTGTTATCTAGTCAGGGAGTAAACCACTATTGAGTTATGTGTCAAAACTAAACTGTGCACCAAAGATTTGAATTTCAAATCTCAAACACTTGCAACGCAGTGCTCGTAAACAAGTTACAGATCAGGAATTAGTCACCAAAACCATTGTGACTAATTTTAAATAACAAGTTAGATATGGGGGGGAGAAAAATCTGTTCAGAGATCATTTGCAAGCTGAAGAAAATAGTCTAAAAATTATTCATCAAGTTTTATTCTTGAGTAATGTTGTGTCATCACTAGCAGGTGGTGGGAGAAACAGCATAGCATACCATAATTAGTAATAGCCATGTATTTTTGATACCAGTTTGTGTGTGATTTATGTCCAGATGGTTTTGAAAATGGAATCAAGATAAAATACAGCTTCCTGGATCAGAATTTGCTTTCTAGTTAATGAGTTAATTCAAAGCTCATTATTGTTTCAAAAAATTATCCTAGATTACTAAGGAATAGTATTAAATGGTGGGATCATTCCAGCTTTTTCACTGGATTTCTTTTTAGATCAATATTACATGTGAGCATTGCCACAGGTATATGTTATAATGCCATCTTAGTATGTGTCTGCATGCAGAAATTTTTCTGCTTGGTGCAGATGCTAACCATGTAGCCTTGCCAGACTTTTACTGCTGACCCTCAAAAAGTTACCAACGACTTATAACAGAGAAGATGTTTGGTATGACCTGTGATAGGAAGGTGCTATCAGTCTTGGTTCAAAACATGCTTAAACAGCTGTTTTTCCATGAAGGATTGTTGGGTAGCACAGTGTTGAACTAGAAACAGCAGAAACTTCCTCACATGGGCCCAACCCTCACTTGAAGAAGTAATGCTTATTCATGAAGTATGCTTGCTGAGTCACAGTGTTCTCATTTACATGCCTGTAGCTTTTGCTAATACAATTTTGCTTTCAAGTAGCCTTCAGTCCCAGCAAACATCTCTTCAAGTTGTGTCTAAATGTCTTGACCTGGCATACTTGGATATCTTTTGCAGCAGAAGTGCTTTGTCTTCTAGGAAATCTCCAAGTAATTTCTTCTTTCACTTTTGGACCCCATGGGCAAGACCATAATCTTGCTTGCATAAATCATTAGTGCTATTTGTGGACAACTGCAGTTTTCCACGTGTGGAACTTGCAGAATTTAGTCACTGTTCTAGCTGAAGAACAGCGGGTTTCATATCACCCTAAGTTTAGACATCTGCTAAGTTTAAGGTAGTTGTCTCCATTCCTGTAGTCAGTACAGAGAAATAGCTTCAGATCCATGATATCCCAAGCGAAGTGTCTGAATTGCAGCTGCTTGCTTAGCCTGTGATAAGTATTTGCTGCTTAAAGTTAGGTGAGATGAACTTCACCCTAGATTTCCAGGTGACCACAGTTGGTGACTAGTTGATATCTAAATATAGATATTAAATAACCTGGCTCTGTTTTGGTTAATATACTACAGTGGTGAACTTTGAGTTTATATCAGAACCTAATGATGCTTTTCTTTGGGGTAAAGGGATGGAAACAGAAATCCTGTGGTACCTGTTTTCTGTTGCTCTGTGCCAGCCAATAAAGGTGAGGAAACCTGTTAGGAGCTCTGGGTGTTTGCCATGAAGTGCTTGTTACTGGGAGACAAATCCTCTCTCAGTGCAGCTGAAGAATATCATTTCTCTTCTAACACTGGCAGTAAGGAAACACCAAGAAGCACTCTAGATAGATAGGACTCTTCAGACATTGTCCTTGAAAGCAGACTGCTTGTTAGAGTCTGTCTTGACAATTGGAGCTCTGTATTTTCAAAGTGACTCCGCACGCTTATTTCGGTGATTGTCAGCTTAGCTCATCAGGAAATCCCTGAGATTGAAGTGGGCTTCTAGCATGAGAAATGTTTCTGAATTTGTTATTGGAAGCTTTTCTTCAGGTAGAACAGGTGTTTTAGAAGGATGCTCGTACCTATTTCCTGACAGGAGTATATTTGACTCTTAATCTTCCTTTCATGCACTGTGTAATTTCAATTGGCCCCATGAGGCACAGTGCCTCTCACCGAGGAGTGTGCTGTGGGTTGCATTGGGGTGGTTCCTGGTGCTGACCTCTTTCTGTGCCGAGACCTACTTTACGGTCAGTCTCAGTGTGTGCAGCACCCAGCTGTACTACCCAAGGTAGCTGGTTCTTTGGAGTGAAGTCAGAATAGCAGCATATATAAAAAATAATATATAGGGACTTGTAATGCAGATGTGTGTGGAGGTTGATACTACGGGCACATTGTCCCAGAGAAGGGTCATTACAAAGAGAAACAACCTATTACCAAAAATGCAGTTACATTTGGGGTGAGAGTGCTTAAAAACAGTTTAGTGAGGCAAAAATACCTTTTGTATCTGGCTTAAGCTGCAAAAGGAATGCAGGTAAAAATATTTTACAGTGAGTAGTCAGGTTTGTGTGGGTTGTGAAAGTTAGCATCCTTAGGGAAGGAAGAGAAGGCTAAGCTTCAATTTTGCATCCCTATAAGATGGTACCTTTGGGCACAGAGCCACTCTGGTGCCATCGCTCAGTTCAGAGTGGGAGAAGAGGGACCTGTGCTGAAAGACATGGTTTTGCAGCCCTTGGGCGTTATCCTTCTGCATTGAGCTCCCAGAAAAGAGGCCAAGTAATGAATGTGTGCCCTTTTCTAAATGAACTCAGTAAAGTTTGTTCACAGGAATTTAAACCTCTGGTCAATACCTCGTTCCTGGGCAGAACAAGAACAAAGCAAAAATAACCTGTGGAAGGTGTCCTCCTGGGACGCAGGGGAGGGGCAAGCCAGCTTGCTGGAAACAACTGCTGTTGGAGCAAAGGAGGTTGGACTGTCTGGTGTTTAACAGGGCGAGCAAATGCCAGCTCACAAATCATGTTAGTGGGCAGGGTGAAAAAGGCCTCTAACAGATTGAACTGTGGTTGTGTGGATTTAATTAATCTAGCTAATGTTTCTATTTCCGGAGACTTTGATGCAAGAAATGTTGTAGCTTCTAGTAGAAGCCTGAGTGGATGTGTTAAAACTAAACTTAAGCAAGATAGAGGCGAGACAGGAAACGACGGAGAAGTAAGTGACAAGAACTTCTTTCTCAGAAAGTGGAGGGTGAGGGAAATCCCAACATCTCTGGATCTGAATTTTGAAAGCCACAGCCTTCAGCTCTTTTTCAGTACCTGTTACTTACAGCTGAGCTGTCTGTCAGAGGTGGGTATTTGGAAACAGATTAATACAAGTTAAAATAGATAGGGCACAAGTCTCTAAAACATCTGCCTTATCTTTACATAATGAATTAACAAAGATGAGCTTGAAAGAAATGTAATAAATTATTCAAAAACCTCCTATGCTTTTGAAATGCTAACAAGTCAAATCCTTTGAGACTGCTTGATCAGATTATGGTGTATCATACAGTGAATCTCATTGGTTATATCCAGTCCTGAATTATCAGATTTACTAGTTTGGCCAAAATAATTTAAGCAGGGCATATAATGTGAATGCTGTGTATAGCTGAAATAATGCCAAATGATTTTAATCAAAATAAATTCACTTTTACAAAATAAGGAACTCTACCCAAATTCTCTACAGTTTGGGAGCATTTGTTCTTTTACCAGACCTCTGCTCAGCAGCAGTGCTCATGGCTTCCTTCTCACTTTTTTGGGTGCCCAGCTTGAGATTCTAAGAGCCCCAATTTATTGAGTAGGTGTGTGCGACTCTCTGAAAGCCAGACTTCTTGTAAGGCAAATATACAACCACAATAAAGACTAAAAATTCAAATGGAGTTTGACTTTAATTTGATTGCTTCTAACCTAAATTTTAGCATGATATATACACTGAGGTAGCTGGCTTCAGGACCAGACACATGGCGGGGTGGGGGGAAAGCTTGCTGTAGGACCCACACCTTAGCACCTCCTATATATATTGGTTAGGACAGATCCTTGAACATAATTTACTCACATTTAGGTCTGTGAATCACATTCTTCATAATGACCTAAATTGGAAAAGTATTTATGTGCATATCTATGTGCTCTACTGAATAGAGCTGACTTTACTGAATTAAAGCCAATAAAAGAAGAAGCAGAAGTCCTCTGCAATACATACGCTCTGTCCTCACTCTTTAGCAACAGTTTTAGGGTGCAGCTTCCAACCAAAGTCCATCACAAAGGAGAGGGCAGTGTCTCATGCTGACTGGGGAAACACACGTATCCCTTGAAAACCTGTGGTTGCTGTGGACGTTACACGGGTCTTACAACAATATTCATTTTCCCTAGAATATTTTCCTGGCTGAGAAGAATACGTAAAATGTGGTGATTGTTTCCAGAGCTGTTCAGTTGCCCAGCAGACTTCCTTCAAAGGCTTTAGCTCTGTGTATGGGCTTTAGCTAGCATAGCCTGGCAAAGGGAACCCTAGCACTGCTCAGCACTTGACTCTTTCTCTCTTAATGCTTTCTTGCTTCCCATCTCTTCCAAACCTTTGGGACAGGCTGGCACAGATGAGGGAGCACCCATAAATGGGACACAAACGTTGGCTGTGTGACCCTGCAGAGGTTCCCTGTCCCTGGTGTGAGTTGAGCGGTGGATGGGGAGGTGAGCACCTGCGGCACGGCCCTGCTCGGGGCTGCCAGCGAGGGGAATGGGGTGCTCTGACAGGATATTTATTACAGCTCACCTTCTGAGGCTCAGAGCAGTTCTGGAAGAAGCTTTAATTATTGCTTTCCTTTCTAAAGCAAATAGCAAAGAACACTGCTTAAGAGCTTCACCTATGCTTTTGAAGACTTTTGATGGGATCCTCTGGCTATCTCTGTGTGAAGAAATAATAAGGCTTGAACAGTAAAAGCATTCACCTTTAGAAATGTGTTTTCCAGTGCTTGACCTGTGCTGATTGATAATACATTTGCCGAGTGAAAAATTCTTCTTTACCAGCTGTAGCAATCCCGATGCTAACTGCATTTGTTATTCAGGAGTACTTGACACTGACCAGTGCTCTTATCTCATTGCTTGGTGAAGGGGAAGAACAAATGAATCAATCCCATCTATGGACAGTAAATGTTCAGGCTTGGAGCACAAAAACTAGGGAGAAGCTGCTGTCCTTTGCCCAGGCTGGCCACCCTGCAGGGAGACAGAAGTCAGGGTGTTTTTGTGTCTTGGGAGCAGAGGGAGGGGAAGATACTAACCACAGCTACACCCAGAAATGCTGCTTTCCTCCTTCGCCACCCTTCATTCAGACCCTTCGGGTAAGTGGTGATGTGTCAGTGTGCTTGGGCAGCAAATCACATAGCTTTTGTCAGCTGCAGAATGTGAGAAATAAGGATTAAAAACTCAAGTACAGCAGAGCCCTTGAATGTTCAAAAGGCTTTATGTTTAAATGAGTATTTGGTGCTAAATTCTCAACTCCTTGAAAAGTTCTAATAGGAGGAATATGGCATAGGGAGGAGACAGGGTTTCAGTGTAGAGCCAGGTCTCCATGGGCGATGCCCATTTCTGGGGGAGGTGTGGCAGTCACCTAAACAGCAAACTTATCTAGCTGTGAAGCTTGTGCCAGCCTTGACAAAGACGGGAGAGCCAGGCTGTGCCCCTACCTCCAGTGGTCAGCCCTCATCTGTTGATGCAGTAGGGTCACTCAGGATCATCCTTCTGCCCCTGTTTCTGAGCTCCTGCTGTGCTGCCTTTGCCTGAATTTAAAACCTTGGGTCTGGTGCAAACCAGGAGTGGTAAATGCTGCTGTGTTGGTGTGATAAAAGCCTCTTGGCTTGAATAAGTCCTTTCTTGGCAGATGATAGAGCAGTGCATGGTATTGAATGCAAAAGGGAGAGGTGATAGAAACCAAAAGCGGTTCGTATGGTACGCCTCAATCCCCAGGGAAGAGGCTTGGCAAAGACAGCACTGAGCAGCACGAAGAACTAACAGCTTGTGTGTAAACAGAATAATGTGTAACGAGACAGCTAGACAGACGGAGGCACAGTCAGTGTGGTTTAAGACAGGCTAGGGTGCTAAAGGCAAATATTGTGATGAGCACTAACGCAGTACAGGGAGTGCTCTGGTACAGTCTGTGCTTAGGAGCAAACACAGACCTGCAGAGGGGTCTGCGAGGCCTCCTGCTATTTTGGAGACAGGGCAGACAAGTGACCTGGACAAATAGATGAGAGCAAACCAATAGGTTTGCTGCCCTGAAGTGGGTATGTTCTGAATACTTATGTTCAAAAGCATGGCGTAGTCCTCAGAGGTCCCTGATGTAACTTGAATCCAGCTCTGCTGCCCAGTGCTGTGTGGATTTGGCTGGGACACTGGGTAAGTATGAAGGGGATGCAGCCTGAACCCTTAATTTGCCCTGCTGATGCCCATGTCAGGGTGAAAGTCTTGTCCTGGGTGCAGCAATGTGTTGTGTTTCTGGCTGCCCCTTGGGGACCTCCTGCTGCTTCCTCCGTGGCTGTGAACAAGCTAAGGTTGGGGCTCTGGCTCTGACCTGTAATACACTGGTCTTCAGCATGTGGACAGGTTTGTTGGCCTAAAATGATCTGGTTTTTTTAATGAGACTAGGGACAACTTTGGTATTTGGGCACAGCCAGATGACACCAGAGATCTGAGGGTATGAGCTGGGACCTGCACCCATGGGCATCCCCAGCAGAGCCAGGCAGGACTGGTGCTGCAGCTGGTTACTGCAGTCATCTTCCAGTGTATTTGTCCATTTTGCAATTAACTTTTTAAGAAGTATGAATGCTCATAAGGATGTCTAATGATGCGTAGTAGGAGAGAAAAGAAGCTCGTGCGTGTTTCAGTAATGTCTTTTAAGTGTCAGCTGAAGAGACAAAGCTTGTCCCCTGCCTTCGGAGCGAGTCATAGTTAAAAGCTGACCATCTGCAGGGAATCACAGGCAAGTGGGTGAGCACCTGGCAGATGTTTAATCATTTTGTGGATTCTGCCCTTTCCACTTAATTAAAAATCCGCCTGGTTGCAAACCTCCACTGGCGAATACAGCTTCTTCTGCACTTCTGTTGGGGAGAGGTTTGTTTTTTTGCCATGATGAATGCTCAGACTGTAGAATAATGCTTCAGCCAGCCAGGGATGCAATGGACTACAGAAGTTTTGACTTACAGTGACTGAATATTACTTCTATACATTAAAATGGCCTAGCAGGGCTGGCTGTCACCACTCCTTTGGGTGGAGATGTTGGCCAGGAGGGACTGCATGTAGATATGCTATTGCTTTGTCTATGAAAAAGTCTGTGAAATGTGTGTATCTTGGGGCAAGAGAGAGACCTTTTGCAGAGGGTTGGAGTGGCTGCAAAAAGCTTGAGGTGATGCAGAAGGGTGTAATGGCTGCTTAATGGTGGAAGGTCTCTGACTTTGATAGTTTTCGTCTTCTGTGGGGTGCCTTAGGCTGTCTTTAAACCCCTGTGTGTGTGCAATGGGGTGCTCTCCTTTGAAGGCAGACCTGGCAGAGCTGCTGGAGATCAGTAGTGAGGTGACACGGTGTGCAGGGAAGGTGTCCCATGGTCTGACAGCATGGTGTAGTTGCAGGTGGAAGTGGGTGGTGCACAGAGGAGGTGACACCAGTGACTGCAGCCTGGGACTTGTGCAGGCTGCCTCTCTTGGCCACCCGTTGCTAGCTCTGACAGGGGTGCTTGGCTTCCCCATAGCTGTTTCCTTTTGGATAGAAAGCGATAACTGTGCCCATTTCCCAAAATGCTCATTCAAGTCAGTTTGACAGCCTGAGAAAAGGAATTAAATGCATCAAAGCTGCTAGCAGAAGCTCACAAATCCGTAGGCTTTCTCAACCACAGAGCTGTAAAATCCATGGAGAACTGCGGTGGAGAAATGATATACGTATTCCCAGCTTAAAGCTCAAAGTGCCAAGGTCCAATTTGATGGAAATCATCTGGCCATGATAGAGGTCTTATGTGCTGTCTGTCAGGGTAACCACTGGAAGACAGGACTTGCCAGCGGAAAAGAAAAAGAATGTCCTTCTGCCTTCTCTATTTTTCTGCCAGAATTACCTTTAAATCCTTTACCTTTTCATTCAACCCCACAAATGTCTGTTTTGAATAGACAAGAGATTCTCTTCTACACATGTTTTTAAACAAGAGTGGTAAAGGCAGAATTATGTTCTGCTCCACGTGATGGCACGGGGATGCAGGAGGCTCGGAGCTGCTCGATACCTCCTGCCCATCCCAGGCACTGGTGTGAGTGGAAATACCTATAAAGCCACAGGCTTTCCACCCCACACACGGAGGTGGGAAATACTCTGCTGTCCTGCCTGCATGACTGCCACCACGGCGGGCCCCGTGCTAAGAACGGGCACCTACTTCTGCCCCAAAGGAGAACCTCGAAGGGGAGGCAAAGAAGGATTTGGAGGCAATATCAAGTTGACCTCTGTGGACATGGCTGAAGTGCCAGCTGCAGCATTTCTGAATGCATCTCTTAATCAAGAGGTGGTTTCATTTTACAGCCCTGTGTGGTGTGAGAACCAGACATTAGTGGTGATTTGCTGCTGTGTGGGCTGTTAACTACTCAAAATGAACCGCTGCAGATGTCACCAGATCTTGCTTTATAGCTGGCGTGAAAAAAAATAAAAGCTTCTTTAGGCTCCTACTGGGGAAAGATGCTGGTCCAAATCTTCAGCTGGCGCAAATCAGTGCAACTCCACTAAAATCCATAAACATTGATTGACTGCCCATGTTGGAGGATCTGCACTGCTGGCCTTTACTGAAATCCTGCTGAAGTTACTGGGTACTTCACGTGGGCTTTTGCTCTGGGGAAGGACAACTGAGTGGTTTGAAGGTAGTGAAATATTGATTTGGAGAGAACACCAATAAACAGTTTGTCCTAATAATCAATCCCAGAACAACATTAGCATAAGTCAGGGTTAGAGCAGGAGCATGGCATGGTAAAATGTGCTGCAGATGGTGCTGGTTGAGAGACTCCCAAGATGGGGTGTAGATCTGCAGGGTGATGAAGGAGCCCTGAGGGAGAGGGATTGAGGCTTTCAGATTCAGTATTTGGAGAGGGGGGGTTGAGATGCATAGGAAGGTTTTGTTTTAACTTAAATTCATGTCACCAAAGATGATGCAGTAAACTTGTGAGTTTGTCCCTGCATCTCTCTCCCCCCTTGATATGGGGTGGGTTGAAGGCAGAGATCCGATTCTGGCTCAGAAGTCTTGATTTGGGCACTGGCTTCCTACCTTCCCTAGCACTGCCCTGTTCCACCCCTCCCTCAACCAGCCAGGCTGTCTGGCTCCCTGTCTCCTTTCCGCGTTGTTTCTGAGACAGAACAGGGTGAATGCTGTAAACCCTTGGTGTGTCCCAGTGCTGCTCCTGCTGTCAGAGGAGCCCTGGGGCAGCACCTTGCCTGGCCGGCCGCACCGCACCTCTGGGGAGCACAAGGAGTAGCTGTAAAGCTGAGGGCATGTGGATGTGACCCCAGACTACACTGGGAAACAGTGGTGCATGTTAGAGGAAGTGTCGTCTTTATGTTTCCTTGCACTGTTGTGGCAGAGAAGTCCTCTCCCAGGACGGGAGAGGCTGATGCTGCTCTCCCTGGAAGGGCTCAGCTCAGGAGGCAGCTTGCTCACTCTGCTGAGATCACAGGAGATGGTTAGTGATGCTGCCTGAGAGCTACTAAACCATGTCTTGAGTGCACTGTACCTTCTCCAGGGCAGGGTCTCCATTGCAGGTAACTTGTACTAGTTTCATGTGTGTTATCTAAAGCTTCAGCCTTATTCCTTTCTGTTTTCAGGGACTTGAATTAGTCCTTTGTCCAAATAATTACTATACTAACATCACATCAGAACTAATACACACATAGAAATGCAATGTAGTACAACTTTTTGTGGGCCACTGCTCTAAAATAATTTTTCTTTTGTCATTCTAAAATAGCGTAAGGTCTTAATTCCACCAGGAGTCTCTCCAACTTTTTGCCCCTAGACACAAGTTTTGTTCAAATGCTCAACTGACTTTCATCATCTGCACTGAGCTTTGAAAGAGCTGCTGTGATTTGTGCCAGCAAATGATCCTCTGTCTCATGTCACAGACCCATCTTCGTTGCTAGTTGGTACTGGTATTTCAGAGGCACCTGTTAGTTCCAACTTTTACTGCATTGTTTTTATAGCTGCAACTTTATGCTACAATAAATCCTGTTATATTAAAATGTGCTGAAATTTTTGAACTTTATGTAAATGAAATTAGGAACTCGGCCAATGGCTATGGCCAAAACCACGTAGTCTTGCTGATGTCAGCATGGTTTCGGTAACTGTGTTTGAAGAAGACACTCTTCTCTGCACTGATGCTACCAAGGATGAATAGGCATTACCAGAATGCTTGCTAAACATGCGCCTTGTGCATGGAAATCATATTTTGGTGTGGGGAAAACATCCATTAATCCTGTTGCCTCAGTGAGCATGTACAAGGAAATACAAGGAGTGCACTCTGTGCAGTGGAGGCTGTGCTAGCCGATAGCTGTTGGCTTGTAATCTGTACTCTGATGTGAACAAGACTGCAAAGACTTGAATTTGGCACATGGGTGATCTGGGAATTGTCTGAATAGGAAGAAATTGTTCACAGAATTTCTTGAAGTTGCAATCATTAGAAATCTGGCTGTAGAAAGATAGCAAGGTTAGTCTGGTGACTTACAAATGATGTGGTCCTTGGCAATCTAAACTTTAATAGAGGAATTATCTTTAGCAGCTGGCTAATCCACAAACAGAAAGAAACTTTGGCTTTAGTCACTGGCAAAACATTTGTTTGCCAGGGTCCCTTCAAAACCGTATTGCAATCTTTAAGATACCACATTGCTTCAGTAAGTTTAACTCAAGCACATGGAGAGAGCGAATACGAAACCTTTTGCTTGTTGCTATGACTGGAAGGGCAGGTCTGTCTGAGATAATACCTATAGAAAAATTGCTGAACCCATTGTAATAAGCCATAAAATGCCTAATTCTTTGGTGTTCTAAACTGAACAGTGTTCAAAATGGAATTTCTCTCCCCTCTTCTCTGGCATCTGAGACGTGTCATCATTAGGTGATTTCAAAGGCAAACTATTGTAATTTGACCCTGTAGACTCAAATCCACAGCAGTAGACACCAGTAAACACCTTAAGTGTTATAAATCATAGCTGGCTAATTAAGAGGTTATCTTGAATGTGTGTGTATACCCCTGAAAATCTGTCTGGCCTCATCGTGGAGTTGCAATTTTTACTCGTATCCCATTTTTGTAAGGGTTACTGTACCGAACCCCATACCAAAAGTCCATGTGTTGGCAACCTGTTTCTGTCACTGGGTTAAGAGTCATTAGCTTTTGTTGCTTTTTTTCCCTGTTATCTGTATATTTTTACAAGGAATGGGTTATCAAAACCTGTATTTAGCATTTGAAGTAGATTCAGCAAATGGAGGTAGTGTTTCTCTTCAAAGCCCTGTGGTGACTGCTCAGGCATTACTCATTCTGTGCTCTTTGGAAAGGTGTATTTGCAGGAATGAACCTTCCCATCTTTTATCATGGTTTTACTGTTTTCTCTTTGAACCCAATGCATGTGTCTTCTCTACGCATACATACAGTCATGGAAGGAGCTGTGTGAATATGGAGTGGGAGTTAGTCTTCTGCATATAAGTAGTAAAAATTTTTTCCCCATGTCTATTCATTTCACACATAAACACACAACTACCATTTTGCTCTTCCATGTTCTATTTCATTTTTCCCCAGATCCTGGCAATAATTGATTCAGGACTTTTTTCTCATTTGTTTCCTCGTTCAGACACAGTAATCTTTCCCTTGTCCCAGGATCTATATTATTGATCTCACGTGGTCTGCTTCACTCCACAAATGTTTCTATTCCAATTCCAATTGGATTGACTTTGGTTTGCTGGCCAATTTGAGAGCTGGCAAGCTCCTAAGTGACTCCTGGTGTCTGTGTAATACAGTGAAAAGCAAGACTCAGCTGTAATGATTCTGAAGGGGGCTATTTATTAAGGCCACTTGGTGTTCGAAGGATCTTGTACTACTCTCTGACTTTCTAGCCCTCAGGCAAATTAAACTGTTGACTATTGTCAGTCTCCCATAGTTTCCTTTGGCTGGCCTTGGTCCTGGGGACTATTTAAGTTACACAACCTGCCTTGTGTCCTTAGAGCAAGAGCTTAGCCAGAAAATCAGGAAAAACTTCCTGATGGTAACTATATAAAACCATTACAAAATTCTTACATAAGGCCTGTTTGTGCCAATGAAAGATTTCCTACACAAAATACCTGCCTTTTTCTATTAAAAAAAGTGCTGCTGCACTTGTGGCAGTTGCAGTGATGACAGTGTGGTGATCCCTTCCCAGGTCAGCCAGCACTTCAGAGCAGGAACGGGACAAAGCAGTTCTTGGCACACCAGTGAGAACAGCCCTGAGGTTTGGATGAGATGCTGAACAGCTGTTGCTTTAACTTCTACTTCTAAGCTGCCTTTTTGGGGTTTGCACCCTGAACTTCCACTCCCTTTTAGTTTAACTGGTAGTATGTTCCCCTTACAGACTGGGAAAACTGACTTTGTTTCCCCATTCTGAAGATGTGCAGCTCTGTTATGGGGAACTGCATCCAGTCAACATCATCCCTAAGAAGTTGCAACTAGAGTCCATTGAACTTGTCTGTGTGTTTTTTCAAGAAGAAGCATCAAGATCAAAGTCTGAGAAAACCATTTGATCTTCCAGCTGTAAACAACTACTAAAAGAGAACATATGCTATATTTAATTACCCTCCAGTGAGGTGCTTGTATTCAAACAGACAAGCTGGTTGAGTTTCTTTTCCCCTTGTTTGAAGCAATGGGTAGTTAAAGGAGATGGGCGTTGTGAGAAAAGGTGAGTGACAAAGGTAGAAGAGTTGAGTAAGTTTCAGTCCTTTAGCCCTTTCTATTTCCTGCTGGAAGTACTAGAATGCAGCTGGGATGTTTTCCTTTGGGAGTGTACCCATGGGTGCTCACTCCCACTCTTGGACCCACTGGCTGTTCACAAAAACATTGCCTAGAAAGCTCTTGTCAATGAGCCCTTATTCTCAGAAGATTTCTTTTGTGTACCCTCCCAACAATAAAACTGACAGATGGTTAAATCTGAACAGTAGTTCCCAATTTTGTATTTACTTATCAAAAAGACCTTGCTTTGCTTCCCTCTCTCCCTTCCCCCCAGTCATCAAATACTTGAACTAGATGAAGTGGTGACTGATCACACAAAGCTGCAGGGTTTTTTAGTGAAGATGGAGTCAGGCTGGTCTAGTAGAGCATTTGTGTGATGAACTATCGGCGCATCAATCCCTGACCCTGATGGAATTGTCTGTATGCTGAAGTTCACATCTGCTTTTACATTTTAGAGCAGCACCCAGATGTCAAAATTCAGTGGAAAGCAGTATATTTCCTAGTCATTTGTGTGAATTATTGAGTCATTACTGCAATGAGGAGTAATTATCTACTTTGTCTTGGAAGGTTGATTCACTGGAGAACTGATCAATCTGGAATACTTCCAATAGCTAGGAGCATTAAAAAAAAAAATAGGTGAGCAGATAAAGATCCAACACAACAAATGTGCTTATCTTTCTCATGAGGAGACCTGCTGGATTATTCACTGTGTTTATATCAACCAAATTTGCAAGATTCAAGGTTTGACAAATTCTGCCTCGGTGTTTGATAATCTTGAAAAGTGATAGTAAGTAGTTGGGCTAAATTACATCCCTGGAAACCTATTTTTCTTCATTTCCCCCTCTCCCAAGCTTCTTAGGTATGGTTTTGTTCCAAAACAATGATGCATAGCCATGAAATGGCTTTGCCCTTTATCACTCCATCATAGGAGAAGATAAACTGAACAGACCTGTTTATTCATTTTGGAGGAAAAACAAAATTAAAAGGCTTCTGTGTGTTGTGGTAATGTAATTCCTAATCAATGACAGTGGGTTTAACAGAGATTTATGGGTTTTTAACTTGTAAGATTAATGGCTACATACATTGATGCTGTCAAAATGACAGTATCATGGTCACGTACTTCATGGAACAGATAGTGACCTCCTGCCAGGCACGTCCTTAAGGAAATGCAATTATTGCTGCCCATTTTACAGTGCTTAACTTTTTTCTCTCAGTAAGTGACAACAGAATGGGGTTTGAGCCTAAATTAATCTTTCTAGATGAACTGTTAACCCTTCATAGCGGGTAGCTTTATTAACTCAATGCCTGCATACTGTTTTCTGGGGTGGCCCTGGCAAATGAAATAAAGCAGTGCCAGAAGTACCATCTGGAGGCTCTCTGGAGCACTTGGCTCCAACAGCCGTGTGGAGGATCAGGTCTGCGATGTGGCTGTCTCATGTTGGACTTCATTACTGTAGCAGTCACTGACAGTGCACTTGGCAACACAACTTTTCCCAATGTACGTGTACACACACAAGCATACACATGTATATGCACACAGCATAGCGCTAAGCTTCTGCATGTGCAACATACTGCAGGCAGGTAGCTAGCAAATGCAGATGTGGGGGAATATCTGCTCTAGCTGTGGCTATTCCCAGGACAGCAGAGTTATTATAACTTCTGGTTATGTGTGATTACAGGATTATCTGACTGCCTGTGTCCCAAGAGCTGGGTGAGGTGCCAGGTCTGGGACGCAGTCCAGGCTGGGAGCTGCCATCGGTGTCACCACCCTGCTGCTGGGTGGCTGAGATGTCCCATGCTTGCTTGTGGATGTCCCACCTTGTGCTGGGCTGCAAGACATGCCAGCATAGCCTCTTCTTGGGACTGAAAATTGATTTTTGATAAAATGTATGTGAAATATGGTGAAGGGACATGCGGAGGTCTTGGTGGAGGCTTAGAAATCCTGACTGACACCTTAAAGGTCAGCAGGAGGACAAGAGGCATCCACTGCTGATCCCAGAGCGCTTGGTCCCAGATGCTGATGGGAACCACCATGCTGTCCTCTGTTTCTGAGCTGGTCTGACCTTCTCATGTTTCTGCTTCCCCTACCGCTATTAACTCCTGAGTACTTGAACTGCAAGTCCATCACTTTGTTTTTAGGCCGTTTATTTTTTGGGAATGATCAGGTTCATTTCAGCAGCTGCTAAAGTATTTCCAAATAATAGCCCGGTAGTGGTTTCAGGCAGGCAACAAAAAAATAATGAAAAATAAGAATGTGCTTGTCCAGAAGAATTGTCAGCATGTGTTTGAAACACCTATAGAAGCAATTTTTTAATCTGTATGTATCTCATCAGCAGTCTGTCAATGAGTTCCTATGTTGGGAAGCAGAATCTGCTCTGTAAGTCAGTCATCAAATATTATAACTTACGGGGAAATCTGCTGATAAAAGACAGCCAGGGATGTCAAGGATAAGTAACAACACTGGAGTGCCTTAAAGGTCCTGTGAAGCCAGGAAGCAAAGTCGCTGATGATAGAGAGACATAATTTGGCATAATTTCCTGCCTCTTTTTCATGTCTAGAGTACTTATCTCTCAGGAGTGAAACACTTAAGTGTGTGAAGAAAACTGTAGTGTCCTAAAAGGCTTCTGTGGAGGGAAAGAGTGCAAGGGACGTGTTCAAGGTTATCTGAGAAGTCAGCGGCAGAGCTGGGAACTGTGACTAGAGACTTAAATTGTCATTGGCACCTTTAAGTTGGTATTCATTCATCATTTTACATGTAGCAATGCTACAGGGAATTTGCTCCAGTTACTGACACCTGCCAAACTCGATGCAGAAAGCAGCTTTTCTCCATGTGAGTTATTCACATGGGGTAATTACACTAAGGTGAAGTACTGGTTCTTGGAATTGAACAAACTTGTGTTGTGCCCAGAAGCAGAGGGATTTTTTAAAAGTAAAAGTGGGAATTGAGTACTTGGTCACCTGTTTTTTGATGGTAGATGGTCCCCTAAGGGCAACTGGTCTTCCTAGATCACCTGCTGTTTTTACCAGATGCCTCTGGTGGGGTGCAGTAGCAGAGGGGGGCTACAGCTCTTACCTGATATGAAATGAAGCTCAAGCACTCCTTTTTAATGTGTAAGAATTTATAATTACCATATTAACGTTAAAACTGCGGTTGATTTCCTTGGCTTTGCTTATAAGCATAGTGATGCTTGAAGATGGCAAGCAATTGAAGACTTTATTTTTGTGCTCGAATGTTATGTTTGTCCAGGACTTGCAAGGTTGTTCTCCCCCACTGTCCCCCCAGGGATTTCAAGATGGTAAAACTGCTGAAATGCATTAACAGCCATCTTGGGAAAAGTACACCATGTCTTGGTCTCCTGGATTTTACAGCCCTGGCTCTGTTTTCACAGTTGGTAGCCTTCTGTCTATTTGTAACTTCTCTTAGTGTTTCACATTCATCTTTCACATGCATTCAGCACCAAAAAGTGTAGCATGAAGTTCTTGGCCTCTTCCTGTTAATGACCTGGTTTGATGCATAGTAAGGCCCTGTCCTCTGGAGCTGGCTGCTTGTTTCAGAGCAGGAGACGGCAACATAACAAGGCCAGCGTGACCTAAATTGTTGACCTGGATGTTGGTATGCGTTCCCTGGAAATATGATGTCTTGTTCCTGAATCTTTTAAACCATTGAAAAAAACCCAGCTTTTCCTCTACAGTTAAGCTATGAGTCAAGTGTGTTTGCCACAAACTTCTCATGTGACCAGACACAGTGCTAGCAGCATTTGATATTGATGGAGCCATGTTGAACTTGGTACAGTTTTGTCGGATAACACTGGCTTTGCACAGCTGTCCCTGCATCCAGGGCATACATCATGGTTTCCTGATGGAGGGCAGGGATCTTCAGGAAATCATGCATTGGCTTTAAAGTGGCTGTTTAATGTCAGATCATCTATTTGCAGTAATCCTTACAGCAGGTTTCTGCGTTGGTGCAGTTCTGAAAGCAAAGTATTTATAAAGGTGGTGTTCCTGGGGAGTATCCCCGCAGTCCTGGAAAGCAGCTGTCTATCCTAACCCCAGGTCTTGAAGCAAATCGCCATACCTGCTGAGAGGCTAGCCTGGCCAGGGAAACCTTAATAGTGTGCACAGTTCATTATAAACTGTATTCACAAAGCATTAGTGTGCCTGCAGATATCGGCGTGTCCTTTGTCTGACTCTGTACTAACTCAGCCTTCAGCTCCTGCTTGTTTGTTTATGTGAAGGAAAGGTTGGTTTTAAGGAATTGTAAAATTGAGACGTCTTGCCGGAGACAATGTGATTTAAAAGGCTTATCTGGATGAGCTGCTTCTGAAATATCATTTTGATGGATAGATATTCTGATCATCCATTGCTTAGCTGGGAGCTCACTGGACACTGGCAGCTCACGTTTCTGAGCCCCTGCATGTTTGAGCTGCGTCACAAACTTCAATGAGCATCGCATGGCTGGCAGGAACACGCTATTGCTGACTGCGGAGATGGGGCTTTGCAGGTGCAGGAAACAGCTTTGCAGGGAGGTGAGGTCAGGGTGGTGGCACTTACAACTGGCAAGAGGCTGGTACACTGGTTTGAACTCACGGCAACATTCATTTCTCCACCTGCTTTCCCCATAATGTGAGAGCTGTGTTTGAGACTGCCGAACTCTCACGGCCCACGCGATTCACATTGAGTCAGTTGAACCGTTTGCTACAAAAGGCTGGTGTGGCTCCAGCTAAGGGTGATGGTTGCTCATGGAAGTGCTGGGTGTACAAATCGGCTCTTAAGGACAAGGTCAGAATATCTTCTGTAAGGAAAATCCAGCTTTTGCATTCTTATCTAGTAACTAGTGCTGTAAGTGATTGATGAACAAGAAAGGGGTTTGTGTTCCTCTTTGTGAACCACTGATGCATTAGAGAAATGGATGTGGAAGGAACGTGCTGTTCTCCCAGTTTGACTGTGGGTAGGTGTGTGGCTCATGAATGGAGAAGGGTTTCCAGTGGCCTGGGGAGGAGGAACGATGGCTGCGGATGCAGGAGGAATATATGGTGGAAACTAGCCGCACGCTGAACTTCACCTGTTAAACAAAGGAAGGTATAGCAAAGCCTTTTAACTCAGAATTTATTAGTTTGTTTTCCAGAAAATTGCTAGAAAATATGTGCAATGTAAATTTTAAATGCTCAGTCTCTAGTGAGCATGTGAAGATGAGTTTTGTTGAATCCATTTAGTAGTTAATACTTTCATCTCCTGGAACATTTAAAGCTTTAAAACCTGGTATCATACATTGAAAATGCTGGGACAGAAGCAAGAAGACTGCTTTATTTTGAAGTCCAGCTTGCAGTTTCATCTTTGGAAAGGAGTTATTCACCTGAATGTATTCAACATAGAAAAGGAGAAAGATCTTTTCTTAGTGATGATTCAATACAGCTCTGGCTCCCTTGTAAGCATAGAAGCCCAGATGTTAGCAGACATTAAAATAATAATTGGTGTAAACACTGATCCCTTTTACAGGGAATGTGTACAGTAAAGGATGGTTTGTTGAATTTTTTCCTGTGAGGTCTTGTATTGTTGTCTGTTGTCAGTGGTAGCTACAAAATCAAGGCTGTGATCACCTCCTCACTCTGCTGATGCTCTGCAGCAGCACCTGGGTGGGCCCTGCGCCTTCATGCTTGAGGGTCCTGTCAAAGGAGCACCCAGAGACTCGAAGCCGGTCTGGACCCACAACAGTTTGTAGGTTATGTGGGTGCATGTGCTGATTCTGAAAAGAGGGGTTTTGGCAGTCTGCTGCACAAATAAAAAGTGCTGGTGTGTTAGGACAGGGGCATGGATTTCAGAAGCTTATAACCCTGAGGTGAACAACCTGTAAAGGGCAGATAGGGGAGACAATCCGTTATATGAAGTTTTTATATACTTTGTGGCATGAAAAAAGCATTAAAATTCCCCAGCTGCCCCTCAGTCTAGCCATTATATGTGACTGATTTCTTAGAGGCACCCAACCATGAGTGGGGCTGGAGAAGCCATTTCCCTTCGCAATTAGGTTTATGAATGTTTTCGATAGAATGTGGAGCACCATCACACCCAGACTCAGAGGCAGATCTTTGAGTCAGCAGCATTTTCACCTGGCCTGAACCTGGGAGGAGGTCATCTCACCCAGTTTGGGGGTATTTCTTGACAAGCCCTTGACACGCGGTGCAGATCAAACCTTCCACTGATGTTCCCGAGTCTGACTTGCTTGGGGGGAAAATGCCAAGAGTTTTCAGCTTGCAGCTGGATGGGAAAGCAAACCTGTCTTGTGCTGGGCTTGCCTTTGTGATGAGTGTTAAGTGCAGCACTTTGGTGCCCAGTGGTGCTCACCTGCACAGGGCAACGAACTGCTGCTACAACTATAGCCCCACTCAGCTCTGCTGGAGCCCACCCATGGGCTCTGATGGGAGCGGGGCCCGGCGATTTCTTGGTGTTCAGAAAGCTGATCCTGGGTCTCTGCAGGCAGGTCCTGTGTTGCTGAAGGGGGGCACAGTGGCGGTGTTGGTGGGCAGCATCTTCCACCATCTGGGGCTTTCTCTCCCTGATAGAAATCAAAGAACTCTCTAAGTGGACATGACTAGGGATGACTCACTACAGGGAGAAATAATGTGTCCTCATATATCGCCCCAAGACTTTAGCAGACAGGTAAAGCTGATGACAAACTTAGCTGGGAAAAAAACAAAAGGGGGTGGGGGGAGTCTATTGATATTTCTTCTTTGCTGCTTTATGGAGTTCAAGAGGATGAGTAGTGCAGAGAGACCTGTGTGGAGAATGGTTTGGTGTTTAATGTACAGTAGCAGCTCTGATTAGTTGTTATCTCTGCTATTGCCTTTACGTGCTAGATTGTGGCTGACCTGTGCTCAGGGGTACCTTGCATTGTGTCATCTTGGTGCAATGCAGTAATTCTACCATTTGGCAGACACGGGGTGGTTGCTGAACGAGCGCTAGTTTCTCTTTATTACATGATGCAGTTAATGTCTGTGATTATATACAGAGCCTTAACATTAAGGTGCTGGGGTGCTTTTCTCTCCGGAGGT
Source organism: Gavia stellata (assembly GCF_030936135.1). Lineage (NCBI taxonomy): Eukaryota > Metazoa > Chordata > Aves > Gaviiformes > Gaviidae > Gavia > Gavia stellata. Next base: position 9,589,018 of record NC_082611.1, on the reverse strand, counting down.
GGTGTGCTGCACGGGCAGCTCCCTCTGTTTTGGGAGAGGAGCAGGGGAGGGCGGCCACGGCTGCAGGAGGCTGTGCTGCTGGGTGGCCGTGAGCCTCGGTGGGTGCGGAGGAAGGAGACGTGCTCGTACGTCCTCTCTCACTCCCCTGCAGACGTGGGTAGTGCTGCTGGTGTGCCGGCTTGGGCTGCCTTTGCTCGGGGCCGGTTTTGTGGGCATGGAGTCTGTTAGCAGCAATGTGCAGAGACAGGGGATCAAGGCATGATCATATGTGCCTTTTTGCTATGTTAGTCTCCAAAACTGCTGTCTCTTCCTGAGGTTTCTTCTGGCCTGGAGAAGAGCAAAGCCTCTTCTGGCACATCTGCTGGCTGTCACTTCAGGGAGACTTATGGGTGTTTGAGCCCCAACACTTTCCTTTTGGCACATGTTTCAGTTCAGATTATTTTTCCTTTTTATGGTTAATAAAACAGAATAGTGAAACACTGAAAATACTAGGGAAAAAGGGCTCCTTTGAGCTGTTGGCTGCAGGTGACTTCGCAATGGGGTAGGTTTTGCTGGACAGAAGTAGATATGCCTCTCAATGGCTTCCCTAAGCTCCTGCTGCCTGTGCTGGCTGAGTGGCTGTGGCACCATTGCCGTGGAGGTCCCAGGCCAGGACAACAGAGCTGAGGAGAGTTTTATGTTGATTTTCCCCCTCTTTGGCTGGGTGCTAGGGTTGCTTGCTCAGTGATTGTGCCAGCAGGGACTGGACCCAAATGCATGCCTGACTGGCCTTGTCTGATGCCTACTGAACAGCCTTTCCTGGACAGGACAGGTCGCATGGCAGTTGCCAGAAGCTGCCATACACTGTTGCTGGTTGTGAGGCTGTTCCCAAGAGAAAGCTGCTAACAACTCTCAGTCCAGAAAAGGTTCCTGCATAGAGGATGCTGAGAAGGGGTTGGTCAGGTACTGAAGGACCATGGCTGTGTGAGTTGAGTACAGACTGTATTGCTGACTTTCCAGAGCTCTAGGTGAGGTGTTTTAACATACCTGCTCTTCTCCGGGATGTCTGTTTGCTGACACGTTTCTGTTGGGCCTTTTGGTCTAGGGCATTTGATGGGCTGACCCCCTGCCAAGCCAGGATGGACCAGAGAACTTTGTCCCAGGTGGGATGCAGGGAGCTGAGCAAGCACTGGGGCCCCTTCACAGGGGCAGAGCTGGCAGATGTGAACTGGAAGAGTGGAAGGAGCATAGTGGTGAAGACGGAGCAGATATACCACAGTAGCCCTGGGATGCCCTGTAAAGCAAGAGCTTGAAATCTTGAGTTGTGCAAGGATATTTATTTGATAACTGGTGATGTGGCTACTTCCAGTGTTGTCCAAATCAGAGACTGCTTATGTATACCTAAAGTCTGGGGAGCATGGGCTGGTTCAGACAGAAGGGAAGTGAAGTGAATGATGCTAAAGTCAGAATAAAGATGAATAAATAAATAAACAGGACACCTGCTTTGCTAAGCAACAAAAGAAACAGCAGCAGCAAATACCAGACTCCAATCCTAGGACTGTCTGGTTAACTCCAGCAGTTTTATTCATTATAATTACACCTATTGATTCTTCAACTCATTCATTGCTATAGTTACCAGCCCGTGGTAGCGCAGGTATCTGCCTTGGTGCAGAGGCAGGGCCCTGCTGAGCACTGAAGCATCCCAGTGGCTTTCAGGGTGCAGGAAGGGAAGCTGCCGAGATGCCTCCAGGTGCTGTGTGGACACGTACGGAAGCAGCGCTTTCCTTCACGGTGCTTTTCTACCTGCTCTGGCCCTGGTTAAGGAAAGACTCTCCAAGCCCCTCTCTGGCTGAGGCAGGTGGAGACAGCCCCTTGGAGAGCTCTTTCTGGGTGGTCTGCATTGCCCTCAGTCTCTGTGGGGATCTGGTAGGACCCTCTGAGTTGGTGACCCAGAGGAACACTGGCCTTTCTGCTGCTCTAGACCATGGTGGTCTAATTCTTGCCTTTGTCTCCTGGATTCCTCTGATGCTTTTGAGATTTAGATTTCTTTTATACTAATGTACTCCTGTATTAGGTGACAGCTTAGCAAAATAGCCACTGCCTTCTGCCCATGGATTCCCCTGTGCTGTTTCTCAGTTTTCCCCACCTTGATAATTCCTAGTAGTTGAATTAAACTGCAAATTTCATCCCTTCCCTATTCATTCTCATCTTTGAATCACTGGTGCAGTTGCTCACACAGAGCGTGATGGGTTTGCATGTTAAGCAGGTCTCTTCAGCTAATCTGCAGATGTGTATCCTTATCTTCACCCCGTGAGTGCTGCTACTCTGTGTTCGCAGACGCAAATACAAAGCACTGTTCTCCTCTTTGGTGTACACCAGGTTCAGCTGTGAGTAGTGAATTGTCAGGCATGAGTCTTCCCACATGCAGCTGCTGAGCTTTAGGGCTGTTGATTGTTGGAGTTCACACATACGCACTTCTGGAAAAGGTCACACCAGTGCAATATTGGCTTAAATGAAAATTGGTTTATTATGCATGTGGCTTTTCCTGCAGGCAGCTGATTAAGCAGCCAGCTGTGGCCAGATGTCTGCTGGAGGTCCTCTGGGGTGCATGCAGCTTTAGAAGACTGCTTGGATGACTTGTAGTTGAGCTTATTTGTCAGCTCAGACCTGTGGTACTTTATCGCAGTCGGGCACAGTGCTTCCCGCCAGCGCGTGCGGGGCTGCTTGTCGCTCACACTGCCGGTGTGCGGGGCATCGGGAGGGGAGGAACCACTTCTGGCTCACTTGTCCGAGTGCCTGGGGTGCATGGGCTGTGCTGGGCACTGAAGCGGACTCCCATTGCAAAAAAGGAGCAAAAACCATGAGAAGTACCTTGGTTCTCTTTAGTCTGTACTTTTGTAACTTGAGTCACGTGCAATCTATAAAGCAGCTTTCAGCTAATTTTTCCCCACATAACCTCTATTATTGTGATAAATAGCAATAGATGCTATTTTAAAGAGACTATTTGATCAGAAAGATGTAGATGTGATTCATCTGACATCTACAATTTAAAATACAAATAGTAACATCTTCTGGTCTTGGTTTCTGCGCACCAGGGCTCTGCATAGTGCTCTGTGCTTTCCAGTTTAGACACTGGGGTTGCTGGTAGCAGCACCTCCCCAAACTTCCCCATCTCCCCCCGACGTGAAAACGTGCCAAGCAGCGGGCTCGTGCAGTGTCCCTGCCAGGCGGTGGCTGGACGGGGGACGTGGTGCACACAAGCCCAGCAGCTCTGCCCAGCTCTGAGCGGGGGGACAGGGTGAGAAGCGAAAGGGGGTGCGAGTGGGGGGTGCTGGGGCTGTGAAGGCGAGGGGAAGAGGAGGAGGACTGGGGAACAGATAGCCATGGATAAGCCCAAGGGCCAGCCCAGGGCTGGTAGCTCAGAAAGCAGGAGGTGCTGGGGGAGCTGGAGCATTTTGTACTTTATGGTTCAACATCACCAATGTGGACTTTTTGTCTTGAACACAAGCAAAGCATTTATCTAATGTAGGTCGACCCCTGTTCAGTAGGGTCTGTTTAGGATTCATAGCATGACATGGGGGGGTTGGGTTGTTTCTGTTTAAACTGAGCCCCCTCCAGTGATAGAGCTAAAAGATGAGGTAATTAAATGATCCCTCTGCTACTGCTCCTGTATTATTGGGCATAATTATGCCTTCCTTGAAACTGCCTGCAGTTCAGTTAGGTAGCTTTTTGTGGAACTCCTAAGTAGATAAAAGAAAGAAAAAAGAGGAAAAAATAGTGTGTGCTTCTTTTCTTCATTAAAGGATTTGGGGGAGGGGGGGTCCTTTAAAAATATATGGAAGAAAATCAAGGAAAGGGATCTCTGCTAAAAGCCATTTTAAGTTTGCTAAAATGCATTATTTGGTTTGGTTGCATCCCTGCGTGGTTTTAGTGTCATGTGTGGTCCCAAGTTACCCTAATACCTGAGATGCGTGGTAGTCAGCCAGAGGCTCTGATGAATTTTCTCATGAACACAGATTTGGACTTTTATTTTACTTTTCTATTCCAAAACATAGCAATGCTGAAGGTCTGTACCTGCAGGATAGAAACCTGTGAGAGCTCAGTCCAGCAGAATCTGTTACATTTACAAAGCTGACTGACAAATGAATAGAAGGTACCGCTGGAAACCACTGCCCATCACCAGGTTTATAGCAATGTTTAGTTCACAAGGTTGAATGTCTCTAATCCTGTTGCTGGAAAGCCTGGCTGTCCTGAAGCTGGGCTGCAAACTCTGTTATAAAATTCAGGAGGGAAAATTCTTGACTAATTTAAATTCTGTACCCTTTTTCTAAGCCCTTTTCCAAGTGTGCAGCATGGCTGCTGGAGGCAGGACTTGTTTGCCCTCACTTGTGCAACGAAGGCAGTGATGCGGGGCCACGGCATGTGGCACTCCTCTGCTGCACTTTGGGCACTTCCAGCTGCCGAGATGAATTTCTCTCTGCTGGTCGGGATGAGTGGCTGATGGGGAGCTGTCTACATGACAGGCATCTCCATCTCACAAGGTGGGAGGCAAATCTGCAGGGATGGCAAGGGGACTGGGCACTTGTCCCGTGGCTGGGCTACCTTGCTGTGCTGCAACACTGCCAGGATGGGAGCCACTGATGTTTTAAACCACCAGAAGCTGATCCATTCTGTCACACTAAGCCTTTGCTGCTTTTTGTCTGGCGATGTGAAGGCCATCGTTCATCTGCAGTGCTGTGCCCATACCTGGGGGTCACTGCCCTATTAGGAGTTGGGCTCTAAGTTGGACCTGTCCTGGGGTCTCCTTCCTTGTCACAACAGGACAGCATCATAGGGTGCCTCTGTCTGTTCTATGTTATTGTATTGCCTTTCCCATGACCTGTTTCCAAGGCTAACCTGCACCTGATGGACCTCCTGGAGCACTAGGCTCTCTGCCTGGATGCCATATGTCCCTGCAAAGCCCTCAGGCCAGGGGCTGTTCCGTTATGCTGCTGTACAGCACCAGCCAACATGAGGTGCCATGCTCAGCTGAAGGTCTTTGGTACTGCTCTGTTACAGCAAATTAATCTTCTGACTGTAATATGCAATATCATACCTTTGCCCACGGTTCAGCTTGTCCATTTAGTCTGCTAAAAGAAGGTACCAAGTCAGAAATAGGTGGAGCAGCGTTTCTAGCCTGTTGGTAAGGCAGGAAAACATGAGCCTTTAATTTTTTTTACAATTGTAATAAATATTTGTGTCTTTGGTCCACTGTAGCAAGCTAATAGTAAATTAATTTGTGATGCCTATTTATTACAAAAGGCTGGAGCCTTTCACCCCCTTGTGTCTGGCAGCTCCTGAGAATTAATTGCATGCTGTTAGAGAGGCAGATCTTGCAACTCCAGCCCCAGCCTGCTAATAGTGGGATTATTATTTAACAGTTTGAGCCTGTGTGAGGCTGCTTTTTATTCTACTCTGCTTGGTGGGTTTAAAGATGTTTTTAAAGAACTGAACAGCTGAGGCAGAAGTCCATGCGAGTTCAATGGGGAATGCAGTAGCAGTGGTCCCCTGTCTGTGTAGCATCCTCAGCAAGTGCTGCTGAGTTAATTGTGGCTACACAGGAATCGCTTTAACAGCTGGTGGCTGTCATGGCTCTTGTGCTGCCCATCTCCCTCAAAGCAGCCCCAGTGGGGTGGACGGACTCAGGGGCCACATCTGCTGTTCTTCAAGCTGAGTTAGGGACCTGCCGAGGTGCAGGTCAGGGTTGTGGAACTGCCACCTCTGAGGATGCACGGTCCCAGTCCATCCTGCTGCCTGCCTTGTCTCATAACCCTGTCCATGAATCCACCGAGCTCCATTAAAACCAGTGGGGAGATCTGGGCTGCTGGAAAGGCTTTTACAAACCTCCCTGCTTTGGTAGTTAAAGATTGTCTTCTAACTTCCAGGGTGAATTTACCCAAGGAAAGTTCATAACCACTTATTCTTGTTCCAGCTCTGTGTTTTTATCAAGTTCTTCTCTAACTACTCCTATTGATCTCTTGGGATATATATGCATATGGCACATGAAGTCTTCCAAAATGCAATTAATACTATGCTGTATCTTTAGAAATGTCTGTGATTGAATTCTGAGATTTTTTTCAGCTGCTTTCTGTTGGTGACTCATCATCATTCAAGCCCAGCTGGCACAACTGGGTTCTCAGTTGTTTCTGACTACTGAGGTTTTATAGCAGATGTATTGTTACAAGCAGACAAGTGGAAAGCCTTGTGTTTATTACTCGTGAATTCATCCCGGTTTTATCACTTGAATCTTCAAGGTCGTCTGGTTCTTACATGAAATACCTTTCCTTCAGTCCTCCGCCAGCGGTACAATGCCTTTTTAATAATTTGTACACTTCATCAGTACTTCTCATGCTACAGCTGTTAATGAAAGTACTGAGACAGGCAGATCCCAGGCTCCCTCCGTAAGGAACAACTCTAAGCTCCATCAAATCTGATACTGCCCCTTTCAGCAGTGTTCTTTTCCTCCGTGTTTGTCTCTGATGCTGTCCTTTAAAATTTGTTCCCAAGCCTTCCACACCAGGGAGATCTGAGGAGCAGGTCTGGCATTACTTGGGTTGCCCTCTCCTCTTGTGTGTTTAACCCTCCATTTCTTGATCTCTAAGACATGGGACTTCCTTGATCAGTTCCTTCTCTACTCTACACTCTGCTTCTAGTATTTTTTAAATATTCTTCTAATGTCCTGTTAGTTCTCCAAAGAAGCTAGGAGCTTGATTCCCACAAAGTTTTACACTTGACTGGGGTATGAATTCTGCATACATCAGTATTTTTCATTTGAAGAAACGTTGGGCTTCCACATGCAGTCCCCTGAGGTCCTAAATACACTTTCTATCTCTAGTATTTTGTATTTTCTCATCATAGTTATTTTTTTTACTTTCTATTTCTGGCAACAGGTATAATATATTTATCATGTTCAGATATTTAACAATACATAGATCTAAGTGTGGCGTTTCATGAGATCCTTATCTCTGCAACAGACTGAAATACCCTACAGGAATGTATGAAATCCAAAATGTTTGGGATCAGCTGATGGAGTACGGGCTCTGGATGCTCATCTCCAGATAAGCATTCTGTTGGAATTCTGGTCCCATTCTGTCTTTGCAAAATGAGAGGACTCGCAGAGACAAAGGGGACCAGCCTGTAAAATGTGTGGACCCTGTGCATCCACAGGGAGAGTGGACTGGGAGGATTTCCTTTTTAACGCCCCATTTTGTTCTCAAACTTGACTCAAACTGCCATTTGTTCCATTTGCCCCAGCTCCTGTGACTAAGAGCCTATTTGCAGGGAGGCTTATGCCACTAATTCTGTCATTGATTGATGGTGGAAATTAGGGTTGTGTGTTGCTCTCCGGGGCCTGCCTGGCCGGGTACCTCACCACTTGCAATGGCCGGGGGCAGCAGCCCGGTTTCCTGGCACCACACCGTCTTTGGACAGGTGTAAGTTGTCTCAGGTCCTACTTCCCACTGGTATTAGGGATAAGGATTCCTTGACTTTAACAGCTAAACTTACAACAGCTGGGGCTTTGGTTCAAAATGAAGAATTGGGCCAGTAATAATTTATTTCTTATATTTCAGGGTTTTTTAACATATGAATGATCACCCACAATCGAAGCCATGTTTTACTGAGTAATGATTGCCAAGGACTGGTCTTATTTGTAGTATATCATAAGTACCTATAAATCAAAAGTATATCGTAAGAATCTAAACTCCAACAATAGCTCCAAACACAGTAGTAACTTATGCACCATCTCATAATTTATTATAATACAAACAAGTTTGTCAAACACAATATATTGTCTACTTATGAAAATATCAATATTCACAATTTAAATGGGTGATAGGTCCCATAATTTTATATACCAGCAACTCATCTAAAAAGTATTTTGTTCCTAGCTGTGGTCTTCGAGGACATATACCTGTAAGTTCTTGTAAAACTGTCCATTCACAGCTTATTTTTTCTAATTGTAGATATTTGAAATATAAATTAGAGTACAAAAGGCCATCTCCACAACAAAGATGGTTTTGTCTCCCGGATACGTTTTCCCTAAATAATGACACTATATGTGCTTGGTTAAGTTTTTACTATTGGAAAATTAGGAGGTACGAATAATACAGCAAGACATTGGCTAGTTAGCAACAGTCATTGCAAGATGCTTCACACAACCGAAAATAAGGCAAGTATTATCAACAGCAGCTCCCATATGGCAGACTAAAAAGTCAAGGCTTTATCATCCAGACTGGACTCTAAGAAGGCTTTAAATGTCTGTTAACAAAATACAGCTTGATCCAAAGCCCTCCTAAATTGATGGGGATTGGAAAAACCAACCACAACCCACAAGCAACTTCCCCTTTGACTTCAAGGGGCTTTGGAAGGTAAGCTCTTAAAGCCCTAAATTATCAGAAAGGAAATGGCCCATTCACTGTACATGAAAATTGCACCTTGTAATTTCTAAAATGATATGGAAAAGGGTTGCAAGTTTTTTCAACTAAAGTTATAACAATTTAATGGTTATTTTTAGTGAGAGAGAAAATACTCATGCAGAATGTTTTTGTTTTTAAATATGGTAATTTACAAAAATACATCATCAGGACAGGAAAAGTCAGATGACACTGCTATTTTGCAGGATAAACATTGTTACAAAAACTAATAAATCACACCATGTGAATGGCAGCATCTGCCATGCACCTAATTGAAATTTTTTAATAAATAAAAGCCCTAAACATTCACTGTTTTCTGTAAGGTTGCTATTATATTAAGTAGAATAGTGAATTTCTTGTATAAATAACTTTTTCAATAGATACATTCTCAAAAATGAACCACTTATCTATACAGATATTGCACTTCAGACTCATTCACATGTAACTCAGACAAGCATTCCTCATAACAAATTTAGAATAAAAATAAGTTATAAATACAGTGTTTTCCCAAAATGAAACATACAGTACCTTTTCATAAGGTAACTTTGGTTACTATCAACTGACAAAGACCAGAGAGAGGTTTCTGAGAGGAGGGTAGAAGGCATGGCCACAAAACTTAATTTCTGTAAAACACTGGTAAAAGGACCAATAATTTTAACCTTGCTGTGACAAATACAGCAAGGCTGAGCATCCCTTTTATGCTTTATTATTGCAAGTAAGTGTGAAGTCTTGTTGAGATCAGAGGGACAAACAGCCTACAGGACGAGGGGGCTCCTCATCTCCCTTTGGACCTGGGAAGGTTTAGGTGGGTAGCATCCCCTCAGTGGGTGAGGGTGGGAAGGGTCAGCTTTCACTCTCAGCTCCCCCCTTCCCCAGACGTGCCCCTCTCCGCGCTCTAACCGGGGTGGTCCATGGGGTGCTCCAGCACCTCGCAGAGAAGTGCCCAGCAGCTCTTGCTGCTGGCTAGATCTTGCAGCCCAACGGCTCGGCCGGTGGGAGAGGACCAGGTGCTGCATGCTCACTGGGCATCCCGCCTCTGCCGCTCCTGACCGACCTGAGTAGCCTCAATCTCTCCTGAGAAAGCCCCTCCACGCAGGAGCCAACCTTTCCCTGGAGTCCTGGTCTTCATGGCTTGTGCCTTCTGCTGCTGTTCCCTCCTGGGAAGGCGTGCCCAGATTTGGCGAGGGTTTTGCTCTTGCAGGACACCAGTACGAGGCGGTGTGCAGATGCAGCCTTTGTGGCAGAAGGGAACCAGGCTGTAGTCCTCAGCAGGACTTGGCGTTTCTTAGGGGAAATGCACCAAAGCTGAGCCATCCGTGGGTTTGAGAGAGATGTTTTCAGCCCTCAGATCCCACCAAAGCGGGACTGACCGAGTCCCTTCTCAGGGGACCTTGCTGTGTTAGGTCACCATGAGCTCCCTCCCCCCGGCAATGGAGATGGGCACAGGCACAAATGCAGTGCTAGCACCAGGCTGCTTTTTATTTGCAGTTACTGAGAAGCTGCTGTGTCCACTGACCACACTGTGCTTGTCTTTGTGTTCACCATGCAGGGAAGTCTGCTCTCACCTTCAGTAAGGCTGCATTAAGTGCCCAATATAGAAGTAAAAAGATTGTGGTAGGTGGCTCAGAAACCACATGCCAAGATCTGAAAAGGAGAGAAATTAAAAGAAATGCATTTTCAGCCTTCCTGTACATCTTTCTCTCCTCATTTTCTACACTCAGCATGGCTGGGATGCTGGTTTTTGAGTGTGAAGGAAGAGGAATTAAGCTACTTTAAATAAGGTAAATATTTAAAAGCCTCAGTCCAAGCTGATCTATGTTTTTACTGCTCTTGGGTATTTAATGGGTTTAATGGATTTCGTTCACAAATAGTTTTTTAACAATTAAATGGCAAATCTGTGATAGGATGGTATAATCTGTCAGGAGAAAATCTTAGGTTGAGCTTTTTATGTTAATCTCTAAAGGCTTCAACACAGGGGATAACTGAGAATCTTTATCGATTAAGAAGGAATCTGAAGGCTGTAATCACTTCAAACCTCGCAGGAGCAGCTTTGGTGGGAGCTCTGCACCAGGCAGGACTTGGCCTCGCGCTTGAAAGTCTTTAGACGTCATAACTGAAATAGCTGGGGAAAGATGCTGCTTTTGTTCTCGGCTCTAGAAACCTCCCTCCTTCCCTCCAGCTCCCCTGTCTCAGTTGCATTCTTAAATAATAACTTTAAACACATGAATATTGGCAGCTTGCAGGATGGCTTTCCGTGCTGAGGCTGCAACAAGTACTATATCGGTCCTTGAGCCTTGTTCAAATGAGCCAAAAAGGGCTTCTCACAGGCTGCCTCCTGCAACAAGGTCTTGACAGCAAGACTGTGTGTGGTGGTATTTCATGTCAGAAACAATACATTATTTTTGGCAAGTGCACACACCAGAAATGGCACCTTCCACAGTATATAAAAGCATCCGTTTGCTTTGTTGATAGTGAACTGCATGGTCAAGTAAGGTTTTGTTGTGTTTTAAAAGGCTGTAATTAAACACTGTTGTGGCTTCCCCCTCCAATGACTTTGGACTGCACTGGTGCTGGGATGCAAAATGGTTGAGTGCAACTGAACACTAAGACTTGAATTCTGAAGCATATTCAAAATGCTGTGTAAGAGACGGAGGCATTTGCCTTCTCACTTTTGCTCCTAGAATCGAGTGCTCCTGTTCCCTCCTAGCAGTCTGATCTGCCCTCGGTCTCCCAGGGAAATGAAATCAGATGACCGCTCTTCAAAACAGCCATTTCGGCAAATTACATCCTGAAGATGTAACCACTTGAAAAGAACTTGCACCCAGAAACTCCAACTGTTGCCCTTTTCATGGTGATATTTTTATAGGCTTTCCGTTCTTATCATACTGGTAAACAAGCATTTTGATGCAGTGAGAGTTGGCTGGGGAAATCCAAGGGCTGCTTGTTATGGAAAAGTTATGGTTTGTATAGAATTGTACAGGTTGCTTCTGACACTTAAAGAAGGCTTTCAGCGTGGCAGCTGCCATTGTGCGAAATCTTTTGCTAATAAAACAGTAGAGGAAGAAATTAATTGCAGTGTTCAGCAGTGCTAGCATATTGGCAATGTCCGACACAATATGTACCACCCAGCTGTTGTTTATAGGCGATACGTAGAGGTGATACAATATCATGATTATTCTTGGTGCCCAAAGTATAGCAAAAATAGAAGTTATAGTAAACAAAATGGCTGTTGTTTTCCCTGTGGAGTACCCTCGCAGTCGGAAATTGCTCTTTCGGCGCAGCTTGTACACAATGATGGAATTCAGGATGAAGAAGATGGAGCAGGGCACTAAGTAAACGGTAAAGCAGTGGATCCAGATGAGGACGTGATGCATTGATGTGCTTATGTAGTCTTCAATCCAAATGTTGGGCCACCAGTAGTAGGGGATGCTGGTCAAAAAGCAGGTGATATAGACACTTACAATGACTTTTCGAGTACGAGCAGGGTAGGAGACTGTGTGATACTTCAGTGGATGGCACACAGCTATATACCTATCAATTGTTAGTGGAACCGTAATCCAAATGGAGGTGTGGATGGAAGAAAATTCCAAAACCTCAATTATTTTGTCCAGTACCTGAGGCATCTGTTTATTTAAGATGAAGTCTTCCATGAGGAAGTCAACAAAGACGATGAAGAAGAGAACCAGGATGTCAGCAGCGGCTAGAGCGAGAAGATAGTTATAGGACGACTTCTGTCTGCGAGCCACAAGCTGGGAAAGGATGATGACTGTCAAGATGTTTGCTGTGGAGACAGAAACACAGAGTTAGGCTATTAAGATGTAACACTAGCTTTTCTGAGCACCTCCTTGGAGCAGTAGCTCTGCTCAAGCACTTAGCAACTGCCTTTATCAAAGACCAGGAAACCAAAAGGAGAATGCTACAGTTGGATCCCTTAGAGAAGCTGTTGCAATGATAGGAGCATGTGCCAGTCCTCGCAGCTGTGGGATATGCTGTCACTCAGTGTCCTGGCACACCAGGATGAGGGACAAAAGCCCGGACCTCCACTCCAGACACAGGGTTAGGTGGTGTCCAGCAGCCCTTTGCTGTCTCCTCAGAGCAGGTGTAGAGGTAGAGTTATGGCCCTGGCTCTGTTGTTGCTGCTCTCTGGTCAGCCCCATGGCCACTGTGGGCACAGCAGGAGTATCGTGGCCAGGGAGTGTTGGGAGCCCTGCCCTTCTGCAGGGAGAGCAGGAGGGAGCAGCAGTAGAAAAAACTAGTATCCCACACATGCACTCTCATTCCCCCCTTGCTTTTTTCACATTTTTTTACAAGTGACAAATGAGAAGGGTGGGGTGGGCATTGGGAAGAGACATTTTCTTCTTTGTCCCAGCTCCTGGTGCCTGTCTGCTTTTAGCTTTGAACTCCAGCTAAAAAGTGCTGAAATCAAAGCTGAAATCACCTGGATTAGGTAATTTTCTCTTGCCTGAGTGAGATCCCAATCAAGAGAAGGACTTCCAGGGAAGCACATGTCCTCAGCTCTTTCTGAGAGCTGGAGGTGCTTCACAGCACTCTTGAAGTTTTCAGCTCTCATCAACTCGGGATGAGTCCCCTGTAATTCAGTCCTGCCTGTCTGACCTCATCTCCTTCAGATGGGCTCTGGGGAAGTGCCACCCTTTCCGCCACTGAAATGATTGGCTCCACAAAGACCTGCTTGCTTATCTAGAGCTGCTCTCAAGAAGTCCTTCTCCAACTACAAGGCATTTTTCCTCTGGAGTGATATGGTTGAGCCTTTAAGGAAACCCTCCTGGTCACATCAGATGTGACGGATGCTCTGATTCAGTCCAAGTGTAAACATCCCCAAGTTTCCTGAAAAGCAGCTGCTTGCAACTCTATTGCCACAACACAGACCCATCACCTAAACCATGCCAAGATGTATTGCATGACACTTAAATAATGCTGTGGTGAAGTGCTCAAGTGTCTTGTCTCTGCTGTTTTACTGTCTGGTTTGCTTCAGTCTTCTAAAGCTGTGATTCAACTTAAAGAATACACTTCAGTAGCTGCTTCAACCAGTGCTATACCAGTGTTATAGGAATGGCTCAGTCCTACAGCCCCTGGCCAGGCAGAGCCCCCCACCATGGACACAAACAGCCCTTGCAGTCCTCGAGAGCTTTCCTGGAGCACTAAGGTGTAGCCAAACTTTAACTACTTGCTTGTGTTTCCTAGACCTTACTGTGTACTCTTGAATTGGGGAAAAAAAATAATCCTATTCTTACTAGCAGTATGGCTGGAATGAGACAGGTGAGATTTTTTTTTTCCCCTCAGAAGTTTATATCACTTGGCTCAAATATCTAAAGTAGTATTTAAAAATCGGAGGTCTGCTTTACTGTATAAGAGACTGCCAAATGTTTGTATTTGACATTTTCATAACTGTTCTATAAATTACCTCTTCTGTGCGTTCAGTGCTTCAAACATTTCTGCCAGCTTTGGATTTCCCAAAACAAATCAACAATAATTGTAAGGATTCCTTTAAATCAGAGAGAAAGGAAGTTGCTGACATTAAGATAATGATGACCTAAGACATATGTCCTACAACTGAAAATGCTCGTATTTTTTTTAACTCTTTTACTTGGCACTGGAGAAAACTTCTTCCTTCATAAATGCCTTATAAGCCCTCTGTCTGGGAGCAGATTTCTGCCACCAGGGAAATGAGCTGCAGCAGAGTGAATGATCTTGAGTAATAGCCCTCCGTAAGTGTCACCTATTTTTGTATTAATATATTAATTTTGTATCTTGGAATGAAACTAAACCAAGCATGACAATCAACTGCCTCCTTCCCTAAATTAAACAAAAAAAGCATGATCTTTTCAACAGCGTTGTCTGAAATCACCTTTAGGGGAATTTTCCCAGTTCTGCCCTCTGTTAACATGGGTGGAATGGCACTGATTTCGGCTCAGAGCAGACGTAAGGGATGGGGGGGGGTGGTGTGTGTGTGATATAGTCAGAACTGCTGTGTCATTTCTCACTTACTTGCTTGCGAAATGCCTCTGTTGTGCTTGCTGACGAGCCCTACAGGTACAGTGAGTGATGTACTGTCAAGGAAATCCTCGAGCCGGAGTGTTTATCATGACTCTGCAGCCACTGCTGGCTTTGGCCAGCCAGGCTGCGTGCCTTGGCTTTGCAGATACTGGATGTGACCCATGGGGTTCATCTTCTCTTTAAATCCTCTGGATTTGACTCACTCCAGCAGCAGCAGCTGGAGCCAGCATGCAGCAAGGGGGATGCTTGAGGACATTGGTCCCTGCTGGTAACTCTGGCCTGACTGTCGGAGAAGCTCCTGCAGGGATGCTGAAGCCCATGCCATGTCCAGGCACAGCAGCCCTGCTCCCCACCCCATTCTGCCCATTGCAGGGGTCCTGCTGTTTGGGTCTAACCCCGCTCCCATTTTCCTACAGCAGCAGTCCTTTCCTCTCTACCCTCTCACCACCCCCCCGCCTTTCTCAGGGTTCCCAGCAACGGTAGTAACAGCATGTACTGAAATGCAAGTTATTTGTCTAATGCCAGTGAGCTTTGCTTGGTGAGCTGGATTAGAAAATTGATCTGACAAAGTACATGCAAGTTCTATCCAATTTTTCTGCAAGGGTTACGGTATCTTGTATTGGAAATACTTTCCCTGGGATCACATTAGGGCTTCTTCTGGCTGGATGATATGATATATAGTAATATCACTTACTTTGTGAAAACAAATATACTGGGGTGCAGCAGGAAGTTGCCAGTATGACAGTGTCTTAGCGCAGGGTTTGGGAGTATTTTTCCTGCTGTATAGGGAAAGCGAAGACAGGCTATGGATAAGTCTCAGTCTTCACCCATTTCCTAGCCAGTGTTAAGCTGGTCCTTGGTGTGTCCTCAAACACTATCTAAAGCTCAGTGAAATGGGAGGGAACACTGCTCTGTGTGAAAAACTGTGTCCTTGTGCTAGCACCTCAGTGACTTCTGGGTGCCTACTTAGTGCCCTGCAAGCTCTCCTGTGGGCAAAAATTACCTACTGCATGTGAAAGGTGATGGAAGAGCATTTGCGACCACATTCTAACCTTGTTTACCCTAATTCTTGCACTAAGATTGTAGTCAGTAATGAGGACTATAGCAGAGATGATGATGGAGATATAAAAACATCTAAGGTATATGGAGCTACAGCTGCTGGACGGGTCAGTGCCCCTAACTTGTCCTGGATGGTATACTGCCCATTTCTTGCAGTGGTTTTTCTAGATACTAAGTAGTTAAGATCATCTGAATTTGAAAGAGATTGATCACTGTGCTGGGAGTTGATTAGGGGATGACAGATGGGAATTTATGCCAGTGTCGCTTGCTGCAGTGCAGTATTCTGAATTTATAAATATCTGGTTGAGAACCAGGGCTTGATTAGGGACTAGCTGGCTGAAGCCTTGAGATGCCACTAGCAGATGATGAGAAGCAACTGTAAGAAATGGTAGTCTCAGCTCTTTCCCTTCAGTCATGAGGATGCCTTTGAGACACAGCATCTGAAGGTCTCTGACACCCCAGCACCGCTGGTCCACACTGCTCAAAGTACGGCAACCTTCTAACTCAGCCAGGCTTTGTCATGGGACGCTTACATCTCTCCTTTGACACCTCCTCTGGCTTTATCAGCTTCTGAGTACAAATTGTAGCACTGAAATTCATGCTATTGGAGGTCCTACATATCTGAGAGGGACCATCCTTTAGGAGTAACCTTGGTTCTCATGTGGATTTGGGTTTGCTTCCCGCACCAAAACCATGCTGCCTTGCCTGTGGAGCCCGGGCAGTCTTCTGTGCCTCCTCAAAGCAGCGCCTGTGACCTAAAGGCACATTTTTATCCCCAGCTTCTGGTTTTGTGGATTACAGTCACAACTCAAATAGTGTCTAACCATGGTCTTTGTGGGGGATTCGCAGAGCTCCTTCCACTGACTGTTATCACCGCCTGCGAGCTTAAGTAGGAGCAATTTTATCTGTCTAAAGAAGATACAGGTATATTTAAAGGCTTTGGGTTTGGTTGTTTTTTTTAATGAGAGCATTTTGCACGTACACAGCAGCCTGTGCAGCGAAATAGCCTTTACAACACAAGTGGTAGCACTGCTGCGTTGGGAATAAGGCCCGCTGTGTGGTTCAGTAGTTCAGCACCATAAACCACCTAAATGAAGTAGCCATGAGTGTCGCTTACTGAGCGCGATAAACATTAGGTCACTGAATATAATGGACACCTTTTACCGAACACAGTTGTTGCTAGGATCCCTACAAATTATTGTGCAATGTATGAAACTACTCTGCAGGCCATGCAATAATCACCTGACGGGCACAGAGAGAGACGGTTTACGAATGGGAAATTTTAAATTGCTTTAAAATATGTTACTAATACCACCTTCTTAGATTTTGAAACTCTGAGAACGTAAGTACAACATGCCTAAAAATATACGGTGAAAAAGTAGTGTTTTGGCTTAACGAGAATAGATTATTTCCTCTAAGCTAGGAGGCAATATTAAAATGTAAACAGGTGCCATGTCCAGCAGCCAAATCTGACCGTGATTACTAACAGTCATTTGCCAGTAGTTACTAGCTTGGAGATGAGGATGGCGTTCAGCCCTTACTTCGTGTAGGACCTCTCTGGAGAAGATGATGATGGTGATTTCTGATGGAGGCTATGTAACAGGAATTCTTAAAAAAAAAAATGCTGTGGCAAAGTAAACATGTTTACTACTGATGTTGGCTATAGCTGGTGGTTATATGCGGTCTTTCAAAATGACCGCTGGGTGCTGTTTGCCCTTAAAGAAGATAGGGCAGTTCCATGTTTTCCTCTTACAGCTGGTGTGGGTTGAACTCAACACTGCAGCAGATGGGGACAACCTCTGTGAATGGTACCTGCTTATGGCTAACGTAATTTGTTCTTCTCTTTTATTACCGTATCCTAAGATCCTTCCTTAAACCATTGTGAAGCATAAAGAGATACTTTATAGAATATAATTAGTGCAATACAAGTTTTTCCTTCCCTGAGAGTTCCTGTGAGGATTGTATTTTAAAATAAATTGATTTATTTGCTGTTCAATTGTCTGAGCACTGCTGAATGGCATGCACCCACTCGCCCTCGGGGGGAAGAACCATCAGCCCCTTCTGTTGGAGCTTGCATCATCTCCCAGAGGATGGAGAGGGATCTAAGACAAAAAATGAGCATCACAAAAGCTATGGCATGGCATAGCTGCATGGATCCATAGGCATGGATGCAGGACTGCCACGAGAGGTTTCACACCTTGTAGGAAGGCTCTCGTGTGGTTTCTGCTTAGAAATCCCGTGTGCAGGGACAGACCGTGCCAGCTCTGAGGGCAAAAGTGAACCTGAAGGTAGAGGATGATCAAGCTCCTGCCCAGGACAACCTCAACTTCCCTCCATACACGGGAGACCGGGTTAGTGACTGCCAGAGGAAACACGGCATGGCCTTGGGCTTGCAAGTCACAGCTGAATTAATGACTTGGTGCCAGATTTCACCATCAGAATCTGGCCTCCGGGGCTGCTCTTCTCCCCAACAGCATTTACTAGCTGAGGTGGCTCTGTGGAAGGACACCATGAACGGGGTACTCGGCAGCTGGCGTTAGCCGTCAGTGGGTCATGGAGACCAGAGAAGGATTTAAATGCAGCCAAAAGCACTTCCTTGCCATTGGAGGGCACAGACGCGGTAATGGCATGGAGACACCGATGGCCGGTATTCAATTTGAGCCTTGCCAACTACTTAGGCTTAAGTGCAGTAACTTGTGTGTCAGACATGTGTAATTACGTTGCATTGCTTTTCACTTTCCTAGACCATTGGAATAGGCTTTTTCCCCCTAGTCTTTCTAAAATAGGGCTATTTCTGCAACATGAGAATGGCCTGGAAGGAACGCTAGGCTAAGATGCAGGGAGGCCCAGTACGTGCTCCCTGGTGACACACCTGTGTAAATGTGACAGGGATCTGATTCTCCTCTTCCCGTCTTCACCCTCCTCATCCACCTTTCCTGAGCTGGGCCTACAGTGTAGAAAGCCTCTAACGACTCTTGGACATTACCCCCCCGGAAGCCTTTCTTGGAGACAAGGGTAAAAATGTCTAAAACTCGCATCTCAAAACCTAGCCTTGCATCTTGCTACCAGAGCGGTAAAGCTTTCTAATGGAAATCGGTGCTGGGAGGAGAAAAAGCAATCTGCAAAATAATGAAGAAATCATAAAAGGAATTTGGTTATTCATGCAACGTATCTGGACAGATGGAGATTTTCAAAGCAATTCGGGTGTTTCATTTGGCAGGTGTCTGTGGCTTCTAAATGTGGGCTGTCAGCAAAGTTTAAGAGGTCTCAAGCTGAGTAACTTGAGCTTGAGGATGACAAAACCATTCTACCCTTTTGATATTGAACGCCAAAGCACTAAGGCTGGTGCCAAAGGTATTTGATGGGATGACTAGGATGGAGGGAGGATGTGATTTCATAAGGGCACTGGCATGAATTTTTTACTGAACATGAATAATTAAGAGGATTTTACCTTTGATTGTGGTTTTACTAAAAAACCGAAGTCTTTATGTCTTCCTAAAGCATTAGCTAATGCAATGGTAGCTTATGCTTGCAAACCCCATGGCCAAGCTTTCTTGGAGACTACGCCAATTTTACACAATATGCAGGAAATTACAGACTATGTAAAACCATTGCAGTTTGGCTTTATTTCCCCCACGGAGAATATACTGCATCCACGCTAGATACATCGCTCTTTGGAGTGCTAGTCTGGACGTTAAACAAACCACACCTGGAATGAACAAATCTTTGTGAAATAGCCTAGTCTGATGTAACTGACTGACAGGTAATTTGTCTTGAAACCAAAAGCAACCTCCAGTGCACCTATCTGTGCAGTCAATGCACCATATGATTGAAAAGATGGAGAAGTTAAATGACTGTATATTCCAGGGACTTTCTGTTTCAGGTGGTAGAAGAGAACAATTTCAGTGAGAAAGATGTGTTCAGTGTTTCAATAGACAGGCTTCTCTGTCTTCCACGGGTAAAGGGATAAAGCTCCCTTTAGTCATCTTCTGTACCATTCATTCTGGTCCTACTTCATTCCCTCTGCACAACCATACTGGTGTCCTGGGGGCAACCCAACACCATCTTCTCCCAGCAGGTCACCCCCAGAACGGCACCAACAGCGCTCCACACATTGGGGTTTAGGATCCTGACATACATACGTATCTTTATTCTGCATAATGAAAACAGAATAGTGTGCAAGGTCTCCTGTGCTCAAGGAATTAGTTTTGGCTTTGTTTCCTTTTCTGGTGTCTGGGAAAGTTAATGGGAAAAGAGATTAAAGGCTCAAAAAGACCACCTGAAACAGAAGGTGAAAGCTTTTGTGGCCAGGGATTGCTTTGCATTTGGTATGTGAAAGCAGAGTACGCACCACGTCAGGACATCTACATGTTGCTTGTTTGCCTACAGCAAATTGTTTTGACGTATGCAGATGAAGGTCTTCTCCTGCCGGCTTGTTTCTGCTGATTCACCCCTATTTTACGGAGGGGAGCAGGAGGAGGAGGAGGAGAGAACTAAGTAAGGGGGTGGATGAAGAACAGCAGGGTATTAGACTGCCTAGTGCTTCTGAATGGCTTGAATTCTTAACGACTGGGGGCTCTGCATTACCCACCTACCGTGAAAACTGGCTGTGCTCTCTCTTTTGTGTCGTTGTCATTTCAAGGAAAAATCTCCTTTGGAGTTTTTCCTTCCCAATCCATTTCAGCAGCCTGCCAGGCAAGGTTGTGCACTTCATAGTCTACTGAGCCTCCCAAATATTGCACCTCGTTATCATTACAGCCCTGACAGTGTCATTTCCTACTGATGTGGCAGAAGAAAACCAAAGTTAGCAGTTGTACTCTGTTGTGGCGTTCAGAGATGCACGATCGAGTCCACTTCTGCATTAGCATGGATTCAGCACATGCTGCCTTTCAGGCTGTAAGGCTTTAGCAGCCACAGTCTCCAGACATACTGACCAAACTAAATCACTCCCATCTGCACGCCTTGCTGTCACCATTTCTGTGCAGGA
Organism: Gavia stellata; assembly: GCF_030936135.1. Lineage (NCBI taxonomy): Eukaryota > Metazoa > Chordata > Aves > Gaviiformes > Gaviidae > Gavia > Gavia stellata. The sequence goes on along the minus strand of NC_082611.1, from coordinate 9,568,525 downwards.
ACGCTGTAATGCATCTATTATTTTTCATAACGATTCTTCTTTCCTTAAAGCAAAAGCATTCATTTTACATAGGAAATGACTCATTTTAAGCATGTTAGCAGCAGTTTTGTTCCCCTCTGTCCAGTAGTGCTACTGTAATATGCTGCAGTGCCCTTCGGTTGCTCTGATAGCTGAGCTGAAGTTCTGTTAATTTATTTGTCCTTCTTTAAGCAGGATGCAATGTACTGGCTTTGTGTCCAATTCAGATTTTAAGTCAGAGAAAGTATGATCTTTGAATAAAAGGGGGGTTGAATCAGGCCTCAGGAGGGTTCAGTTCTTATTCATTGTGTGAGCTCTATCTAATGAGCGACAGCTGAAGAGTGCTGTTTTTCAAGGTCATAACTCTGCATGTACCAATTCTCCTACTCGTATTTTCAGATCTTCCTTTAGCACTTCTGTTGTTCAGGTGTGCTGTTATGAGAGAGGCTATTTATTCAGGTGTTGGAAACGCTCTCTTTAATCAGAAGCCTGTACTGTCATTGCAGAAGAATATACTAGGCAGTAGATGGCAGGAATCCAAAATGGGTCAGACACACTTCTGTACTGCTGCGTGCTGTATGTACACCTACCTTCTGCCTGCTTTGGTATTTACTGGATATTATGTGCCACGTGATTCATCGACAAACATTGCTACCTGTTGCCCTTCCTACTCGTGGTGCTAACCAGGCCGTGGCTGTAAGCACAGAGATGGCAACGCTCCTCAGGTCTCGTTCCCCCTACACTGCCGGGGAGCAGCGGGAGTACAGCTGGGCTGTTGCACGGTGGTGGTCTCTTGGATCAGGGATGCTCAGCCCACAGCCCGCTGGCAGTACCTGCCTCGCCAGGACGATGACCCTGCCTCGCACACCTCCCGAATAGCCTCCTTATTCCGAGATGCATATGGGGAGAAGGCTCCAGAAGGACCAGTTCTCCATTGTTTCAGTTTGCCTGTGACTGTACTGCAGTTTGCACAGGTGCAGTGTAAATGTTATGCCCCTTGTATGTCAACCCGTAGGAAGGGGTCGACTTGCTGTGCGAGGACAGCCGGTCTGTCATCTGTTAGGGGAAGGTCCATAACGTGTAGCCCTCCCTTGACAGTGTGTTAAAAGGTTAGGCAACCCTGCCGAGCTTACACGTTCCTCTAGGTCAGGACTACAGCTTCTCTCTCTCTACATGAAGCCTGGTGAGTGTGTTCTGTTCATGGCTGGGCTTTGAATAACCTGGGTTGTCCCCATCTCCACCACACCTTGTTCAGCAGCAGGTCTGACACAAAAGATACCTCTTTGCGCCCTCCAGCTGGGAGCACTCAAGTGTGTTCAGGCTGCTTTCCCAAGCTTGCAAAGTCCTGAATCTGTGTTTAAATCAGCGTGATGGGTTTTTAGCAGAAGACTAAAGCGTGAATAAAAGAAACGTTTGTAGACCAGGCTCTCAAAGTTTGGAGTAGCACTTCCCTGGGGCATTGGTGTGAGTCTGTTACCTGCTGGGGATGCTGTAAGGGTGCTGGGTATGTGCCTGTGCTTTGTCTCACTGCTGGGACGTGATGACCCCTGAAGCTGAGTCGCTCCCCAGGTAGGCGACTGACCAGGGAGCAAAGTGGAACCAGCAATCATGCAGTGAAAAAGTCAGATTTTACTTTGCCTCTCTGTGTGGTCAGGAGGAGGAGACCCTTGGAAGAATGGCTCAGGCCAGGCCCCAGTCTGGGAAACGCTGCTGCTTTGTCCTTTCAGCAGCAGTACACTACACCCCTGACGGGGAAGGTGATTGCACGTAAGGCAGCTCAGTTGCCACTGCACCTTCTAATGAAGCAGGAATCGGGGTCAAAGCCAGGTATCTGCAGCGAGCATTGCTGCTTCTCTGCCTGACCCTCCTGGTCGTGTTTGGTGGCACTGCCATAGCAGGAGCTCTTTGGTGTAGCTGCTTTGTGCAGCTCTCGCTGGCAAAGGGACGGACTGAGAGTTGGTACCTGTTGCTCTTTGCTTCCTCACCCTACCAGCCCCCTCCTGGATTGAATCAGAGCAATTTCTTCCCTCCCTCGCATCCGACACCACCTCTTCTCTGGCATTTTCTCTCACTAAAGCAAGAAACGCTTCCATTAAGCCTTCCTGCAGCCCCTCTCTTGCCCGCTGGCTAACTGGAGGTGCTTCAGAAGTCCTCTCCGACTGACAGACAAGGGGAGTGCAGGGATGGCAGAGCAGGGGCTGCAGAATGGCTCCATAAATTCTAAACACACCCCCCCCGCCATGGGAGTATGACCCCATTTCCAGCACTGCTGCCTCACGCTGCTCCCCACCCTTGCACCAGCAGTTTCTCCCTGTTCCCCACACCCTGCTCCCGGGATGCCCTGGCTCCTGGCAGTGGGGCTGCACGCTTGTGGGACGCCTTTGCACTTCTGCACTCCAAACAAATTTCAGAAAACAGTCTCTGTCTTGCCAGCCTCTGTTTAGAGGGAAAAGAAGAAACCTCCTGTCCCAGCTGGGAGAAGGTGCAATCGCCTCTGGAAGAGGCGAAGCTGTCCCAGCGCGCGGTAGCTGCTGCGGCAGGGTCGGCATGCGGTGGTGCCTCTGAGGTTGCATCTCTTTGCAGGGCACAGCCTGGCAGTTGCCTCTGTCTGCTACTACCATAGCAGGGGTGAAGGGAACTCACTTTGCTCTCTCTCGTCTTTGCCTTTTCCAGACTTTCTGGTGCCTGGTTGAACAGGGAGGGAAGGGAGAAAGAGCCACTGCTGAGAACAGGATCTGCTGGGATGCCTGGGTTATACAAGGCAGAGGAAAGGATGCTTTCTCTGCATGCACAATCGGGCCTGGCATCGCTTGGCCTCAAAGTGGAGTTGTTGAGTTAGTGAAATTTCCTTCAGACACTAGAGCGGGAAAGGCAGAAACAGTTAACTGGTTTCCTCTCTCATTAGTATTTCTCCAAGATTTGTGGCAAGGAGTTAATCGTTTCCATTTCAGCAAAACGCTGCGCTAGTGCTGTATTTGAGGACAGATCCTAGATGATGTTTCTCTTAAATTCTTGGCACCACGCAAAGCTAATTACTCAGATCCCACAGACTTCAGGGTTCTTTTTCTAACAAGTAATAACTGTGCTACCTTTACAATTTTCTGATGTTAGAAAACTGAAGAGCAGCTTCAAATAAAGACATGAAAAGCTCTTTTAAGCACTGCTCTCGCCCCGTACCACATCCTCAATGAAGCTTGGCCATGTGAGTCCTCCCCTAAACATAACCAGCTTGTTCTCATCTCTGTGCAATCTCAGGGTGAGAATCATAAATTTCCCATGCACTCAGCATACTGTGCATTTATTCAGCATACTGTACATGTGCAGTTCTTTCAGCTGGCACATTCATACCTGATGTGAGTCTACTGAAGTCAGCAGTGTTGCACCACCAAATGCTTTGGCTAGTTCTGTTAAGCGCTACCACTGGTGCCACTGCTCTCATCAACTGATGTCTGATCCCTTGAGAAATGCGTGTCACTATTGGTAATTTGGATTGTGCACTGATTTTAACCATGTTCTTAGAATGACAGCGTTAGGTCTGTAATTACAATGCAGTATCCTTGGGGAGGTGGTGCAAGTATGTGCAGAACACTCATTAAGTGATTTTTCTTGTCTGTGCATGTAAGACTTTCCCCCGTTTCAGAGACATACAAAGGCAAGTTTAGCCCCAGACTGCTTTGTAACAACTTCTTCACCTGATAATCTTGAGAGGGTCTTGGTCAGTTCCTAGGGGACAGGTGTTGAAATCAGAGCTTGTCATTACTGAGGAGATCTAAGTAGCCCCTAAGGGACTAATGAAGGGGAAACTACCTCCTCATCCCTGCCGGCTGGGTCTCTTCAGGTCAGGGCTGAGACTCATCAATGCTGTGGAGCAGAGACACTTGTCTATGCCCTGCATCCTCTGTGGGTAAATACAGGACTTAACTTTCCAGTTGTCTGAACTATTAGCAAATCTTCAAATTTTAATTATAAGCTAGGGAGGAAAGAAAAAAAATCAACACAAAGAACATCAATTCATATGCAGACTGGTAATTGCGTGTGTGCTATTCAGAAGCAGGCATCTCTTCATGTCTGATTAAAATTTTTTCTATGAATTAATTGCTTGAAGAAGGAATTAAGGCGAACAAAACATTTAGAAATTGTAGACTATTAACTATCATTGCTGCTTGCCATTTTACATGGCACTTCAAATGTGTAGCTGTACATAGACACAACCAAACTCTCTCGTATTACACCCTTAAAATACTGATTCACCGTGGTGCATCAGATTGCTCTAACTTTTCCCCGACTCGTTCTGCCTGTCCTTGGGATCGCTGTAAGTTGCTCTGAGGCTGGAAGTGTTAAGCCAGGGAGCAAGCCGTGACGTTTGCCCATCCAGGCTGTGCTGGGATGGCAGCGCTGCCGGCTGAAGCCCGGTCTGTAACTGCAGAAGCGCTGCTGCACGAGCAGCTCCCTGCGGTCCTGCATGCCAAGGCATCTCGCTGACAGCCTCAGACAGCCCCTCCGGGAAGAGAAACCAGCTCGGTCCTCCGTCTTAGCTGAGACAGTAATGCCAATGTGATGCTCGTGTAGCATCTGTGTGTTTTGAGCTGTGGATACCTGCGTGCTGGCAGTGGTGTTTTACAGGTGTTCACACCCAATCCTGAAATATCCTTTCCTTCCTCGTTTGGGGTCTCTCTTGCTTTTCTCATCCCCAGCATCTCTATGTTGTCTTTGTCCCCTTTTTAAGTAGGAAATTTTGCTGAGGGTTATATAGTCAGGAGGCTGGGACTTTCTTCCAAGCCCTGCACCTGCACTCAGGGATCTCAGTGTCAGCATTGCCATTGCCTTCGCAGGGCGCTTACCCTAACTCTGGACTTTCTAGATGCTATCCTGCTCCAGCAGCTGCGGGGACAGGCTCCTGAGCACAACAACTGCCTGCTAACCTTGTGATAGTGTGCTCCTTCCCCAGCCAAGTTCCTTACCAGCAGCACGTTACCCCAGCAAGCCAGGCAGAGATGTGCACCAGAAAAACTCGACAGCTACACTTTTGATTACTGCCAGCCCAGCATGCGATCGATAGGGGATGGACCCGGCACGCTCCTGTCCTCGGTACCGCTTTGTCTTCAAATGGCCAAACTGATCATGGCAGAAACTTCACGATGGGCTGAGGCTTTGCACGTCAAGTTCAAAGTCAGAGCGCCCGAGCCCGGGTGGGAAAGCGGCCGCAGCAGAGCGAGGGCAGGCGGGGACAAGCCCCGGCGAGGGAGAAAACGCAGGGAGGGCAGCGTGTCAGGCAGCGAGGACGCTGTCTAAGAAACGCCCGTGTCAATCCCCACCAAGTACGCGACAGAACACGTTCCCGGTGCCTTGCGCAGCCCGAGGACGCCGCAGCGCGCTCACCCCGCACCGCACCGCACCGCAGGCAGCCGGGCAGGAGCGGCTCCGGCGGGCGCTGCCGGCAGCCGTGCGGGAGCCCCGCAGCCTCGCCCCGCCGCGGCAGCCCCGGGGGCAGCCCGGGCACGGCGCCCCGTCCCCGCCGGCTCGCCGCTGGCCGGGGCGCGGCACTCACCCGGCAGCCCGAGGCAGAGCAGCAGGCTGTAGTAGACGACAGGTGCGTATCCCAAGCCGCAGCCATAGCGGTGGTGCGCCAGGAGGGAGCCGTTGTGGAGGTGGAGGTGGTTGTGCTCCATGGACCCGCTCTCCCCGCGGCCGCGCTGCCGGCGCTCGCTCCGCCGCACGGGCCGCCCCGGCCGCGCCGCCCGCCCGCCCCTCGCACGCTCAGCGGCGGCGGCGAGCGCGGCGCGGCCCCCGCGGCGGGCGGCGGCACATGGCGCGGCCCCCGGCGGTGCGGGGCGCTGCGGGGCGGGGCGGGACCAGCCCCGCTCCCGCCGCTGGGGCGGGGCAGCCTCCGCCCGCCCGGCTGGCGGCACCCGCCGCCCCTCCGCCGCCCTTCGCCTGGTGGCGCCTGCCCCGGGACCCCCCCGGTCGGCGGGGGGCAGCTGGGGCCGGTGCGGGGCCCCGAGGAGGAGGGGAAGCCCGGGCCAGGCGGCTCCGCGGCGCGCCTCGGGCCCCTCTTCCCTGCCCGCAGCCCGGCCCGGCCCCGCGGCAGCACGGCGGTGCCCGGCCCGTACCCCCCGCTGTCACCCGGGCCGGCTGGCGGGGAGGGTGAGCTCCACGGGTGAACCGCCACCGTCCCGAAGGGCAGCGGCCTCTTGACACAGCCAGGGGCAGGAGAAGGGAATTTTTCCCCGAGTTGGCACACGGGTCCACCCGGTAACGGCAGAGCGCAGGCAGGGTTTGTTAGCAGTGCACCTGCCCGTCAGCTGTGCTTTAAAACAGGCCGGGACGCAAGTAGTGAATCCATAAATGAGGGTTACATCTGCAAAATTGAAACGCAAGCCCAGGGCTAATTACACCGTCACTTCTCCCCGCGGCGCGGCGGGGTGAGAGGCCGGGGCGGCCGGCAGTGAGATACCCCACGCTCCCCCCACGAATGACGGGTCTGCGTGTGATTCCCGTGTGGCAAAGCAAAGGGAAACGGGGGTTTCAAAAACCTTCTCAACCTGTTCCTTAATGTTTGCGTCTTTCAGTACGTAGTCTCGGGTGTAACTAATGCGTGATTTAGAGCTACGCTTGTTAGGTTAAGGTGGTGGAGCCCAGTGCTTTGTGCTACCCATCAGTGGGCTGGACAGATGACAGCACATTGGTGTGTTCAGGAGGGTCACGATTTAGTGATGAAATAGATGATTGATTACAGCACGCTTCCACTGAGCAGAAAGCAAGACTTTGTTTCACCAGAAGCGTGCAGGGTTGAGCCCACAGCCTGGCACTGTGCATGGGAAGGATTCCCTGGATTTCTGTGGCTGCCAGAGCAAGCCAGGGAGGATGTACCTGTGCAATACACGTGAGGTTGGTCAATGAGACACGTCTGTTGGGGTATGCACAAGAATATAGTGGGTAGGCTACAAAACTCAGTAAAGACGTGGTCCTTGCTCTCTGAAAACACCCAACCATTTAGCGTGGATAATAATACAGCATATAAAGTGTGTTACAGGTGGGAAGGTACCGTTAGGGTAAGTGCTGTAACAGCATCAGGTTACTAAGCAAGGACATTCATATCTTTGGGGTTTCATGATCTTCTTTGAAAAAGTTTAGCTTCTGTTTGGAAATACAACAAGGAGCAAGCAAGGCTCTGGTCCTGCAAGGACTTGAGTAGGTTACTTTGCTGATAGACTCAGTGAAGTTATTTAGGCACTTAAATGTTTAATAGAAGAGGTCTTTTTGAACTGTACTGAAACTGTTGTCGAGCTTTCCAGGTTCAACATGCTGGAAAAACCCATACGTTTTTCCTTTGTTTTTTCAACTGATGTCTTTGTGAATGTAGCCTTAAAGATGGTTAGAGTCTGCTAGTGCAGCCTTTAAGTCGATGTCTTCCTTTTAAAAAGAAATCATTTGAAACTGTTCGTTCAAATAACCGACAGAATTGCATAAAGCAGTGGGGTGCATGCGATTATACAGTACGAAGCCCTGTGAATTCAACTCTGCCTATTTTTTTTCCAGATATTTAACCTACAGGGTTTTCTTCTTGTTATTTTAAAAAGTGTAATTTCTTCTCGTGTTCCTGCAACAGAGCTGATGAGGAAAGAGATCTTTTATTGTCTCCTAAAAGAGAAGCGGTGATTCCTGGAACCTTTTCTTGGGTGGAGTAAAAGCATCAGCAGGGCTGAAAGCATGACTCGCTGTTTCGAAGCTAAGTGAAGTTTATCGGCAAAGCAACACACAAAAGAAGGAGATGGCAGCGGAGCAGTGGCTTGGCAAGCGATGGTTAAAAAGCCTCACATCTAGTTAGCAGCACTGTGGGTCTCTCAACTTCCCGATTAACAACAGCGAAATCCCGCAGCAGCTGGAGGCTGAGGAAGTGCCTCTGCCATCCATTTTCTGTTGTGCTGCTGCCACTGTTCTCTCTGGCCTAGTTTTAAACATCCTGAGCAATAGGACTTCTCTGGAGAGGTTTCTATAATAGTAGCATTCGTTTCCTCAGAGTTAGAGTTGTCTCCAGGGCCCAGATCAGGAAGCTGCTCTTCTGCTGAGAAGAGCTTCTGGTTGTAAGAGAAAGAATCTTTCCCCATCTTCCCACCCGGGGCTCTCACTAGAGCCTCACAGCTGCAAGAGGCTCTGCTGCATCTGACGTCTTCCTCTTGCACGGGGGGAAAAACCGGATAATTTGGTCACCTTCGCTAACGCTTCCTCTGGCCTGCCCTGCAAACGGAGAGGCCAGAGAAAATGAGTCTGCTCGTGGTTATCTCAGTTAGCTTGTTTAAGGCTTGTTGAGGAACTTTTCTGCCTCACTGCACGCAACTCCACGCAGAAACAGATGCATTACGTGGTGAGCCGAGAGCTTCTGAGGCAGAATGGACCAGGTTTCCAGGTCTGATTTGCTTTTGCTTCACTGAAGTCAAATTAATGAAATACTTGGTAATACATCAGAATTAAAAGCTCAAAGTAAATGTGAAGGTTGCTCTTGCGTTCAGTGTGAAAAAGGTGTTTTGAGGGCGTTTTGTCCTTCAAACAACTTCAAACGAGTTTTTGGCCTAAATGAAATTAATTTGGTTATTCTGCTCTCTGAATTGTGCAGTAACAGAACTTTAAATATAAAGAAATGTCAATAAAACCAATTCAAAACTAACCATAATGCTTGCTTCTACTTAAAGCTGTTTATTTTTAAACTTCTCGTTATTTTCTAGCTACTTTCTAAAGGGGTGACATTTACGTGTAACATCAGGCCTGCAATGAGAAGAGCACTGGTCTGCTCCTGAATTAACAGTGAAGGCAGAATGCCTCTGGAGCTTTGAGGAGGATGGTTTCTGAATCTCATCTCATGAACAGACAGACGCTCAGACAATGAATGACATTTATTCTTTTCTGAAGAGCAGTTTATTCTTTGTATGACATGCTACATAAGAGGTGGATGTACTTTGCTTTTAAAATTCCAGAGCCACTTGAGCTCGGTGAGCTTTCTGTTTTTCAGAGGAGTCGAGCCTTCCTACAAACTGCTAGGCAGTGACCTTGGGGCAAAGAAGATCAAGTGACATGTTAGTCACATGCACCCCCCATCCACTCGCGCTGTGGAGCAAAGCAATGGTGACTTCAGAAGAAAAGAGTCATTGACTCAAGGAGTCTGGAAGAACTAGATGTTGTGTTGTTGCAAGACACTGGCATGAGTAATATGCCTGGAAGATAATAAAGGAACTGGAAGACTAATGTGTGGAGTGTGTATGAGAGATTAGGAGAGGCAGTGTGAAACGTGGACAAGTCTCTCAAAGGAAGAGGTACGGTTTGGCCAAAAAAAAGGAGGCTAACAGTTGCAAGAGGCAAGGGATATTGGCAAGAGGACTGGTTTATGGCCTGATCAAGGTTGTCTTACCTGTGTAGCAGAGCTGGAGGTATTCATCTCAGAGCTGCTGCAGAGAAAATGATACCTGTAAGAATGATAAGTCTTAGATTATTCTTTATTAGATGTTTGTATATAATTTTTGCTGCAATGAAGCCCTTCTCTTCAAAGCAGTATTTTTATTTTTCCTTACTGCTAGCCTGCAGAATAATTGAGTCAAACTCTACTCCTTCTGAGCTAAAGGACTGTCTTTGTCGATACCGTTCTGCAGGTCTCTCCAGGCTTGCAAGGGGAGGGAGACCTTTCTGCATTCTCATAAAAGCTGTTAGGAAAAAAATGTGATTATGAAATTTCTTTACTGGAGCCTCCTCAGTGCCTCTGAATAGGCAGGCTCCAGTTTTACAAGAAAACAGTGAAGATTTGTTCATTTTTAAGGTGAGAAGTTTTTCTTGTGCTGGTGGTGATTGCTGGGGAAGGCTGCGGGCCAGAATGCCGATGCGTCATGGCTCCTCCAGCTTGTGCTGCAGGTTCATAGCCTGTACCCTCAGGCTGCACATCCCATAGACTTCTCTTCACCTCTTCTTCTTTTGGCCTCCTATCTCCTCGGAGACCTCACGAAGGTTACGATGGGTCTCATCCGGTGGCTGTAATGGAGCTTTGCCTATTTGAACAATCTGAAAACATGTTTAAAGCTTTTAAACACCTATTTTTTCCTCCTAAAATTGTTTATTCCCTGAACTCCCTTTTAGGTTTCAACTGACAAATCTCATTTTAATTCATTTGAGCACTGTTGTGAGTATACTTTCCAAGGGGACAGAAAACAGATGTGATAAATGCCTGAACATGAGATCTAACCTAGCACCTGTTGTTTTAAAGAAGTGTTACAAAACAAAGGAGGGTAACCGTGTTTTGTTTGCGTTTGACTGGTAGGTGATACACTTGATTTTCCATAGTACCCTTTTCAGGTTACATTGAAAACATGTGGCAGAAACATGTGTTGAGATAAACTCATTTGAGCTGTCCGGTTCGCAGTGGTTATGACAATTTTGTACTATTTTTGTAAGAGTCAGCATGTAGGTGATGTTTCAGATAAAATTAACCACTATTCGCAATACAAATTAAACTCTGCAAGATAAGGAAGTGAAGAGAATCCATCAGAGCTTGTATGATGTACTTGTATGATGCTGAACTGTAGCGTTAATGGGCTAATTCATATGTTTAGCATAGGCATATGCTTAAGTGCTTTGCTGGATTCAGACATAAATAAATTAGGATTAAAATGTAACTACTTGACAAATACTTCTAAAGATGGAGGCTAATTTGTCCTCTCCCCAAGGTGAAAAGAAAGCACATGACATTCGTGTCACAGAGATTCTCTGCATTTCTTTTACTAGTATTGTTAAAAGTTGGATAATAAAGTGCTTAAATATTTAAGTTTTTGCTTGGGCTGGAAATCCACGTGGTTTCACTGTAGAAAAGGTAGGGTGTGCGCAGACCTCACCGTGGAACGCTGGCAAACGGAGGTGAAACTTTCTTACTCCATTACTGAGCAGAAATCAAGTCCAGCCTATGAATGCCAAGAAAAAGGGTGAAAACAGATTAGATTATCTCATATTTTAAAATCATTGTACCACTTACTTGTACTGATTATTGCAAAAATTATTATCGTTTCAACATGACAACGCATTCATATTCGTCATGCTAAACCTCGTTAGACCTCATCTGAGGATCAAGTCACGAAGTTGCGTACTTTGTTCTGTAGTTTAGGGTTTCCCATGCAAATGCCATGTTTAGCTGGTTTGGTTAAATTCTCCCTGCATATCTCAAGACAAAGCTACATGATTTTCATTTAGATTTGGAGCTTTTCTTCACTTTAAGAAAATATACAATCCTTCCCCATATTTACTTGTTGATGCCTTTGCGTTACTGGAATGTAATGAGTGGCAGCAAAATCAATGCGCCTCTTCATGAGAGCTGGGGATGGTTTCTGTATGGAGCAGTCGTCACTGGCTGGTAACAAGGTGCCTACAGAGAGGGTCTTGTCAGAAGTCGTGGCTGTGCCATTGGCGTGCTTGACACGGGCATGCACAGCGGCAATCCCTGCAGCTGCGGCAGCCTGGATGCTGAAGGCAGCTTTTCCGCCAACTTGTATGCGGCTTATTTTTGACAGCCTGGTAGAACTGAAGGAAGGTCTTGCAGCATCACCTTCATTTTCCGTGGGGACGGACAGGAGGCATAAAAGAGTGCAGCTCCGTGGATGAAGGGCTGATGCAGATTCTGATCTTGTGGCCAATTAAATAGATTGCAAGGCCCCTTGTTAACTTCTGCCTGTCTACCAAATGAGCAGCCAGCCTGAGCAGAATAAGATTACTTTCTCATTTTACATAAGGCTTTCACACACTGTCCCCCCTATTAATTAACTAGATTAAAGGTTCTGGCTTCCTTGAACTCCTCTTTTCTTGTCTGATACACTTTAAATTAAATGTAACCATTATAAAATGTATCAGAAGCAAAAGACTAATTTTTTTCTCACTTTCTAAGTATTGTGAGTATTTTTAGGTACCACGCTTAGCAGATACAGCAAAAATACCTTCCTGCAGGTGGATGTTTTAAGTGCCATAAAACCCACTGTCCCTCTGGCTTTATTTCCATGATGTAAATATTCTGCTTTTGAATTTTCAGCAAGAGTAATTTGTCCGTCAGTGGACACGTATTTTCCTGCTTTGGTCCTGTCTTTTTTGTTGTCCTTATTGTTCTAGATAAAAAGAGTTAGTGCTTATTCAAAAAGTAGTGCCATTAAAAATGTTAGTGAGCTTTGTTCCCAGTCTTACTCTCATGTAGTTCCACTGACTGTGCCACAATTTCTCTTGATTTATTTTGGCATAAGTGAGGCGCAAGCAGGATCCGGCTCAGGTTAGCCACAGCTTTACTGTAATCCATAAGGCCAATGAGAGCACAAAACGAAGGAAGCTCTACGTAATCAGAAATCAAATAATGCAGTCTCCCTACATGTCTGCTTAGTCACTTGCTGGTGATATCAAACATATGTCCAAGCCTACACTAGAGGCACAACAAGCAGTTGCCTAGGGGAAGAGCGACAAAACCAGTTGCGTGTCTGAGCCCCAAGACTAGAAATGGTTTTGATTAAATTCATGTCATTTTACAGGCAGGTGCAGTGCTGTGATATTCTTACGTTTATTCCGCAGCTCACCTAGCTCTGTCTACGGCAGGAGGAAAAGATGTTGGAACACATCATTGAAAAAATTAAAAAAAAAAAGAAAGAAAACAAACTGAAAATTGAACTTGTCAGTCTTAGCAGGGAGAGGGATGTAACTGCAAAGTAACTGATGCAGTGCAACCCAACAGAGACAGTCGAGCAATTCTCTGTGCAGCGGCAGAGCTGCAGGAAGGCTGTCTTCTAGGTGGGGACCAGTTTCATTAAGTTCAGTAAGATTGCTTCACTGAGTAGGATGAGCAGGATTTGGCTTTTAGAGAACCGCAGAGAATATTATTGGAGCATTCTCAGATTTTTTTCCCTGTTTAAATTGGCTCAGCAGGCCTTGCAAAAATCCCTGTGGGTTTGAACAAAAAATGATTTGCAGTTTCCTAGAGGCCGACAACTGTTTCTCCTCTAATCAGATATTGCCCTGAAGGGAGCTCTGGTCTCCCTGTGGATCAGGCAGCGGTAATCTAAAGTTACTTACATGGGGCCAAATCCTGCTTGCCAGCATGTTTTAAAGAGCTTTAGTAGTTTATTTTACATCTAAGTCCACAAAAGCTCTGGATGATATACAGAGTGTGGTAAGATTACATGGCAAAAGTGGCTGTCCTTGATGATATTAGTGCTTGGACACACTTTTGACAAAGACATACAACTGTGATTTTCCTACCTTGAACTTGGAAGAGAAGTCAGGATTTAATTTTATGTCAGCACCCGGAGGCTCTTTATTTCTTGCCTTTGCTCTTTATTGCTCCCACACTGCAAAAACATACACCAAACTGAAGTCTCTAATAATACAGCCTATGGAAATCACAAACGCAAGGTCACACAGCGCTTGCTATTGGCCCCTGAAGTCCAACTTGGGCACTGCTATAAAAGCAGAGACTCTTCTGCCATTGACGCTTCTCTTCCACTGCCGTTGGCCTGGGAACACTAGAGCACTTACCAGACTACAGAGCTTTTCTCCCAGATACGTCACAAACCGAATGGTATTTTCCAAAGGGGCCACTGATCTTCACCTGGAGTCAGTGGAAGCTGTCAGTGGTCAACATCTCCAGTATGAGGCCTGGAGTGAATACTCGTTCATTTGCTCCTGACAGTTGATATGTAAGGGCTCTGTCAGGTCAATGGCAGAATTAAATTCCAGAGCCAGACTTGGCTCTAATTTTTTTCAGCAGATTTGGGTTGATGTGAGAGGGGAAAGGCAAGTCATCAGGAGGACTTCACCCCTTTCCTCTCTTTGAACTGGCCAGTACTCCTGGGTCCGATGATGCAGGTGACTCCCCTGTTGATTTTGTTACGTTCCCATGGATGCATGCAAGCATTGATGGAGTACTGTGCTAGCAACAAGTTGCCTGCAGGCGTGGGTTTGATACTCTCCTTTTAGTCTTTGAATAAACCCTCGTACTCCTGAACTTTACTTCTCTTGCACGATACTAGTGGTAGATCTGAAAATACGCCTCGGATCAGACAGCCGAGTGTTTCCTCATTTTCGGGGGTTTGTTCTGTTTTGTGATGGTTGTACAACTGATGGAATAAGCATTTGTTTCTCAGTTTGAGGTAGCTAATGGATTTCAAAGCTATTTGCTATTGTAATTTTTTGCCTAATTGTTTTCTCTCTGTAACTGTATGCCTTCACTTCCAGGATTTACTCTTACATTCCCGTGTAGTTAGATTGATGCAGATTCTGTGCGCTTCCACAAAATGACACTTTGTTCAATAGCAATCAGGGATGCAGACAGAGGAGATGGAGGCTGCAAGATTATTTTCATCTCCCACTCGAAATGTAATTTCTAACCTGCTTTTGGAAAAAATGACACCCCAATCTCAGAAAGTGGGTAACATATCATTTTATGTGGCAATCATTTAAAACTGCTGGGCAGCTGACTAATGAAAGAGACAAACAAGCTGTACATGAGTCAAATTTCTGACTCGGTTTTACAAAGGCGGTTTTTGTGCAGGCACCGATTTTTAACCAATGTGCTTTTTGAAATCCTTGATTTGGAATGGCATGTGGGAAGGTTCTTGTAGGTCGGCACCACGTCTAACATTAGGGTGGTATCTAGTTTCTGTAAATATTGATTTCTCTTTAAACAGGTTGACTTTAACTTGTTTTTAATTAGTAATAGCAGATGTTCAGCTGGAAGAACATCTAGGGATCATTATTCTAATAATGTCCTATTAGCTTTTAAACCTTCCTCTTAATGTAAATCTGTAATTAGAGTGCTCTGTCTATCTGCTGCACCCTACTACAAATTCTAGCTGTAAGCCAATACACTGGGATGCCAAAAAGCTGCAGGGATTGTAAATTGTGTCTTATGACTCTATGTTTCGGGTAATTGCACTCTGAGGACAAAGCAGAGTAACGCAGCAGAGCTGCAGCAGCAGCCCCCACCTTCTCCCAGTCCATAGGAAGGATATTCCCTTGGGTGGAGGATGCTTTGACAGCAAGGGAGGACTGGAGAGGTGGAGTAGTGATTGTAGTCATCGTGTCCCACGGGCACAAACAGAATCCAGATCCAGAAGAGCCCTTGAGGTCGATGGCGGTGTGTCCCACAGCCCTGCCCGCTCCTCCCTTGCAAGGGCAAGGGATGGAGCACCTTGCTTGGTGATGGTCTGTCCCAGCACGGCAAGAGAATGCCTCTGGCCCTGGGGGGAGACCGTTGTCCTCTGAGTTTGGCCAAGGATCTGTAAGAATTAAGACTGCTTCACATGGGTCCCTGGCTACATGACTGAGATAATGTGTGGCGGGTATCTGAGGAGGCTTTCCCTCTGCTGGAAGCTTTTGTCTGTGTGTATATTTAGGTGAAGGTTTCTCCCCTAGGTCATTGTTTCACTGCCGCACATGTGTTCAGTTCCCAACACGACAGCACTGACTGGGCACTTCCTTAAAGTGGTTTGATATCAGCGCAGCTCTGCTGATTCTCACCAAGCCATTCCAGCACCAAAATGATATAAACCATCAGTGAATCAGGCCATGAGGTCTGTCTGTAAGCGCACGTGTGTAGAATTTAGCTGGTTTAGTTGTTTTATCCTTGTAACTTGTCTCTTGCAAACAAAAACCAACCCATTTCATTCACTGCCCTCTGGTGGCATATTCACTTTTCCTCGTATTAATCCTTCTCGCGTACAAATATATCATCCATTTCATCTGTGGATCCCAAAGGAGAAGTTAATGTCATTATTTGCACATGGTGCAAAACAGACGTGCAGAGGCCTTTTTAGTTGCCTACGGTAACATCAGCAAAGTCCAGACCTTTGGTGGTCCCCAGGGATTCGGGAGTAGATCAGCAGTCCCCTGGCTCCCACCCCGCCTACCATGAGAGGTCCTCTTCAATGTATTACTCACAAAACACTAATCCCATTCACATTTTCTATTGCAACAGAAAATGCTAGTTCTTGCCATCAGATAGGAGGGCATATGTGATTGTGTCTATATATTTAATGTTTCCCTTGAGAATGTAGTGTCATTAAACTCCTTCAGTGTTGAGTCTTAGCCATGTACCCACACTGAAATAAAATTACATTCTAAAAAGCTCACTCCAACTTTCCAGGCTCCTGGAGTCAAGCCTAAAGTGGCATAAATCTGCTGTGCTGTCTGAGAGAGACTTATTTCTAGTCCTGCAGTGACACAATCTTTTTCACTTATCTGCAAAGATTTCCTTCCTTGCTCTCTTCCTGTCCCGCTCACCGTACCTTTCTTTTCTCTTCCCGTGGGCACAGTGCTTAGCTACTGGTTTACTTTAAAATAAATAAATAATGCTCTAAGTTATCCATCAGACTGTCTTCTGGCTGACTCTTGAAAGGTCACTCCATACTCACATAGCATGTTGAAGTTCCCAGAGCCTGCTGAGCTGTTCCTCTTATTGCTCCTACAGCCTTCACAGCGGCAGTGTCTGCCTTTGGTAAGTAGACGATCTGCACAAATGGAGTCAACAGGCAGCAGATTTTACGCTGCTGTGGGACAAGAACCAGATTCTATATCTTTCTTTGCATTTCTTTTACAAGATGAAGCTACCTGATACCCTTGAGAGCCAGAAGGCCTGTTGGTAGGGGTAGCTTACAAACTGCCATCCTGATACACGTGCTGATATGTCCAGTTTATTTCCTTTAAATCCATACCCTGCTCCCTCCCAGTACGCCATGCAGTCTTACTCAAAGACTACCCTGTATGTTACCTCTTGCTGTTTTAGGGAAGAAACTATTAGGGTTCTTTTTTTTAATTACCTTGTATTTCTCAGTGTTTAACTTCATTCTTTCATTCAGGTTGTGCTTGAAGCATATCCTGGCTGATGTGACTAAGCTGTTGACTCACTTCTTTTATGGCTGTAATAAAACTAGATCTAATGACCAATGTCTGGATATCAACCACCAACAGCATTTGCAAAAAAAATCCAGATTGTTCCTTCTCAAGGTTCTGTGTCCTGGTACAACATCCACTTAATTTGAAATACCAAGTGAGCATGGCCCAGTTGTAATCACAATTCTGTTTTCATCTTTTCTGGAGATTATCTGCTTGGCTTTAGCATTATCCCAGACCCTCCAGTTCTGAAAGTTTTAAATAGTGTTCTTTTGGAATCTGTCCCTGCAACCATTAGCGCTGGTAATTGCACTCAAAGACTTAATGTAGACAATTAGCCTTGCACTGGGCCCTAGGGATTTCATAATTTTATGAGTTTGCAGCTCGCCTTGATTTTGCCATCCGTCTGGCGTAATTTGGGGACCTGTCAGCCCCTGCTGTCATCTCAGGTGGGCTGTTGCCTGTGATTCCAATGTGTCTGTGCCACACAGGGTTGGGGAAGGGCAAGCGTCTAATTTTTGTTTGCAGGTTGACCCCAGCAAGTTTCCACGATGTAAGGAAGCCTGTGGTGAGCATCTGCATGAGAATGTGGCCCTTGCACTTCTGCTCGTGTCTTTGCTGAGTATAAGGTGAATTTCATGCACGGGAACGTGGCATGAGAGAATCTGTTTCTTTTCTCTATATCCTTGGTAGTTTCCTTGCCAGTGGCAAAATAGTGGGCTATTAAATGTAGTACAGGGCATGAGAAGGAGAATCGGGGACCTGGAATTGATTCCCTGGAGCCTCCACCATCAGCTGTACTGAGGAAAGCCCATAGTAATTCTACCCATTCTGTCTTGACTCAGGGAAGTGATGGGTTTTAGCCCTAAGACATCTGCAATTGCAGGGCTTCCAAATTGAGATTGTATCACAATATTTTATGCTGGAGTCATTCAATTACATAAGATTCTGTTTCATTTAAAAGAAAAAATAAGTTTCTGTACTGCACAGCAGCAGAGATTAGCTTGCACAGATGAGCTGAGGAACTAGGAAAAGCTCGCGGTCCAGTGCACTGAAGAGTCCAATGCTTGTTGTTAACATCTCATGATTTTAGAGGCCATCTCACAATAGAGCCAACCTCATAAGTTGCTTTCAATGAATGCTGAGTTTTATGTTTTAGAAAAGCCCCAAACCCAACAACAGCAGTTTCAGCAAATCTGAAGCTTTCTGTGAATTCAGATGATATGCAGCAAATACTTTGGGAGGGAATCTGGAGACATTTGCTTTGGAGAAGCTGAATTATTTTTCTTAAGCATTCTAGCTTTTGCTTTGACATGGTGTTTACATTCCAGAATTGAGCTGTTGTTAAAAAAGTAAATTAAATAAAGAAGATAAACAAAGCAATAGGGGATGATTCAAAAAATTTGGAAGGTGCAGACATTTTGATTTGACAAATTAGACACCCATTATATGCACAACACTTAGTTTGGAGATCTGGCTGGCAAGCTTTTGGTCTGGTGGGGATGAATGCTGCAGGGAAAGCTGCCCTGGAAAAATAAATTGAGGCTGGACCTTAAACATGCCGCACTGGTTTGTGCCTTTAGTATCAATGGAGAAAAAGCCAGTGCTCCTCAGAATTTGGCCTCCTCTTTCCTAAAGACAGCAGAAGCTTTTCTGGCATGTGTACAAGTATTGTGGACTTCCTTTCCTTTGGCTTTGTCATCTTGCCACAAACTGAGTTCACCTGAATGCCTCACCTTCCCGGGTGCAATCAGCAGGGCATTAAAATACACATCTTAGCCTTGGTTCAAAAGAAGTTTTGAGGTTATATTGAAGTACTTTGTCAAGCGCAGCGACGCCGACTTGGAATCCAGCTCCTCTTCCAACTGTTGCTTCTTGCTTCTTCTCACGTGCTTTCCCCGTGGGCTGTCAGCCCCTGCAGGCTTTAGCCAGGGTTATCTTTAGAGTGGGGGGACTGGAGCAGGGAGCAGGACTGTGCCCCCTTTCCTGCAGCACAGCCAGTGCTCCTCGGTGTGTGGCAGGGAAGAGACCGTGGCACTGTGTGGCTCTGCTGGCACCACCATGATGGCACCCGCCTTGCCTAATCCGGCCAGCTAGTAGAAGAGGGGACGTCTACGGTATTTGCTGTGTGTGTAAGAAAAGCTTTTTTTCTTTTTTTTTACCATGATTTTATAGAGTGGAAGGTCTTTGGGGCAGGGATGGTCCGTTTTCTTTTTGTACAGTGACCAGTATGAGCTGAGGACCTCAGACCTCGTAGGTGTCGAGTGGCACCGTTTGTATAAATGAGACAACGGGTATGTTTCCAGTGCCAACACTGGTACATGTTGCTTTAACTGTTATCCCAGGCTTTCCGGAAACATCTGACCCCAGAGAAAATTATCCATATACTAAACCTGTTTGGAGAAGGACACCTATCCTTTATCTGCATTATTTCATGCAAAGTTGAATCTCTGAGATTCCTTAAGGAGAGAAATGCCTGAGAGGAAAATAGCCTCTTGAAAGTTTGGGGGAGGAAATAGCACCCCACTTTCCTCTGATAAAAGCAAGCAGTGGTCCCAAGGAGATGTCTGAGGACCTGATCCCAGTTAGGAAATCCTGCCTGGGAAACCTCAGGGTCTTGGCTGACCGTTGTATTTCTGCACTTCTTACAGGGTCCAAGATTCCTAAAAAAATACGGACTTTTCAGTGGAGCAGAGTGAGAAGTTTTCATGCTTTGCTCTAAGAGCAGCACTGGTTTTTGATAAGTGGTTGAGTGGTTTTAAACAATGAAAAATTAAACCAATCATTCAATTAAATGAGAGCAGATGCCCTGAAGTGAACTGGTGTGGCTAACTTTACAGTTTTATTGATGATAAGGCTTGGAAGTACTTGATCATTCTTATTTCATGACTCTCTCTTGCTTAATATTATCCTTCTTTATAGCTGCGGTGGCTTTAAAACCTGAGATAAATTTTTGTGGCAGCAATACATTTTCTAAAAAAAATGCAAATCTCCAGGAACCGCTTATTTAGAGTATACTGAGTCAGAGGGGTTCTTACTCAATTTTTACTTGGAGCAAAATTTTAAAAGATATTTAGGTGTCTATAGAGGAGACTGACAACTGGGACTTTCAGAATCACTTAGGCAATAGTCCCCCATGAATACTATTTGAAAACGGCCCTTATTTCACATGGAGACAAAAATCCCTATTAATAAAGCAGCCACGGTCTCTTTGCTCCCCTGCGGGCAGGAGCTGCTCCATCTTAGCACCTGCAGGGACTAGCATTGCGTGAAAGCAGGATCTAAACCACTTTGAAAGAAAAATGCTCCCTTTTTAAAAAGAAATATTTTATTTGCCTGTTCTTTTGTAAAAACTGAAAACTTCCCCCTTAGCAGACTTCATCCCTAAGTCCCCTGAATGTCCTACATTAATTGATACCCAAATATTTTTTTAAGGTCTGAGTTTATTATTTTATTTGGTTTTAAACTCTGTAAGCTTTCTGAGTTAAGGGAAAGCGATGGGGAGAGGCCCCAGCCTGGGGATCCTTCACGTTATTGCATTCAGAAGAGGGAACGTATTTCTGTACTCTGGATCCTAGTATAAAAACAGCTTGGTGAAGAATTCTCAGGTATGGGAAACTGCCCTGTTTCATTCCCCTGTGAAGTGGAAACCACTTCAAAGTCCATGTTTTTGTTAATTCCATGTTCACCAGCTCTACTGTAGACCCATTTCACTGCTCCTGCCAGCCTGGCTGTGTTCCTCCCAGGCCAGTACAGCTGTGGTGTTAAGCAGGTCCCGTCCTCCCGAGTTGTCCCTGGAGAACTGCAGCCTCGCCCCATGGTGCTAGATGAGCTCTGCCCCAGGAACATCCACCACCAGCCTCTCTGCGCGGCGCAGAGCTCGCTATGCCCCGCCTTGGGTGGCGTGCGCTGGAAATGGTTGTGTCAAGTTCAATATGCGAAGTGCATCAGGGACACGGGAGGCTGCGGCCGAAGGGTCAGAGAGCAGCCGACTGGCCTCTTCACTGCCAAAGCTGGACACTAATGAGGTCACATGTCTTAAAAGCAGTTTGTCTTGTCACTGCATTTGACCCTTTGCTTACTCTGGTCCATCGTGTCATTCTCGGGAGCATTTCCTCATCATTTCTGTATATACTGTATATACCAGTTCTGCTGCGTTTCTGAATAAACCAGGCAGTAGCTTCACCCCCATTGCAAATGAAGAAGGTGGTGCAAGTACTGAAAAGCAGGAAGAGTGCAAATAATGACTTCCTTGGAAAGGTGAAACGTGGTTTACCTCATTAGATAAACTAATTAAAGCCGGACTGAAATCTTATCCTTTGGGCTACACATCGACACCTGGTGATATTACAGCTAAGTACACGTAAGTCAATGGGAAATAAAAGTTCCTGTTCGTATTAATATAGCAGAATGAACTTTATGCCTTCCTTTTGGGTTTCTAAGACTGACTATTAACAATTTATGGGAAAATGATGCTCTAATGCTTCTACCTGACCTTTCAGAGTAGCACATGGCAGCATGGAGTCAGGAAGGAATTACACAGTTCTGGATGAGAATTTAATTTTCTGGAGGCAAAGCCTGTAAAGATACTGCCTGCTAAAGGCCCGCTCAGGCTTTACCTCTCTCTGAAGCTACCTCACACCCCAAAATGCTCCACACTGCTTCCTCAAACCAGGTTGTCTTCAAGAGGTTCACATTTTCTTTCACCGTCAGATGAGATGATGACTGTAGAGAGGTCCTGGCTGAGAGCTGAAGGGATTTCCCAATCTCTTCCTTGGTTTTGTGCCTTCTTTTCCCAAATCCAATACAACAATACTTTAGGGGCACTTCAACAAGTTTCCTGCAGAAGTTGCACCTGTATTCTTGGGCAGCAATTATTCATTATACGTCCTCCTCTCTTGATTTCAGTGGCCTTTGCGTTGAACCAGTCTCTAATTATCTGTATGTCCATACTGCATCATTTGTGGCTTTGCATCCCAAAGGGATGTGCTAATCTGGGATGCAACTGCTCATTATTTACTGGTAATAAGCTAGAAATAACTTACCTGTCTGTGCAAGTCTAGGAAAATAAATGAGATTAAGAATGCCAACAAAGCCAGTCAGCAGGTTGCATTTTTGAGAACTGCAGGGATTGTGAAACTCAGTTCTATCTTAGCAGAAAGAGCAGCATGAGAAGCTCTTATGTGTCCAGAAGTGTCATTTTAAAGGTACCGCTGATATTACTGGCTTCTTAGTCATGCTACTGCTTAGCAACTGCACATTAAAATGTCCAAAATCTCAGTGTTAAGGTGAAAGGGGAGGAGTGGAGATGATAACTTCAAAGCGGGAGGCATCAGTGCCTTAGGCATGTTTGAAAACCCCACGAGAAGGACCATATGTGATGCTCCAGTCATCTAGGGCCAGATGATCAACCCAGCAGCCGCCTCTCACACCTAAACTGGATTCTTAGCTGATGGAAGAGACAAATCCATCTTCTCATCAGGCTGGAAAACATTTGCAGGGCTAGTCCACGGCAGCTGTGATGCTATTGTAGTCCCAGGTGTGGTGTCAGCTGGGGCTCGGACAAACTGGCCTCAGTGATGGCAGACCCTGACCAGCTCTGATCAGTGCCAAGCTAGGAGAAAATTAACCTAGGAAAATGAGGAGCTATGAAGTTAGTGCAAGGGGGTTGGCTGCTGCAGCCTTGCAGGAGGGGTTGCTTAGGCTTTGTGCTGTTCCTCTGTGGGCTATTGAATTATAGGTGAACTGGAAATCCCTTGATCTGTTCACTAGATGTTCTCCCAAGAGATCTGTTCTGCATAGGTAATTCTTTGGTTACCATTACTCATAGAAATGTGATAACATCATAGAGGACATGAAGAATGTCATACTGAGTGGCTGTGTTTGGGGAATTGTAGGGGAACATTTCTTAACATCACTTGGGATCTGATCCTGCAAGGAACTGAAACACTCCTCTAAGGCAAAATGAAAAATTCAACATGAGATGTGGAGTCTGAAATTAACTATTCTGATTTGGTTTTGAACTCTTAAACAAATCCTCTGAAAACATCAATCAGAATTTTGATTTTGACAGAGCATTATTCAGTATAAAACTGTTGAACAAATTCAAGTAGGAGTGTTTTGTTTAAAGAATTCCTTTCAGAGATGCCTGAAATGGAAGATGCCTCCCAAGTGACTAGTGACAGAACTAGAGGAAATGGCCTCAAGTTGCGCCAGGGGAGGTTCAGGCTGGATATTAGGAAAAAGTTCTTTACTGAGAGAGTGGTGAAACATTGGAATAGGCTGCCCAGGGAGGTGGTAGAGTCACCCTCCCTGGAGGTATTCAAGGAGCGTGTGGATGTGGCATTGTGGGATGTAGCTTGATGGACATGGAGCTGTGTGGTGTTGGGTGGGTTGTGGCTTGTTGTTGTTGTTGTGTGGCGTGGGTTTTGTGGTTTGTTTTTTTTTTTTTTTGTGGGGTTTTTTTTTTTTTTTGGTGTGGTTTTTTTTTTTTTTTTCAGGTTGGACTCAATGATCTTACAGGTCTTTTCCAACCGTACTGATTCTGTGATTCTGTGAATACCTACAACCTCTGCTAAGCAGTAGAATATGATGTTCATGATAGACTAAGAGATTGTGTGTTGTGTATTTCAAGTTATTTTCTCAAAGGCTTTTAAAATGAAGAACTGTATATTAAAGAAGAAAAGTCTTGAATGAAAAAAAGCAACATCTGTAAAGTGCAAGTGCGCCTTTATCACAGCGAAGATTAATTGTCAAAAAGGGTGGTAGTTAGGAATTACATCACGGTAAATTGGAAACATCTGAAAATACTGTGTGAGGAGGTTGTGTGGTAAAAAACCTGCCAAATGGCAGGCGGGGAAAATTTAAGGTGAGGTGAGCGTCGCAGAGTGCACAAAGCGTAAACCAGTGCTTTTTTTCTGGTTAGAAATACACCAGCTAAATAAAATTAAGAAACATCACTTGTCTGAGTCAGAATCTGAAAAAGGTTATAAGAAGAAATCTTTTCAAAATGTTTACAAACCACAGGGGAATGTAAATCCCACTTGAGTTTTACAAGCTCAGAGACACTGGTTTGGACTCATATTTTTCTGAATATCTTTGTACGTATTTTCATAGTGTCGCATGGGTTTTTCCCCTTTTTTGGAATGGTAGCACTGATTTCTGTGTTCAGCAGAACAGATTTTAAAGAATCTTTCAGTGAATGAGAAGCTATAAACGTCTACTTGTTGCCACAAAGTTTTCAGTTACTAAAAATGAATCCACATGAGAAGACATTCTCTGGCTTAAGCGTATGGGAATTTTGCACAGATCTGGATGAACAGAGGTTTTTTTTAGTCCAATTTTTACAACGCTGAAGATCAACCTGTGTCCATAAGTGATTGCAACTATTCTGAAAAAAGTTCTTTATCAAATAAAGACACGTTACAACAGACGGGAAAGCTGTGGTGGCTTGTGAGGCGTCAGAGGACAACTTAAGTCCCAAACCTTTCTCGTCTCTGTGATGCATTGTATATAATTAACAGGAGTGATGAAGAGACTGGAGGCAGAATCCTCCTGAGCACAGCGTAAGGTGAAATGGTCTCTGTGTACTTATTGAATCTAATAATTTACATCTCATTGAATCCAATCAAGTTAGCAGTTTATCCCATTAAGATTGCATTAAGTTGGCTGTCTCCAGCGAGGCTGAATTAATGCTGGAGGGGCCCCTACAGCTCTGTGCTCGGGGCTTTTATATTCCCCAGGTAAAAGGTCCGACTTCGGCTGGGATGTGCAGCAAGAAGAAAAAAAGCCTTTGCAGAGGCCACCTTGCCTGATGTAGCTCCATGTCTTACTTGCTAACGATGGAAGAAGGCTGTGGGCCATCAAGAGGAGACGGCTCCACGCTCGCATCTTGTTTACACTCGGTCACTGAAATGTCACTGAAATCAGCAGGTTTGTTTCGAATTTTCTTCCTTGCAGCTGAGGTTCAATCAAGTCCTTTAAATGCGGGTTTATGATAGAGGGCTCTTGTTAGCAAGGTGTGTAGGTGGGTGACAGCAATAGCAGTTGTACAATGCCACTTTATCTTCACCTATTGAGAATATGGAGTGATATGTTTGTAACCGGACTATTTATAATTCAGAACCTGAAGTTAATCAGGTGTGATCAGAAAGAAAAAACCCCAAAGTGTCCAGTTTCCAGTTGATTTGGAAATGGCCCACTGGCCCCAGAAACGTACAGCAAGAGTGAGGGACAGAGTTAATCTTAATGCTGAGAAATGGAAGTTACAAAATGAGGTATTTTGTGTAGCCCAATTACAATATCCCAGATTGTACTAAAAATATCAAGTATTTTTGTAACAAATTTTTCTTTATGAGGGAAAACCAAATTACTGTGCCCTTTTTTTTATCTGTAAGTACCCAGCCTGTAAACTGGAATGAGCTTGAAGAGAAGAGGGCTCTGTAGAGATGACTTGGACGCCATATAGATTTTTATGGAGAATTTTGTCTGGAGAATTTTATGGAGAATTGTGGCTGGATGGCTTTATGGTTCTGGGGAAAGATTGTTGTTACTTCTTCAAGAGCTTCATACAACCGCCTGGGTCGGGGTGGTGCTGCCTGCCGTGGCGCGTGCATCGGGCAGAGCGGAGCCCTGCCTGCGGGACGCAGCACCCCGAGGGGCAGGTGGAGGCTGGCCACGCTGGGTGGGTGCAGCTGGGACTTGGAGCAGTGTCTCTTGACCTCCTGGGTTTTTTTGTCTTGGGCAAGGATTGTCTCCTATGCAATCAATAGTGTCCGACCTTATGGACCTACTGGTGCTGTCTTGACCTAATCACTGCAGGTATGGTTATTGCCGGTCCCATTGCCTCAAAGGGAGGCTGAGCCGTGCCATTCGGAGTCCCCTTCAGGGCCACTTTTCCCACACCGTGTCCTATTTTACTTAGGAAGAAGTGGATTGAAGGGAGATGAGTGCCTGCCGAACTGAAACCCAAACGTTTCATCCAGAAGAGAAAAAAAGAAAGGAAGAATATAGCAGGAGAAAGCAAGTTACTGTGTATAGCTTAGAGGTGTAAAGACAAATGTTTTCATTGGAAGTAGACTTTTAAATAGCTTTTTCTTCTGGATTGCAGCTGCTGGTTGCACAATGTCATAAAGCCTGTTGGTCTGATTCTCCATTTTCTCCCTGCTCTGCAGTTTTCCTGCTGCTTTGCAGCCCGCTCACATTCTGCTAAGTAGTGTGCAGAGAAGGGTTTTTAATATTTTTTTAAACAGCTTGTGGGCAATTGATCTAAGATTACCAGTATCCTGCAAATTGGTTGTCATTATTTAAACATCAGACAGAGAATTTTTGCCCTAGGGCCTGGGCCAAATAAATATGGCTTTGCTGGAAAATGGGTTTATAATAATAATTTGAACATGAGCTGAGGAGAGGGGAAGGCCTTCATCTCGCTGCCCATATCTCATTACAACTTACCCCAGTGCAGTAATATGGGAATCACTGGGAAAGGCAGCTCAATTTCTATCAAAGACTTGGTGCTATTTTTCTTGGAGCTTGCAGTAGCTGTAAACTGATTAGCTTTGTTTTGGAATAGGCTGGATAAAGTAGGATTCTACAGGGGCTAAATAAAAATCCTGGTATTCCTAAATGATAATTCTGGGATTACTGGATAGGTATTTAAATACGTACTGCATTTTCAGAAAGGAATGCAGGTTTTCAGTAATTTCCTATTTCATTTCTGGACCTATTAAAAGTCAGTGGAGTTGCCATTCAATAGTGACCCAATGTTCACGTCTGATTTGGCCCAGTGTGAGTAATTATGCAGTGTGCTGTATCTGACCTCATTTTCTAGAGCCCTCTGGACAACTGGGCTGCCTTTCGGGTCCTGCAATCCTTAAATTAGTTTGATTTTTTTTTCCTCAACTGCCATCTTACTTGTAATCAAGTAACACTTTTAGTCCTTGCAAAGACCTTTCAAGTTTTGGGAAGGGTTCACACCTATTTTAATTCAGCCAGACGTTGGTGCAGAACCGGGGCTGCAGGGACATGCATATATTTAAGCTTGGCTGGTTTCACAAAGGTGACTTTGAACTACCACTGTGTTCCTGTAATTGTGAGATTGGTGAGCTCTGAAGAAAAACTAGAAGGGAAACTAGATTATATCTGGGTATATCTTTTCTTGGCCATCATTTACATGTTTCTGAGACGGGGGCACCATTAACACTTCCAGCTGATTTTATGTAAAGACTCATCAAGTCGCTGCATTAGTCTTGCTATTTTTAAGTCTGACTTTTACCGTCTCAAAAGAGATTCAATGCACTAACGAAGGGAGTCACTATGTTTAAGATTTGGCCAATGAGCAGCTGGGCAGAAAAGACTTTAAGTAAAGTCATCACATAGGTAAAGATGATTTTACTCTGCTATTTTTGCTCTTTCACTGGGTTTATACAACAATGAACACAATTAATTTAGTGGCTATATTCCAAATCATCTACGTGTTACTCACAGTGAAATAATACAAAATACTCAAAAGTGTTGTTTCAGTGATTTCTCTTGGTGAGCAGTTTAAAACGGCTGTTGCATTTGGACTAGATGAAAAATCCAATTTCCAAGGCTGGGAAAATACTTTATTTTTTAAAATCGGGCATGTTTATTAAACTCATAAAAGTTAATGGAAACAACAAAAAGCCAATAAGATCTGGGGAAGAAATAACAAGGTTTCTCTCCTTAATAAAACTACCTTTACCTGGGATGGCATTTTCTGTTCCCCTCTGCAGGGAGCCAGCCAGCCCCTGGCACGGGGGGAGGAAGGCTGAGTCAGGGGCAGGACTCGCAGGTATCTATCAGAATGGAATAACCCTGAAAAACCTCTCAGAAGCCGTGGGCAGCTGCTCGCCCTCGAAGTCAGGAGTTTGCAGAGGAGCTCGGGAAAGCAGCCTCTTCCAGGAGGGCACGTAAGCCCACCTCTTAGCCAGACAGGTCCTGAACCTGGGCTTTCTGGTGGGATTTTCAGCAGTGACGGAGCTGCCTTGACTCCGCTCCCAGGCGAATCTTTGCGGCTTTGAAGGAAACAGTGAACCCGGCATGTCCCTGCCTGGGGACCTGCTCCCCCGGGCCAGGCAGTGAGGGAGCAGGGACCCAGACCCCCTCCTCTGGGGCCACCTCTGCAGAGGTGCTTCCTCGTGTCACCTTCGCTGGAGTCCCTAGCTAAGGATGGGACTAACCCAATGACAGAGCGCAGACCAAAGTTTTAGCCCGTTTCCAAGACTGAAATTGTATTTTATGCAAGCAAACTCTGTGATCCTGCTGAAGCACTGGCCTTCAGGAAAGATTATCAAGTACAATTCCCACTTATTTTTGAACTGCAGTAGAGGGAACAGTTTTCTGGTTATTTACTCTACTCTGCTTGGTTTTAGGGTTTTCTTTCTAGCAGTCAGTACGTACCACAAACTTGGCAAATGACCCTGAAAACAAAACACATGGAGTCACTCTCTGGTGGTAAAAGAAATGGCAGAGAGAAGACTCAACCAACCAGGCTGGAGCCAGGTTATGTTGCAGAAACAAGGACTCCTGTAAAGCAGGGGAAGGGCTCTCTCATTTCTCTGCAGAGTAAACATTCGTCTGAATTACAAGGAGGATGCCCATCTTCTCTTAGGCTTATAAAGAAGACATCATTAACCATTTGGGTCACGAGAAGCAAGGAAAGGGATGCATTTAATGACTCTGCATTAGAGCTGTAGAAGATCAATAGATTCCTTGGAAATAGCTGGCATTTGGGTTAGAGCATCCTTCAACAAAGAGCCCAGCTGTGACCCCATGTCTCTGTAGGGCTATTCTCATTGCCAGGTGCCTGCCCCCGAGGAGAGAGCAGTGACTGCTGGGCTGCCAGTCGGGTGGACGGCGAGATGCTGAGCGAGCCCCAGTTGTTAGGAGAATGTGCAGCTTTATTCCTTTTCAATTAACGTCATCATGTATAAATCTGCTGTGGGACTCCAGTGATAAAAAAAAATGACGTGCACCACTCCAGCGCAATAAATCTTCTGGCTCTGGCTGTGGGGATGCCAAATCCACTCGTCAGCTTGTTATTCTTGAGCCCGTCAATTGTGTGGCAGTTGTTGCTGCAGTCTGAACACCATTGTTTTGTGCAGAGGCTGAGCTCTGCTTGGGCAACTGCAAAAATCCTTAGGTGTGAGGCTTGGGTTTTCCTTTTCTACACATTCTCAGTTTTCTATAACAGAACATATCCCCGTAACCATTTTAAGAGCCTGTAATTCCCTTCCCTGCCCCATCTGCAGTATTGACAATTTTAGATTTCAGTTTTCAACACGATTGTGTTTCTACATGCACAGTGCATGCATGTGGGGAGGACTTTATAGAGGCAATCAGACAACTTCCCAACCTAAATGATTAAATTCTACTGGGATGGTTTTGCACCAGCTTTTCTGGTTTTGGGGTGAATCCAGGCAGGACAGACTCAGGTCTCTCTGGGTATTTCTGTAGGACTTATTGCACGAAGGATTTGTTCGTGGCTGGGGCTCCTGAGCATGCACAGGCTACAGGTCAGAACAATTTGAATTAATCCACTCACAGACCAAGGTGTAGCTCATAGTGGTGAAGTCTCTCAGCCTTGGGTTCAAAGAGGTCCTCTCCTCTGAAGCTTTCTGACATTAGAGTAGTTGAACATTATCTTTCTTTAAATAAATCACGTTATTTTGCCTGAGACCTCAGTATTTTGTCCAGCTGGTGTCAGGTTTAATCCAGCACATCAGGCTGTATTTGCAAAAGCCATACAGTTCCTAGTGATGGACCATTTGGGGCTTATTCTCATCACAAGCTTTTTTATCATTATGCTTAAAGTAGCAGCCTGCCACAAATAATGTATGTAGTGTCTGGCATGAGCGAACTAATGGCCTGCTGGCAGGGTGGCTATTTTGCTGCCTACAGTACTTTGTACTTGAATATTCTAGTGGGATGGGAACTATGTAATGCTAACTGTAGTAATGATGGGCTACCTGCACGAGCCTATATGTATGTCCCAGGAAACTGCTCCCTTTGGTACTCGTTTGTTCTTTAAGTACCTTATATTACATAGGCTATAGTAACACCACAATTTAATAGTAGAAAAATTAGGGTGAAATGCAAAAAAAAAAAAAATCAAATGGATAAAATTGCACATAAATCATATTACTCCGTTTTTCAGAACAACCTTTATTTCTTGAAAGGAAGATGAGGGGCTGTGAGAGTTGAAATTTCCTTTCTGAGCAATCCTTATAATTATTTATATCACATCATGACAGCAGTCCCACTGAGGGATGCTGTCTTTATGGTGGTTGTATAGCGTGGCATGAAAGATGATGTACCACTACAGGAGAGCTGTGATAATGTATTATAGTACCTGGAGAGCTAGGGAAGTGAATTGGGTTTTGGGAAGCTTGTGAAAATGGTGTGGAAGGGAAAAGACCCAGGGAAAAATTATTTTAAAAGTGGGATTTTTTCATTTCTTTACTGGCTATTTAGATTTTTTTAAAATAAGTTGATTGCTCAAAATTTCAACCAACTCCATGGCTGAGCAAGCAACTCCACAATGTTCAGTACAATTTGTCATTACAATGTTGGACCTGCACCTTTCCCTTCCTTTCTTCTCTATTAGCTATAAAAGTGAAAAAACCCTGTAGATTCTGTCTTAAAACTTGACAAAATTTGAGCAGCTGCAGGGAAGGAGTTTTGTTGAAATCACCTACTGCTATTTCTATAGGAGTATCATGAGGTTTCAGAAACTATTTCTATATATAAAAGGGAAAAGTTACGTGATTTTTGAGCGAGGGTATATGATTGTAACATTATCATACGTTTATGATTATGTTTATGTTCCGTACCTACATTATAATTCACATATTTTAATATTTTGTGTTGATGAGACAACAACTGAACAGCAAGTTATCAGTGCGGATTATGTCTTTCCTTCTCCTGTCTATCAAAGAATAATCTTTCTTTTTCCTTCTATATAGTCCAGAGTAAATATGATTGAACAAGTCATATAATGTATTTGCACACGGAATTGAATCTGCTCAAGCTCATGATGCGCAAGCAATGCCGGATCAGGCTCATAAACTTTTCGAAATTTTCTGCTACTTTCTGCATGTATTTAGCCCCCTTAACTTGGAATCCACATTAAAAGCGAAATGCTTCAGAAGCTACCATCACTATGTAATGTGTCAGAAGACTGGGGTTGTTAATGCTCTTGCTGTATTAAGCTAAAATAGAGCCAACACAGAATTTTCCAATTTTTGTTTAATTATCCGAGTCACTTTTTAATAAATTAGGAAGTTGTTTCACTTCTTGTAAACATGTCTATTTGCATGAAGCTCCTTTTAACTCAAGGAAACCTGTCAAACCATCTTTCTTGCTTGAATTTCGGGTGTCACTTTTTATCACTGTCAAGATGATGAAATTTAAATTGGTGATTAAAAACGACACCCTTAAGGATCTCATTTGCTTTTAAGAACCCTGAAAATACAAGTGGTTCAATTCAGACCTGCCAGTTAAAACAAAGTCATTACAGTTTCTGGAAATGTGAGAGGCACCACTAATGAGAATAATACATCTGCTCTCTGGTATCGTGGATGTGGGTTTAGCTCTTTGGAAATGCCCTGAAAACACTCACTTTTTAAGATACTCCGCAGGCAGGAGAGGGAGAGAAAGAGCAGACACCATTTCGGACACATTTTGTTTCCAGTCTTAATTTTGCTTCTTTTCAGTTGGTATTTATTCTCAGCTATTATAATAAATCCATACTTCGTAAGCACCTAGATAACCAAATATATACATAAACAGAGATAAATAAAATATTGATGTTATCTGGACATGCTGTGCTCCTGCAGCAATAAAGTAAACTATTTATACTGTCCTGAATAACAGCATAAATTATAGATCAGATAATTATACCATGTGACTGCAGGAAATAATGGGATGAAACTTAACCAAAACAAACCAGATGTGTAGAGGAAGTAGCCTTACGCTCAGCACTAGCTTTAGATGCCATTAACTGTGAGCTAAAGGAAAAGGTTCAGGTTTTGTTGATGCCAACTATGCAAATAGTATTTGTTGCCTGAGCTGCATCTAATCATAGCTGGTGGTGAGAGCCTGTGGTTTGAATGCTACGCAGACTAACAGATTTAAAGAGGGATTTTGGTCCAGGAATTTTGATTCAACCTCCTCCAGATTTCTAGAAAATTTGAAAAAGGCATGTTAGTTTTACATTTGAGATGTAGAGATTTCACTAACAATTCTGCTCTGATTTTCTTTTTAACATGGATATGATCTTTTAAAAGAATGAATTGTGTTTTGGCAACACTGTAATGAAAAGTTTCTTGTATTTGGTTGGACTATTGGCAGGTTTTAATTGAAGGTGAGCTTCAGAGCCTTGCCAAAGTAGAACATTACTGATTTTTCCTCCTTGCCCTTAAATGACCAACTCGCCAAAATGCCTGAGAGGAAAGAAGGGAGTTACAGCATGCCCAGAAAATCTGGGAGAAAGAGGAGGAAAGCATTGTCCATAGGTGAAGTGTTTTCGTTGGTAATTCCTTATCACTGAATGTTCTCGGTTACATCAAAGCAACTCCTGTATGGATCTCGACTGCAGCGATGTAGGTGGGCTCTGGTGGCTCCCAAAAGCTGAATCCTTCTCCTGACTTCACTGGGTCACAGCTGAGCTGCTCTGGAGGAAGGGCCGCCTCTCCGCTAGCCAGGTCCCAAACCATTGTCAGTTCAGAGCGTTGGGGTGGCCGTTACCTGCAGATGGGCAGGATCCAGCACCTCAGCTTCTCTGAGACAACATTTGCACTAATTTGTACTTCACGCTTAGCACCAGTATTTGGTAACTGATAATAATGATCTTGTCTGCAAGATGCCGAGGGAGCCAAGAAGCCTGGAAGAGTGAAGCTCTTTGAAGTGGTAACCCAGACGCTCGTTAAACGCCCTTGTTGGGTTTTCGTCCTTCCTCTGGACCTCTGTCTGCAACTGCTCAATTGTTTCCATTTCTTCCAGACACGGTATTTCATTACGATGCCTCCTGGATTAGATAGAAGAGCAATAATAAGTTTAATTGTTTAATCATTGATGAGGTTAGGCTAAATTAGACATGAATTCAGTTATGTAATTCTGAATATAATATTTCGAGATTGAACTGAGAACAGAGCTGGTCCAAAGCCTTGGCAAAGGAGGCAGGAGCCGGGCCTGGCAGGCTGCAGAGGACACCTCTCCTCGCCCGGGGCTGCGGGGAATGGGCCGTAGGGAGGGATGGGAAGAGCTCAGCCTTGCTCCCAGATCCCACAGCCCTCTGCCAGGCGAGCCAGGAGGAGTGGGAGGCTCTCACCGGTGTTGCCAGTGCTGGCTTCATCCTTTTCCCCATCGACCCTGGCAGCAGGAACAGAAATCCCTGGGTTTTTCCCCCTCCCGGCTGTGTCCATTCCCCCAGCCTCGCCACAGAGCAGGCAGGCAGTGCCTGGCCGAGGGTAGGACTATGACAGCACCAAACGTCCCATGCGGGGGACAATGGGGAAGGAAGAGAGGATCTAGAAACAGGGAAGGGCCATGCCTCACTCGTTTCTAAACCCTTTAGCAGCCTACTCACCCCTCCCAGCCCTCCTCTCCCAACAGCTTCCTAAAGCCCCTGGCATCTCCCCTCCCGCTCTCGCCACTGACACTCGCTTCCCTTGCTCATCCCCACTGTCACATCCCGACTTCTCTCCAGCCAGACTCTTTGAAAATCATGGATCTCCCAGTGAGACATCTCACTGCCACCAATGCAAAGCTGAATTTTGCCTCCATTGCTGCAACGTTTGGAGGTGGCATCGATCATGACATCCAACGGGCGAGTGCTGTAGTGACGAGAGATTGTTGGGACAGGAATTCAAAATGAAGTCTATGCTCTGGAGTAACTAGATGTGAGCATCACTGCAGCTGCCTGTGTTTAGATTGCAACACTTACCCAAGCAAATCAATAATGCCTGGGGGGAATGATACCCTAGTGCGGATACCAATAAGTAACCTCGTGGCATCGTAAATGAGCAAAAGAAATCTGCGTACATCAGCATAACAATGTATGCATAGATTTACATGAATTTATTAATTTGATTCATAAGAGCCTCCTGTATTCTGCTCCCCATTTTTATTGACTCTTGTATATACTCATATGCTTCAGTTTGCTTTGCTATGAAGGAAAAATAATGAACGATGAACCTGTGGGTATTATCATTGTTTATAGCGCTCATATATCTTTGTAAAGCAAAACTGGTTATTAGAAAGCCTAGCTACAGACAATGTTATCTGCAGCATATAGGATGCTTTTCCAAACAGTGTAGTAAATACACAGAGTAGTCACATCCAGCTGTTCTCTGGCATTAATGAACTAACACAAAGCTAAGAATGTGCTCAGTCTAAAATCCAGTGTAGGTAGCCTTGCTGATTTACAGTGCTACTTTTGAAATAATTGAGTAATGTGCTGGGACATTTTTCTCTGGAGCCTTTTATTCAGCAGTTTTACAACCATAAGTAACTGCAGTGAGTTGATGCATCAGCTGGTGCAGCTCAGGACAGCTCCACTGAAATCACTGAAATAATTCCTGTATGAGAGTTGTCTGGTTATTTGTAGGAATTAATTCTTGATTCATTCTATGCAGATTTAAGTGTAAATTAAGGGTCTTATGTACCATGAAAATACTCTGTAGTTGGTAGATTAGCACTGACCTAATAACAGAGATTCTTACAGGCATGTTTATGTGTCTGTATGTTGATATATTTACCTTTTCAGTTGGATGGGCGGTATTAGTTGGATGCTAAATATTATTTGAGGAGATCAAGAGGTAAATTGTGTTATCAAATCTTCACAAGAAATGAGTAAACCAACCTGTAAATATGGATCTATTTTTCTACTACTAGCTAGGAATGGAGTCTAATTTTAATTGGAAAACCTATCTAGATGGAGAACCCCAACATACAATGATGTGAACTGTGATGATTTGCTGGATTAAGGTAGCAGCAGAGATTAAATTCAAGATCACTTGGTGCTATACAACAAAGGTGGCTGTGTTTTTTGAAGTTACCTGTATCTGTAGCTCTCAGGTATAGTCATATATACAGCATTAAGAACAAATGAGAATCACATAAAAAGAACTCTTAGATATATATTCTTTGGTAGGGCTTATGGGGTTGTAGCCTACCCCCTGGGCACAGAGCACTTTGAAGCATACTGCATGTGGTGTTAGGGGGAAGGCTGCACTGTGTGCTGTCCGGATAAGGATCACAGCTGTATCAGAGTTGTTCTATTCCCATCAATAACAGTTATGAAGACCTTTGCAAATTTGAACTCGCTTGTCCTTGCGTCACCCCTGAAGTAATACTATACCCATTTTACAAATGGGAAGCTGAAGTGCAGAGAAACTAGATGACTGTCTCTAGCCTCATCCTCAATCAATGTGTATCAAATTAGCTTAATGTTCATCTGAGTGCTCAGATTTGTCTAGAAGAAAGTGTGATCATCACCAGATAATGTCATTCACTTGTCATTATGGTCAAAACGACTAGACAGCATAAAGATATGTTGCTGCTTGTCCTGAGAGCCAAGTCAGTCAAGTTGTGTCTTTCAATGATAAAGTTTCACCCTACGAGTGGTCAGGTTGCAATCAGCTTCAGCTCTCCACCTTTCAGCTGAGGACATTATCTGCTATCTCTGTTTCCCCCTCTTAGGTGCTATTAACATAGTTTAATATAAGTATAATAAGACTCTCTTTTGAATGACGAATGCTATTTTCTGTAAAACAGCAGGCAGGCTCCCCAGTTCTTATATCCTGTGCAACGGATAGATAAGTAAATGCGGTCACTTCCAGAAGGTCACCTCTGGTGAATGCATGACTTCGCCTGCTGGGACAAGGAGTAGTGTGTGTCCTAATAAAAGGAGCGATGAAATGAAAAGAAAAACCTCATTTTCAAATCAGAGATTCTGGCTGCAAAGCAATTATTCTACATACTTATAGAAAAGTAACTCCCTACAGGCTATGATTTTTTGCAGGACTTTGGACTATAAAGGCACTGCATACTTCCATGGCCCTGTGCTTGTAAAGAATATATATGTTAGCTAATCTCATTACAATCAGCTAATTAGTTAATCTAATGGGCCCTAGCACCACAGACGCACCAAGAATCACCTGAAAGTACCTACAGCTGCTTTCAGCACCAACAAACTGCTTTTGGAAATGTTTGGATGGGTAGCGTTTTCCTTTTACCTCTTATTATCCTCTATGGACTTTCCCAAAGATGCCATTTTTAACACTGGACATCAAGAATGATGGGTCAGGTATGTATTTGTGTTAGGTTATAAGCTTTTAGAGACTTAATGTGTGGAGCTGCCTGTAATACTGCATGTTCTGCCTGTAGGTTTGTTACCAGGCTCTTTTTGTAATGACAGCCACACAGTTTGCACATTATGCTGAAGATGGAATAGGCAAATCCCCTGTTCAGCAGCAAAAGGGGTTTGTTCCTCTGCAAGGGTCAGCTCTGACCAAGCTGTGTTTTGTTGTTGAGCTCATACCTGCAAATGGGAGAGTTTAGGTGAGGGGAAAAAAGGGAAAAACGAGTATCTAAGAAACTGCCACAGTAGAGGATGAAACAAAAGTTCATCCAGAATGTCCCAGGAAGCAGGCTGAACCCTAGCTGCCAGCGTGTAGGTGGTTGGATGGCTGCTGGGAAGACAGGCATTCGCTTAGGCTGGCGACAGCAGTCATGATCGTTTGTTCTATGTTGTTTCCACTATTGCATTTAAACCAGATTGTTGTTCTTTTTAATTCTGTTTTGAGTCCTCTAAAATGTCAAATGTCATGGTTCCAAATGGGAAAATGCAGGGGAGGACAAACCCAACCTGACGTATCTGTGTAGCTGAGATGAGGGTAGCAGGAGTCACAGGTAAAGGCTAATGAAGAGATTGGAGAGGGGAAGGGTATTGCTGTCCTGCAATGTAGGCTATGAGTGTCTTTTTTAGAGAGTATTTTAAGACTTGTTCTAGTTGAGGGCTCTGTTCTTTGATATCTGTGTATGTTACCATCTCTTCTTACAGCTGTATGTTCGATGATCCCTTTGTCAACATCGGGGCATGCCCTACAGTAGATCTGTGATCCTGGTGAAATGAGCGGAAGGCAACCTAACCTACTCACCTCTCTCTTGATGGATCATTTTAAGTTAAATTCTGATAAGGCCCCTTCTCAATGCTATCTGATTGCTCTGAAATCTGAACTCATTGGTCAGATTAAATGTAGGTGCAGAAATCTACATCTTCTCACCGCTTGTGTTATATTTATTTGCAATTCGATTCTCCCCAGCATCCATCTAGGGCAGACAGGTCTCAGTTTACCTTCTTCAGGAATATGTTATGTTCTCAATTAAGCCCTTGGTGTGGTGAAAAGTTTGTATCCTGTTTTGGAGCATAGTGAATAGAGTGTGCAGTAGTCTGTTGAAGGAAGAGGAATTTGTGTCTTTCGTTAACTTCACCACCAGAGTGTTACCTCCGCTACTTGATGTCTGAAGCCGGATCCAGTGTAGTTCTCCATCTCCTGAACTCAGCTGCCTTCCCACTAACCTGTTGCTGTGTCACTTGCTTTTACCCCAGTAAACGGTGTAAACACTCCTGAGTAACAGTTAGTGTGCGCAGGCACTTGGGTAGCTGACTGTGCTAGGTTGGTGGAGGATGGATGAGTGGCTGTGTTTACGCTATTGCTCTGACTGGGTTTCGAATGGCTGTGAAACTCCAGCGTGTGGGGAACATCACTTCAGCACTGCAGGCTGTCCCCTGGGAGGCTATGGGATATCACAGCTACCTCCTGGCTCCACGGGAGGGGACTATGTACTGCTCTGTGTCTTTGACCCAAAGGACTGCTTCGATAGGTATTCTGGGAGTATGAACAAGATTCAAATCTGCAAAGTAAGTTTGAATACATATGGAAGGAGTCCCTCTCTCCTGAGAAAAGCCCTAGTGATGAGCAGAAGGGAGAAGTAACTTCACCATCAGCCTTCTCCTGGGGAGAAGCATTTTGTACTTCTCAGATATCAGTCTAATACATATGACAAGCACGAGGGGACTGTGCCGCTGAGATTAGAGAATCTTTTAACTCTGGGATTCCTGATCAAGGCCAGAAGAAATAAAGATCAATACTAAGATGTGAAGTACAAGGTTTGAATGAATATGACAAACACTCACTAACACGGAAATGAAATCCAGTGAAGCAGGGAGCAATATATACCTTCAAATAAATAAAAGGCTGCATTTTGACAAAGAGTGTCATTCTGATCTCTGATTGTATTTATTTTTCCAAATCATGTTTAAAAAACACAAACAAACCCGATACAGAATAGCTGAACAATCTTCAAATGGAATAAGGAGTACTGCAGATGTGTCTTGTAATTGCTGTTATGTATTCAGCTTGGGTTTCTCTGCCTTGAGACATACGTATAAAGATCTGAAAGGGCTGCAACAACATCTGGATGGTGTTTCGGTGGCATAATGTGCTGGAAAATAATGTTATTGAAAGTGAGGAATGATGCTCTGTATATCTTTTTTTTTTTTTCTGTGGTTTCACTCTAGCAGTAGTTTTCAGTGTTAAAATAAAGTTGCCGGATTAATGATCAGATTTGCAGTGGGGTTCTCAAGGGTAAAATTCATTAATAAACTAATATTTGTTCTATAAAATTTCCTAAACTAAAGTCTGACAGACCTGGTGGAATCCTAAATCCTGAGCAGGAGTACTGCCACTCTTCAAAGAGATTTTATAGCCTTGATGATATATTGCTAGCTGTAAGAGAGACTTTCAAAGCTAGAAAAACCTGAGAAGCAAAAAAAGTGGAAACATCCACTTTATGCAAAGCTGTCCAGTACTAACGAGAAGATGACAAGATCAGTCATCACTAGCCCAGTGTTTGGGAACAGGAGGTGCAGATTCCAATGAGCTCCTATCCTGACTTCTATAGCCGTTGCTCCAGTGGCATAAACCAGTACTTTCCACTGCAGCCAGTGGAGTTGTACCAGTTTACAGTAGATGAGAGCTGGGTCTTGTACTTCAGCAGACTGTAAATGTCAGATCTTACTTGCAGACACAGAAGATGTGGAGCACTGTTGTGATGCACTGTATAATCCTCAGCCTTTAATCTACTTCATCAAGCAGAAATAATAGAAACTGGCTAATTCGGACACCTTCACTGTTCCTTTCTTGGGGAGAGTGTTGACTTTCTTGGAGATCCCTGTAGTAATGAATTTTTAGCAATATGATTAAAGGCGAAGAAGCAAATGATAGCGAGTTTGTTATTTGCATGCGTGTTCCTATCACATAACATGAAGTTAATCCCAGCTATTCATAAAAAGGTACACTTTTGTCTCCAAATACTTTATTGCATCATTTTATTAGTGTTCTCCTGGGACACATTTCCTATGTAATCCAGGACTACTTTATAGTCACTGACAGTGGAAGTGCTTTTTTTTAAAAAAAAACTAAACAAAAAAACCCAACTAGATACAAGGACAGTACCATAATCTATTTAGGAAGCAGTGAGTTAAATCAAGTCTTGAATAAAATAAAGGAAACTCCACAGGCTCGAGTTAATTTCTTCTGTATGTATTTTCTTATATTCATTATACCGCTGCAATGTAAAGGCCAATGTTCCTCTCTCTTATAGATAAGAAAGACCTTGACTCTGATACTACTATTAGTCTGCACTAGCTCAAACTCCAACCAAGAGCCAAACACCACAGTTGAGATCCTCTAAACGGAGCTCTGGAAAGATTTATTTTTTTCTTAATTTTTATATACTCTCCTTGAAGACACTGACATTGAGGCAAAGGGAAGAGCAGCTCTTTCAGATACTGTGAAGTGTGGGCATAGCCTGTGCAGTGAGCATGCAAAACTTTTCAGAACATGTCTTTGGTCCATGGCGGGAGCTGTGCCTGCAGTATTTGCAGGGAGCTTTGGTCAAGGCAAACCTACAAAAATCATCCTAACTGATGGTGCTATGACTGAGCTTTTAAAGCGGAAGGGGGCAGAGGGCAGTGGAGAGCTTCCCAGGGTGAAGGAACAGGCTGCTGCTTTAGCAGGAACATCCCTAATTTTCTTTTGATGCAGACAGTCCCACAAGAAACTCACATTTTTGACAAGTTGTATATATACTGTCCTAGAGGTCTTATCAAAATGTTTCTAAATATGGGTGTTGAGGTTGCATATTCTGATTTGAATGCAGAAGCAGATACAATCAGTGGTAACTCGGGGTGTACGTCATTAGGGAGCCAATCAGGTAGATTTTATGCAAACACCATTAGGGCTGGCATGACTCAGTCGCTGGTGCTCTTGCTATCTCCTTCCCGCGTTTATTCAGAAATCCCTTTTAGTGTGGCTGAGCACATACCAGATAGTGAGGCATGCAAACATTGACTTTGTTTGTATAAAGTCACTTTTTGGCAAATTGGCTTCATAAGCCATGACTATGCATTGATAGTGTTGATGTGTATAGTCAAGCTAATCCCAAAATATAGAGACAATCTATTTTGAATTACAAGATCGCTGAGAGAGCTGACATTGTTACGGGTAAGCATAGGGACATTTCATTAAGAAGGCTTGGATTTTTTTGAAGTTATAAAATGCTGATGTAGCTGCTCTGAAACTGGTAGTAATGAATGATTTCTAACATCAGTTTTAGGACTACAGCATGTTAGGGAGAGAGAAACTTTTTTGGCATGTACCCTGGCAGCATTTAAGCATTGAGACTTTCTGGAAAGGCAAATGGCTAAAGAGGAAGATAAAGAACGACTCTAATTTGGTAACAAATTGCTGTGCTTAAAGTGTATTGTTGATCACGTTACATTTCTGCTTCAACGGCACTGCTGCAACGCTGCAGCTCGGGAGAAGCAGCAGTCCTGTGCCTGTGTGACTTGGCGATATCCCTTCCCACCTTCATTGCATCTCCAGGCACAAGTGGCACATCCAGCCCTTTCGCAGCAATAAAAGTTTAGTTCACGTCTTGCCCCACTGTATGGACGTCCATGTCCTTCCTGTACCGCAGCGGATGCCCTCTGGAGAGCTTGCCTCTCACCTCTGCTCCCTGTTGCTGCACTGTTTGCTGCCCTGGTGCATGTGGGACATGGTTGAGTGGGCATGGTGGTGTTGGTTGATGGTTGGACTTGATGATCTTACAGGTCTTTTCCAACCTTAGTGATTCTGTGATGTATGGATGTCAGAGGAAGCTCTGGGAGAACCTCGGTGCTCCTGGTGCTACTCGGCTTTGTTACTCAGGAGCTCGGCTGGCCTTGTGGGCAAGGAGGAACTTCTGCTCAGAGCCTGGTATAGCCAGGATTATCATGTTAATCCTGTGCAAAATGAAGACTTAAGTTCCTTCAGGAAGCATCGATGTAGATGAGCAAGTCTTTATGGTTTCAATGTATATCATTCATGATTCTTCCAGACACTCATCTTCCTTGTAGATAAATAGGGTTTGTCTTGTTTGAGCTGTTTTTATTGCCTGATGGATGTTTGGGTTGCTGTGTATTGCCTCTGTTAACCAGGAGACTGGAAAATCCTTGTAATTCTGAAGAGGAGGACCGGACAAGAGAAAACATTGACATTTCTGATTCTCCTGCTAAAATCCTACAGCCCTGGAAACAGGTTATCAGCCTGAGCTCAGCAGGAGCACTTCAGTTGTTTGTACTTCTCGGGGGTCAGAACTGCACCAGTATTTCATTTCGGAGAGCAAACCAGACTTGAGAGTGTTTGTACAGCAACAACAGAGAAAGCAGTGTTAGCGGGGTGTTATGGCAGTGCAGGAGGACTTGACAGCTCTGGTTTCAGGTGCCAGATTTGCTCCTGAATGATTAATAATATATTAATTATTTACTCTCTGGGGACTGTGGGTCTGTCTTGGGAACATTGGCTAAAATGATTTCGGATAACTTAAGCACATCACAGGACTTTGTGTCCATTGAAGTGTTAAAAACCCGCAAGTTCTGGCTCAGGTGAGCTGGCCAGAGGTGTGAGAGTTTGGATGAGTGTGAGAATTTATGAGTGCTTGGAAAACCACCAAATGTACACAGGGGGTGGGGAGAAGCAAGAGGAGCCGTGGCAAGGATGAGATAGTCTGTTGGGATTCTCCTGTCTTTGTGACCTTTGGAGAACGTTAAGTGGAGAGTGGGTGTGCAAGCGGACTCAGGCGTGCCGAGCCCAACACCTTGAGCACTGTTCCTGGTTTGCGTCTGGGCTTAGGAAGAGCTGAGACTGGGATGTAGCATACATATCTCTCTCTGTGCCTGCTCCTAGGTTACAAGAGTGAGTCCTTGAGTCTACGCAAAGACACCAGAGGTGATCAGACTGATCCCTCCAGAGAGCTCAGGCTGAGTTTGTGTCTCAGAGCACGCTGGTATGTAAAGTGTGGCTGGTGAGTGACTCGAGGTTTGAGAGCAGGCTTAGGCTTGAGCTAAACGGCAGTGAAGTCATCTTATAGATGCTAGCAAAGGATTGGATAGCTAGACATCCATTCCCTCCTTGGGATGTCTGTATAACGTCTATAACAATATTGGCTATCCAGGAGCATTTTGGAGCAAGAATCACAGCAGACTCAGCAAGGTTTCTTTGGGTTAACACAGCCCTTGTCGAATTATAAAGATGTGCTTAAAACTGAAGATGGTACTGGAGGAGGCAATGGATCAGGAAGCAGGATTTGCATATTCTTGTGAAGTATTTTGCAAACTATTTTGCCAGGCCTGTGTGGGACTGCAGAAAGCCTGGTGTACCCTCCTGTCGGGCTGGGCTCCTGGGTAATCAGAGCGCTTCTGCTGTTCTGAGCACTGCAGTCTTAAATCTTCAAGTGGGAACTTTCAGTGAGGGATGATGTAAATAGCCTGCACTAGATATAAATCAGGTTTTAAGAATACAAAATATTCTAACTTTAACTAATGTTTTGAAATATGGTATTCCCTGTAAAGTAAGACTCTTAAATTGTATGTACCTAGTGGGCACGCACTGAAACTCAGTTAACTTTTGCATTTATTTTTTTCCAGAGTATCATCGGTCTAGTATAATATTATTTATACAAAGTGTGCTTGGGCTTAGTGTTTTTCCATTTCCAAACTCCTGGTTTTATATTCAGTAGCAGAGAAACTGCATCAAATGTATTTACAGCTCGTACAATATGAGTCTTAAAATTGTAATGCTTCAAGAAGCGAAGAGATAAGTGACATAATACGTGATGAATGAATGAATGAATGCAGCTGGAACGGTTAAACAGCTCCATAGCAATAGGTCTCCACAGAGAGACACAGGAACCATGTCTGAGGTAAAGCATTCATTTTTGCTGGCATTTAGATGGCAAGACTGAGATGAGATGAGATGATCAGATCATGAAATGGACTTTTTAACAGTCTGTTTCTCTAACCCTAGTTTAAGGTCAAAGAGACCTTACGTGTCTGGGCACTGGCAGTGGCTGGTGATGCCAGCTGAAATGTCTTTTAACACTGGCAAAGTTGGTGCTGGCAGTGGCAACTCGGGAATGGAGTAAAGTGAATGACAAACACTGGGTCCTTTCCAAAGGAGGCATGAGGATGTGTCCCAGGCATTAACATCTGTGTCGCACAAGATGGACGTAGTGTCAGAGACTACAGGGACTTTTGCTACAAACTGCAGACTTAGCAGTTGGAGACAGTAAACTTTAGTACATGGGTCAATTGTAAAATAATGATGAGCTGCCAAAGTGTCCAGTCTGAAAAGAG
Organism: Gavia stellata; assembly: GCF_030936135.1. NCBI lineage: Eukaryota > Metazoa > Chordata > Aves > Gaviiformes > Gaviidae > Gavia > Gavia stellata. The sequence goes on along the minus strand of NC_082611.1, from coordinate 9,524,853 downwards.
CTGACGTGATTCTCAATTGCATCAATTAAAATATTCTTGGTGATGGCAGGGAAGTGTTTATATTATAGTATAAAAGATTGGCACGTTCTCACTTAGAATAATCAAAAATACGAAAAAAACTATAAATTAGCTCAAGTTTAAAAGCATCAATGTTTTAAATAAACTAAGAAAATGTCAAGTCTGTTAGGCTTTTCAAGGACAAGGTCCATTCCTAGTCAGTGGGGTTCTGTCCAAAAATCCACAACTCTCATTTATTACAGGACATTTCTCAGCTCCAGTGAATTAGCCTCTAATTAGAACTCAAGTTTTTATAAACTAAACATACTTGGGAAAATAAAAAAAGGCAACCTACAGTAAGTCATTTTCAAAGACAAACTCGGAGGAAAAAAATAAATGTTTCCCTATGTGCAGAAAGTATTACAACAATTTATCTTTTTATGTCATAGTGAACCTCTAGGAAGGATGTAAAGCAAGGAAAAATAATGGTGATGCCAGATATTAAGTTTAGAATTGTAGCACTTCATTTATTAGACAGCAGAAATCAAAATGTTCAAAAATGTCAATTTTGTCTGGAGGCAAATGACTTAAAACAATCCCTGTAATGGTTTATTGCACTGGTAAACATTTTCGGAAGCTCTGTATGGGGAATTTTATAAGGAAATTAGTTAAATTAAATTTTTGTGTGAAGAACTCATCACTTAATGACTCTTTAGAGAGCCTACACACTGTGGAATTTTAATAAATATGAAATATAGAATTTTTTTTTTTAATTTCCGCTTAACACTCAGGACCTGATTATTACCTTGCTACTAAGGAGAAGCTATGAAAATAGGAGACCTGCCTTTTCAGGTAAACAGAATAGGCCATAGAGTCCACTTTTCCTAGGCATATATTATCAGGGAGTAACACAGGATGACTGAACCCGTACAGCATGTCCCCAGATCTCTTATTGTTTATGTAAAACCTTTGCATATGCTGTTCGTGACTGTCAGTTTAGGATTGTTTACAACTGTTTGTGTACATCTTTAAAAGTAAAAGTGAGCACAAAGCTGCATTGTCAAATTCTGCATTTGCTTGCATACAGAAATTTGCCTGCATGGGAAATGCCCAGTTTTGCACATGTGTGTGTGAATGCTCCTGGGTGTGAACGTCGAGTATATTAAATAAAGTATATAGACTCTCCATCTATGAGGTGAAGATGAACCAATAGTCCCATGATATCATGTCCAGTATGACACAGGCTGTAAACCCCCGTTTACTGGGAAGGGAAATATTTTTCTGTGCTGCTTGCATGCAACTGAGAACGTATTTTTGCATTCATATTAGTACAGTTGCACTTACAAAGATCAGCTTGATGGGCTTGACTCGTTGCGTATGTCCAGTCCTTTGAGCACCAGAACCATTACCAGCCTCAAGTCAAGAAAGTGTACTAGAGAAAGTTTCCTGTTCTCGGGCCTAATCATCAACTGGAGCAGATGCAACAAAAATACCATTAAAAAGTCATTTTACATCAAGAGCTGTAAAAGAAATCTATTTACATGCAATTGCATGAATACTTCCAATAAAAAGATGAGGAGAAAGAAGCAGCCAACCAAAACTATTGTAATGGTATAATATCCCATTACCACAGTTCATGGAAATGGTATCGTACACAGTATTGAAACAGAGTAAAGGCACGAGCCATTAAGTTGTATTCAGAGCTATAATTGCAACCTCCAAGTTTAAAACGTATTGGGTCTTATCTTCTGCAGGTGTAAATCAGTCTTGCTGTACCGTTGTCAATGGAGCTGTACCCGCTTACAGCCGCCAAGGATCTGTCTCATTAGGTTCATCTGACACGCTGTGCTGGAAACCATGTCTTTTGCAAGCTCTACACTTATTGCTGCCAAAAACTTTTCAACCTTGAGAGAGTGAAAGAAATGTGTGACAAAACAATTGCACTTTGGGGATAAAGCATCTCCTAAAAAAATCTGGTTTTCTCTGTCCGGTTGCCAAATGCTTCCTCCCACATAAGCAATTGAAAAGTCTCATTCGAGCAACTTCTCATGAATACTATAACTGTTGCAAAAAATGTATGGTCTGAAAGCCCATCAAAAGTATTTAAAACAATCTTTTCTCAGACCCAAGGGGAAGAGCTGCTGACCTTCTCTCACAAGCAAGTTCTGGCTAAATGTAAGGTTGCCGGTAAGACAGGCAACCACTTGGAAAATGAACTTCTGTCCTTTCTCTTCCTGCAAACACCCGCCACGCCTGAGCTCTCAGACCAACTACGAGGCTGATCACCTGCCCGTTGCCTTTCTGTGGTCAGTCATGGGATACTCCCAACAATCCAGAGTGTTTCTCTAGGTCACTAGCAGAATTTCGTAAATAACAAAATACTCATAAAATTCATACTGGTACAAAAAAGTGCCTGAGCGGTAGCACTGTCCTCATTTAGTGATCTGAGACAAGGAGACCTTTAAAGCTACCAGGCCAAAACCTCCCGCAAACATGGGGTAAGGTCAGAGTAGCAGCCGTGTCTGCTGCTCCCCGGGAAATCATACCCTTCTATTATCTCTAGCCTAACTCAGCCAGACATCATGAAGATAAAATAATTGGAGAGAAATGCGGGAGGACAACTTGATCAAGCAAAGAGCTATGCTAGGAACTTGCTGGAATTGCTGAAAAACAAGAAGGGAACAGGTATAATATGGGTCTACGAGTAGCAAAGATGTTATTGAAGGACTATGCCTCATGCACCCTGGAGGGAAAAAGTAAATAAGGACATACCATCCCAACAGTGGCATCTAATTTAGCAAAAAGGCCCAAAACAGAGTTACCGCGTTGCTAAACCAAAGTGGTGAACAATGCTAGGGGAGAAACTCCATCGAGAGGGCCGAGTTCTGGGCGCTAACTCCTTCCACCCCCTTCAGAGGCAGCTGTATGTGTGGGGTGTGGCTCTGGAGTTAGGGCTAATGGCTTGCAGGCAAGTGGAAAGCATTTGGAGGTGGCCACAAAACAGCTTATAAAGTTTGTCAGACCGGTGTTTCTCTGTGCTCCTGGGAGGAGAGTGTCTCCCCTGAGAAGGAGCTGCACAGTCCTGTGTCGGTACAGCAGAGGCTGAGTGCACTTGTGTGAGGATGACGAGCATCATAGGACTCTTGGTAGTCTAGAAAAACAGTATCTCTGGAAAAGAATATCTCTGGAAAAATAATATACTCTACTGTTCAAGATTTAGAGCAGCAGATAATTGATGTTTTACCTTGCCTTTTAAAATTGAAGTAAAAAGTGAATTTAAACTATTTTTGCCATCTGATCTACAGCATTTTTATGCTTTAAAGGCTCTGTTATTGTAACATTTATATAGCTGGAGAAGTTGTAATTTATCTCTATTGATTTTGACTTTGACTTACTTTTACACTGTGGGCAAGCTTGTTCAAAAATTAGGTTTTTTACATTTTGACAAATCTGCTGCAAATGCATTGTTTTACCTATCAGGCATTGACTTTTGAGTAGCAATAAAACATATAGGGGAAAAAAAAAACAAACGGAAAAGCTAGTCAGCATAAAACCTTCCCTATCTTAACGTTGCTCACAGTAAGCCTCATTGGGCGTATGTGGTATACGCTCTCTGCTAAGTCATCGGGGTTTGAATTTAAGGTCTCACTTGAAATTATGGGATTGTGGCATATCTTATACCTCAAATTGGGTAATTTAACAACAACGCTAGGAGAAACTTTCCAAGTGTATTAAACTTTAAAAGCACATTAGAAGTACAGATGACCACTAGCATCCTCATTTTGCAGGCAGAGGAAAAAAAGGTCTGTCAAGGTGATAGGAAGGCAGTGTGGCAGATAAGGAATTTTCTCAAAGTGGATGTGTAGCTTCTGCCTCAGGCGCTGTTTGGTGGAGCACATCTGACTGTATAGGACCAAAATTCCTCCCAGTCTAAGTCCCCAAAACTGCAATGTTTCACAGGGCACTTGTTGTAGATAGTATCTAGAAGTTCGGCTTCGTTGCTTCACGGAAAGCCATGGGATTTTGCCAGTGACTTCAACAGCCACAAAGACAGCTCCAAAATATTTTTATACTACATTTTTTTAAAAATGGGCTGCTTCCATTAAAACTTCCCTTAAGCGACATTACCTTTTGTGACCGGCACTTAGCAGGTCATCTTGGGACCCACTGACATTGGCAGGATTAAGTGGGGTCTTAATTTCAATAATGAGAAGCTGTCAGACAAATAATTTCTACTGCTGTTTATTCACAAATGTAAATTCCTTTAACAGTCATTGAGGGCTTTGAAGGACACCTGTTGTTGTTTAATTTCTTCCAGCAAATGCATTTATTATGATTATGTGGCGCTCGGAGTCAGGAGCACCTCCCTGCCTTTTACAGGGAGCTGAGGAGGAAGGATGATGTGCACCTCAAGTCCAGTTAAATTTGCCCAGAGGGCAAATATCCAAGAGGGCTGCACACATTTCTCCTCAGGAGGGGTTTGCTGGCCATTTTGAGGAGAGGTAGAGACCAGGAGCCACTATCGCAGCTCTCACTGATTTCAGCTGAAAAATGGCCTTTAGCTCACAGTGTTCCTTGGACACAGGATCTCACTCCTGCTTCCCACCTGGGTGAGGACAAGGTTGAGGAGAGCTCCTGCTGCAGTCCCCGAAGGTGCTTTCGTCCGGCGCTGTTCCCCTCCGCACTGCAATACACAGTGGCTGCAGCCCAGGAGCTGCTACGTCCCAACCGAGCGGGAGTGCCACCTTAGTTTCAAAGCAGGGGAGGGGGTGTCCCCCTCAGTGAAACAGCCTTCCTACATTTAGCAGGAAACTGTTCTCCTGAGGAAGTGTTAAGGTCAGGCGGAGTCTCCCATGCCTCCCTCCCGCAGCCCTCCTGGCAGGCTTCTGGCTGGAGTGCGCAAAGGCAGAAACTGCCTTTCAAACAGAATGAATGCTGATGGCACATAATGCTTATTGCTAAATCCGTGCTGTGTCTGATAGCATCACACTAGATAGTTACACTTAGCTGTCCATTATTCCTCATCCTTAACCAGCAGGCAGAGGAGTGTTCAAGAACGTCATACAGGGTAGCACAAGGTAAGGTACAGGCTTGTTATAAGGAGAGAGTGAATCAAAAGCACAAAATTAGAGGTCTGGAGCCCTACAAAATGAGGCTCTGAAATACATATTGCTATTATTTAATGATAGTATTAATCTAGCCAGACAGTTTATTGCTTCCTGCTCTTACCCCACCCTGTAAACCATCATCCATCTACTGCACAGAGTTGATCGCTTTGGAAAAGTTTCTCCATCCAACAGAGAAAACAGGAAAAACAGCTAGAGACTACTCTGCAGTTCCTCAAATGCCTTGCAGTGTCAGTCACCCCGCTGATCTGTCCCCGGGCATTCAGGGTCTTACTCTGTGACTGCGGAGGACGCAGTCCTGGAGCCCTTTCTCCTGGTACTGCTGGAGATAGCGCTGGTGCTGCAGTCACTGGGCTGCTAAAATACATGTATTTTCCTTTCAGTTTTGAGATTATCTCAATGGTAGTTACAGTGACTTTCTGATAAAGATCCCATTTTTCTTTTGATATTACAGGCCAATGGCTTGATTTCTTGCTTGAGAAGGGTGCCCAGGGTGCCCCCAGCCCAGTTTTCAATGGTGTAATCAAAGAGGTCTTGTTTTGAAAAGTAAGAATAGGGAGAGCTTTCCCAATTTCTAGAGGCCAAGGACATCCCCAGGCACGAGTTATGCGTGAAAATCCTGTTTTGTTGTTGCTTGTTGTCATTTCTCTTCATCAGTAGCCTCCATGACCTGGGTATCAACTGCCACTGATTTAGGGGATAGAGATCAATTTCCTAAGAGTATAGTATTACCCTTTTGATAGTTACTAATATTAGCTATATATAAAATGGTAACAAGACAGTGATTAGACTGCCTTAGTGTGAGTTGTTTATACCTTATTGCTGGTATCTTATCTCATTGCTATTTTGTAGGATTTTCTGGACCCTCTCAAAAGCTGTCAACAGTCTTACAGTTTCACATTAAGCTGTGAAGTGCTATACTGCGGAGACTATACTCTATTTCAGATGAAAAATCAAAAATGCTCAGGGCATGAGCACCTCAGTGCTGAACTATGACATCAGGAGTTAAAATCTGGAGATAGTTAAGAAAGGCGTAACCTCACTTCTGGGTTTATTTCCCACTCCAAGGACAGGATGCCATTCACACTCTTGCCCTTTTTGGTTTTAGAAGCAAGCCTGAATCAAGCCAAAGAGATCTTGTTTTGCTGCGATGGTAAGCAACTTTTTTTATTTTTTAAATAAAAGGACTCAGCTAAGTAATTCTGATCATTTAATTGGAAAATACTCTGTACTGCTCTTGCTGACCCCTCTGAAACAAGGCAACATTATCACCAGCATGCAGAAAAGTCCCTGACAGAAAGCACACATTCAGAGTATCTTTAATACAGTACAAATAAGGGGGTGGGACTGAACTTTGGGGTGCTCTTGCAGTCATGCCATCTATTCCTCTGAAAGTGCATGCCCTCTGCCTGCTTCCAGGGAAACACCAAATTGCATTATCAGCTGCTCTGAACACACAGAACTGGTGCAGAGATTACAGCATCTGACAGCATCAACTGTTTGTTCTGCATTCAAGAATATCCTTCTCTACAGATGTCCCTTATCTGTAATATTGTATATTGGGTCAGTACATTCAAGTAATGCACAGAAGTAGAATACCTGGGGTGGAATCCAGACTGGGAAGCACTTGGCACAAACTGAATCACAACAGAGCTATAAAAAGCCTTTTTCAGCAATGCTGGACAGTAAAGCCAGGAAGAATACAATTAGTGTGATCTAAAATTCAGCAGTTTTTGCTCAGTGGTTGGAAACTTACTGTATGCTTTCTTTGGGCTTGCTTGCTAGCTCTTTCCCCAGGACCAAAAGCTGTTGTCCTCTCCATTTGGGTTGAATGACTGTCAGTACCTGGAGCCAGCTGGGGAGGGAGAGCAGTGGTGGCACTTTGCTGGTGCCACCTGGATGTGTGGCACGAGGTCACCCCTTTCCCCCAGCCCTCCCTGCCCCGACAAGTGCTCCAGCCAGGCCAAGACCACATCAGCCGACATCCTCAATGCTAACATCGCATTGCTTTAAAAAATGGTGCGGTACTGAAACATACGCATTCTCATGGAAAAAAGGTCTGGCCTTTCTTGTCAAAATACTGATTATTGCTCTTAGATTAACAACATCTTTCATGAAAAGGGTTTTAATTCCAGAACACATAAACCACCTTGAATGTTGGTAGCTTTACTTTTTGTTATGAATGTTGTACCTGATTGTTAATGCTACAGGCCCTTGCTCTTCTGTCCCCACTGGAGTATGAAGCACCACTTTTGTCATAAATAGGAAACACGCAGTCATTCTCTATGCATAGGGGAAGCACTTTGTTCTCAGAGAAAGATGAATTGTGTAGTCTAAACAGGTGACACATAGTAGATGTTGTTGCTTTCCATAACCTGAGATGTAACCCAGCTGTGCCCTTTGCTTTTGCAGATGTCAACCGTACCATCTGCTGATGAAAAAAAAAATACATGCATCGCTGTGGAAACACTGAGCAGTTCCATGGTCTTTTCGGCACTCTGCTCAGGCTGTGCATTTTTAAATAGCATGACCTTTATTGAGTCTTACAAATATGAACTGTGCAAGATGGAAAACCTGAAATGTATACTGTCAGAGTTTCCTTTTAGGACAAAGAATACAATTATATTACAGAAGTCTTAAACCTAGAATAGATGAAATCAGTTAATTTCCTCTGAATATGTTTGGAAGAGCTTCAGAAAAATAGAGTGGGTGACAACAGGAAACAGAGATCTGATCGGAGAGGCAGTGGGATGGGAAAAATACTTGCTCCATTGAAGTCAGAGGTAGTTTTGGCATTGCCTTCAATGGAATGAGGATTTCATCAACTATGATGTTTAATACACTACAATTTTACAGCGTTTTACCTAAGGAAGATGCTGTGTCCTGAAATCCTTCTCTTTGCTGTAGGCAGTAGCTGGCTTCTGATAGCTAGCTGCTCTCAGGTGCTGGCTGGGAAGTGGTGCAAACAGCCTGGGAAGGGGAAATCTGCGTAGCAGTGTGAGCCTTACTGCTTTGCATTCCTCCCATTTTCTGCATCCAGGCCAGCTGTTTTCTTCCTCCTCTCATGAAAGCTACAGAGATGTTTTCCTTCTGTACATGAGGTCCTCTGCTCCGGTTTCTCCAAGGATCCCTAGAACAGCTTCTCTCAGCTGGCCCTCCTGAGGGCTAATTCCCAGACCTGCCAAATCATCTTTTCTTCCCCTCGTCACTCTGTGTCACTGTCCCCATGCTCTTTTAACAGCAAGAAGACAGGCCAGAAAACACACGCCCTTTTGCAGCCTCCATCCTTGTTCATACCTACTCCTTGCCCCAGCTGGACAGCATAAGGTCTTCAGTTGTAGTTTTTATTACCAGGCTCCAGTGAGAGACAACCCTAAGTAAAACACCGAAGCAATTGCTTTGTACTGTAAAGGACTTAGCAGTGGTTTTGTTTCCTCTTCTTCAATTGATCAAATTCTAGGTGGCTCTAGAAGGAACACAAGTGTCATGGTTTAGCAGATAAACAAATAGTTACAGTGTGCTGGAGAGCACGGCAAGTAGTTTTAACTTCCCGATCTTGTGCTGTTCTTGGCTACTGCCAGCATGAAGTACCAAAAAAGTGTGCAAGTACTCAAATGGAATCACTGAAATGTAACTGGAAAATATAACTGTTTTTCCTGGGTTTCAGATTTTCAGTGTCTACATTATTCTGGCACTAATGGCAGCAAACGTTGTTTCTGCTCTTGCGTAGCTTTTAGGTGCAAACTCCATTTGAATAAGCACCCAAAAGTCTAGTCTTAACAAACCAGCTTTCCTAATTCAAAGGAGAAGGAAGGCAAATTTAAGTAGCACTGTGCTGCTTTGTGTCACTGCACAACAGCAGGTATTCTTCAACAGCCACAAACAATGTCAGGTGTCCCAGACTCCCCGGAGAAAGACAAAAATGGGAAGATCCTACTAAAAATAGGAAAACAGGGACTTGTGCTATTAGACCGTTAGTCTGGCTGGTCTGAGAGGGGCTATCTAGTGGAGGGGCTGGCTGCTGTGTTACTCATCAGCATTGCCTGCACATTCCTTATGGCTGACAAAGAACTGGGGCAATTTCCTACGTCTGGTTAGGTGAAGGCTGTTCGTGGAAGTTATGACACTTAAATTTGTGAGGGATAGTTCTGAGACTGTTTCTGGGAGATGATTTACCATAATAGTAGGTGAAACTGCAGACTCCTCCAGAAAAGAACATTTGATGTCTAACACAGACAGCTGCTGATGTAAATGTTTATGAAGCATTTGTTAAATATGTGACATTGCCTGTATGGTAATGCAGAAATTACACTGCTAGTGAAAGATATGTTATGATATAAAATTCAGTGGATGAGGAATGGATGAGAATGGTGCCAAAACAGGACCACTGCTCTGACAAATGTAGTGCCAAACAAGTGCAGCAAGAAGAAAATCTATTAACTGCATATATTCACTGTTAGTGGCATGTCTTGAATTTGTCATTTTAAGATGCTATTAAAATTAATGCTGTCCTGAGAGGTACTCTTGGAACTATGTATAAAATTGCCTAATTAGTTTAAAAAAAAAAAGAATTCCAATGAGATGCTAGATTTTGGGAGAGAAACAGCGAGCAGTTAAGTACGCCACCAGGCACTCATAAAATGGACTCTCCTTGGAGAAGAATGCTTTGTCTCCAATTTCCGAGAACTGCCTTGCAGCAGGAACTGAAGTGGGAACTGAAGATCACATCTGCAAATCTTTCAATTTTGAAAGGTATTCTTTTACTTATTAAAAGGGCATTTTACTGAATGGATTCGTACTGCAAATCAGTGGGTTTAATTAAGTGAAATAAATTACCCTCTTATTGAAACTCTCTTTCATTTGCAGATGCAGACCCTGAAATCTCTGGTCACTAGTTTCCATGTCCATGATTTAATCTGACAGTGAAACAGAGGGAATCCCTGATATTCACCTCTGGCAAAACAAATGCAAACATGTTTCCGATCTCTTTCTCTTCTTCCCATCCAGTCCACTGCAGGACCCAGAAACAGATTCAATGACCTGACTGTGTGCTGTGGGATCTGTAAAATAATCAGAGTAGCTAAACCTTTGGTCCTACTGGGTTAACAGCTGATAGGAGAGACCAGCACATTTTAGAAGGCAGAATGGTGTCAGAAATAACGAAAAAGCACAGGCAGGTGCAGGAGCTGGCACAGAGCATGCTGCGTGCGTAGGGAGGGAGGTGTTAGAAATGCCAGAAGACACAGGCAGAGGGATGCACAGGAGCGAATGGAGACCTCCCCAGATCCAAGCTGCGATAACCCGGCCTTTTTCAGGTGGGGTTGTTCTCTGAGCAGCACCAGTTAGGAGTGCTGAGCGTGGTTAGAGGTGGGGAGGGACCGAGCTGAGCATTTCTGCAACCCGGAGAGAGCCTCTGGTGTCCCTGCACCTCGGCGCTCTGCACATGGATTTATCGTCCCCGCCATCGGTGGTTGTAAGTGTTCATATTTTCTGGCAGTAAGCACCACAGCAAGGCCTATAGGTATAATCTTCTCTACTGTGGCAGTACCCAAGTCAGTAAGTGAAATCACAGCCTTGTATTGCTTTTATGTTCTGCTGATAATGAATTTGGGAATCCTCTGGGATTAGGTATATGTGCTGACACAGAGCTATGGGGAGGGCTCTTGTATTCCTGTTTCAGAGCAGCTAGCCACTATTGACACACATATTTTTATTACAATGAGGTATTAAAATCCAATATGTGTGTCTCATCTTATTTAAAACAAGAAGGGGGGAGATGTGGGGAGGAGGGATGGGATTGGCCTGCTAATCCTAATAAAAGGAAACCCATTCAAATGAGTAATTTTATAAACTACCGAACACTTGTGCTGAAGAAGAAGTGAAGCCTATTGCTATTAGCTTTGGCAATAACAGGCTGCTTGGATTATTAAAGCCACCATGCGGGAATACCTAGCAGCAGATGTTGCCAGTGAACCACATAGACTTTGGGCAGGAGATTCTTTCAATATGTAAGTGCAGGGAAACATTTCCTTTAATAAAAAAGAAGAAAACCAAGTTCCCACTACATTCAAAGCAAAACTATTCTGAAAAAAAAAAAGGTACTATCCATGTTCTAACTATATAAATGATACTTCTTCTATGCTAGGAGGTATACATTGCATGGTATGAACACACCGTTGCACCATCCACCGCTGTGTAATGCTTAAAACATGTGCAGCAGAGACAGAGATACAAAAGGAGGGGGACATGCACGGGGAAACCTGGAGGCAGCTCCCAGAGTGTCAGACCCTGCCTCAGGCAGACGCCGTTACAGCCCTCTCCCTGTGACTACAGGGAGACACAGAACAGGAGCCCCACGTGAACAGCTGCAGTAAATATTAGAAACCATTTCAGAAACAACTTTAATAGTTAAAATTTAATTTGGGTACTTCGGTGATTTATATATTAGTATTTCCTGATTCTTGCTATGGAAGGCAGCGCTTGTAACATTTACAATGCTCCCACAATCCTCAGAATTTGCTTAGATAGTGATTTTGAAGGCATGTGCTGCTAATCAATGTGTTAATGATTTTTTCCATGCTGTAATCCATCATTTTATCACAGCACACAATTTAGCAATTTGCTTATGCTAATTACTACAACAGCCAGAGCAGTTCTGAGCACAGCTCCAGGCTATGGCTAGAGAAATGTTTGCAGTGTTATTTACATCTCCTCCGTTTACCATGGGGAAGGCCCAGAATCAAAAAAACACAAGGAAAAATTTACTTAGATACCAAAGATATGTATCTTGCAATCAGCAAGTTTCTCTTGGTGACCACTGCAAAGCAGGCTTATGAAAAGCTGCTCTCATCTCCAGAACCCACTGCACTCCTGGGTGCAGATGTGAAGACAGACAGCCAGGAATGGGAGGTGAAAGGGGCTTCTTGCACTGCTGCTTGTGCTACAGCATACGTGTTCACGGATCACAAGAGCAAAGCAGTCACGAGAGACAGCAGTTCGGCAGACAGAGCACCAGGCGGGAATCACATTCAGCCTTCCTTTTCTAGCTTTTGTCGTATTGCCTGTTTAGGCTGCTTTGACCTTTCGAGGGCAGGGAGCATTGCCAGGGTATCCTGCTTGCCTGAGTGTGTTCCTAACTGAAGGTGTTTTGCCCGTGCAGTCAGCAGCACGTGTGCACGTGCGCCTGCTGTAGCCTGTCCACGTGTGGCTGTTCACTGGGATAAACAGAGTTCCACTCCTTCTCATCTGTGCTGTAGAAATGGTACCCACCTCTTAAGCGCAAGAGGGGGATTCACTCTGTCTAATCGCTAGTGCAGCCTCCCCGTACAGTCAGCTGAGGGCGGCTGCAAGTGAGGAGGAGCCTTCAGGGTGTCCTGATGCGGGATTTTAGTCAGCAAGGGTCGACAGTCAGGTGTATCCGAGGGGGCTGCCAGCCAGGATATGGGCCCTGTGACACTCTTCTCCCTTCCTTCCTGGGGGAACCCGGCAAATATCCATGTTGGCCTGGGAAGTGTCAGACGCCCTCCTGGACAGAGCTCTGGGCCTTGGGGAGCACAACAGAGTCAGTCGTCCAAGAGAGTGAGCGCTGGGCGGGTGTTTCAGCGGGCAGATGTGGCTGGAGGGCATTTGAACCTACTGTCATGCCCCTGGCCTTCTGGGAACCTGAAGGTGATGTGGAGATTGCAGCCTGCTACAGAACAATAGTTTTCGACCTCTGTCATAATTGCCCTCTTAAAAGTAGCACAGAAGACTTTCCTGACAAGGCCATCACTGTTGAAAGGACAAAGGGAAAGTAGTTAGTCGGCTGTGTTCAGAACTGGGTTATCAAATTAGCTTCAGCCACTTTCAATTACAGAATCTCATGGTTTTAAAATGAGCTGTAAATGAGGGGCTATAATTCTTTGTCGGCAGTGAGCAAAAAGAACATAATCATCATTATTTAACAGGGGCCTACAGTCTAGCTAGCTCCAGGATAAGTTCGTCCAAGAGAAGAAGGGATTCAATTGGCACGAGCAAGGCAAAAGATTATCAACTGGCCAGGCTTCAGTGCATTCCTCCGTCCTGCAGCTATGGAATTGACCTTGGGACTCATCCAGGAGGGATTTACTCCCAGAGCCATTCTGAACCACTAGCTAATGAAACATAAATACCAGAAAAATTAGAGCAGTAGAGGCATGTCCCAGGCATGCATCGTTCCACCTGAAGCTGGGGCTTTGTTCTGACTTCCACTCTGCCTGAAGACTGTTGCTGTTGTTACAATGGCGGTGTTAAATCCTACCTGTCTGGTGGCTGTTGGGTGTTACTGCTGCTTTGTATCACAGTGGGGAGGAGAGAGAAGAGCTGGGCTCGCTCCACTGGAAAGAAGGTTCATTTGTAGGATCAGGCAGCCTTCTGGAATGAGCCGGTGCCTGTCCTACTGCATCTCGTTTTCCCCGATGCAGCAGAGACGGAGTAGCCTTTTGCTATGCTGCGCTGCTACAGCCACTCACAGTCAGCCAGAGGGTCTGGGTGCAGCAGACAGGCTTGGCTGGGGACCGCTGGACCACCAGCAGTGGGTGCAAAACTTCTGGAAGTGCAAGGGCATAATATAGGGCCTGTGGGAAGCTGATGCCATGCCATCACCATCCTCAGAGGACACTTCAGAAACCCATACCCAGGTTCAAGAGAATGGCTGTCCCTACGCAGCCTCGCAGTCTCCCACCCCACTCCGTCTGTGGTTAGGTTGCTTGGGATGGTCAAGTCCTTAGAGCCAAGACAGCGACTGAGACCTCTGAGGCCATCTTCCAAACACAGTCCTTTAACAATACGCACAGGCAACATCAATGAAATTGTCCAGGCTTCTTGGTCTCTGAGGGAGCTGCTGATGACATCCAGATTGTTTTTCAGTGCATGGTCCAGAGCAGCTGCAGTGACAGAAATTGCAAGGACACCACTGTCATGCAGGCGCTGGTGGCCACCAAGGCAGATCAACAATATCTTGGCAGGCTTCATCGCACACTTCATGACATCTACATTCTCTGTAACTCAGGCTCTGAAACCAGTTTAAATACATTAAAGAGGTTGAATTATGGTCCCTCATTTTCTCAGTGCCTCCATCTGGAAATGAGAGACAGTGGTTCTTCACTATATCTCAGGATGGCAGCTGCAAGGATAAGTGTGACAAGATGAGAAACTTAGGGATGGAGTCACGATAACCAGCATAGGGTTGTCTCCACAGGGAAGTGGGTAAGCAGTACATGGTGCCATGGAAGTATACCACATGAGCTAGTCTGCACTGATCCCCCCACTGCACACTCCTAATGTAAAGTATAAAGTCATCTGTCACATCTTGAAAGTAAATTCTGATCTGGTCTATCTCACACGAAGGCGTGTATTTACCCCACCTAACTCTAGACAGACACGTCTACTTAAGGAGCTTACACTACCTCTGAGGCAGTGGAGAAAGAGGGGTCACAAGCTTATGATGAGGTGGGGGTAGGGAAGCAAGTTTTGAGCATTGTCTGATACATTTTCAGCAAAATTTTACAGAACAGATGGACAATCCAAAGACCATTTTTCTCCTCCTGTTCACTGGATTTCAAAGGTCAAATTTACTGCCTTCTGACTTTTGATAAGTCTGGCCCAAATATCTGGGGCAGAATTCTGTCTCTGCTGAAATCAAGGGAGTTTTGCCATTTATTTCAACAGGTCATTGATTCTTTAATTTTTGTTCTGCATTTCTGAATCAACATTGCCCTCAGGCTTGGGAATGTATTTAGATTTACACACAGTCATGAATACACACACAAATGAGAGCAGCAGAGAAAGAAACCATTTCTTTTCAAGTCCCACAGCTTTTATTAATTTGTTCAGTCCTTGTTCTGTACATTAATTTTATTTTCAAAAATATTTCTATTCTATACAAGTTACAAAATGGATATCTGGGGAAAACTCATGCCATTTCACACTAGATTTGTTGTTACTGATGCTGTCAGGAATTTAGACATTGACTTCCTTGTTTTCCTTGACAGTTTTGTGAGGTTTTTTCTGCTTTTTACCACAAATGGAGTTTCGCTGACAATGCCTAATAGCTGCTGAAATTGCTTTTAAGTTTTCCTTGGAAAACATGTATATGAAAATTAAATTATTGTCAACAGTGGGAATATGGAGGTCAGTCAGTTGTGTAGTATAAGATTCTACCATGAGAAGGTGCAAAATGTCTCCTTAATGGATGCATTGCTTGACTAAAGGTTATAGCATTTACCCTCAACTTGCTGGTCAGAATGGCAAAGAACTCTCATTTTAAAAAATTAAAGTTGACAGAAAATTAATATTCTGATTAGCCCTGGAGTGGAAGGATCTCTTTTCTCATCAGAGAGATGGACATTGAGAAGAACAGCATGTAGTCTGGGCACACTGAGGTAGGACCCTGTGAGGACCATCAGAAAAGGAGGTTAATTCAGGTGTTGAATGAACAAGCAGGGCTCGGGTTCACTCTGGGGTTTGTTGCCCGGGTCATGTGCTGCTTCCGTGCCTTGGTTTCACTTCTATGAAATGGAGCTTGATCTTTTGCCTTCCTTGTGTTTTTTTTCTATGTTGACACTTAGGTTTTAGACACTTTACAGGAAACAGAGAGAGTGTTGGCGCCTTGATTTTGTCAGGTCCACTTAGTCTTGCTATGAATCAAAGTGTTATTAATTATAGACAGTTCTGTATACATCTGTCATGCTCTTGCAGAACGTGTTGTCAACACTGTTAGTGCAAGGAAGATAGTTCCAATTTTGAACTCTAAACACAGTGGAGACCATTAGCAAGTCAAAACCTTCTCTCAAGGGATCTGTGAAATTCCCTGCAGTTTCTTTTTGGCTTTCAGCAAAGAGAAATCCCACTACCTCCCTTTGCCTGCACGACCATGGTACATGCATGCCCTCGTGCATGGAGTGCAGTGCATGGGCACTCACAGTTTGTAAGAGGAATTAGCACTTCAGTGTGCAAAACAAAGGGGCAGCTGGTGTGGCTGTGTTGCTTACACACCTCATTCACCCAAACCTCTGTTAAATGGTCTAATGAAACAAGATGCTCTGAGAGAAAAGCCCATTTAACAGAGTAACAAATCCCATTAAGCTCAGTGGAGCTGGAAATCTACTGCATAATAAATTAACTCTGAATTCGTGGCTTTGAACATAAATTTCCAGGTCTAGACTGATACATTTTTAAGCTTGCATGCAACTTGCCTAATGAGCTCAGCATTGGTTTTCCTTTGGATACATTTTGCTGATAGTTTTTCTCTCTTTCAGTTTCTGTAAGTTTTATTGCTCTGCCCTCCTGCTATAGAAGGAAGAGCTGTCATTACTCAAACTGCAGGAGCACTTGTGCATTCATGTTCACGAGTGAGACCACAAGATAGAAGGATTCACCCAAACCTGTAAGCAAAGGACTGTCCTTGTCCCAAAGGCCTGGCAATCTAAGGCACTCTAACACAGTCCACCTATCCATAGAGCAGGGAGAGGAGAAACGCTGTCTCCAAGTGACACAGTCAGCTGCACACAAGCCATTTTAGGCTGGGAAACAGTGTGGCTGTATATGACTGTGTACAGGGCCCACAATAATAAGCCAGGAGACAGGTTTTACTCATCTGGATGTAATTCAGCACGACTGTGGCCATGCAACTTCCAGGCCAGATCTGGCATGCCCACTGCACTGTGGGAACCTACTTGGGGCTTGTCCAGCATCTCAGCTTTGGGCTCTGTCATGCAGTGTAAGCATATGTCGTCTCCAGTGCAGCATGCATCAACTCTTGTCTTGAAATGGTCTCGCTGGCATGCTACCCGAGAGATACCGAACAGTCAACACTGTAAAATCCTGGTAGAATTAATTTGAGCAACCTCCCTTTCAGTTACTGCTTCTTGACTGATCACAGCGGCTAGGTAGATAAACAGCGAAGCCACCAAATCAAACTACTTGAATAAAAGCTGAATTTCCATCCTGTGAAGCCACAATGCATCCTGCAAAGCTCTTCACTGACAAGGCAGCTCAGTCAGGTTATGTAATTGGCACCCTCACAAGCTTTTCATCTTTGTCTGAGTGGTACTCGAAAGGAGTGAAGCTCTCTCCTACCCTTGAAAATACCGAAATTCAGAGTGCTTACTGCTGAATGTCCCACTGATCACAAGAAGCCAAGGGCACACTGCCTCACCACCAACAAGAAAAGAGCTTCTGCAAACTCAATCTCCTTTCTTAAAAGAAATATAAATCAGTGATTCTCAGGAGCATTGCCACCAAAATTATTTAGATCCTTTGGGTCCCTAATTCCTACTTTACGTGATATAAGAGCTCCAGATCTAATCCAGAGGCTATTTCTGTACAGCTCGTATTCAGGAATAGCTGAAATGCACTCTCTGCCTTTCTGTGGCAGGCTGGAGGCTTTGCCTAGCCTGTCTGGCCATGCCATGGTGGTGTATTGAGCCCCTCAACACAGTATTTACAACCTCCTAAGGCACCAGGTGAACTTGGGGATGTGGGCCTGCTCTGCCTGACCATGGGAGCACATTTTGGGGCTTGAGTTTGAGCAAGCAGTGAATCTGTCCTTGTGGGCTAACTGTGCATGCTGTTTTGAAGGGCAACAGGGATGCAGACAGTGAGCTGAAGTCTAACTCACTGGGGTGAATCAATTCTGATGTAACTTCACGCATGTTAGTAAAATTACACTTGGTCCAGGATCTGTACATGCTGAGTACGTCACTGAATTTATTGCAGTCTTCTATAGAGCAGCCGAGATGTTTCTGTGAGAACTGTCAAGGGCAGAACACCAGCATCCCCCCCAGGTACATCGGGAAGGTCAGCTGGACCGTGCCATTACATCTGGTAGTATTCGGGGTCAGCAAACCTTCTGCAGAGTGCCAGTCCGTAAGTGGCAGGTAAGCAGGCGGAGACCTCTCTGAGTGGAACTGTAGTTGCTGGGATCTTCTCATCCTTCCGAGAAAATGTCAGGTGCGTTAGGGCCTGGAGTTTAGATCAATATATACCCATTTCTGCTCCCTCTTCGGTCTGGTTTGGGGGCTAGGGCTACTCATCCATGACCGGCAAGGGTCGGGCCTGCCCGCCGCGGCCGGGTAGCGCCCATCGGTGGTGGGGCTGAGGGGACAGTTTCAAGTCAAGAACACAGAAGAGAGGAAAGCAGCCAGAACTGTGGGAGTTAAGAGGAAATCACTATGTATCACCGCATTTGGTGGGTTGGGGGTTTTTTTAACCCTTGGGACAGTCTGACCAGCCTCTTTGCTTGCTCTTTTTCTCAATTCCCTTCAGCTTGTTGCCGTTTCTGGGCTGCTTGAAACCAAAAAGCTGACAATAGGGTGAAGGAAATGCGGCAAGAGCAGGACAACGGAGCCCACGAGGACTGAAAGGGGGTGTAAAGAAAACGCGGGGCGGAGACAGGCTCTGCAATGGCTGGCGATCGCCAACGGCGCCCCCTCCCCGCCGCCTGCCGCGGCCCCGCTCTGCCTCGGCGGGACACCACCGGCACATGCCTCCAGCGGGAGGTACAGGCGCGGGGACCGCAGCCTCTGGTGCGGTGGCACCGCGGGCAGGGCGGTGCAGGGGAGCCGGTGCTCGCGGCGCCTCCGCCGAGGCCCGCGCCACCAGCCATCGCCTCAGCTGCCGCACCCGCGGCCACCCGCAGGGCAGGCTGGGGCGGGCCGAGGGGCGGCGGGCGGGCTGAGGGGCGCGCCGCCAGCGGTGCATGCCGGGAAGGGCCCGGCCGTAAGGGCGCTGCCCAGCCTGAGGGAGGGCGGCTCGGCGGTCGTGGAGCGGGGGCTGTGGCTGTGGCTGTGGCTGTGGCTGTGGCTGTGGCTGTGGCTGTGGCTGTGGCTGTGGCTGTGGCTGTGGCTGTGGCTGTGGCTGTGGCTGTGGCTGTGGCTGTGGCTGTGGCTGTGGCTGTGGCCGTGGCCGTGGCCGTGGCCGTGGCCGTGGCCTTCTGCTGGGCGAGGAGCAGGTGTGAGGCCTCATGTGAAGGTGGCAGCCTGCTTCGCCTGCTGAACCGAGGGCTCGTCGGCACAGTGGAGGTAAGATGGCCTCACTCGCATCTGTGGGTATTGGTGGTGTGTCATGTCCTGGGTGCTGCTGTATGAAAGTGCCGTACATGAGCACTAGCCACCCTGAAATTGGTATTCTGTGCAAGTTGTTTTCCCCGTTGGCTGTTTATCTCACGTGAGAGGAAAAGCCAAGTGCAATTTGCACAGCAAATTAATGAGTTTCCCTTGGCGTGTGCTCCCAGAGGATTTCTGTCAGCAGTGAGATCCTTATCACAACATCCATGGGATGTTTGCTGGGGACAGCCCCGACACCACTGCTCTCCCCCACTGCGCGGCCCTGCGCAGTGGCTGTGCAGGCAGCCGGGGCGCAGGTGGGGTGAGCCGCACGCCGCTGTTGCACAGAGCTTGGCTGTGTCTGCTTCCATCGCCCAGGTGGAAGGAAGGAGTCTGAAACTTATCCTTGTTCTAACGTGTGTTTTCAAGATGTTAATGTTTGAGGGCAATGTCATTTAGCTCCTGTTTTATTTCCTGGACTTAGCTGGGATAAACCGAGAAGGTAGAGTTAGAGCAGTTTGTGGGGAAGGGGGGTGTTGCTGGTGGAGCGTTTTTGCAGGTCTATATGGTAGAAGAAAGGAATTAATTATTAAATACAGTGGGGGAAAAAAAAAATCCATGAACGATATTTCTGCTGTGATGCAATTCAGCTTGGTCAAATAACCTGCTGAAGAGAAGAGGAGAAACATGCCAGGTGATACTTCAGAGAAAAGTGTGTCACTGGGCCTGTGCATTAGCTCATGTTGCAGATCCCAATACCACATTGTATGAGTTGCTATCAGAGATGGGAAGCAGAGGGGAATGGGACTCCAAAAGTCTGTTTTGTGACTTTAAAATGGTCATTAAATAAGGAGACTTTATCTACTTCTACTAGTGCTTTACATTCGGGATGATTCCCTAATATCAGAGCTGAGTATGAGCAACTTCTGTCCTTAAGTCACATGAACAGGGTATGATGAACTTGGGTTAACCTTCTGTATTGTCATCTTTAGCAAGAGCTAGTTCATTGTTCCAGCTAGCCTCAAAGTCACAGCAGAGCACTGATGCTCGTGAAATTTAATATTCCTGAAAATGACAATTGCTATCGCCCATAAAGTTCACTGCACCCTGTTGTCTCTGCAATTCTGCCACTTGGCAATTTCCACATTGCCATTTTAAACAGTAAGTATTATCAATCTCCAAAACAATTAAGGTGCATTTTATTGCTTACTGAAGAGATAGAAGATTCGTGGAGACTATTTCTTCTTCTGCATGAGAGATTCACAGGCTTCTTTGACCATTGGTATTAAAATTGGAATTGAACTCATCTGTATTTCTGAATGTATAAAGATGAGCTCTCATGGGTTGTGCTTACAGCTTTACAGGAAGAGACTCAGCAGCTCTTCATAAGTTTCATAGGAGCACCAGTTGATTATTTTGGGTTTTAAAAAGTATAAAAGCATTGAAATGTGCGAGTATGCTTTAAGAGTTGTTGGCTCTCTGACTTATTTTTTATAAATAGCACACAGCATTTTTTTCTGTTAAGGCAAAGTTCAGATAGAGAAAACCATCTTGCTTGCTTCTCTGTGTGTATTTTTGTGTAGTAGCTTCTCAAAGGACAACTTCTAAAATAAAACTGTTTACAATAACCTCCTCAGATAAAAACATTTCACTTGTAAGATTGAGCATAAAACTTTCACATCTTGCACTTCAGCTTTGATGTGCCCTGCTCTCATATTTTGCCCAGAGGCTTGATTATTGTTCCATTACTAATACAAATGGAGGATCTTTTGTTTCAATTCAAGCTCTTCAAGTAAACTCTTTTCAAGTCATCAAGGTCTAGCCACTGTACTCTTAATCTGTAGCTATAACGTTGTTGCTTTTTCCACTTACTGTTTAAAATTTGTTTTCTGTCCACCCTTTTATAACCTGAATGTAATGGTATTTTTCCTCTTTTCATCATTGTTCTCCTTGCTTGCCATGTTTCTTGCTTTGCCATCCCCTTATGATGGTGTATATTGCTTGAATTCTCTGCAGTCCAACTTGAACCCTGGAGACTACACAAGAAGAAAGATGTAAGGGGATAGCATTTCCCAATACCCAAGAGAACAGCATTATTTATAATACTGGTTAGGTTTATTGCTAGGTACTACAGACTAGGGTATGCATTGAATGAGTCCAGTTCCTTACCTGTCAACTTTGTAATTAATACAGGCACTTGTTATCGTGGTTCATCTGCTTGTTCAGTGTTTCACTACTGCAAGTTCATTGTTCTACAAGTTGCCTCAGTGCTCTCCTAAATAAAATGAAGAAATGTCTGTTTCCCTGCAGTGGATGCAAATGAAGAAAGTGCTTCTTCTGACAGAGGTTTCATAACAGTAGCAAAAATGAAATAGTGTCACATCTTCTTTACAGTAAACTTAGACATTCTCATTAGAATTTCTGTGCAATTTTACTGTAGGATACATGTACAAATTACAGCTCTGATGAACAATCATTGAGGACATTCAGAACTCAGTGCAGTTGCAGTATCTTCTTGTTTTTACTTGGAATATAAGAGTTGGATTAACTACATTAGTATATGTCTGAGTCTACTGAAGTGAAAGTGTCATTTTCCTAATAGAGTTTTGTTCTATGACTGCATTGCTAATGGCCAGTTCACCCTGCTTCCTAGGAATGGCCTAATTAAAGGTTTGACATTGACAAAGTGATTAAAATTTACATGAAGAGGTATTGAAGGAATTAAATTTTTTTTCTGGTGAGTTGATAAGTAAGAACATGCATTTTGGTAAATATTAGAGCTCTGATCCAAGGGACTTACTGGACAGAAGCATCTATTCAAAGGGTGGCATTTAGTTCTCGCTAATTTCTGTGAGACTTAAGCATATCATTTGTAGTATCTGCTTAACTTTAAATACATATCCTGAATAGGGAGTGAAACCTGTATTGCCAGTATTTGGCAGGATCATGCCGATAACTCTGCATATGTGTTTACTTTTGAATATACATCTGGCAGTTTAAAGGATGTCCCTTCACAAAATTTAATGGGTGAATAACTAATACGGGGTTAGGTTCTTGGTAGCCTTGCTTGTACTGAGTAGTACACGCTTCATACAACAGCCCCACTGAAGTAATAGACTATCAAAACCATGTCAGTAATGCTATTGGAATCTGTCCCATTATTGTTGACTGGCTGAGAATATCAATGTTCTTCATGCCTAATCTGAGGTCACCTATATATATATTTAAAAGGCACTTGTTTTTGCAACAAGCAGGGAATAGGCCTTTGTATAGACACAATGCCATAATTTTTCCTCTCAATGCAACTGTTTTGGCCTAAGTGAAGTTATAGTAGTCCAAATCAGTCATTGATGTATGGAGTAGAAGCTGCAGAACTACTGGAGGGAACTTTCTTCCTGCTGTTATATTGTCAGAGAACTGTTTCATCTACCTCCCCTGCCATGATATACAATGTTTTCAAAAGGATTCAAACCTGCAGGCAACTTCTGCGCTCATCTCTAGTGCTTAAAATGCGACATGTAAATCAACTAAGGGCAATTACAAGCATTGCCAGGAGTGCTCCAAGCATGTGACTAAATGCCTGTAGGCAAGAATGTACTGTGCATTGAATGTCCATGGAGTTCAATAGTGCAAGTACATCTTTCCTACTTTAAAGCTGTGTGTGTACCTGTGCAAATTTCTTTATTAGTGATCTCTGTTCAGTGAGGAAGGGAAGACTCGCTGGTCATCACAAACTCTGTATCAGAGCGTCTCACGAGCAAAATAAAGTATCTCATCTTAGTGGGTCATACAATTCTATGTTAACTGTCTTCGTGTCTGTTCTTTTGAAGTGTGCCTGCAACACAGGGTTGTAACAAGAATTACCTGTTACAAGAATTTATGCTCTAGCATATCAGGCTTAAGTAGAGAAGGCTCTTGTTGCTGCCTCACAAATACATTCCATGTTCTGGGGAGATGGCATATTTTGAAGACTTGAATACCAGATTTCTAGGAATACAAAACTCAAATGTTTGAGGAGCCACTAGACAGAAGAGGCAAGCTGCCAAAAGAAGGGCAAGGGCTCCTGTTATTGTAAAATCAGCAAGGGAAAATCTGAGTGTACTGTAATTCTGTTGAGAATCCAAACTTCTGCTGAGTAATTCCCTGTAGAAACATAAAACCTTCTGCATGAAGATCTGACCCACTTCAAGCAGTGAAACCTCATATCAGAGTTTCACAAAAGGCAAGTAACCAGACTGTTAACAAGAATCATTTGGGAATTAGGAAATTTAAACCTTATAAACCCAATGAGGAGAAAGATCTCTCGAGTGAGCTAGGGGGATCTCTAGCAATTCCCTGCACTTCCTGGAAACAGTATGTCTGTTCTGTTGCTGGCCATCTCACAGTCTGACCTCTCTATTGTTCAGTTTTACCCACAATTAACCTAAATATGCTGATCTGAACAAAAGAGAAGGCCCTGCATCAAAGTAGGCACAGGTCTGTACTAATTATTTCCTGTACCTGTGGCCCCAGAGGTCTTTGCTTCAGTTGCAGATAGCCAGAGCCGTGAGAATGTTGTGTGGTGCCCTGCGCCTGGATTTTCAGTGGGTGTGTGGCAGGACAGCCACAAAGTATATTCTTCACTGTAGCTATGAAGCTGCCTGTTTTGTGGGGTTGGTTATCCTAAATTGCTTCTCTGCATCCATCTCTGCAAAGAAATGGCCCTTAGCGATGTCCTTCTTCCTGCAGCATGGACCTTGCATGCCTGTGTATCTGAGCAGAAAACTGAGCCTATGCATTCCTGTTGGGAAGCTGTTGTACCATATGTTTATAAGCTACTCAAATAGCCTGCCCGCCTGCCTTCTACTCTCCCCTTTATGTGCTTTAAAGCAAAAAGCAAATGTGGTTTTGTTTGTTCCTTTTGTTGCACTGGGCTTTCTTTTTCTGTGGACTGGCATCAGGTTTTTTAATTTGTGCATGCAAAGTACATGGAATGAAGTAATTCCTGAACCTAATAAGCTTTTTTTCCCCCCAAACAAAGATAAAAAAAAACAGTAAAAACTTCCCTGTGAGATTGGATTATGAGCTCACTGGCTGGAGATGCTGTTCTTGATCTGTTTGGATACAAAGGCATTGCTTAGTCAATGACAGAGCTGTTAGGACTGCTACAATGCAAATGAACAATGCCACAAATTTTTTTTTTCTGTGCCCAAATAGACGTAGCAGTATATCTGCATAGGCAGGGTGCTACAGTGAATTAATTCAACCCTTGGGGGGGGGGGAAAAAACAACAAACAAAACCAAACCAAACAAAAAACCTGACTTCATTACACCCAGATGCAACTGAACAGGAATGCTCCTTTTTTTCAGAGGCTTATTAAACTTTGAAAAAGCATAGTATACAATAGAAGGAGGATGTGCTGTGCATATGTAATTATTGGCCTTAAGTGCTCTCTCTGGGCACAGCTGAGGAAAAGGAAGAAACCTGCACAACAGAACTACAGTGAGGTGAAATACATAAAACAACAAAGCCTGTCCCAAAGAATCTCATAAAACTGAATACTGTGGAAAGTGTGGAGCCTTTGCAGGTTTTGGGATAAGCAGTTGTTGCAACAATTGAAGACTTGGCAAACAAGCCTTTTAGCTTGGGAAGTAAATTTGTTTTAGTGGCATGTAGGCTTATATTCTATTTGCCTGTATTCAGTAGCTGTCTTTGCCTGAAAGTAATGACAGCCTGAAATTCAAGATGAGCTGCTTAGGTTTGGCACCTCTCTTGCATGTCACAGCACTGTTTTCCCCCAACCTGCTCCTCAGTGCTGCTGTACATCCAGTCCTCTGTGAGATGCAAGTCTAACACATGCTTTGGGTTGATGTTTGCTGGCTTAACAGAGCCTCCCCCATGCTCATAGTAAATGAGCAGACGTGGGACTTAGTGAGCAAAGGCAACTCATCTGAACTGAATAATGGTAAATGTGTAAATAATTCACAGCCTTTATGCAGCTCTCTGCACATCCCATACTATACACATGTGAAACCTACCATCTCCAGTAATTTCAAACATGAATGTGGGAGCCAACCTTGTTCAGAGTTATTCTATCAGGCAAATGTTGTACATATTTTACAAACAAAAAATGGTGGTTTTAATGATGCTGCTGAGAATCCATCACTGCTGGTCAGGACCCACTGTGCTAGGCCCTGTACAAGAGAACAGCCTTGTCTGGAAGAGCTTCCAGTCAAAAAACGGATGCCAAATGGATATAGGCAATGATAAGAAATGCTATGGTAATAGTTATACTGGGTGCCCCAGCAGCCTGCCTATTAAATATGTCTTGCCCAGGAAAAGAGATCTGAAGAGTGAAGCTGATGTTTGCACATGCCAAGTCTCTTTTTGCACAGTTATTGTTAGGTAGAAATGCCTGTGCAGGAGGAGGAAATGTCTCTGCTTCTCACTGATGTGATGTTCTCTCTGTATACCTATATGTGTGTGTATTTTTAAATTTTTTATATATATATGTTAGTGGTAGTAATTCCACTGTGCAAAAGAAGAATCATAAAGAACGAAGGAAGAATGAGCTTTAGGCGACCTAATTAAAAACCTGTTCTCTTTATTAGTTAGCAAGGTAATCTAAGTCAACCTCTGGCTCTAAAGATTTTCACTGTACCACAAAGGAAATTAATCATCTGTTAAAGAATATTTTCTTTAACTCCTCATCTTGGCAAAAGAGTATTGGCTTGAGGTGGATTTTGGAAGAAAATGTATAGGTGCAGCTGGGATTGTTGCTTTTATTTTTTTATAATTTCGTGGTACATTCTTTATTAGAAATAAACACCGTGCATATTGCTTCCCGTATGGGTAGCTGCTAGTCTGGAGTCGTTCACACTGACTAACTTGCATCCAGGGCAAATTCTTCACATATATACTTCCCCTCATGAGTCCAGTGCTTCTGATAAAACCTTCTCTCAATTTTATCTTCTCTTAACTGATGAATGGTTTTTCGGTCAGTGTAAGATACTATTGCAGGTTTTAAATAGTTAATTTATACCTGTGTTTTGATAATAGTCCTGACTGGGAAATGTGGGGAAAGAACAGAGCCATAATTTTATAGAAATATTCATGCTTTTCAACATTGCTCTGCTGAATGAAGTAGATCTTCATTAAAAGTTACTGCATGCCAACACACATGAACCAAATGGTACAGATATTGCAGCATTTGAAATCTCTGCTGCAGTGTAGCTGATGACTTGGATTTAGGAAGATCTGTCTAAGGTAGCTTTTTGGGTCCTGTTTCTGTGATAACAGGACATATAAGAAAATAAATCTCCTTTATTACTAAGCTGACTCCTTGTGAAAACAGGCATTACTCCCTTAAAGTCTGTAGGATTTTAGTCAAGTTTGCATCAGCTGTAAATCTGTCCCAGGGTGTTTTCTGTATGTTGGAAGGGGGTCACCATTGTGATTTTTTTTTTTTTTTCTTAATGTATTTACATTTTATGAAGTTTCCAGAATAATTTTTAGGGGAGGGGGATTGGGTGAGATTTGGAAGAGAAGGAGAAAGACAATTAGCATTTCTGTAGCAATCAGGCATGCCAGGTTCTCTTGAATTATTAAACTTAATTAGTTCCATTTATTATTCCTGCAGGCTACAAATATCTGTATTAAATGCCAATCTAGAGTGTGGTATGTTTGATCTGGTGGGAACATGGATTTGGTAATATACTGCAATGCCACTGAACTTCTGAATAAACCCATGATTCTGCAGTGCTCTCATTTTATGAATCGTGCGTGTACTTTCATACAATGCTGGTAGAAAATAAGAGCATCTTAAAATGTACTTAGCATTGTGTGATACATCAGTAGTCTAGTGGATGTTTCCATCTGTATTTCTGAAGTTATTTAGGTCCTGATCTCACAAAAGCTTGTATGTGTGCAGAATATTATTCACTGATTGCAAGTACCTGTGCAAAACCTTGCTATAGATGGCACGTCTCCTGGCAAAACCTGGCTTCTGAAAAGTGATGTTTTTCTTTGGCTTATAGTTAGTAACCTCTCAGGGTGTTGGTTATGTCTTGGTAAATAGTACAGTTACGGCCTCGTGTTGAGAAAATACTTCCTCTCATTTTTATTGTGTAGATGATGATTTGATCCCTGCCCCATGTTAATAATGAATGTTCCTGAAACAGACAAAGGAGAAAACACTTTTGGCTGCGGTGGGCAAGGAATAGCCTGTACAGAGAGCAAAAGACTGGCACAGAGCTTGTCAGTTAGTGGAATGAAGAATTTTTACCTATAAAAAGCTGGTCTTGACAAGTGGGGAGATGTCAGATAGCAATGGAAATCAAAACCTGGCTACAGTGCCTCCAGTCATTACCATGCTGTTGGCTGCCAGCTGTAGATTCCTTGTAGACAGATGATCATGGATACCAGGTCTAACATGCTATCATCAGCTTGTTAGACTTGCATAGGAGTTGCAGACTAAGAGCATCCTTCCTGCTCTTGAGAGCTAATGACCCTCTGAAATGAAAGTTTTCATTTAGGCAGGATAGAAGAGGGTGTGGAAATAATTTGGTGTATAGTAGAAGTAGATTTGTTGCATAGGATGGTTTTTTACATATTCACTTCTTCAGAGAAGACCTTTCAGAATTCTAGGTACTTTTTGCAAGCACTAACTTCCCAGAGAGCTGTTTCCAGAAGGTCATAAAATACCTCTAAAGTAGGAGGAGGAACAGCTAAGTACAGGAGTGCAGGCTAGAAAGGCAGAACTGTATTGAAGTACGCCCAACTTAGTCACTTAAAAATTCATTGAAGCCTACAGTTATTTAATTTTGCAAAGAACAGAATCTCCCAGTCGAGCTGACATTTTGGTACTTTATCTTCATTTTGTGGCTCAGGTGAGATTTTTCTAACCTTCACAAAACAGTGACCTCAACTTCTTTCTTCTGACCAAATCCAGAATAAAATAATGTACCTTTGTAGAGCTCTTGGTTCCGTTTTACATATTAATCAGTAGTCATGGTTGATTAACAAAGGAAGGGTAATAAAAATTACTCTAAATTGTGGGCCTGTCCCTGGCCGTGTCAACTGATCATCATCTTTACTGCTGACTTCTCTTTTTGGCAAGATAGCGTGCACTGTTTCTTTGTTGTATTCTACTTGCAAGTTAATATGTTGCAAAATAATTAATTAGTCTTGTATATTATTAAAGGCAGTGAAAAAGTAAGAAGGCAATTCTCATACCAAAGGGTTAGTGCTAGCTAGGAGAGAATAGTCCATTTAGATGGAAAAGGACATGGATTTTGCCAGAAATTTGATGGAAAATCAAATTGGGAAGAGGGAGAGATGGAAGGGGAAAGAAGATAATGAAATGAATGATGGAGTTTTACCACTCTCCAGTTTTTCAGCACAATTCATACCTGCAGCCCCACTCACTGTGATTTACGGTTGTATCAGCTGGCTTTTAAATTCCTCTCACATTCCAGGGATTTCAGTATTCCCATACAATTGCACTGCATTAGTGCTGTAATAATGTTGCAGTTTGCTATTAATTACCCTCCTGTACTGTTTCAGTCATGATAGATTTAGTTTTAGACTTTAACTGGTCGTCCTTTTTAATTATCAATTAGTAATGGTGTGTATTTCCCTATTGGTTTTGTTTTCTGATCCCGTATTGGAATATGCCAAAAGGTTATCAATAGGCTGCTTAGTGAGAGAGTTTGTCTTTTAAAAAAACAGAGGGGTGAAAGAATGAATGGGCAACAGTAGCATCTTAAAGCAGTAAAAGCTGTGCAATTTATTCATGTTTCTCTCTCCTGAGACATGGGTTCCACGTTACAATTAAAGGCTGTCTGTCCAGGACAGAATTTTGAAGACCAGGGCTTTTCCAAGCTCTGCACACAAACCAAGATCTGCCTTGCCAGTATATCACAAGTAGACTTCATTATCCTATTGAATGTATCTTACATCATTGCTGGCATTTTTAGGCCAACAAGAACCTAGTTAGCAATAATGACACTTTAAATTATCAATAACTTTGATATTGGCACCATGCTAACAGTGCAGTTAGCATAGTGCTTTGATCTGGAGCACCAGCCTGTCTGCAGGCTCGCCTATGCATTGCAAAGGTGATCACCCTTAAAGATTATATCTGTTCCTTCCTGCTCTTAAGAACTAGTAACCCTCTGAAATTAAAGCTTTCATATTTACACCTTTTGGATAACTGTGTTGTCTTTGGGAACCTGGTCTTTACAAAGAATGGTTCTTGCATGGACTATTGTAGGTCCCACATGTATAAAATATATATTGCCATAAAGGTCTATTTAGCAATGAATCATCTGTACTAAAAAACTGTTTCCATAAATGATCTTTTAAGTCCCATTCATACATGGATTTCTACTACCATCTTTTATAAGGCATGTCAGGATACTTCTACTGTGGAGGTAAGAGAGGGGAAGAGAAGAGTATGTGTAGTGTCAGAGTCCCCTTAATGACTTGAGTGGCCCAGGTGGGAGGGTGTACTTAATATACAGGATAAAGCACAAAGATGATTTTGCAAGGGATTAGTTGATACAAACTGTGGAGAGGAGAGATGACAGGAAAGTCTCAAGCAACAACAAAAATTTCACAGTCAACATAGAAGGCTTTAAGGAAAGTGACTTCTAATGAATCATAGAGCTAAGTCACTGAGAATTGTGCTAAAAACTTAGCCAAAAAAACTTAATTTGTTTATTGACAGGGAAGTAAATTCTGTTATGAAAACAGCTGCATTTAATAGTAATTATCATCCTTTGATCTATTTATGGTATGACATACTGTAAAATATCCTGAGTTCTTCATCAAAACTGGGCATGATACAGGTTACTGCTAACAGGCAGCTCCTGCTCCTTAGTGCTCATGCTATACTGATGTTAAAGCTGCTTACAGCAGTTAACTCTGAACATCTTCAATATCATCTTCATGTTAAAGTTAGATCACAAATGCCCAGTCCTGAATGGTTCTGAGTGCCTGTAATACAAATTGATTTAATTTAGGGTTTGATTTTTATTTATTTATTTCCCAGTGGAAACGGGATCTGTGTGCTCAGCAGATGCTCAGCTTCTGTCAGGAACTGAACCCTAATTAATTCATATTCCCTTTTTTGTATGTATTCTCTGAATGTTTTTCTAGTGTGGATGAAGCTCTTGAATTCAGAAACACTGGTAAGATCAAAACATCTGAAAATGTGCTTTTTAAAATTCAGTTACTATGTGAATCAGCACTAAGATCTGTAAATAAAATTAGATTTTTCAAGAAAAATGGGTCTGCGATCATTCGCCAGATTTATGTTCCTTCACAAATCCAGGCAGAAAGTCAGACATTAGTAGATTGGGTATAACACTACCCAAATCTAGTAAGGAGTTAGATATGCAGTAAACACACACAAACTACTGACAGAAAACATGTTAATCTTCTGTTTTTACCTCAGATTAATAAAATGGCTCAATTGCTTCAAACCACCAGGCAAACTTATTGGAGAAAATTAATACAGGAAACATCCTGGAATATCTCACTGTATTCTTGAGGCCAAATTCTGTCATCCAGTGTAGTGTGTCCTAGCTGTTAGTCCTCTGAGATCAGCTTAGTATAAATAACTGTAAAGAGTTCTGATCGACAACCAGATGCCCTTACTTAATTTAAAGTCCAAACAGAACAAAAAGGCTATCTAAGCCCCCAAAGCACTCTGCAGTTCAAGTGCGCTGTGCTACACTAGTGTAGTTTTGAGGTTTCCTCTTCCTGTTTTCTTAAGAGACCATTCAAAAGAGTGAGGTTCTGTTTTGGATTATCAGTGTGTCCTGGCTAGGTGAAATACAGACTTTGTAAAATATTTAGCCATTGAAAATGTAACACTTGGCACCTCTTCCTAACTGACACATGAAGTCAGATAAAATGCAGACGTGGAAGAGGCTTGTGCTATACTTGTGAATAAAAGCGCACGTGTAGTGGGAATGAACTGAACTTGTGAAAGTAGACCCTCTTAAAAATAGTCATGTAAGTGTCAAAACAACAACAAAAAAACCCAAGGGCTGCTGTTTTTCTGATGGACTTGATTTGCTATCCTTTACTGGGGGAAAAACAACAAAACAAGGACAGGCTGTGGGGAAAACAGCCTGGCAAAGAGGGTGACGAATCTGCACGCCGTGGTCTAATAATGTTGTTTCTGTCTTATTAAAGGTAATGAGCTTCTATGAGAAATGAGCAACTGCCAGAGAAGATTTTTGGCAGGGGTTAGAGAGGAGAGTCCCCAGACAGCCTTCCTGCTGCAGAGCAGGGGGTAATACTGAATACTACCTGCATACTTAATTCAGAAGTCAACACATGCCTCATCTTTTTATTGAAGTGATAAACTGATCTCCACCATTTCTTATTTGACAAAGCACATTAATACATTGCTTCATTTCAGATGATGCAAATGGAATAATAAATGGTGGATTCAGTGAGGGAGGAGAGTGGCTGTATTATTCTCCAGTGCTGCGCAGTGATTTTCTGTGTTGCTGTAAAACAGGTCCCCTATATAATCCCCCACTAGTAATTATCTTCTTTCTTCATTTTAAAAGCAGATTGAAAAAGCAAGGAAAGTGTGTATTCTGGACCATATAAAATAAGTCAGGCAAGAGCTTTTAAAGCCACTGTATTGGCCATCATATTTTGAAGAGATGCTACTGTTACCTGTGGAGCTGTTCTTTTTTACAGGATTTGGCAGTCAACAAATGAAGCCAGCTTTCTGTGACTGGCAGTAGTGACACCTCTAGAAATGAGTCTGATACGTGGCTACCTACAGCTGGTACTGTTTAGGATGGGGGGGAAAAATGCCATTAGGAAAATGGCAATAAAGAGTGAGCAAAATTCCCACCTAACTTCACTCTGGGTATTCCAATCTTTGCTAAATATATTAGGTACCAGTCCTGTACTTGTGGAGAGGTTAGACTTTGCAAACAATGAGCAGATAAGTTCCTTTGACTCACAAATCCAAAGTCAAAATTACCTGTGAACATTTGCAGTAATAGTAAATATCAAGTTAGATATGGGAGCATTACAACATCTGAGCTTCATGTAGATCTTCAAACTGACCTGTTAGCTTAGAAGGCTTACTTACATCACACTTCTTGTACTGAAATAATGAAAGCAGGAAATGTTTAGTATTTCACAGGAAGTCTACCTGTTTACTTACAGAGAAAGTGATTTGCTCTAATGACTTCTTAGAGAAGAGCCTCTTACAGTATTTCAGTAAACTTAGTTTAGTCACAACAGGCTAAGGACTTAACCTGTTTCTGATACAAAATTAAAAGCCTGAGCTCACCCAGCAAAGAAAGGTTTGATCAGTCAGTTGGAAATATAAAGTTCATAATTCAATACAGTATAAGCAGGGTGGGGGACAGGGAAGCCACTTACCGTAATGACATTGACTGCCCTAAGGACTGAAAGCTGAAGAGAGGGTTTAAAACAGTGCAGACATTAATGGACCACTGAAGAGCAGCTGTGATCCAGAGCACATACCAATTTGTTGGTGTGGTCTGATCAGTACCAGATACTGCAGTAGTGCAGGCAATGTCTTCCTCTCCCACTTAGTTCAATGTTGGCTGATGACCTGCAGGATCGCAGTTAGTAGTATCCAGCTGTTAAGAGCAAGGTTTGCATTAAACATTGAAAAAGAAATGTAGGTGATAATTTAAAAAAACCAAACAAACAAAAACCCCAAAACAACCCAGTATTCAAACTGGGCCTGATTTCCCTGAAATCATTAGAAGTCTACCCCTTAAACTAAAGGCTTAGGCTAAATCCATAAAGGTACAAACAAGACAAAAATAATGCCCTTGCCCCCCACCCTTTCAATTTCTCCAAATGGTGTCTGGAAGGATGCTTTATGTGGCAAACGTGCCTGGGAGAACAGGCATGCTTTCATCTTCCAGAAAGCATGGAGGTGCTGGCACGTGAGGAAGATGGTGCCACAGAGCTTGCAGTGCTGGAGGTGAGATGAGGTGAGCCTTCCCTGTGCCCTGGCAGGACCGTGTGATGTTTTATCCATTGATAAAGTCTCTGCTACAGTGACTTGTGGCTCATGTATTGTTTTCCTGGAACCTTTCTGGGTGTGATACAAAGCTTGCTGTGGACTTGGCAGTGTGGCAAAACAGCTGTCACCTGCAAGAATCTGTCAGCCCTAAATACTAGAAGTATCTTTTGAAATTGCTTTTGTAATTGCCCTGTTGTTGCATTGAACAGATGTGCAGATTAGAACTACTGAAAAGTCTCTTAAATAAGGTCAATAAATGTACAACCAAAGAAATAGGTTTAAAACCACTGGGACAGTCTTTAAAAACATGACAAAATTAGTTTTGAGCCTAATTCTTCAGTGGTGTAGAGAGGCAGCGTTCTAGTGATTTCAATAAGCTGACCCAGTTTTCACTTACACAAAAGCAGAACTTAGCATTTTAATGTAGCTTTACTCTGAACCTTTCAGCAGCACATCTGTGTGTGCATTTGCAGCAAGTGATGCAATGAAGCCATGCTGCCAGTTACACTAGCAGTCCAGGCTCTGTGCCTTAAGCAGGATAAGGTCAGTGTGCCTTCATGGGAGAGTTTCTTATTTGAGGATTTGGGGTGGAATTTCCATTGCTCTGAAAAGAGATCTCTTGCTTTTGAAGTAGGTAGGGAAGGAGGTGGTTAGTGGAGCAGTTCTAGAAGTGAGTAAGGTTCTGCCTCCACCCTGTGTGAAAATACAGTCCAGGGTAGTGGCGATGGGAATGAGTCAGCTGTGTTTCATCAGATCATCCAGCTGCTTGGAGAGAGAGAAAACACGTGAAAAGGTTTTATACAGAGTTTCAGTATATGCTTGCAGCATTGCACATTTTATTGTATTTTCCTTCCTCTAAACATACCCTCTAAAGATATTTATCTTCTACATGGGAAAATTACCACACAATCTAAGACTATACATCTTTAAAGTGTCATAGTGCAATATCTTGGGGTGTAATACCATCTTTTTCTTTGGAACACCCTTTGCTATCCAAAATAGAGAAGTTAGCAGCTTGACAAAGAGAAGCTTTGGGGTTTCGGTTTTACGAACTCGCTGCCTGACACCTCACATGAAGCTGTTAATTTCTTTGGTCATAAAGCAAAGACTGAGGTGCAAAACGGCTTCTGGGCAGATGTCGTGTATAATGAAATCTTAGTTTAGGGATTCATTCTCGGTTCAGTATTAAAGGCTTGAGTCTGATTTCTTCAGATATGGAAGCTGTTCAGTGTTTCTCTTAAGACTAGTGAAAGGGAACTTTCACATGACAGAGGATGTGTTGGCCATCTGCTTACCCCATTCATAGTTTTGTTATTTTGCAAACACGTTCTTTTTTCTAATTCCTGTTCCCCCAAAATCTATAGCATGAAAATACATGACCTATTGTGTTTGATGCCTATTGTGCTCTGTGGTGGGAGGCAGAGTAGATGTGACCTTTTCAGGCTGCTAAATAACTCTGTATGTTGCAGTGTCCTGGAAACTTTAAAATCCTACTTAATGTGAAGATCACAGCTCATTCACATCTCTAATGAGAGTGGGAGGTT
The DNA here is from genome assembly GCF_030936135.1 of Gavia stellata. NCBI lineage: Eukaryota > Metazoa > Chordata > Aves > Gaviiformes > Gaviidae > Gavia > Gavia stellata. The sequence continues at coordinate 9,490,102 of NC_082611.1, read as the reverse complement.
TTCTGTCTTATTGTAATTGGTTTGGTCCTCAGCCTGCAAGCTGAGTTACAGCATGTAGCTGAAACACAAGGAAACAGCCTGTGAAAATAAGCAGTGATCAGTGGTTCTCCTCGTAGATCTTGGCCCATTATGAAACCACTGGACCAAACCTCTTTCAAGTCATGCCATGCTGTGTTTGTGTTTTCTTGGGCTTCCCTTAGTTTGAGTGGGCTACGGCACTGCCTTTCCTTGGAGCCTCTAGCATGTTTCTGAGCTGAATGTCAGTCTGTTACCTCTTCCATGTGGAAGTGGCTCCTGGGATGAATGCTTGACTTTGTAGATGCTCCTTCTCCCAGCACCCATTTTCCAATCCCATTGGGTTTATGGTTCACCTTTCAAAGAGCAGAAGGTGCTCAAATCATGCAGGGTTTTTAAGGCGTTATTCAAACGCCTCTATCTGAGCAAACAAGTGGCACCCTTTTGTCACCCTTTGCTATCAGTGCATCAGCTGCAGTCTTGTCTTCTCATGAGACTTTTATCTCAATGTGGAGACCAAAGGGGACAGCAGACAACCAAACTCCGTGTTGTGTCAAAATGCAAATTCTGTATTCAGAGAGGCCCCACACGGTCATAGGCTATATGGGCAGATCCACAGTTGGAAATCTGCCAAAAATGTACACTCAGGGTGCCCTTGGATCTTTTAGTGGTCTGGAATTTGCTGTGCATCCAGCACAATAAACAGAGGGCTTTGGAAGGAAAAGGGGTAAAATGAAGGTGCTTTTGGAGACCCATTGCTAGGATCTGCTGTGGGTCTGGCTCAGGCATCAAACACTACTTTTACTTTTACGGACCAGGAGCCATCTGAGCACAGAAATTGGTGCTGTCCTGAGTTCACAATCAGTTTCCCTTCTGTGCCCAGCCCTCCTTATCACTTTAAATCTTGCAAAAATTCAGTGTGCTATCAGTGTCCCAGACCAAGCAAAACCTCTGTGGGGAGCTTTGGATCAGCAAGAGTAGTAGTCCCATGTCTATGGAGACATCTGAATTTCTGGTTACCTTCCAGTGCCTTTCTGCAAATGGCTGATATTCAGCTTCAGAGCACATAAAAAATTTAAAGAATCACTAAACGCTAAGTAAAAAAAATACAATGGAGTTCTCTGTAGTCAGTGAAATTATTGAAGCAATAAAGAGTAATGCTTTTGCAGATGAGGCTCCAGACCAAGCAGTGCAGAGCAAATCAATAATGTCATACTTCTTGCCAGAATCAAAATACTTGTGGAAATAGCTCTGGAGTGAGAGGGGAAAAGGTTTGTTTCAATCAATCATTCTTGTTGTATAATACAGTACCACAGACCAAACTAACTCGCTTGCTAGGGACTTTTAAGAGCTTGAAAAGCATTTAATCAAAAATGTTGAGGCATTGTTTATCCTGAAGGCTTGTTATAAAGTATGTGGTGGATAAAGGGGAGGCATACTGAACCAGCAAGGTTGCATCAGGTCCTGGATGCTTTCCTTGCACGTCCTCTTGCAAAAAGCTGCGAGCCTGACTTTTTGTTCAGAGCATCTCACTGCATGTTCAGCCTGTGACTGCCAGTGAAACAGTGGGAGAAATGCCCAATCGGGGTGGACTGGCTGGGAGGAGTTTGCTTGGTATCTTAATGTTTGTAATGCAGTATTGCACTGGACTCCAGCTGCCACTCATTCCCCACTCTCTGCCAGCTATTACAGGTACACAGTGTTAGGTGGTCCTGCTTTTGGGTAATTTACAGTTTCAGCAGTTAGCATATGCTTAGAGTAGGTGAAAGCTCTGAAGAAATTAAATGACCTGCTCAGGAAACTTGTAGTGGAACTGAGAGTTGAAAACAGATCTCATGAATCCTAGTCCCTTACCTTTATAGCCAAGGTGTCCTTTATAGACAGCACCAAGCTAATGCAGGCAAACAAACTTTGGATTAGAATTGCTCCCTGAACCTTGCTGTGATTGAGAGCAGCTCAGGTTAATGTGTCTGGGGTCAGAAGACTGTAACAAAGTGATAATTCATGGAGAGAAATACCATGGCCATCCCTATAGTGTTGCCCAGGGTATGGTTCAGGAGAGACCTTGCAGTTGCACAGGAGCTCTTCAGATGTAGAGCATCAGACAATGCTCTGAACTTAGGGCTGGTTTGTTTAAATGATACCTAGTTTGAGGCTATGGAAAGTCAGTTCACCAGATGCGAGGTAAAACTATCTTTTGTAGCTTTCCTGTTCGTTTAAATTCTTTTACTTCTTTAAAAAAAAGAGGAACATGATCTTTGGCTTCTGTTGTACAGAATGATGCAACAAATTATTGTTTCTGTAGTACACGCACTCTCTGAAGCAACCTGTATTGATCAGGAGGATGTAACAATTTCCCTATTTTTTGATGTCAGTATTTTATTGATGAAAGGGCAGCAATTCCAATTTCAGCAGCTTTTCAGGTTTTGAAACACATGTTAATTCTGCTGTGGAGCAATACAAAGCCTTTTATTATGTGAATGTGGAATTGCCATAACTTATATTTTCAGGATGAAAGTTCGGTTTTGTGGGGGACACCAAGATGCATGTGCTCTCTCACTCGCCCTCTAACTCGCACACAGATGTTCATATGCTTAGATCATTTTTCATCCCAGGTATCCCTGACTAGGTCAGAACAGGGAATTGAACTGATGTCTCCCTTCATCCTGTGATACAGATATCTCACTCTATTTATTTTTTTAAAAAGAAAAGTTCAAACTGATTCATCGACACAAAATATTTGATAAAATAGCACACTTCTACAGGATCCAATTGAACCAGAAAAGTTTTGATGACTATAGTCAGACTATCTTGCAGTTCTCTTGAAGGTCATCTAAAGGCTTGAAGCACTTCAAGTTTTGGAATGAAAGCTGTTGTCTTCATTCATTTTGAGTAATGGTGGAAGGAACTGGAATTATAAATTGAGATTCAGTTCTTTGTCCTTCAGCTACTGAATCAAAAAAAAGTTGTATAAAATGAGATCCATCTTCTGATTACTCAGAACAGGATTTTCAGCCTCTCATAAGGCAGGTCAAACAATGCCCAGAAAGTTTCCCCTCCTTTCCTTAGGCCATTAGAGAATTAAATTGATTGCATCATTTTCAGCATCATTTCACAACAGTCAATAGTCCATCTTCCAAATTGTATCAGTGCCTTGTACCATAATACCCATCTGGAAAAAGGAGCAGCTGCCCCTTCTGATACACAAGGCATTTAAAATTCTCCTACAGAAAATTATTCAAACAAAACAGTAAAATGGCAGCAATTTACCAACTCTTTTCTCCTGTAGATAGTCTTCTGTAAGAATAAAATTAGTTACTGTTGTTCTTTTTTCTTCCCCCATCAAGTAGCCTAAATTCACCACTATGTAGAGAAGTTTAGATCAAAAGAGAGTACACATAGTAACTGTGCTGTGATAGTCATAGGCACTAACTGAATAAAGCAAAGTCAAGAAGTCAGCTTGAAGTCTGGGAGAAATCAATTCTGGAAGTGTGCTCCTCTGTTGCACTGTTGTGTCTCCTTACCTGGAGGCTTATTTAATGGTGGAAGGGGGAAGGACTGCCAGCCTGGCTGGTGTGTGCCTTGGGAATGAACAGGAAAGGCAGCAGGAACCGGAATATAGTTTCATGCTTCTGGAGGGTTTTTTTTTTTTCCTCCCAAGCTGTGGTGCATTTTTCATAACTGCTTCATGAAAAATACTCTGTCCCTGGCTGACTCCTTTACAGATTATCCTCCTCCTTAACTTAGTGGTGTAAAAAAGACCTACTTGCAGCCTCCTCAAGATTACCCTGTAAATGTATTCTGCATCAGTAGTAGGGTGCAGCTGTGGTCCAGAGCAAATACTAACTTTAACCTTCCTGCCCTTGATTCCCAGATATGAACCAAAACAACTTACCTGTGTGTTTTTGTTGTTGGATCAGCCCAGGAGGAGGAGACATGTCAATAGGCTTGCACCAAACATAGCCCCAGTCTTCCTTTCAGCTCCCACCCGAGTGTTTTCCCAGTCTCCTGTTGTCAGCCGCTGCCTGTGGCCACAGGAAGCTGCTGCTGATGCCACTGCCTAGGTTAAAAGGGAGAGAAAGCATGTCATGGGCAGCAACAGTTCAGTATTACTGCCTGTGGGGCAGCAAAGATTGGACATCACACTCTTAAATTGAATAACTTCTGCTTTTTTCCTGAGGCCTAGAGTTCCCAGAATATTAGAGTGGGTTAAGGCCATGAGACAGAAAGCACATCTCTCCGCTGGCCTGACCTTTGTGTTAACTGAACGAGCTGGAAGCTGGACCATGGGGCATTTCAGTCGCTCACCACAAACTACTGTTCTGCAGCCCTGAAAGTGTTGCTGCAGCACTTGGTGCGAACAGCTCAGAGTGAGCCCCTTTTGCTGAGGCTTTTCTGCTTGCTGATGGCTTGTGGGACCTCTGAGCTGGGAATTTTCCTCTCCTACAGGATCTACAGGATTTTCCAAAGCAATGCAAAAGCAAAACATTTGCTCATCTCTGTTGGCTCAAGACAGAGATGATCCCTATGGTAAGGTGAAGTTGCTAGCAGTATGTTTGTCTGCTGAGGTGTGATTGATAGTATTTTAAAACAAATTGAAAGAAAATGCAGAAATTCACAATTTGTGGTTCTGCTTTCAGTAAGGTATTTGTTCCAGTTTAATCCCCAAAAGTCTTGAAGAGTGTATGGCACAGTTTGCCTTTATCTGTTCCATTTGGTTCCTTTCACTTTGTATTTTTCCCCCAAACAGAAATGCCGGTGTTTGTTTCTTTTTCTGTAGCAAGACAGAGGGTGATAGTTGCATGAAAAAGCTCAGCAACCGTAGTTTATATTTTACTTTGATTTGCTGTCATGGTATCATTTGGAACAGCTAGTGAGGCATTTAAGAAATGTATTCAAGATCACTAGTTTTCCCTGAAAATATGACTCAGTGGTGGCCTGGATAAGTGAGAAACAGTTCTCCTTTCTTTTTCATCCCAGCTGAAGAGGTATTGAAGCACCTGGGAACTATCTGTTTGTTCAGGTCCAAGGTATTCAGCTCTCTGACTCACCTTAGGCAATGGCTTGATCAGGTTGCTGCCTGGAGGACAGAGTTTCCTGGTGCCCTGTGGTCTATGTTGATAATTGCCACATGGATAGAAGTTAGGATGGAGTTCAGGTTTAAAACTAGAGCTGATGAACTCTTCCCCATTTCCATCCATCTGTCCATCCCCTTTGTCCTGCAAACTAGTCTCCAGAAAGTGCTTTCTGGACCACTTTGCTGCTCCCCTGCCCTTACCAGAATCCCCCATCTAAAACTGCATTCTGCTTGCATTTTGCCCCTGTAACACCTTGTAGTCCCCAAGGGCTCCCTAGGAGTTTGCTTCTTGGACATTTTCCAAACTGTAAAGTGACTACTTCCCCATCTTGCTGTTCTGAGGACAGTTGTTGTAGGGCTTCTTCTGTAGCATAGACGTTAAAGGGCATCTTTGGTCCAATGATCCTAAATGGGAGGAAAGCCATACCAGCAGTAATACCCAGTGCTGTGTCCTGGAGACATCAACTCTAAGCTATAGGGATGAAATCTAGCAAGCATTAATCCTCAGCATGGTCTTGCTGCAGGGAAGCCTTTGGCAGGAACAGTTCTCACATCTTGGGAAGCCTGGTGACCACCGCAGTGCTGCCAAGCAGTCTAGCTTGGAGAAGTGAGGAACTGATCCATCAGTGCCCCCACCTTGCAAACTAGACTAACCCACAGTGGCTTGACATGTGGGAGAGTCAGGGTGGATTGTGGTGCCACGGCCCCTTGCACTGTTTGGTTAAAATCAGCTGCAATCAGCAGGGCTTAATGATTTCAGGCCCAGCACCATGCTAATGCTGGTATTTCGCTTCTGGTTTTGGCCCTTGGGTGGTGGCTACTCGTTCAGACATTACCGCAGTGTACTTGATTTGGGGTGTAGATGTGCCCTAAGTGTAATACAGCTGGCGATAAAACTATGTTAATACTGCTGCTGGCCAACACTAATCTATAGTGCTTTGTTTTGGTTTGTTCTTGAACTCAGCCAGCGCATCCTACCCAAAATGCATACATTTAGACAGCACAGTAGCATTTCCTCCTGTGATTGCAATGTGTAAGTGAAATCCTCGCTCTGCAGAAACTGCTGGCTATGCTGATTGAAATCTTCCTGCCAGACCATCTGGCTGCAGTCACCACATTATTTTGATCCAGACCACTGTTAACAGGGTGGTAACAGAAAATCCCCTTTGGGACTGAGATTTGAATAAGGAAAAGTGAAATCTTGATTTATAAAGGTCTGACAGTGTATTAACCTACCACTTTAGGAGGTACCCACCCCACTGTGAATATAAACATGCTCTTAATGAGAGTGCAAGAACTGTCAGGGACCATTTTACAAGTGAAAACAGCTGCTTCTGCAAGTGCTATCATCTGTTAAATTGTAGGATTACTATTTGAGGTGATACAGGAAAGGGAGAGGAGTCCTCTGCTTGTCTAAGAAAGTCATCATTTCAGGTATAATGGGAGTTATTTCTGATAAAGTTGCTTGTAACAGTTCAATCCACGTAATTTCAGTCTTCCTGGGAGTTAATACAGAGCCAGAAAACAGCTCTCTGGGGTTTAAGTGGGAGATATAAAGCTAGTGATCATATCCGTTTGCCTACAGCTGTTGCTCTTGTGCCCTCTCATTTTCCCAGAGGCACATCTAGGCTCACATAGAAGAAGTGTCTCCATATCATCTGACTGAGACAAATCTGTCATTCCAGATTTTCCCCCACCTTAAATCAGTGGATGATGTGTCCTTTCAGGAAACATCAGACTCTCTTGCCTGCATATTTGACTGAAGCTGACAGTGGCTGTTCCCCTAGCTGTATTACACATTTACCAGCAGGTGGAATATATCAAAGGCCAGATATGGGAAATAAGAGGTTAAACATAAATCTCTTCTCCCACAGCCTACAGTCTGATGTATAAGGTGCCTGGGAAGGTACGGTGTGCCTCTGATAACAGAGCTTTTCTGAGTACATGATGTTAATAGGGCACTTGCATCTACAGAATTTGCTTCAAAGACCTGCAGAGACTCCATCACAAGCTTTGCACAGTTGAGAGCAGCTGAGGGGACAAAAAAACAGGTGGGGGGGTGGGGTCATTTGCTGTAGTTGTTTAAGGGATGGCTTGGAGGGAGCATCATTTGCTCCTAGAAAACCTGGAGATCACAGCTGTGTTCAGTGTCAGTGGGTGAAGGGATCAATTCAGTCCTTTAATGCTCCCCATCCCACAAGTGCAAAGTACTATATGGCTACAGGTTTGGACGGATTTGTGTTTTCCTAGGTGAGTTGTGGGTCAGAGGCAGGCCATGTTTGGATTGGAATAGCATCGCTGTATCTGTAGGCTTCTGCTTGATGCGACCAGCAGCCTGCATGCCTCACTGGGCACTACTGATGGTGGGTTAATACCATGAGCCTCCTGCTCCTAGGCTGTTGTTTTATGTTTTAAAACTGATCTGGACTGTATTCTGTGTGCTGCTGAGGTCTGCTTGCGGAGGGAGTGAGAAACAAATTGCAAAGTGCAAATGACTGCATCTGTGATGTGATGTTCTGCAAAAACCGCTGTGACCTCAACAAGGGTCTTCATGGCTCACCAGGTGAATTTATCTGCTTCTCCAAAAAACAGTGCAAGATTATCTGTCATGCTCAGCTTCCCTAAGAAGCAGGGGAGGGATTATATCATATATCACTGTCAGCTGTATCACGCCCCTCAGAAGGTGAAAGATTTGCATCTTCTTGCTGTTATTATCAGCCTTTACTTTGACATTAGAACTACCATTATTTCCTCCAAAATATATTTGTATTGACCAGCAGAGACATCTACCATCAGCAGACCTACATATTCAAATACAATTTCTTGCATTTTGTTCTTTTACTCCAAATGACACTTCCCTCTAATAGCACTCCCACAGTCTCTTTCAGAAATTATAACTGCTGTAGACTGCATGCCCCAGGAGGTGATCTCTGTAAATTGGCAGCTTTGCCTCTCTAAATCTTCTGCCAACTTGCAGAGTTCATGTGGTTCATCCTTTAGGCTAACAGCTTCTTTATATTTAAGCGCACACATACACTCACCCTCACAGTGAGTTTTTCATCTTAACTCAGAAAAGCATTGCAGCCTTCCTGATATTTCATTATATATTTAAATGAAAATTGGTGCTCCCTTTTATAGTATAGCCACACTATCTGGTCAGCCACTATGTTTGATCTTTTGGTAACTTTAGTCGGGAAAATGGGGTTCTAATTTTGGCGTTCTCTGTGCTTATGCTGGGGTCTTTAGGAACAACAATTAATGTAAATGATAGCTGGTGTGAGTAATGTATATAATCATTGTTATGTCTGTTAGAGAATACGTTGTACTCAAACTATACTGTGCCATAATCATGTGTGTGTAGCTTATCTGTGCATGCCACACCCCATACTGTTCTTCTGAAAAACCTATACCAACCAAAAGGAGCAAAGCTATTACTGCTACCATTGATAGATGTTCTTAATTAGTCACAGACCTGTTGCATTCCTTGCTTTTAATGCGATTCTTCCATGGCTACAGTCGTGTATTGCTCTTGCTTCTTGGAGTCAGTTTTGGCAAGGAAATTCTTACCGTACAATGTCTACATGACACATATATGGCAAATGGAACCAGTGCTTGGGAATGTGGTATTAAAAAATTTGTTTCAGAAAAGAACAGGAATGAGATTTTTGTAAGTTCTTCTGAAACATAATGGGTTTACAGATCCACTGCAAAATACAGTAGCATGAATTTATGCTGAAGACATGGACCTGAACACCAGTTTGAATTTCTTCGTTATTTGCTCAGCTGCTCTTTATCTTTTACCCATTGCCATAATGTAACAGCTTCCTGGGACCAAATGCTGTTCTAACTCTTGCCCCCCACCCCAAAGTCACAAGGGCTGCTCAGAGCTCGGGATAGAACTGAAGCTGGGCATTTTGAGTGTGATGAAAAATTCGCTTGCTTTCCCAAACCTGGAAAGCTCTCTGTCCCCCTGTTGCCATGGTAACAGCTCCCATCCATGTTCCTTCATCACTGCTCACTATTACCTTGCTCTACCGCTGTCTTGAAGCAATCATTGTCTTTTCCTATCACTGTGCTGAAGCAAGGAGAGAAATTATGTACAAACTGGAGGAACGGCCGTAAGTGCACAAGGGCAGGTTCATTCTGGGTATAAAACCACCAAAGTGATTAGCCCCGAGGACAGGCTGGTCAGAGAGTGAAGAACAAATTGTTGATTGGAAAGTGCAGCTCTGGTTCTCATCAAGTAATTCACTGCATAACTTTTATGTTGATGGTCACACAGATCGTTCCCTGGTATAGCTGCTTTCACTCATGCCCTGAAATTTGTGATTGTTTAGGAAAGTGATTGCCTGGCATTTCTCTGCCTGGGTTACGGTTGGCCACCTGGCCAAGCTAAAGATCATTTGGTGAAGGGTTTGTCACAGAAAGCGGGCTGGCTTAAGACCGTAGGAAGGATTGTGAAGGGGCTTAAGATGAAATGCCTGCACTGCCAGTTCCCAGAGGCTCTATTCCTCAAAGTGATGCCCAGTAAATTTGTTGAAATAGGCTTCACCCATGTGGTTGAAGCTTCAGTTATGTAGCTGGTGATCTCTGTAAAGTCTCTAGATCTTTCTACTAGAAAATGCTTGATGGCAACCAGCCTGGCAAACTCTCCTTGTAGATACTACTTATGTCACCCAAATTAATATATGTGTGCCAGTTCCCTGAGTGAAGTAAGTTTAACAAGGGGTATGATCCTCTTCATATAGGTCTGTACCTCCATTTTTGGTATAGCTGGCTAGAGATTAAATGTTTTTGGTATGCTCTGAACCTCCATGGCTATGCAACACAAATGAGGAAGTGTGGGCCATGTCTTATTTTGATGCAAAGGTTATCTCACGTAATTACAAAGTCCTGTATGGTTACCTATCTTTAATTAGAAACACTGATAATTATCTACTGCAAAGTGGATAATTACAGTACTTCTAACTAAAACTTACTCATTGATGTCTTCTAGAATGTGAATGAGGACTGTTTTCTCACCCCTGAAATGTGCATTTTACCTGTTATGGCTTGAGACGAGGCGAGTGCCATCATGGGATGTCCTAATCTCTCAGCTGTACTTGGTCTTTTTCCTGACAACACGGTAGCTGATGTACTTGGAAAAATAACGCAGCACAGTCTGGTGTAACATATCCACACTGCATACTGCACAATTTTAGTAGAAATCTTATGATCAGAAAAATTTCAGGGAATTGGTTTTATATCATATTGATGGTTTTCACTTTAGGTCTAGCTGGAATGTTCTTCACTGTCTGGCACTCTTCTGGGGTTCAAAACAAACTGCACTAAAACTGTTACCCCAAAGCAGAGGCTTTGTAAATCAAACCCAGATAATTCCATTGTGGAATCCAAAGGCTCTTCTCAGAAATGGGACAGGGAGACTTGCCCTGCTGTGTGTGAGGTCTTAGGTACGATATGGCTGTGTTTTTAGGACTTGTTGCAGGAATAGTCAGCAGCAGACCTTATCCCCTCTTATAAAACTATTCTTTGTTTTCTTCTTCAGTTCTTCATGCTTATATGTATTTCCTCTCATGATCTTTTCTTGGCCTGTCCTACTTACATTTTTAGGTTTTCTTCCTTTTGGAGTCTAATATTTAGTCTGTGGCTTGCTCTCCCACCAGTCCCATGGTATCTCTTCATTTCACAAATCTCCCTTGCCTTTCTTGCACTCTGTCCTTCTCTCTGTACTTTTTTTGTGGCACTAGAAGAACAGAGGAGGGAAGGAAGGATACAACATGATGAAGATAAGAGATTGTGTCATTTGTTATCTGTTTGGGAATGGTGTAGTGTACATGTAGAAAAGTAGTATCCACAGAAGGAATAACATACACAGAACACAGGTCTGTTGTCCTCTAAAAGATTCCTGCTGAGAACCCATAAGATTGAAAAGATGGCAGAAATTTTAATCACATTCATTCTCTTCTCTCTATAAGCAAATGGATTGATAGTATTAAGCTTTGAGAAACGCCAGATTCTCTTGAACAAGATGTTCATTGTGTCTTGCTCCAAACCCTTATCCTACTCCTAATGTTATATTGAGTCTGCTAAATATAGATAATTTTTCTGATATTCACACACGAAGAGAAGGTAATTAGTGGTGTTTGTGTACAGAAAAGGCTGATTTGTGCAGGGGAAACAAAAACTTTGCCTCCCTCATTTCCATGACAGAGAGCGAGTGTAAAACTGTAACATACCTTTTTTCCTCTTGCCTCCTCAGAGAGAGGGGAAAGAAGAAAACTGGCTTCTTTAGTCAAAAATATACTCAGAGAAATTGGAAGAGTTGATCAAACACAGCAACTTGAGCAACTTTTAATTGAGCATGTTTAGTAGCTGGTCATGTTCATGAGCAAATGAAAATTAGAATTAGGACAGTATCAGTCAAATTAATGTTAAATAATGATTTGATCCTCAACGTGTATCAGCTGCTTAAATCCATTAGTTGAAGCACATGTGTCTGACCCTGTTGCTGTTGTCATCAAAGCTCTTCTACAACAGGAACATTAAAATCAACAAATCAATAAGATGGAAAAGAACTGGCAGCAGGAACCCCTGCTGCTTGTGAAAGCTCCAGAAAGTCCGGAGAAGTTTCCCATACACAGAGAAAACTGCAGCTCTCGCACAAACTGAACCTCAACTTTTTGCATCTGCCTATATTTCTTGGTAAGCTAACACTGCCCCAGTACCTCCTGATGCTCAGTGGTGCTAGATGGGTATTCTGACTCTATTAAAGCAAGGAGAGGTTGGCATGGAGTATATACACTGGTCTGGGACCATAAGTATCCTGCTCTTCTGTAATATGTGTAGTATTTTCCCAGTAAGCAGGAGTTTGAGATTCTTATGCAGTAGCACATCCATATTTGTATAACAGAGGTAGCTCTGAAATGAGTAAACGAATGATCCAGTAATGTATAGACAGCTCACAAGTCAGTGGATGAAGGTACATAAAGCTACCAATGTACATATAAAAATGTCTTTCAGTGTGAGGGGAATCCATGTCAGGTCTATTGACTTGTGATGGGAAATAGCCCTCTGTTGACTTTCATCAGGTGTAGGCATTTGCAGGTATGTGCTGAGGACTGGTGTTGTGGTCGGGGGCAGAAATGTAAATGCAGCCATGGAAGGCCAGGTATTTCAAAGTGATTACCATGTTGTGGGCTATGCCACGCTTCACTCTCCACCAGCCTCGGTTTTCACTTCTGACTTCCTGAGGCAGTGAGGAGCTATGGAGGAATTCTTCTTCACAAAAGGTGGGTTGAGGTCCACTGGGAAAACATCTGTCTTTTAAAGAAACTCTCTTTAATACCTGGAGTTTCCCCAGCAGTGTTAGCTACATGCAAAAAGTTGCTAATAAATAACAAAGCTAATATTGCTAGCCTGCAGAGTGCTGATGCATACCCTCCAAGTAAGACGTGTTACTCGTTTGAGCTTGGTATAAGGGTACTGCCTCTGCTCAGAAGGTCACTGAAATGGTATTTCATTGTACGTACAGACATTAGAAGGAATTGATAGCATTTTGAATGCATGGTATTTCACTTATACTTCCAGTCATTACTCATCATAGTTCATATTTTACTGTGTCATGCCACTTTTCATTTGACTGTATTTTTAGGGGATTTTGAAACTACTGCTTAAAAAACTGTCTCCATTCCTTTCAGTTACGAAATGCAGATCTCACAGAATACAAGACTGAAGGCACTTTTCCATGCTTTAAAATTTTCTTGGAATTGGTTTAGGAGGGGAATTCCCTGCAATTCTACAGCTGTGGTGCAGCAGCTGTGGTGGGCAGAAAGTGAAGTGCATGAGAAACTGTCATAGTGCAAGCTAAGGAAAATACAAACAGTGACTGTATAGTAGGCTTAATAGTGTTTACATAAACTTGTAAAGGTTTTATTTTTAATCAGTTCAAGCGAGTGTTAATTCAAATAGTTGTTGAGTTATGCTGATGGTAGAATCGCTGTGTGTCAGCCTTCTTGACAAATGTGTAAACGCATTTGAGTGTGACGTTAAAATGACAGTGGTGGTGATGGGAGGTCCCCAACCTGATTTTGAATGCAGATGGTGTTTCAACACTGTCAGTCAATCAGTTAATCGATTCGGAACGAATTCCTACATTTTTGACCTAGCTTTGAAAAATGCAGAGAGATCAAAATCAACTATTACTTTCCTGCCTGGACTTGATTTTTTTCCACCTACAAAGGGTTCATTTTGTACAGCAGCGACCTTTGGTCACCCATAACATACTTTACGCTTGCGTCAGTACATCACTGCCTCTGAAGATCACCTTTCTGTGAGCACTAGTGCATAGTCCTTCAGAGACAACAGTTTTAGCCCCAGAAAGAAAGGAGATGATAAAGTGTTGAGTGATCCGTATGGAGGCAGTTGAAGAAACTAGAGCCAGGATGCTAAAGAAGTATTAGAGGAAATAATGAAGATATGGTAAAGAAGAACTGGGCAGATCTTGGAAGTCATCCGAAATAGGAACATCTTGGAGGAGTAAGCCAGTGGGATATTAAAAAGAGTGAAAATCAAGACTGTGCATAATGGTTGATTTAGTAGGATCAGAAAGCTTATTTTGGGTTATTACCCTTGCTGTGAATTTGTTTTGTCGGGACCGTGGTTCAGTAGAGATGGCTGAACACTGTCTTTTCTGTAAACATCACTAACCCACTTCATTGTATTTCCAGGGAGATATTCTTTAAATTGCAGTCTGGTCTCATGATAGATGCAGCAATGCTGTGTTTGCAGCTTCTCAATGCATATTAACGTGGTAGCTCTGTTGTAGTGATGTTTTTTCACATGAGGACTTCAATTCAACCAATGTTAGAATCACTTGGCATGTCCCATATAACATATTTTGATGTGTTCGTTTTTAGTCAGTTGTTTCAAATTTGTACAATTGGGCAAAATATTTTGATACTCTTGAAAAAGACATTGCTGTGATTTTATGCATTGACATACAGTGATAACTTTGGCATAGTAAGGCTTTGGATGGAGGTTGAGATATTTTCATTTTAACTTTCTAGCTTGAGCGTTTTTCTTGGTTTCAGAAATTTTGTACTTTTGTTTTCCTTGATGTTTTGTTTTGAAAAAAAATGTCTGATCTGTCAGGCCAATTCCAACAGGCCAAAGTTATTCCTGTTCTGAATAGCTTGATGTCAGCGTTCATTAACTGGAAGTCCCTGGTTAATTGCATTTATTCAAAAATGCACTGGCACTTAGCTGATCTTTCTAGCAGCCCTAGAGCTTGGTGAGTGCGTTACATACAGGTATGAAGGATCTAGTAGATCTTCATTCAACCATTCTCTTTCATGAGGATACGTGGATGGGTCTGTGATCCTCAGGGCCCCCATAGGCATTGCAATGGGGTCCTTTGTCTTCCAAATATGATGTTCTTTGGCCCTGTTGGTGCTCTGTGTTCTGTCCCCGAGGTCGGTAAGTCCCCTAAGGAGCCAATAGAGAATAAGATCTTTTGATTTACCAGCAGGTGGCATTAATGGAGCAGACAGAGATGTGCAGTGGGCATTGCTAATGAACAAATTAGCGGTACTGGCTTCCTGGGAAGCTTGACTTATTCTTGTTACCTTTTTACTTGCCAGCTCCTCCCCTTAGACTGTGCCTGGGCAGCTTTTCTGACACTTTCAAATCTTGTGCAGAATGATTGCCTTAAGTTTCTGGTGTTTACCACTCAGTGTGATTTTCCTAAGTCATATGGCCTTATTTCTCATCTCTGACCGCATGATTGAAATATGTTGTTGTACTAGGCTTGGATAAATTACTAGGAACAAGGTTGTAGAAGAATGAACATATTTGGAAAAGTGTTTTCCGTGCTCCCACTGTAAGTGAGAATTTGTTCACTTCAAAACTGCAGTGGCTGTCAGTTGGAAGAGAAGATTTCAGGTTGCAAAATGATATTAATTTCAAAATGAAGGCATTAATTTATCCAAATGGATATTCTTTTAATGTATCGTGAATTATGGTTCACTTTCACCAATGACTGTTCAATAGAAGGCCATCTTCCTCGTCCTGTGTGAAGTCCTCTGGTTGCTGAGGGACCACATCCTTCACATTTCCACATCAATGTGGTCTCTGAGGAAATTGTCCAAAGAATTCTTAAGCCAGCCAGCATCTTAGTGCACGGGTTTCAAGTGGGGAAAATACACAGGTGAATTTAGGGCAAAGATCATTGAGTAAGTGCACACTAAGAAGTGTCCAGTCTCTTCTTTCAGTGAGTCTTAATAAAGGATTACATGGGAAATTATTAAGGATTAGATCAAAAATAGTTTAGACTAGAGGCATGTATTTAACCCCAGTGGGAAGGTTCTTAAATCCCGTGCTTAGTTCTTATACAGGCTCTAATTGCCACCCATAAACCAAGTATTCGTAGACGCACCTGATGCTGTGCAGCCCGCGCAAAACAGTGATACAGATTTTTGCAATGTGCTAGGCGTCTTCCAAGCAAATGTGATTTCTAGGCAAATGCCTTGGTCCATTGAAGTTATCAGACTTTGGCAAATTGCTGTTTAAGAAAAGGATCACGGCATGATGGAAGAGGGTGGATTTTTTCCTGACTCAGCAAATAGCAATGCTTTGGAGGAAAAGAGAGTGAAGCAGGCAGAGATCTATCAGTGTCAAACTAAGTAAAGGGAAATGATAGTTAACCAACATTTACGAACCCTTCATCCATTACTGGTCTTAAAGAACTATTTTTCTGACAACCATAGGTGATGTGAGCTGGGATGTAGAGACTGGAGACAATGCTTTCCCAGGGTGCTGGTTTAGCTCAGGAACAGTGTCTGAGTCTGTTAGCATGTAGTGTGCATGCTGAGAAATAACCAGCACCTGCTCAAAAATGGCAAGGCCAGAGAAGGGAAATTCAGCCAGAATTCCCAAATTATTTCAGTCTATTAAATATATGCTTTGAAAAGCTCAGGCTTCAGCAGTGATGTTTACACATGTATGGTCCTTAGCCTCTGCTGACTAATTATGATTCTACCTATGTTGTACGTGGCAAGCAGACAGCATTTTTTCAAGGGGGCTCTTGCCAGCTGTGCTGGTGAAAGTGCTTTTCATTAAGATTCCAATTAAATGCTTTATTAATATTTATTATTCACTGGTTGCAGTTGTTGGTAGCATGCATTTGCCCAGGAGAGCTCGAATGAAATGCAGCAAGGTATTACTTGCTGGGGAGGGGGAGAAAACGATTGTTGTGTTCACTGCATGGTGTGTAAGTGCTGATACAGATCCAGTGTATGAACAGCAAGGGTCTCCGTTCAATAAATTCCCCACCCAGGATCCGTTGTAGCGTGGCTGGCAGGTTCTGGTGAAAAGGTAGCCACTGCATATTTGTTCAGCAGCAAGAGGAGGGGCAGGCAGCAGGGCTGGCATGGCTCTAGTTCTGTCAGTGTTTTACATAAAGCAAATATTTCCAAAGGTGATTCTCAGAAACTGGAAACTGAGGGCACGTTGGGCAATGCGTGTTCCTCTTGGTCCGGTACTGCACCATGAGAAACACTGGCCTCCTCTGCGACTAATGAAAAAACTGAATTTGGCTTGGCCTTTCAGTCATGGTAGTTTCCAAATGTAGTGAATCGAGTATGAAATGCGAGCAGTGAAATCCACCTGGAAGCCCTCTGAATTGGATGTGAACTTGAGTGAATGACTGTCAGCTTCTTTGGGACTCCTGATGCACAGATGCAATATCGTGGCCACAAGACCAGGGGACAGATGGGTTTAAAGCATTTCCCAAATCAAAGTTTTAAATTAACACAACCTCCTTCCCCCTGTCACAGTTGATTATACCAAGTATGGTTTTTAAACATCTGAGCTAAGTAATTTCCATCAGCCAAATTCCACTTGAGTTAACACAATAGTATGTTTTTATTAAAGTGTGAATTGTTCCTTTTGATTAATATTTCTGTATAAAATCATTGTGGCCTTGGAGCAAACTCCCCTCTCTTAGCTATCAGGAGTGAGCGTGAGAGAAAGGCAAGACAGAGTTAAAGGCCTTCCTAACATGTGAAGTTTGACAGTCCAAGTCTTTGAATTAATTAAATGCCTGAAATGCTGGATTTAGACATTTAGACACCTTCCTCCGGCCACCCCATCTGTCTTCAAGCATATAGCATATCTCCCTCTCCCGAAACCAAACTTCTGACCTGCAAGCCAGACCTTTTGGTTTATACCAGTTATGCCACTTCTGCACATCAGGGGTTTTTGAACAGTCAATGCATTTGTTGTGCATTTGTATTAGTATCTTTTAATGTACTGTGGTTCTGTTTCTGTTACTATGCTGATGCCAGCTGAGAGTAATTCCAGGGGAGTTAAGCTAGGGTGAAGCTGTTGTAAAGACGAAAAGAATTATTGCATTTCTCTTTAGGATTGATTATTTTTCCTGTGCATCTGAGTGTTTATGAATGTCAATTCTGAACGACGTTTTTCTTCCCCAGGATTTAAGAAAATAACTTAATAAGAGAATTGATGTCTGCAAGGTGGTCAAAGCTTGTATTTTAAGGCAGAATAGGCTGCCATTTAGTAAAAACAAGTCAGCATTTCTTGGGGATGGTTCAGGTTTACCCCTTTTTTTGTATTGAACTTTGCTATGCTTCACGTTTTGTTTGTGAGTTCTTTCATAAATAAGATTCCTAGCTGGGAGTGTTGCTTCCACTGCTCCATATTGATAACCAAACCATCTTGACACTGCAGATTAAACCAGCTCCACAGTTGGTGCACATTGATATCTCTTTACATAGTCCTGTTGGTCTTAATTGATGGGTCTTATTTATGTGCATAGGGAGGTTTTTCCTATGATTAAAACCAAGTCATATTTGTGCATTAAAAAAATATTGGTATTCATTTACAGGAAAAAATTTGGCTAATAAACATTGATTTTTATTTTTTTTAAAAAAGTTGCATGGTTTTAAATAATTTTTAGAATGTCTGAGCACAGTTATGATATACTCTTTAAAATTAAACACATTCACTTCATATTTAGACTAAAACAAAAGGAGTAGTGTTTGACTTAGAATCACTTCCTCAAGGTTTGCTGTTTCAGACAATTCTGCTTGTGAGGGTTGAGGAGCCACTACAGAGAGTGTTATGAGTTTTGTTCATTAAACTGACAGAAGTTGGCATGATAGGGGAAGTGAGTTGGTGGTGGGTTATCTGAATCTGGTTAAAACACTTTTAAATTTTTGTTCCAGGAAAATATTCTGGAACTGACTTGGGTCAGAGGGAAAATGAGACAATGTGCAAAGCCACTTGCCCGGCATGGCCGGCACATCCTGCTGTGATCGAGGGTTGGAGAAACCCAACCCAGCCAGTAACAAGGCAGACTTTCCACCACGGGAAGTCTTGCTTTTCAGGCAGGCTTTTTACCAGATGCTTTATAAAGTAGATTTACAACTCTTGTCATGTGTCAGAGCATGGCATGTGAGTCTGCACTTGGCCCCTTGTCTTGACACAACATCTGAGAGTGGTTGGAATAGAAATGAGAACATCATTTGCCAAGATGGCACATGTTTTCATTAATATGTAATCTTGCACTTTATAATAGGATAGATAGCAGTTTCAGGACTGAGCCTGGTATACAGTGGGTAGGCGCAGTGAAAATTAATTTTTTTCATTATCTTGAATGGTAAACCATCTGCCAGATACAGAGTGGTGCTGAACATTGCTTGCTCCATTTTTCTGTGAGGAAACTAACTAAAAGATTATAGCTTCTGTGTTTAATAGTTGTTCAAAATACATTGGTGGCACTGCTTGTCATTCAAATTTCATCATGTTGCAAGCAGCAAAAGGAAAGCATGCTGACGCTTCCCTCTCTTTGGGATTCAGTTAATCTCATTCGCTTTCTATTCTGATCTCCCAGGGTATCGAATAAGGCCTTCTATTTGTTAATGAATGCCCAGTGTTAAATGAAACCCAGTACCCTGCAGTGATCAGGTTTACTTTGTGCAAGGCCCTTCTGGCAGTGTCCCAGAGAACTCGTGTTTGATGTCCAAAGGAGAACTGGCTTCTTCAGTTGTGTGTAAGAGAAACAGTTTTGGCATACTTCAGTGGCTGAATTGACAAGTCATTGTTTCTGTGTGACATTTGTAAATAAGGTCCTCTTAACAAGGGTGCTGAGAAACACTTACTGTTAACTGCATCCCATACTGTCCAGCTGGAGTGGGAGTTTCCACCCACAGCAAGCTTTGGTTGATATCTTTACAACCAGCACCCTGGAATCTGGGATCCCATGTTTTCCTCCTGCTTCTAAGTGAGACTGATTTGATTTGCACTGTATTGCACTTCTATCAAAAATTTGCTCTGTTCTAAAAACATGAGAATTAAACTTTACTTGGCATCTTCAAAGAAGAATTGTGCTTTAAATAATAATAGCTCAGCTGTGGTTTGCTGCATCTCTCAGATCTACTGTCCTGACTTTTAAGCTACAGTTCCTGTATATAGCTTTAAGCTCTTTTCCCCTTGTAGGTGATGTTGCTGGGACAGAGGAGGGAGCTGCAGCTGGCAGAAACCTGATTGTGTGGAGCCCATCTGATCAGTGGTCTTCACCAATTTCAGATAGTCTAAGTAAACTGCTCAAGAAACTAGGTCCAAGACCTACAAAACCCAGGTGGACTGTATTAGGAATGGTGATCTAGCACTGAACACGCTTCCACAAGAATCCTCTTCCGTTAAGAGGATTTAATTGCAGTCCCAAGGAACCTTAGCCCTGGGAGAGATTAAACTGTGCCCATGAAGTATCAACATAAACGGTTTTATTTTCTGTGTCTTCTTGTTAACTCCTCATCAGTGAAGGCCAACTGACAGCCTCATGAGGTGAATATGTTGCACGTCAAGTGCTATTTATTGCAAGAACTGTGAAGTAGAGAAGTTAATATTTCATCTTAAATCTCTAAGTGCGGGTATTTAATTACACCTTGCAGCCTGGATAGCAAACAAGCCATCTGTCATGAACTGCACTTTTTAGCAAATAATTGTAAAATGTAAGAGGTCCAATACTTTAAAATTGTCCATCTCTTGTTGACTTGCATGACATGTGAGAGTTAGGATATCTCCACTGTTCTTTCAGTGCTGTATTCTTCACTGCAGTTATTAATCCTCCTTCCATTCAAATGGGTGTTCCTTCATTTTGTAAGTTGTCGCATTCTTTCCTCTGTTTACGTAGGAAAGTAACTTATTAATGCTAATAAGTTGGGAACAAAGGCTTTGGAAATCGGCTTTTGAAATGAAATGTTAATAAATGATCTTCCTTCTCTAATTCTGTAAGAAAAGGTTTCAAATTTTCAGCATTATTTCTGCTTTACCTGGCCCTTGTAGGAAGAAATTACTGTTGTACATCAGTTTCACCAGCTGTACTTTTATAACATGTGTGGTGTGGTTAGGGGACCTAACGTAACTAAAATGTGATCATACCTGTGACTTCGTGTATTAGGTATGATATTTTTCTTACTGGAATTAAATTATATCTTGATTTCTGCATTTTCTACTGCTTGATAACAAAAAAATCATGAACTGCCCCTTGGTGCTCCTTTGGGCATAGCCCCTAGCTTCAATTACTACTTTTGAAGATCACTGTAGGAATGCTCTTTGCAATGTTAGTCCCATCCTTCTGGGAGCAGTTCATCTCCTTTGAAAACAATAGGGCTGTATAGGGTAAATTGGAGAGCAACTGGTTGCAAACCTGTTGCAAATTTTGTTCAGAAAGTATAGTTCTGTCTTAATCTGTTTGCCATGGCACATATACCTTTCTAAATGAGAGCAGTTTTATAGATAATAAAGGCATTATTTAAGCAAAATTGACAATATTTTAAGAACCCGTGACAGCTGATCCCAGTAAAACTAGGAGTTAAGTTGGATTCAGAAGAGGTGTCACACATAATGAGCCATTGATCTGAATTCCTTTAATTTTTTAATCCAGCTCTGTGTTCACTTGAGATGATTCATTCTTCCAGTGAGTTCCTTCCAGGAAGGATTCCCCACAATCCTCAGAATTTTGCTCTTTCTCTGTACTATTAAAGTTCTTCTTTCGCTGTTACTACAGTCTCTTTTTGGCTGAGATCCTCTTTGATTCCTTCTGAAGGATCCTTTAAAAAAAAAGGAAATGCAAGAGCAAAGCTGCTTATTACTAATGTTCACAAAGAGAATCGCTCTAGTAATTCTTTTCTTCCAAAAAACCTTAAAATTACATGAAATGCAGACTTTCATCTTTTCAACCAAGGAACTTGAGGGCTTTTAAAATGAGGTCAGAAGTAGTGCAGCTGCTGCTAAAATGTGTTTTGTTTTCAAACCTTTACACTGGTTTATGGCAAAGCTTAGATGAGGCTTTGTGTGAAAGTTTAATAAGAACTTGGAAAAATGTGTTTGGTAAGCTGGCAGGTATAAGACAGTCTCTTCTCGGCAATCTCAAAAGAAACTAGCCTCTTATTTATTTTGTTTGTGTGTTTGTGAATGCCCTGAGGTGAAGATGAAGAGTTACTCTAACAGGGGACTTCACATCAAGCACTGTATGGCAAATGGACAAATACTGCAGTCTTCTGGGAAAATTTGGTGGGTGTCAGGTAAGGGCAGAGAATGTGAACAGATGACCAAATGCCAATTACTTACCCCTTTTGCTACACAGAGCATGTTTTTGAATGGTGTTTCCTAAACTGGCTTTTTTACTTACTGTTTAATGTGAAATAAAGCATGAAGAAGAGATGACAGAATATACATGGCTCTAACATTGTATGTAAAAGACTGTGTGTAGGACTCAACAGATCGGCTTCAAACACATCACTAAAGAACATGCAACAGAGGCAGACACCAAACACAGGCTTTGGGTATGGGAAAACAGAATTGTGCAATGGCTGGGCAGAGCTGGGTATCTGATCCTTCATTGCAGACTTCTGTGTCCCAATATTAGTTTCTCTCCCTCTGTAACCACCTTATTTGAGCAGTGAATTCAGGAGCAAGTCAAAGCCTCTGGTGGAAATAAGTCCAAAAACTAAAAACAGTTTCTCCACCCACAGACAGTTTCCCTGCTAGTTGAAAAGAGTGTTAATGACAACTATTGCTACCCTGTGGATCTACTTCACTTCCAAGCAGAATGGGCCCATGATTCTTATACTGTGTGGACAGTGTCTCCATTGCTGTCAGGTTTTTTTTCTGTTGCTTGGAGCTGTCTGCATGGAGCTTGATCATCATGTTCACTTACAGTATGTCTTTTTGCAGTGAAGTGTCTGGGATTAAATAACAGGCTGATCTGGGACAGCTGATGCTTATCTGGTCTGATTTACAGCGGAGGAGAAATGGTTGAGGAATCAGACAATAATCATAACCAGATTGCCAAGAGAGGGGACAACTTCTGCTCTCAGTTGTGCCCTTGCTTTATGAAGAAGAGAAGCCGCACTGAATGTAGCAGGATGAGGTGGGCAATGGATATTTGAACCACTCCAGCTATAGCTGAAACTAACTTAGCTGGGGCTTCTTTTTTCCAGCTAAAATCCTGCAAAAGTTTTGTTTACACCTGTCAAGGTTCAGGTTCCTTTCTGCCATGCAGTACTTACTACGTTAACGCTCTGGTAGTGGCTCAGTGGTAACATGAGCAGTGGGGTTTTTGTGTGATGAAAACAAGGATGTGAGAGGGTGTATGCATGCCATGCAGTGGTATATGACTAGCTAGCATGGTCATGCCAAGCTAGTCAGCTTGAAACCAGTTAAGAGCTGGTAAGAACTGCCTAAGCATTGACATGAGCGGTGGCTGAAGCCCTTATGTGTGGCTATGCTATAGCCAGTTCAGGTATGCCTATACAAGGTGTGAATATGCCTTGGATTACACAGCAGATGAGTCAGTATCTGTATCAAATGCCTACCTTCGCTCCTGGTTCTGCTTTTGTCTTGCTTTGTTCTTCTAAAAATTCAGAAAATGCCTCCAAGGTATGCTCCCCAGTATAGGCCACCTCCTGAAAAAGAGTTTTAAGGTTAAGTATTTAACTCTGTACACAAAATGCTGGAAATAACAGCATAATCTGCTGGAGGATTACAGTTCTTTAGACTGACCAAACTCTTCTTCTGTGCTCAGTTTAGAAAGTGAAGACAGAGACACAGCAGGTTCCTACATCATCTGAAACTCAAGTGTAAAGAAATAGACATATATCCCTAAGAAGAAAAGGATTTGTATAAAAAACATAACCATTATTGTATAATACCAGTCTGGGATCCTGCCAACTACTGACATCAGTGTCTTTTCTGTGTTTTAGCAATAAACATTTGCAAGATATTTTGAAGAGTAGAGTCTTTTAAGTGTCCAGCCATGATATTCAAAGCTGTCTAAAGATTTTGATGGAAATTCAAATTCTGAAAAAGTTTTGACATACACAATCCAGAAGTACCAGCTGTTGCACAGCTTGAAAGAACAGGAGGGAAGATAAGCAGTGACATTAATTTTCTTATACCTCACCTTAAGTTGGGGGTTTACTGAGGATTTTCTTCTGAGGAAGTTTAATGGAAGAAGCACTTTCAGTTTGGAGCTTTAAAATTCTCTGAGTAGGTCTAGGCATCATACTGTATTTTAAAGATTCCCCCTCCCCCCACAATACCTTTACTCTCTGGAAGTATAAAAGGATCTTGCACAAGTCTTGTAACAAAAAGTTTTAGAAGCTCGTGTGCATGGCATTGGGAATTGTCTGCTGTTATCTGAGTGTATTTAGAAATAGGCAGATACCTATTCTCACTTGGGTTAAGCTCACTTACTCCCATTGGGACCAATAATTCTGTGTTACTTTACACTAGTTGCTCTTATGCCTGATTTGAGTTAAAAGGACTGTAAACAAAACACCTCCTTCTCTGAATTCAATAAAAATATACACAGGTTTGATATTTCTGTTCAGTAAGGTATTCTCTTGTAATAAAAAGTGTGGCAGCCTTGAAGTTATTTTTTTATGTTTGCAATCTTAAGTTTCTTGAGAAAGATTGATTCCTCCAGAGGCGATTAATATTCTCAGATGAGTCGTGATTTTTATTGACTCTCATCATGGCTGGAACAGCAATTTCTCAGAGCCCAAAGACCTGTAAAGCCAGAGAAGCAGCTGATCCCTGCACTGGTTACTGAGGATATGTGTCAACACTTCTCATTAGAGTAATCAGTGCATAAGAGTATGTAAAGGTTATTTTTCTCACTTGATCCATAGAAACAAATAGAATCATCTTAAATCCGTCTGAAAGACTCTGTATTTTGCTCTTAAATTTGGAGTGGATGACGCAGTGGATAAGTTGTTCATCAGCTTCACAGATGGAGCTTAGATGATGCCTGGTCACTCCCTCCGCTGTGTAATTCATCAGGTTCACTCTCTTGTTCCTTCAGCTCTGGCTGTAACTGTTCCCCAGCACAGAAATACACAGTTGGTGCTTTGGAAAACTGAGTACATGCTTAAACACCCAGCTGTAGATGTAGGTCTCTTAGCTCATCCAACTCCACTTAACTTCAGTTAACCTGAAGTGGCTCCTGATTCAAAGATGTTGTCATGCATCTAGTTTTGCATCCACTGAAAGTAAGAGGGTGACTTGTCATTAACTTCACGAAAAGCTGAACCTGTTCTTAAACAGACTAAAGAGTGACAGTCCACTGGACAGAAGGCAGTTCATAGCCTGGAGACCTAGAAGATACTTCTGTTCAGAGGAGGGTAGTATCTAATATGATCTCATCAGGTGAGAGCGCTTAGAAGGGACTGCATAGTAACGTGTTCTGCCCATGGCTTTGCCTTTAAGGAGGTGTAAGGGTGTCTGTGGTGGACAGAAAACATAACCCAGTTCTACAAAACAGCTTTGGGTCATCTTGTGTTAGTCACATTTCCCTTGGTTTATCAGGGGTAGGTTCAGACTCCTGTACATGCATTTTGATATGCTTTCTAGAGTCTACTGATAGTTACTTAGAGTTCCTACTGCTTCTGCGCTAGTGTTCAATCCATCCTTAGTCCTTAAACAATGCAAAGGATCGGTAGAGGTAATTGGAAAGCTCATGTGTTTGTGTTTCTAACACTAGCAAAACACTGAAGGCTACAAACAATGTCTGTGTGAAGTCAAGGTTGTGTCAGGTGGTGGTGTTGGACTGTATATATTTCCTGTTCTTCATCCTGAACATACCAGTTTCTCTTCAGCTCCAAGCCCCTTCTATCGCTCTTTTCAAGGTCAGAATAAGAGAGTAGGGATTGTAATTTTGGGGCAGTGCCTATACAGTGAAAAACACAGTAGATACTCTGAGCCTTGGCATGTTGTGATACTGCATTTGTATCCTGTGCTCTGACTTTGGTTAACTTCTAGAAAAGGACAAGTATACATGGGGGAATTCCCGGTATAACTGCTGGTTGGGTAGGAAATGACTGAGAGCTGTTGCAGTGACTGTGTATTAACAGCTTGAGTGTGTCTTGGGTCATTTATGATTGTCTGTAGTGAGTAAAGATGTCTGTAGCCAGCTGTTCATATAGTGCTATAAGAAAGAAAGCAAGCCAGAACACTTGGGTCTGCAAGACTGCAGACATCTACAGGACACCTGCAGTGGTAGTCAAGTACAAGTTAAAAATCTCTGAAGTTGAGGGAACTAGTCTAAAAACAGGGTGCACAAGGAAGACCTTGAGATTTCAAATACTCTTTAATTTCAGGGTATTTGTAAGTATGAAACAATCCCTTAATGGTTAATGAAACTTGTTACTGATATTTTTTTACAAACTGACATTTATTATGAACATTTAATGGGTTTCTGCTTTTCTGCATAAAGACTAAACACGGTGCGAGTGTGCAGGACTGCAGTTAAATTCATTAGAAGCTGTGCATACACATCCAAGAAGAAAATCTGTCCCTCAAAGATTAAATGAGGACATGGGCAAATGTCTTAGAATTTAATTTAAGTTTAGGACTAAGAAGAAAAATGAAAAGCTTAGTAATGTCTTAATTATAACAGTATCTTAGAATTTAATTTTTTTTGCTTCAGAGATACTTTCTTTTTAATTAGATTATCTACGTAGATGGAGAAATATAACTAATATTTTTCTTCGCCTCCTCTTTCAACAACATTTTCTGATTATTGTGTAACATAGCTGATGCACTAGGTAGCATATTGTAAAGATCATTGGTCTTGACAACAAATATTCCCAATTGAGGCTGTGATACTGGAATGAAGTAAAATTACAGGTATAACTGTATGGAAGAAAGTTTTGGGATTTGGGTTTTGTGAAAATGTAGAGGATATAATAAGAGTAGTACAAGCATTTTAGAGGCTATAGTCATACCTGCTCCAGAAACAACTGGCACAGGGTAGTTCTGTGACAGTACATCTCTTGACATGGTTTGAAGTAAAAAGGCACTGCAATGATTAGGAGGCATCTGTAAGTTCACTCTGCATTAAGACTGTTGCTAGAACCCAACAAGGAGATTGGAGGTTGTTAAACAGCGGAATGTAAGGCTGTAATGACTTGTAGGTCCAAGTCGGTAAAGGATACATGGGCTCTTGCCACAGCCTCACACATAAGAGAAGACGATAGAAGGGTTTCTCCTCTAATTCAGGTTCTTGACAGCAATGAATCCAATGCTGAGTAGATAAGGACCAAAACTTTCTTGCTTAAAGGACTCCTTTCTCACTGTGACACGCCCGTGCAAACACACACAAACACACACACACAGACACACCCCCCCCTTGGTGTGCAGCTGTGACTCCATATTCTTGCCCAACAGCTTCTCACCTGATAATCTGGTCCAGCAGGAAAGAGTCTGAAGAACGGATAGCGATCTAATCCAACAGACAGGATGTCATTTGCTGTGACATCTATCTTTGCAATGATAATGTCTTTGTGACTTTCATATTGCTCTCCTAGCTTATCCCAGATTGGCAGGAGTTTTCTGCAGTCATAGGACCAAGAGGCATCTGCAAATTTGAAAATAAAAGTAGAAGGATACAGTCTGGCAGAAAAGCATGTGCTGGTGCAATCACTGGGACCCATTTAGCCCTTAAAGTTAACAGGGTTTTGGATTTCAGTTTAGATGGAGTTAAAATTTCTGGGGCACTTTCCTGAATACACTACATCCCATTTACCAGCCTTTCATTTCCAGAGGACTTGGTTCAATTCCTGCTTACATGAGTTTGTTCATGATACTGAAATGTAAAAATGACTAGCGTGAATGAAATGGCTGCAGCCAAGAAGGAGGATTGCAGGAACCTACTACCTTTAAGAGTTTCTGGAACTCAGGGCAGTACAGCTAGTTGTCTATATTCATGTTAATGCCACATGTTTGCTCTACTGAAGTAACTAAGGCACAAACTAATTCCTGCGGGCTGGTACAGGGATAGGGCAGTGGTTTCTTGCTGCGAAGAGTCAAGCAGGAAAGCCACTTCCCTTGCAGACAGAGGAGGAAAAAAGGAGTTAAGATTTGCTAAACTCAACTCCTCTCTGGGATTTAATCCTAGAGCATTGTGACCAGACAACCTCACTTAACTCTCCCTCTGTCCTTGGAAGACAGCCTGACTCACACTGTACAGCCCGCTGTAATGTACCATTGTACAAGATCATGTTCTACTGTTATTTTGTCTTTCAACACTGAGATCTGATATGGCCTTGACAAATATTTACTTAAGGGATCCAGTGTTATTCAGTGCGACCCTAAGTCAGCAAAGGTATTACAGTGTTTCCATAGATATGACACAAATTTTTCTTCAATGCTTTCATCAGGCAACAAAAAATCATTAAGCTTGGCTTCTGTAAAGTGCAAAGATTAGCTTGGTATGTAAGCATGAGCTTTCGTTTTTCACTTCCAATTGGTCATGTTAAAGCAACTTAAAATCTGAGTACAGCAATAACACTTACAAAACATAACAAACACAGTCATGGTCTTGTTGAAGACAATCCTGTCAAAATTCTTCCCAACAAGCGCTTTGACAGGCATCTTGTCCCAGTCGTCTGGAATTTCTTCACTAGAGAGATGTACCTAAACAGAAACACTGCTCTGAAAGCGCAGGGAGCATTGAGAAATTGTACTCCAGCTCAAGTTAATGTGAGACCGATGGGACGTTTCTATAGCTAATGTGCACTATTACTGTATATTATTTATATCTCTACGTCCTAGCCAGGCTTCATGTGCTACCACCTTCTTTCCCTTCAGCGGGGAGCTGGAGTCTCACACCTCTGCATAACTGGTGGTCAGAATTATTTTTCCCTCTCTTCAAAACAGACTCCACAGTAGATTGTCTGAAAATGACCCTTTGGAACACGTTTGCATTCGTTGTCTTGAATTCTTATTGCCCAGGGTTCAGAAGCTAGACTACTGAAAAGCTTACCTAATGTGGTCTCTCAAAAGTGATGTAAAACACACAAGAAAGTGTGTATTGCTGCTTAAATCTCTGCCTTCACAACCAGTTACAGTCCCCACATGACTCCTACAATTTACAGTATATTAGCTGGCAATTTCTTTTCTTTTACACCACAGCGTTGTAGCAGAAAGGCACACATTCCACATGGAAGCTGTTCCCTGGTGGGAGTGTGCCACTCCAGCAGATCGTGGTGGTGAAGAGGAGACACTCCCACCTTTTCTGTCCTTCTGCCTCCCTCCAACATTGAAATCAGGATCTACTACTCAATCTTTTAAATTCTGCCTGTTGTCAGACTGACTACTTCATCTTTTCTCCTTGTGATGGAAACAAAAGTAAATCACTCTGAAGAGCACTGAATAAGCAAAACATCTTAATGTATTTTTTCAAGTGAGTGTGGCGGATGATGCCTCATTATGACAACAAATCCTGTATTTACCATTGGGAATGATCCCCACTGTGAAAATTCACTCTGCTAAACTTGCTTACAAGAAATACCAAGTCTTACTCCACTCTGAAACAGTCAATTTTCTATTTGCTGGACTTCTCTGTAACCTCAAAATCCATTGGAATCATTATTTGCATCTCTCCCAACTAAGGGAGTGAAATATCTCCATTATAGTATTGGAAAGATTAAGACCTAGGGAGTTTTTAAACTACTAAAATACATCAGCTGAAATCAACTAAAATATTGGGCCATAAATTACTTATCCAGTTTTTACATAGGAGGACTGGAGAACTTTGTAGTTCACCTCAGTTGTTAAATACAGGAATGCTCTGTCAACAACTGTAGATGAATGCATCAGAGCGAGAGTAAATTAATAAACCGACGATCGGAACAGCACACTATTGTAATTAAAAAAGGGATGTTTTGCAAATTTGTTAGTGTTTTAGCTGGTGTAGTAGAGGGGTGTCTCATTAGTAATGGACATACCTTTGCTTTTCCATTTAGGTAGCTTTGGCAAAATTCTTTCAGGTTCTCCACAGTCACCTCATCTGCAGGCATTTTGTACTTTGCATCACTTGTTAGATTTAGGATTCTCACAGCAGGAACGTCAACTTCCCTGATGCGAAAATACTCAAAAACTCGTCCATTCCTTGTTTCATTAGTATCCACCAAGACAAACATTATCTGATAATAAAGAGAGAGTCATGCATCTGGTTGAGTCTTGTAGCTTTGTTTTAGCCATTTTAGAGAAATGGACCATGGAGCTTGGCAGTGGGTTACGATCTAACCTTAAATGCAAGACCATTTTTTGGTCTCAGTCCAACAACCAGCAGCTCTGTGGACTGTATCATACCTTGATCCTAGTTAATAGCAAATGCTAAAGCAGCCAAAAGGAATGGAGCTTTTCCCTCTGTCCTTTCACAGTGGTTTGCTATCACCTGTTTTAGTAACACTTCTAAATTACCCCTCAAAGCTCTTATTGCTCTTCCTAATAAATCTTAACAGGACGAAAGAGCTGAAACACCTTTAATCCATATGTCTTTACCAATACTAATGTGTGATATTTTATCACAAGGTGACTTACCATTCTTGAGTGTCTCATGTACTTAGAGCAGGAGTAGCACCACAGTGATTGACAATGGAAAACTGAAATACTTTTGTGTATGACTGCCTATACCTGTTCATATACAAACAAACACGTGTGCTGCGAGCAAAGCTATGCAGATGCCTTGTGATATTTCTCAGGTTTTGTAGCTGGTTCCAGCTCGTGGTTCAGGCAATACCCTGAGATCCTCATGGCATTTCCTGGTGGTGGCAGAAATTGCCAGAACCTTGCTAAAACTGTCTTTGGCTGGAAGTTCCTAGAAAGTCATATTTGTAAAATCAGAAACAGGTTTATTTGGAGCAGGTGGAATTAGTGTTGGTTTGTGTGATCTTTGTGTTTTAAAGAATCATTTTCAAGTGAAGTTTATTTTTCAGCTTGTGTCCTTAACAAATTTGAAGAACAGTTACTGAAAGTGGTTTTTAAATGGTTTGGTAGATTTAGAAGATGGACTGACAGTAGTGTACTTTTACCAGTAACATTGGTGAGTGTTTTTTCCATTGATCTTTTGGCATTCATATTTACAAAGCAGGATTCAGCATTACAAACCTTTCCTCTAAATTCCGCAGCAGCAGACTTGTAGTTTTCATAAATCACATTGAATGTCTCCGAGTTCGTTGGGGTGAACAGCAGGATGTGATTTTCAACAGGGACATCAAAAATCTTCACAGATGTCTGGGAAGCAAAAGATTCAACATCTGTGCCACTCTTTGTAAGCGGAACAGTGAATCAGAGGCTCAGAGTATCAGTATCATTCAGTTCTGCTATTGCAAATTTTACTTTTAAGACTCGGTTCCCAATCATTTCCATAACCGTTGAATTTTTTTCATTGTTTTAAAGAAGATAGTGAGAAGAATCAGCAGCTGCTGAGTGTTTTCTCTGTTCCACGAAAAACCTCATCGTTCTTCATAGATTTTTACAGTCAGAAGGTACTGTTATGATTTTCTAGTCTGACCTCCTGTATAACGCACACTGAAGAATTAATGCTAAAGATGTGCTGAAAGTAAAAGGCAGCATTACCCAAGGAGGCCCAACTGCAGCAGCTGCAGGCAGTAGACCTGGTTGGGGTACTTCCTTCACTTCTGGGTGGCATCAGCAGCTTATGTCTCCTTCCCTGCACAGAGCAGCCCTTTTTCTCATGCCACCCTATGATTAGAGGCAATGGGGGTGTCCCCCAGGCAAGCAGGTATTTCCATGTCTTTCCCCTCCTACCTGCACTACCAACAGTTACTGCTGGTTTCTTTCTTCCTTGTCTTGGCCCAGAGGACCCAGTTGCTGCATGGGGAGTGGAAGGGTTGGAGCTAGGATAGGGACTGACCTTCCAGCCTCCCACCCCACCTAGTTTGCTGCAGAAGCAGCCCAGGCTTCCACAGGAGGGAGGTGTTTGCATGTCCAGGCAAGTTCACTGTTTGACCAGCCGTTCCCCATCTCCTCCAAGAAACAACAGCTTGCCAGAGGGAAGCATCCTTTGGCCTGGATTAGAGCAAGAGCTGCCTGTTGGGTTCTGCTGGTGTTTTTGGATGTGTTTAGGGCTGGCCTAGTCAAACAAGCAAGCAAAATTCTCAAACACTAAGGAGCAGAGTAGCTCCTTATGTCTCTTTCTGCATGTATTCCTGTCTTTCCTGTCTTTTTCCTGTGGCTTTTGTTAATACGGTGAAATGCACATACCTCAAAATTATATTCAGTGACCAAATCCAAGGTAAAGGTTTTGATTAGCCTCGTTAGATCCAGTTTGTTCTGTCTGCCATCTTCAAGCACTTCATTATGCACAGGTTTTCCCTTGGACAAATAGTGAAGTTTGTGAGGTTGTCAGTCTTATCAGCTATAGGAGCAAAGAGACTGTCTTTAGTTTAAAATGTTGTTCTCAGCTTTGCTATTTTATGATCCTCAGTAACTGAAATTCCATAACTTGTGAAATAAATGTCACAGCTAGATTACAGAACAAGATTATAGCTAAAATTCAAGGTGCAGCTGACAGTTTTGAGTTTTAATTTGCTCAGTAATCTTAACATACTGAAAGATCTTTTCTGTATCTATACACACTGTCTGTGACATATGCTCACTCAGGACGTCCTTGGTCTGTCTGCTTCATTGCCTAAGTGTTGGTGCTACTTCTGTGTAGTTTTGTTCTTGTTGTTGGCCACTTCTTCTGTTGTGGACTGGAAGAAAAGAAGATTCCTGGCCAAAAGCAACACAAAGGAAAAAAAGTGAATGTCTGTGAAACTCACTGAACCTGGCAGCACATGTTGATTAGAACATGGGTTGGAAAATAAAGCCATTTTGTCTAGATCCTTCACTAAAAATTAGGAGCCTGAATGTAGACAGCCGTATTGAAAATACCAGTTGTCCAAAGGTTGCTGTTTGCCTCCTGCTTTGTCTCTCTTGTCTGTAAATGCAATATTTTTTGTGTTAAGCTGTTTGAATTTCAACTAGGAAATTATTTAACCTGAAAAATTCCCAAACTGCCTTTCCACAGCCCAAAGCTGCCACAGCAGCTCACTGCACCTTGCCTGCTAGGCTTGCATTCCTACCTTTTTAAACACAACAAGGGCATTCTTTTGGATGCCGTAGTTAGCACAGACGTCCTCACTGGCTGTCATCCCAAAAGGCATCTCTGGCACATCTCTTGCTGTCTCACAGAAAACTTCCACACTGTCATTGTGAAGTTCCTAGTCCCAGAAAGAGTATTTATTAAGATTGTGTCCTGCATCCTGCTAGGATGTGTAGGAGTGAGAGCTACAGGTGAGGCAGGCCCCTAAAGGCTTGTGAGGTAGAGAAGAGTGTAATCGTAAAGTGTGTATAGCTCGCCATGATTACCTACAAGGGGAGATCTTCACAATAGGGGAGATGCTAGGAGTGCTGTGATGCCACCAGTGCATTCACCTTTCCAGCTAGTGTTGGCTGAGCTGGGTCAATATGGATGGTGTATGGTCCCCTACATCCTTCCTGCACGAATCTCATCTGCCCTCCACTCCCCTGGCATTTCCACACTCTGCAAAGACTTCTGCAGATGGGGAAGGATCATGCCAACAGCTGCTCCTCTGCCACAGCTCGTCTG
Organism: Gavia stellata; assembly: GCF_030936135.1. Classification (NCBI taxonomy): domain Eukaryota; kingdom Metazoa; phylum Chordata; class Aves; order Gaviiformes; family Gaviidae; genus Gavia; species Gavia stellata. The sequence goes on along the minus strand of NC_082611.1, from coordinate 9,457,025 downwards.
CACAGCCAGCAGGATGTGATGGATTAGAGAGGAGGACTTTCTGCTTGCAAGAGGACCTGACTGATGTGTTTGGTGCTTTCACTGAGTGCTCTTCAAGGCAGGGACCTTGACTCCTACATCTGTCAAATAGTCACTGTGCTGTCCACCCTCAAACAAACAGTAAATAAGCATGATGAAAGGCAACAGCACTTCCGGATTTGATTTAATCAGCCAATTATTTCATGCTAGATGAATAGTAATTTATATGCTGACACCTTCCAACACATCCTGGCACTCACATTTATGAACAATCTGTGACTAATAGAAGGCCAAATACAGCTCTTTATTTACTTGGACACTATTTTGTTGGCTTCCATTCATTGAATTTCTGACATGCCCTAGCTCATGCTCATCTATTGTCGTTTCAGGCCCCGACTGAAATCAGAGAGTCCAGTCAAACACATCTGCAGGCAGTATCTGCTATCAGTGTGGTTCAGCGAACTCTCCAGCATCACTGTATAGCAAGGGCTTCTCAGTCTGGCCCAGCACTGGAAAACTGCCTTCCTTCATAAACGCTGCAAGCAGATCGCTGCAAAGCAAAATTCTGGGCACTCTGAGCATTTTCACAGTTTGTCATATTATGCTGTATGTGTTCACTAGCTCTGTTACTATGGGGCATTTTGGTAATGAATCCTGTTTTCCACATCCATAAAACTTGGACTATCCACTGTAGCCAGCACATTTGGGACCTTATCAGTTCAGGTATGAGTCCAAACACTGTGCTTTTAACTAGGCAAAGAGATACCAGAATAAAAGTCTCTTTAGTTAGAGAAAATCTGTGATTGAATGTTTCAGATATGAAAGATTTCAAGGACACATTGAAAAAGCAGGAAAAAACTATTCGTATTTTACTGACTTCTGACTGCATGCCTTGACAGCTGAAATTTATTTTGCACTATTTGACTATTGCTCTGTACCATTCAGCCCCAAATCTGAAGAACCTTATTCAGCTCTGGAAACTAGTAGGAATTTGCTTGAGAAAGGACTACATGAGTTGGATCATATACAGTGTAATATTCTATGACTTTCTATCAATGCAGATTTCTTAGCTGACAGGAGTTAAAAACTACAGTTAGCATGATATTCATGGAGCTGTGCTCTGCTCCCCTGAGTTTCACTGAAGTTGTTTAAATCATCAAATGGAAAGATGAAGAATAGGTACTCCAGTATATTAGACAGTATTTATTGCTTTTTTATGGACTTAAGCAGGAAGGGAACATTCCTTCACCAGAACATCCTGCAGCTATTCATGTCTATGATTTTACACCATGTTTGAATAGAAATGCAGTGATCAGGTAACCCTAGATTTTTAGATCAGTTACAACTCTGGGCAGGGATTACAACTTTTTGTGTTTGGAGACTCCGGTAGCAGTATAACCGACATCAGCAATGCGTTAAGTCTCTCCAAAGAAAAGGGGTGAAGTTAAGTAAGGACAGGTAGGTCAATAGTTCTGCCCTCTTCCCACCAAATTTGGGATTGTTTGGCAGAAACCCTTTCTCTGAGGATGCAGGAAAGTCTGCTGTGACCATGTCTGTGCAAACACTGCTATAGCATCATGCTCTCAGAAGCTGCTCTCAGAGTGGTAGGTTTCTGTGTCTGGGTACCTATTCAGGAAAAGTGCTGTGATGTGAGATGTTCTTATCTCTGCCTGGGCTGCTTATCTAGAAGTGTGAAAATGTAGACAGAAACAATTAAACAAAAAATAATGCAGAGAAAACTGAGGGCCTGGGTTTTTCAGGTGAGTTCTTGGTCTTTTGGTTGCGTGGGATTTGGTGGTGATGGCAAGCAGTATATGCCAAAGTTGGAACAGAAACCAGCCTTTTGAGTTTTCCAGTGAATTACCTTAAAAAAGCCAATTACTGCCAAATCATCAGCATGTATGATGGCTTCAGCCTGATCAGTAGAGTTGATTAAAACAGTGCAAGGTCCTGTTCTTCTTTTCACCCATGTAATAAAGGCTGAAGCCTGTCTGACTCCTGTGGAAGGAAGAGAGAGTTAAAATGGCCATCAAAATGAATGACAGAAGTTTCTATGCCATCAAGATAGAGGTGGTGGAGGTGCAGAAGGATGCTGAATATGGACATGGACTCCGTAGGACTGAGGCCAAAGCTGATTCAAAGTGGGCTTGGGGCATCCAAATTCAACCTCAGGTTCTAGTCACCTTTTAAACTCTTGCTGACTCTAGAAGGTCAGCAGTGGATCAGTACTGTGTTTTCTGGGACCTCTGCACATGGCTGTATATCCAATTAACTACTTAATCACAGATGCAAAATAGAGATGAGGAAATTCAGACAAGTAGAAAACCTGTTCTGCAAGATTTCATGTGTCCCAAAATCACAGTAAGCTATAAAGAGCTATCGACCTGAGGCTTAATCCAAAATGACTTCAAACCAATTGCAGATTTTATTGAACTGTCTGTTCAATTAAATTAGGTGTCAAAATTGTTCCTTTGGTGCAGCAGAAGGGATCTGATAGGCACAGAGACATGTTAAAATTCCTCTGTGGTGCTGCAGCTTCACTTTTCAGTTTAGACATAAGAACCAAAGCTGAATTGTCTAAGTTGTCCTTTAATTCTGGATTGTTCCATCTTTTGGTTCCAAATTACTGCTACCAGTTTTACTGAGATTACAGTCAGTCTGTTTATTTGGTGAATTCTCTTCAAGCTTTCAGGAGTTTTAGGAATCGCTTTTAAAAATACATTTTCTAGCTATCACATTTTCAGAGGAATTGGAGCCACAAATTGAGGCTTAAGAGATGAAAATCTCAGCTGTAAAGTAGCCCTTTCATCTCTGTGAATATGACATCCTTGTTGGACCAGAGCAAGAGTCCAGCAAAGGGTTAATGAAAATTATATATGAAAAAGTCTGTATGCTGTGAAGTGCTGGAGTCAAGATGTACAGTACAAGTGGATTATCAAAGATGCAAGTCCTGGTACTGTGCATTTTAGCAATATGAGAAGATCAGAATTGAGTCAGACCATTTTACTGCCATCAAGTCATTTTGCAGCAGGCTGCACTGCAACTAGTTTAAAATACTATTTTTTTAAGGTGAAGCAGGCAGGCATCTGCTCTGGAGTGTGTAGGCTGCAGAGCAAAGTACAGAGCAGTATCTAGTGGCCACATAGTGCTTGACTTCTGCTGTCTAAATGCAGAATTGAGCTCTTGCAGCTTATGTCAGTGATATAACCCCTCGGCATATTTTTCATGGGGTTAATCTTTCTATTGGGTTGCTTTAAACGGTCTGTGTACCTTGTTTCTACTGGCCAAATTCTGGCCTTGGAGTTGTAAATGATGATTTTACAAAGCCTAGGATTTGGCTTTCATGCTATGTCCATTGCCAAGACAACCATTCAAAAGTTCCCTCTTCCATAAAATATTTGAGTTAATTTCTTTATTTAAACGAGGTCTGCAATTTCTTTTGAGGTATGAAGCATGCCAAGTTCAGTATGAGAAGTCATTGGGTGGTCACTGTGCATTTTCAGTTGCCAATCTCAATGGTTTAAAAGTCATATGCAATCGGTGAGATTTTACTAGTTGTTGTACATAAGCATTTACCAGTCAACAAAATGTAATTTAAGTCATTATTGGTGTTACGTGTGCTCTGAAAAGTTGATGCTATCTTGTACAAATCACAGAGCAGAAGCCAGTATCCTAACTTCTTGCGTCTTGCTAGTAAGTGTGTCTTAAATAGCAGCTCTCTGCTGAAGGGTGACTATGTGCGTGTTGTGTTATGATACTCTGTATTCACTGGTTGTCCCAAGCATACCTGTCAAATAGGTTTACCAGTTTAAAAGAGGTTTTCTTGTCAATGCTGTAGATTTAATCAGAGACTGAAGATAGGTGCTTTTGCTCTCATGTATCAGCACCTCTAATAAAAGTTCAGTATGGCAAATCATGCTTTCAGTGGCATTTGTGCAGAAGCTGCTGTTTGCACAAGTCTAGGTGATGGGAACTTGGTAAGAAATTCAAGAGCAAGGAAGAGCAAGTTACTAAAAATACTGAAGATCAGCTCGCAGCAGCAGCAGCCACAGGGGACTCAGCAGTTAAAGAAGTCAGAGTGGTTGTGCACAGGCTCAGGAGGCAAACTTCAGGTTCCTTTTTTTGTTGGTTGTATTAAACTTGTGACTCAACCGGATCTGGTTAGAGTACACTAACAGACACTTGGCCAAGTCATGCAATTTTTGTCAATTCTGTAAAAGTTCATCATTTTAGGCCACGTTCAGTGAAAGAAAAACTCTAATAAGGCCTGGATTTCCCAGGATTGCTCAAGTCAGTCCTATTCCAATATTGTTGTCTTTGCTTAATAACTTCCCATCAAAGATTTCAAATTATTCCATGTTTTTTCTGAGCCACATATGAGCTCCCTCTGATGGCTAAATTGCAAAATTCTTTTCCTTGGTTTAGGAAGTATACCTGTATACTTAGTGTGAACTTAGTGAATTCACAATTCATTGTTAGATGCACAGAGTATTGTTCCAGCCTACTTCTGTAGGCGTGCTACCCATAGGAATTGCAGTGAACTAGAAGTAGTGCAAACAGAGCAGGTTTGGGACCAAATTCTTGTTTAGGGTAACTCATTTATTTATGTTTATTGTAGTAAGTGGGTGATTCTCTGTACTCGGTGGAATTATGCCAGCAATGAATTTGGCTGTGGGAACTAAACATACAGTTCAGTTATACACTTGGAAGATGAATTCAAATCCAACTTCTTGTATTGGTACAGGGGTAATTGTATGTTTAAAGCCGTGGGCAAAACCATTTTGCTACCTTGCATATTCTTTATCTGAGCATCTATATTTTTCTTCCCAGCAGCATAATAGATTGGTACATCCTTTCATTACATATCATTATCATATCAGTGTATAAGACAGTTTACCTTTGCAGTCTATGGGTTCTTCCCTGCTGCCATCCACAAAAAATTTCACAGTAGGAAACTCTTGAATATTAAATTCTTTTCTCAAATCATGTTGGTGTGTGACATCAATTTTGCCAAACTGGATTCTTGGAGCTTCTTTTTTAACCTGTCGTGCAGCCTCAGCAAATTCTTCAGACAAATTCTGAGATGCCCGAGATAAAGAAACATCTGGAAAGGGTCAACCAGAAGAGAAGGGGTTACATAGGCCCCAGTGTGAAGCTTTCTAGTGGAGGTGGTTGTGTCAACTAGTAGCTGGAAGGGTTGAATAAGGGCTTTTATGACTCAGAAATATATGAGAAATTACCTTTACTTTTTGCTTCTTTGTGTTGATGCTGATTGTTCACCACTCCACATGTCCTTGGACCAGTCACAGTGAAAAACTAGTAGGATTGCAATAGTCTTATGTTGGGAAGAAATTACGTGGAATTAAAAAGTAGTTTGACTGACTGATTATGCTGGGTATGAGTTAAAGGGAGGTCAAGGGTAGAGTTAGATATTACTCACATTAGGACTCTCTGATAAGATTTTTGTAAGCACTTCACTGAGGCAAACCTTTCTAATGCAGAAACTACTTTTCCAGATAAGATACGGAGGAGGGAAGGAGAGCAACAGAGTATGGTCTTTTAGAGACTGGAGACGTATTTCTGCATGCCATGCTGTGTGGTAGCCCTTCTCTAGCTCAAATGGCAGTTGTGTGTTTGGAGGAAGGAGAAGGGCCATCCTAATCTGGGCCCCGTAGTTATAACTTATAGTTACATGAAAAAAGGACAAGAGAAAGAAACTAGTCACACATCGCTGCTCTGTATTCAAAGTCAAATAAGAGGTAAAGGCCTGGAGCTTTACAAGTTTTGCAACTTGGGTTGAAAAGAAAATTAATTTTACTTTCTTTTGATAAAATTGAGATACCCTATCTTGTTATATTTGTTTTATTAGAAAGAACAAAACCTTTTTCTTTAGATTCTGCATAGAAAATTAGTTTCATCAGTATACCTTTCAAATAGGAGTAGGTGAAAAACGTCCAGTTAATCTTGGTTTCATACATTCATGTGTGTTCTTGTGTGTGTATATCTGTGTCTGTGTATATACACACATTGAGATCTATACTTACACAAGCACACACACATATGCACCAAAGCATAAATCTAACAAAGTAACCGTCTTTTGTTCTTTCACAAAATTACAAATGCACTTCTCTACAGCCTACCTGGTGAAGACATTGCCCAACATAATTATAACCAAAAAGTGAATTAACATTTCTGTATGAGTTCTAACAAATGAAAGATAAAACCACTAATCTAAGTCAGTGCTGAGTTACATTTCTTGCATTATTCATCATTATCCTTGGTCTGAATCCCAGCCATCAATCATTTTCTTCCACCTAACTGCTATAGTGAGGAGTGTGAAGGGTAGCATTAAATAATGTTATTTTCTCAAAATATTAACCTGATAGGTCCTTCCGAATTCTTCCACGTAAAACCCCATCTTGCCTTAGGCTCAGAGAAAGCCCAGCACTGGAACAGCTGTTCCAGCTGCTAACATGCCAAAGGGGGTTCTTGTTAGTAGAACAAAACTTAGTGTCTATTCAAAGGGCACTCAGATACCATGGTGGTGAATAGAAAGTACTTCTCTAAATAAAGTAAATGAGCCTTAAGGCATCAGTCCAAAGCAAATTGTGTTCTAATTGCCTGCAAAATTACTGTTCATCAAATCAACTTATTTTGATTTTTACAGAAAGATTTGATCCTAACTTCAATTTCCATTTTCCTAATTATAAAAATGATCTTACGAACCTTATCCCCAACAAGTTTGTAATGTGTTATCTCCCAGCACCAAAATAATTGGAGTCATATGTCCAATTGTATTTTGATATGCTCTAGACATAACTGCAGAAAACGGTGGTATCTATTAGAAGTTCTGACCTGTCAACATAAGAAAAAGCAAGTCTACCCTATAAAAATACTGCTGCTTCTAGGGACAGTGTGTGTTGAGCCTTTGTGAGATAACTTTGCTTAAAATTATTGCAAAGATATGTGGACTTTTAAATAAAACACAGGGTGCCTCCTATGCAATTTAAGAGTGTTGATACACAATGTCTGCACGTGGCAGGGTTAGCCCAGAACAGTTAGACCGAGTTAATGGGCTTTCCAAGAGGAAGAGCATATTGCTCTGGACAGAGTGCTGTTGGAATAAGGAGCAGGAAGCCACATAGAAATTAGGGGTCCAGCACCTTCCAGCTAATTCCAAGGCAATGTTTTACACCAGAGGCAATGTCAATATAATGACTTTTTCCTAATAAGCTAAGATTGCACAGCTGTTTTACCACAACTGGGAATTTGGAAGATCAAATGCTTATTGCACAGTGAAACGGGACTCTCTTGGGAAGGGGCAGAAGAAATTGTTGGTGAAGTCCAGACACAGAAGCTGAAGCCATTTAGAGGCTTCCCAAATATACAGGGAATAATAAGCTTTATGGGCATTAGACGTGTATGTAGATTGTCTGGGGGGTTTTAGGATCCATTTTTCTCTGTAATATTTCAATTCCAAACAGATATTTTAAGAATGATCTCTTATCACTGAATGACCTGAAAGAGTTGCAGGTAACTAGTAATGTAACTAGCATGCTTAGATAATGAGAGTTGGTAGAGTTGTTAGCTCCTGGCTGGAGCTGGGAAAAGTGCATGACTCCATATAATAAAAAGTAATCACTGCACTCAGAGACCAGGAGAAATCAGAGTACCATTAACCTGATAACTGCGAGACAGAAGTTCAGTGAGTGAGCAGCCTTCTTCATCAGCCAGATAAAAACTGTTTCCTTGACTACCCAGAAGGCGTGTGGAAACATCCATCACGTACCTTTCCCCTGCTTTCCTGAGTGATTAGGCGCCTCTTCAGCTTTCCATCAATTCCTTTTCATTCCACTCATTCTCTGTTTGCCTCCCAGGTGCTTTATTTTTCAAGTCACTTGAGTGTTGCAGGAAATCATCACTCCTTTTATTTGGAGCCTTTTCTTGAGTTTTGTTTCGCTTCCTCTGTTTTAGATTTTTATTGACACCGATCGCTTCAGGCATTGGGGTGAGGAAGCAGCTGCTGAGGCCAACACAGCATCACAGGCTCCAAGCTCAAGGAGAGCTGAGCGCCAGCAGAGTACGAGGGCAGACACAGGTGAGAGGTAACAGAGTTGGTGGCAAGGTCACCAGGGAAGACATGCATGGGTGATGGGACGCCCGTGTAAACCACTGTGCTGTGCCACAGCTGCCAGAAGCGAGAAGCCCTTCAAAGGCTGTCAGCTCAGGAACAGCATTGTATTAACAATGGGAGAATGTCTTCTTTATTGGTAGTTTTAGTTGTCTTGTAAATAAAAAGAAGGATAATTTAAGGGTTTGTTGAGATTTTGAATTTTTTTTCCTAGATAGTGTTTTTGACCTGTCTTTTGGAAGTATCACTGAATTCCCTCCCACCTTGTGTCATTGCTGTTTTGTGAAGTGTCCTTTTCAAAACAGATGTGAACCTCCGAAAGAGCATCTCAACAGGTTGCCACCATTTGATCATGGGTACAGAAGATCCTCAAAATAAGTTATCCAGCATCTGAGAACAACTCAAGCTCTTTGGCTCAGATATGGGAAGAATTAAAAAGGGCTACAGAACTATGAAAGTTAAAAGCACCTGTGTGGTGTCCTCTTGAATTTCTACTCTTTTCTTTTCGATAACAATTGAGCTGCAACTTGTCACCTTTTTAAATCACTTGCAGGGGGCAGACTGTAGCACCATTTCTGCAGCCACTTTGCTCAGACAGTATTGGCACGTTGTCTTTGTGAGGAGAAGGCCCCACACTGAAGAACATCATCGCATTTTTCAGCACCTTCCCTGACAACTAAAGTTTCCCTTATTTTAGGAACTGCTGTAAGAATGCCTCCCTCAAAAGGTCACGTAGAGCAAATCTCATGCACACCCTCATTCCACAAAGGAAGGGTGTTGGGTGTGGAAGGATTGCCACATTTTCCATTTCATGAGCTATAATAAAGTCTACATATTTAAGGATTTAAATGCATTTTTGTATTTTATCTGTCTCATACGTCAGCAGCTCAAATTTTGCTGGTTTTGTTTTCCATGGACAACCAGCAAACTAGGTTAATGTGAAATCATATGTATATTGAAAGCAAAACCTGACAAACTGAAAGGGAATAGCGATTTTTAATCAGACCATCAAAAATACTAATCTTTACAACTCAAACCGCTAGCAGTCTTGTTCTAGGCAACGTAAAACATTTTGTGAGAAACCAGTCCTGCCTGTCTTGAAGAACTTACAGCATGGCTGCGTAAGGATCAAGAACAAGGTGGGTGTCATCGCATGTCATCATCTCTGTCTTAGAGAGTCAGAGTATATTTTGCCCAAAGCCACACCAAATGGATATAGCAAGAGTGGGAAGAGAACCAGGAATCTCGTACTTTGAGAGACTCTTTCTCTTGAGCACATCAATAACCTGAGTAAGCCGCTACTTTTTTTTCATAGTGCAGCTTACTGAACTAAAATATATTGAAATGTGGACAGAGAAATTTTTTGCTGATACATAAATGTGTTTAATCACCCTAAAGCATTCTTGAAGTGAGTATACATGAAGCCATGATGACTTCCTCCTCCTTTAGCTAATTGCTATTGGCCTCCAGTTTCATTCTGCAGTCTGTATTGATGGTCTAGTGATTGCTGCAGTCATTGTGAATAAGCCTGTTGTCATGCTAAATACTGATGTCCTTGCTGTTAGTTTCTGGCATGGTCAGAAAGTAATTTTAGCAGTCCCACTTTTCATCTTCTGCATAGGCTGCTTTTACAGTTTCACTGTGGTTACATAATTTTCTCTGTAGAAGACGCTTGAGATGAAGGATGGATTCGTGTTTAACATATCAGAGTGGAAGGATGTTAATTTTGCTGCAGTTGCAAACTTTCTTGTGTAACCTTGAATTCTCCCATTCTCTTCAACAGTGAGATACAGTCCGTAATCTCCTGTGCTGACCTCTGTACTTTTAAACTGAGCTAATCTAATGTTTGCAGTTCACTTGAGATCTTCTGCTATGCAAACACTAAGGATTATTCTACAGTTTGGATCCTTATTCAAAGCATTCAATAAAATAAGCATGTGTAAGAGACACCTACATAAGGGACCTGTGCTAATCAGTAAGTCTCTGCAGCAGGCAACTAGAACACCATCTAGTGACTCTTGTACCTGTCTGGCCATGTGTTTCCACTGTCCTGCTCATTTTTGTACGCATATTTTGCAAACAATTTAAGTGACTCTTTTCAGAAGATTTACTCCTAAAAGACTGACACAGATTTCTGTTGAAGCCCACAGGAATGAGGCTCCCACGTTCCCCTATCTTTCACACTGCACTAGGTTCCTGTAGGAAGCTTAGTTGTAAGAAATACCTGTTCTGGGTGGTTTTGAACTGTTTGCATTCACCTCCTATGGTGAGAAGACTGCTGTATGCTGAAATCAGTTCTTAGCACAAGAGTGAGTATGCTTTGGATGTTGGCTTTTTGAGTGAGCTGACCATCTGATATATATAATTGATTTAAAATCAGTCATGCCTCCCCTGCTTCCTAGAAATCCCCCTTTTTATGAACTATATGTATACATAGGCAGCAATTTCTTGTTTTTTTCAATAACATCACCTTCACCTTCTGTGTCTTGAAAAGATGTTTGTCTTTAAGAGTAACCTCCATCTTGCCTATTAAATGGCATTATCTCAGCATAGATTGTCAGTCACAGGCTGCAGGAATCCTACAGCTGACGTGGTGCCTCACGGGATATACAAATGTTCTGCTAGAAAAGGTAAACATCACTTTTTGATAAATGAGAGTGCACTTGGTACACAAAGCAGCAGCACAAGGTCTGTACCACTTACGTGCTTGTCCTTAGGTTATCCCCGTGTTTACCTAGGAGCTGAAAACTTTTCACTGGAAAGGACAGGAGCAGGCATTCTCAGAGATCTGGGGAGTCAAACATTCACTGGGGTCTGGGCCTTTTCCTGGATTCTTCTCATAGGTAGGAGAAAGTGGTGTTAGTATGTGCTCTGCACCCATTTTGTGTTTCCTAAAATATGCCACTAGCCAAGTTAAAGGATTGCAGAACTAGAGCTGTAAGGGAATTGGAGAGGTCATTTGTCTGGCCTAGGGCAAGCTAAACCATGTCTGAACCAATCTTGACAGCTATTTGACTAATCTGGCTTTAAATATTATCATGAATGGAGATACCAGAGCTACCCTAGGCACGTTCCTCCAGTGCATCATTAGCCTTCCAGCGAAATGGTGGTCTTTATCCCTGACCGTAATGTGCTGTGTTTAAACCCATTATATTGCCAGTGAAAATAAAGAACAGTTTAATACTGGCTTCTTTGCAGAAAGTGTACCTGGGTACATTTAACATGTCTCAGTTGCAAGATGGTCAGTTGCTGATGTGAGCTGATACACTGTGTTTTAATCCTGGGCTGGAGCATGTTGTGGGCTATTTCTGCCTCTCTGGCCTGGGAAAGCCTTAAACATGAATGGTCTTCACCGTACTGTTTGGGGGATCTGAAGACTATTCTTGCACGGAGAAATATGGGACAGTTGCAAAGTCCTGTGAAAAGCATTCTGACAACAGAAAGTTGGAAAGGTTTATGAAAGGCTTTTGAAGAGCAATTAAATAGGTGATGCATTTTACTGTGTTCAGGTGGTTTACTGTGTTGAGACAGTTGCTGTGCTTGGGAAAACTAGAGTAGAGCTAATACATGACTTCAGCTGGTTACAGTTTGCGGTGGCATGCAGCAGTCCTTGTAGTGTTTGTGTTTATAAGTGTATATTCTCCCTGTGGTGAGGATTTTTGTCAGAGTGCTTGGGATTTTTTGGTTTGGTTTTTTTTTTCAAAGCAACAATATTCTGCAATGAAAGTCAACACAGGGACTTATATTCAGTTAACGTATTGTGTAAACAGTAAAACTCTTCCATGTAGGCAACACTTGTAAGATCTACCTTCTGCTGGTGGCAAGTGCTCTGTATACCCTGTGCTCATGGGCATTTGAGTGATATTTAGATCAGTTTAACATGGGTGGGGAAATGCCTCAAACTGCAGTAGAAGAGCCCTTTCACGTGAGCTTTGAAATCAGGTGCTCCTAGTACATACAGAGCATGTAATTCAGATGGGCAGGCAGTAGGGCTTGCGTCCACCGGAGAGTAGGCACATTGCAGTGGGCTGCTCAACAATGTTTTCAGACATTGTTCTCAGTGCCTTTCCCAAAACCCAAAGAGAAGCTGGAACCTCTGTTCCTGTGTCTTTCCTCACCCTCATTATGCTGCCTCTTCAGTTACTTTCTTGTTGCACAAGGGGGTTGGAATGAGGGCAGAAGAGTGCCGGATTTCTGGGTCATTACTTTGTTTCCATGCTGGGTACTTGCCCTGTGTACTTTGCTCAACTCACAAGGGTAGACTGAATACTGCTTGGCAGAAAGTCAACATATGTTTTTATATTAAACCTTGCCTGAAAGAAGGCAGACCTGGGACACAGTGAGGGTGGAACTGAAGGGCATTAGGAGTTGCTGGGTAGAAGACATCAAAGCAGGCCTCTCCTGATAAAGACTGTAGGACTGGTAAGTAGATAATGGTATGCAACAGGGAAAGCATTGGGGTTTTCTCATAATAGATAGGCCTAAGGCAGATCCCAGAGCACTGAATCAAAGTTTGGAGCTCAAACTTTTCCCCAAGTTGGTACAGCAACAGAACTAATCCCACTTTCTGGGAAGCATGGGATTCCTCCCAGTTCTCTGATTGCGTCTCCGTGGTTGAGAATGGGTCAATAGGAGAAAGGTCTCAGGTCTTGAATTCATTTTGGATTTCTGAAGCTAATTCCTGGCAGCCCCACGGATTTCCTGTGTGATCTGGGGAATATTGCTTTGTCTGTCATTATCTAAGTTCCCTTAATAGTTTCATGTTGACATAGATTGTTTATTTAGATAGCCTGTTATAAGGAGTAGGACATAAAATATTAGGGCTTTATGGCCTCTCTGTGCAGGCGCATGTCTCACCTTTAGCCTCTTTGTGCTGTGGCAATGCAAATGATGATGGCAAATGAACCAGCTGGTTCAGCATTGTGGACTCAGGTTTCCTACATCCCAGGACAGTGCCTTGCTGCAGGATAGTTTTTCACTGCCCCCGAGACTGTTTAGTGGCATGTATCCAAAGGGAGCTATTGAGATTGAGGCCAGTGATTTCCAGACAATGCATCTGGGCTGTGGAGCTCATCACTTTCGTGAGCTATTTCATAGTTCTCTGCAGGGACTGTAGATGCCTTTATGGTTTGTGGGGGGAAAGGCAATCCATGAGTTTTCAGTAAGCCCTTCAGGTAGACACAGGGACCTTGAAGGCAGTGAGGATCACTGGAGCAAGGTGTGGTTGGGGAGCAGTGTTTCATCTCTGACTTTCTTGGAAGATGTGGGATGGAATGGAAGAGTGTGTTTGTCCTTCCCTTCTGAAGAACGCCAGTTGGGAGGGTGGTGGGGTGTCAGAGAGAGAGGTCCAAGACTGCTCTGAAGTAGAGGTAACAAATCCTGATTTAGATCTCCCACATCCTTTGAGTGCCCAAGTCCCTGGGCTACAGCATTCTGCACATTTCTTTCTTCATCTCTCATTTCTTTATGAAACTTTTCATGTCTTCTTTCCATTCGGTATTAGGTTAAAATCCTGAAGTGTATTGCAATATCTCATTGTTGATCAGCTCTGCCAGTACTAAGGAGGTTTAGCTGCAAACTCTTCTCTGACCTGGACATTTAGGTTCTGTGCTTTGAATCGGCTCTTACAAAGCTGAGACTAGAGCTTCACTAAAGTTTTTCTGATAAATTATTTTTTCACCAAAATAATGCATCTTCAGAGAGATCAAAACAGTTCACAACCATAGACTGAATTTGGCAAATAGCTTTAGACCCTCTAGAATTAAAAAATAAAAACTTGCTAAATTTCAACACTTTCAAAAGTGTTTGCAAGTCTTAAATATTAAGTTTTAAAGAAATTTCTAATGTGATTGTTCTGAAAGTTTTAAAAATATTTAAAGTTTCATAACATTGTTTCACAATTAATGATATGTTTGGTATGATCCAAACATATTTTTAGTTTCATTAATCTGTTGGTGTATTTTAGTTTTTGTTGTTGGAAAAATACAAATGTTTTCATTTCAGATTGATCTACACTACTACTACTACTACTTATTATCATCATCATCATCCAGGTTTGGTAGTGAGGCAAAAGAACAAATTACATGCACTTCTGCAAACTTAGGATATTGCCTTAATTTCAAATATCCCTTCCAAATATGGAATAGATTGGGATTTTCAGTTTGTGCCTGTCTCTAATACCTGCCTCCAAAGAAAGGCTAGTTTGCAAGGTGTTTGTGCAATTTAAGGCAAAGTGGATGTGTCCACTGAGCACAGTGAAGCAAGGTCAAGTCCAAGCAACAGAGACAAAGCTTTTGCTGTTTTGTGCAGATTGAAGAGTTTCTGCTACCAGCAAGCTGCTAGGAAATACAGCTCCATGTTTATGGAGTGGGAAATTATACGGCGTCTGAACTTTTAGATGGGTAACATCACGAGAATATACCATTGGGCTTTTGCTTTTGTGATTTACTTTCTGTAAGGCTCAGGTGGCCAGACCTAACAAAGTTAACTACTGAAAAGGTCCTACTAGTTTCCTCCCCATGAGGAATGAACATCAACCTAATAGAAAAACCACAAAACAGCCTCCACCTACCCAAGTGTTGATTTCAGGGAAAGAGTCTTGCAGTCCTATATAATGCAACTACAGACACCAAAATGTTGTAAAAAGCCATTCCCTAAAGCCCAAATGCTCACAGAGGAGAGATGCCATCTGGCAAAAACTTCATACAAAGCGTTGATGAAAATGTGAGAGGGAGAAAAGCCCTCTCTGATTCTTTTTTTTAATACCTAGAGTTTCACCCATCACTGCTGTGAAGCACATATTTGCAAAATTAGGCAGTGGAAGCAGAGAATGCCAACTCAGCACTGTGTGTGTGAGGACCCATCTTACTATCAGTATCCGTCTTACATAGCAGACTGGTATTTAACCACACCAAAAAGGAATAAATTACAGTAGTGGTGATCAGAAATAGATACATGGAGAAAAACAAAACAAACAAGGACGACTGGAGGACAAAGGAACAATAAAACAGGCATACCTGAGTGCCCCAGCATCAGTCATGCTCTGCAGAGCCATCAGGGAAAGAGACAGCGGAAAATGATACTCACAGAACTCCACCAGTAGGTACTTAGTTTCCTTCAATGCTCTGTCAAAGTTGCTCTTTTTCAGCAAGAGTACGTTGTTCTCCTTTTTTATTTTGGGGAGTTTGGCTTTCTTTGTTTCATTTGGGCTTATGCTGTCTGCTGCTGGGAAGCCTGTGAGAAACAATGTCAGAAAGAAAAACTGATATGTCTTCATCTTGCCCTGCCTTTATCCAGTTACTGAGAAAGAAAGAAGCAAAGGAGCACTAAGCAGCAGGGTTTGCTGCTTAAATGGCTGCTGTTGTATCAGCCAAACTTAGAGGCTGATAAGGTTGATAACAGAATCTACCACCAATGGAGCCAACTGCATCTTTCCACAGGAAGATTAATGTAGTTAATTACTTCCTCATCTTTAGCAGTGTTTAGGAAAAAAGTATCTGTGGGGAAGGTGAGTTTAGTGTTTCTGTAAATAATCAGAACCCTGGGGAGTGGGTCAGAGAGCACGGGAGGAAACACTTGCCCACAGAAGCACCAGTGGATTCATAGTGCACTTCTCTAATTAGACAGCCTGCTCTTGTCACCATTACCCAGCACAGAGCTGCAGACAAAACAGTAAGTGAGGTACCTGGGAAAGTATTTGAGGGCTGCTGCTCTGCTTAATATTTGGTTGTCTGTTGCACTTACAGAGCTACTTACTATGGATTTGATTCAGAGCATGGTGAAGTCAGGGAAGAATTCTTGTTGCTTTGCATATGTAATTTTAACATCTGTATTTCTTCAGTGCCTTGTCTGTGAGGTTCCCATCTCTGCTTAAATGCCAAGTTGTAGCTCAAGTAAGATACTGCTTTGTGGGTTAAATCAGAAGATTTTGCCATTGATTTTCAGTGGTGGCACAATTTTGTGCAGCTAATAGCTGTACAGTAAACTGAAGGTACCAAATGTACTATTTCATCCTTAGGATAGCTATCAACTGTGTGTCTGTGAACTATGAGGCTTCCCTAGCTAGTCTTTTCAGAACATGTTGAGAAATACCTTACAAAAAAATTAAGGTGGTGTTATTTACTAAGGAATGTTTATTTCTGTAAATATCTGCCAGTCCGTAATTGTAGCAGAAACATCTTTGACCCATAAACTGTGCTGAAATTTGTGAACTGTACATCCAAACCTTTGGCTTCTCTAGGGGGGACTGGGTGTTCTGGTGGTTGTTTCGTTGGCACAGGCAAGGACAGAGCTGACTTGAGGACAGATGGGTCCATATTAGTAGAACCAAACTGATAGTTAAAGAAATTGCCTCCAATAATGATTCTTCCTCTTGAGGAGCGCTAAGTGCTGCTTCATTCTTTCACGCCCTTAGACTAAAGCATGAAAAATCTGGTATCAGGAGGGTACTGCTAAAAGGAAGGAGTGTTCATAATGGTGGTTGATGTGGTAGCCTCCATTTTCTTGGGGGTGAAGGATCTTGGGTGGCACATGGCTTCAATTTAGGTTGTTTTCATGCCTGGTGTGAGTGGGGCTGGGTTTCAAGTGAACTCTTTCCTATCAATCTCAAAGGCTTTGGGTTGTAATGCACCTTGAGATATGTTCTGTTAGCACTTGTACAGGGTGCCTAATGAAATCAGAGGGAGCTGTGTGTTCAGGCTGCTTGCAAGATAAGATCACACGTAAAGACAGATGCAGCAATCAGGTACTGAGGAAAAAAAAAGGCAGAAAGATAAGAGTCTCCTGTTTGACTTTGTGGTCTTTTTCCCTTCATAACAGGCTCTTTTCCAAAGATGTCTTTCAAGTAACATCCTAGGAAACTTAAAAAGCATCTTTCAGAAGAACAGGGAAAAACTAACAAGGCCTGTTTGATCGGCACAGGCCGTGTTGTAAGCTCAGAACACAGCCTAAGGCTCCCAGAGCACAGGCAGGATGACAAACCATTTGCTTAGAGAGCTGGTTTTCCCCTGTCTGCCACTGAAACAAATAGCAGTCAACTCAGATGCCTCCTGGAAACCTCCTACCAGGGAATAGGCACCATTTTGGAAAGGGTTTCTAACCTCTATGTCCTGGAAGAAAACTGGAGTAAGAGGAGGATCATACAGCAGTCAGTCCTGCCAGGACAGATTTGCAATGAGGAATGAAGTGGGATTTAGCAGAACTGAACAGAAAAGTGAAACTGATGCCAGTACAGTGTTTTCTCTTAGGCATACAGCCAATTAGGTCACGTTTCTGCGCGTTTTTTCGTCAGTGCTAACTAGTTCTGGCTCTTTCATTTTGTGCTTTACAGTTTGAGATCTATGGAAAATCTGCCTTCTGCAGAAGTCACAGGCCAGTCAGCAGGAAATGTTGGATGCAGGATAAATACAATTCTTGGGCCTTCTGCTCTGTTACCACTCACACCCTGGAAATCGTTTTGTGGTTGAGAGCTATTGACACGTGCCTCACACGTGAGCGCCTTCTGTTTGCACTTCTCTCTTTTGCCTCACAAATACAGTGATTTTAGAGTGATGTCAGTTACTGTTATTTATTGGCATTGATCACTTTAAGCTGTTGCTACATCTACAGTTGCAGTACGTAATGCAAAGGTGAAAGTAACTGCATAGTATCCCTGTGAGATAGGTACGTACTGTTGGCTATTAAACAAGGAGAAGGTCGTGGCACAGAAAGATTTAAAAGCAAAGATGGCTTCATTGAATTGAAGGAAAAATTCCCTTAGATTTAATGTGGTGGGTAGATTCTTAAGACCTTGATTACACTCAAAACAAGTTTATCAGACGATTCTGCATCTATGAGTAAAGATCCAGTTTTCTTGACTTCTAGGGCTGGGCTTTAAATAACTGCAGTATCATCCATTCTGTCTCTTCCACATCTACCTGTATGTTGTGTTGGAAAGACTAGGAGAAACTGGAAGTGCTGGAGTTTTCTTTGCAAGTTTGTTTTACAACATGTATGTTTTTCAAAGTTACATGCTTCAGCTGAAGTGCAAAGCAAATGGAAATCTTTGGCATTTCACCTTCGTTTGCCTAGTGTTTATTTTGTGTTTATTCCATGCCCCCAGTGAAAATAGAACTCACAAGGAAATTAATCAGAGGTTCATAATTTTTATTGGTGCGTAAGTTCAGTGTGAATCGCCATCTAGTGTATATTTAAGACATAGCATAATTACAGAGACTGTTTTAAATCAAGGGGATAAGCAAAGTGTCCTCAAAACCACTTTCTAACTAGTGGCAATTTATTTCTGTAAGCAGGCAAAGTAAAATATAAAATTTACAGGAATCAAGGGATAGATATTTAGAAGAGGACTGGCAAGTGAAAGTTTAGAGAGGAGGTATGAGATTCATTTGTCAGCTGACAAAGTAGAAGTCAAAGATTATAACGAAAAAACAGTGCACAATCTCTTTGCCAGAAAAGGAGGAACACTTACTTTAACAATCACATAAAATAATGGGAAAAATGGGGAGGCACACAAACAACCTATTTATTCAAGCTGGTTTGCATTAATTTATCCAACATCACAAACTAGACAGCATCCAATACCTGGCTGGTTTTAAATGTATTTTCTTTCATTTCAGATGACTGATTCCAGTAGGTGTGCATCTGATTTTTTCCCCACTGTCTGATAAAACATCATTTATCATGAGAACATTTATTAAGTCATGGATTCCTCAGTGTTTGCGGATTCTCAGGTCGCCTTGCAGATTATTCCATGGATGCAAAAGGCTTCTTACATCTCAGATTATTTCGTATTATGACTCTATAAACCAGTGTAAAAAGGAACTGCCAGAATATTTCAACTTTGCAAGTGATGTCTTAGATGAGTGGTCGCAACTGGAAAAGGTAGTATTTTCCTTTTATTTCATAGGCATTGGAACAAATCTCAGATGATAGAAATTCAGATGATAGAAATTCAGATGATAGAAATCAGTTTTCCTGATGAATACTGAATAATATTAGCTGCGGAGTAGAATGCACTATTTTATTTTCTTTGTCAAAAATATAGGTGTCACTTTAAGAGACTAGTTGCCGGGGATGATTTTCTTAGTGTGGAGTTTAGATTGAAATTAAACCTTTTAAGGATTGTCATCTTATTTTACTATCTTCTGTTGCATTGTAGGATGGAAGACAACCAGCAAATCCAGCTTTTTGGTGGGTTAATGATGAGGGAGAGGAGGTGAAGTGGAGCTTTGAAGAGTTGGGATTTCTGTCTAGGAAAGCAGCTAATATACTTTCTGAGGCATGTGGTTTGCAGAGAGGAGACAGGGTTATGGCAGTTCTGCCTCGTGTTCCAGAATGGTGGCTACTGAATGTAGCCTGTATGTGAACAGGTGAGTAACCTTACTGATCTCTTGGATGCAGAAAGAGAATAAATAGAAGGTACGAAAAATACTCTAAATTAATTTGAAAAAAATGTAAACAGGAATATGCTGCTGTGCCTTGTACAATTCAGCTTTTGCACAGAAGGAGAATTGGCAGCATCCACAGAGGAACCAAAGCAACATTGTACTAGGTGCTGAACAGATATGGTCCAGTTAAACAGCATCGTCAGTTGAAGCCAGTGAAGGTTGAATGGTTACAATCTAAGGCCAGATTTGACCAGATACATTATCAGTGTGGACAGGTTTAGCGCAGTAAGTTATATGACGACACTGGTTAATAATTCAATACAATATTTTTTTGCTCTGCTGTTAACAGTTTTGCAAATTCTTAGGAAGAATTTGACTGATTGCATTTTTAGACTGCTAAACATCCATGATGGAACAATTCAGCATCAAGAGGGATGTGATCAAGTATTTTTGTCCCACTTTTAAGCTCTGTGATTCTTGCATGTTGTAAATGGGGCTAAGACTCAGGGAATCCAATTCTAACGTACCCAAGATTTTCTGGACTATGATGTGAGAATATCATTCAGTATCTCAATGCCTCAGTTTCCCAATTGTAAAACTCGGTAGACACCTCTGAAGGTGCAAGAAGACTGAAATCAATCTGTAGGTCAAGTCTATTGAAATCCTCGGGGAAAAAGAGGTATAGAAATGCACTAAATTGATTCCCACAACCCCCTCATCCCTCCACCCCCCAAAAAAAATGTGATTTCAGTCACATTGTACTCAGTATCCAAACTTACGTTTGTTCACATTACAAAATGAATCCAAGCTTGAGGGATATGTTGACTGAGCAATGTATGTGAGCTACCTGACCTCAATCTATTTATCTGATATCAGAGGTATTAATTCCTTATTGAAATGAATAATGGCTTTATTCCAGATGTAAATATAATCCAAATTATATTTGGGGATCCAAATTAAGGGGATGATAATCTCACTACTTCCTTCCTGAGTTACGAATTGTGAAGGAAGTGCTCAAAAAACACTCGAAATCTAGATCTTATTCATGATCAAGGTACCTTTAATATGGGTGACACAAAACTCAACATCAGTGTTGCAGGGTTTGGAGGTCTTTCAGAGCCAGATGATCCCAGGTCATTCCTAGGCCACAAATTCACCCAAGCTGTGCCTTCAAACATGAGTTGTACTTGACTCTTGTTTCTCAAAGAATAAGTTTTTGGCAAGTAGCTCAGCTTTTCTATGGCCGGGGTCATGTGCTGTGAACATAATAAAGAAAAATGGTCAATTTTCTAAATTGCTTGTTGCTTTTTTCCAGGAATTGTCTTTATTCCAGGAACATCCCAATTAACAGCCAAAGACATTTTATACCGACTCCAGGCTTCGAAGGCCAAGTGCATCATTACCGATGATACACTGGCACCTGCAGTGGAATCTGTCATGCCTGACTGCCAGTTTCTGAAAAGCAAACTTATTGTAGCCAAAGGGAGCAGAGATGGGTGGCTGAACCTCAAAGAACTCTTTGTGTGAGTATCCAGATGTTTTACCATCATCCCTGTGAGGTGAAGGAAGCTGTATCAGTCAGGTGACATTGCTGAATTTTCGTACTAATTTCCAAAATACAAATGAGTTACATTTTTGCATCCCTCTGCCAACTCGCTGTAATCACTGCATTAAGTACAAATCCCTCCAACACATTTTTTGGGAGCTGTATTCAGGTATTTCAGCTTCTCCTTACTCAGCAGCCTCCCAGCTTTTAAAAGCTCTCTACTTCTACTGTCATCACAAGACAAGCACACAGAGTACTAATTTTGCAGTTGTTTTGTGCTTGTCTTCTAGAGCCCAGCTTAACACCTCTTGGAATTCAATAAGAAGATACCCATTGCCAGTTCTCGGTGCTCAGCTAACATGGCATCAGTTATTTCTTCCCTTGACTATCTTGTTAGCCCAGACATTCTGAATTATTCATCAGTCTCTTGACATAAATGGCACAATACATGTCTAAGACCACCTTACTTGGCGTTATGGCCTGAATATGGCACCCATTGACTTCAGGCTGGGAGATGGTATGTGTTGAGGCAGAAGTTGGTTTTGTATCTACCTGCCGTTCCGTAACAAGCACCTTGAGTGCCCTTGTCAAGTAGTGGTAGACAAAGTCACTGGAATATGCTGTAGGTGCTCACATCTTGAAAGTTATGGCATACAGAGCACACTTGTGACTAGCAAAATGTGATCTCTATCTCTTACCTGTGGTATCTGATGCAACTATTTATTTAGTGAGATCGTATAGCTTTGAGCCTTTTTCCTGTTTATCGCCTAAACATTAAAAAATACTGCTTCTTTCATGAAGAACTACGTGTGGTAACCGTCATACACTGTTTCTTCTGAAGGGTGACATCTGCTGACCATAAATGTGTCAAGACAAGGAGTCAAGACCCAATGCTGATCTATTTTAGTAGTGGAAGTACAGGCTCTCCAAAAATGGTGGTGCAGTCCCACAGCAGTTATGGCATCGGATTTGCAACCAGTGGCAGGTATACCTCACAGTTGCTCCCAGTGTCCTGATTAAGTGACATGATCACAATTAAATTGAAAAAGTGACCATAAAAACTCCAGTAAATGTATGCATTTCATGAGTTGTAGGATCTTGCTTCTTCCTCACCTTTCCCCTCTCACGGTGAAACCCTCATTATTAAAAGCTTCTTGAAGACTCAGTTGAGATCATCAAACACAGTGTTCTGTCGCTCAGAGGGCTGACTATGGAGTGGCAGTAAGGATAGCCTCCTTATAGCAAAACCAGATAAAGTTTAGTGCTTTAGTATTATGTAAACCTTCCTTGAGAACCAAAGCAACCTTGGACCATAGCATTATACCTTGGAAGTTACAGTTCAGTTTGAATCTGGGGCTTGGTCTGATTTGCTTTCATTGAACATCTTTTATTTATGTTTCCCCAGGAGTGAGAAATTTAATGAAAATCAAAGAATACATTTCCCAAGGCATTCTGAATTGGAAGTTGGTGGTATAGAGTCCGTAGAAGTAATTTGATTAGTTTCCTAGGGAAATAAGATGTGATTTAGTTGATGTCTCTAATCCGCAAGGTGGGGAAAGCCTGCTCCAAACAATCTGTTTGGTTTTTGATTTAGATCCAGATTCTGCAACTCAAGCCAAGGATGTTTTGCACTGTTCAGGAGAAAAGCAAATGCTGGAAATGTTAAACAGGAGGGAATGAAGGGAAATAAGAGAATGTTTAAGATTCTCTTCAACTCTTACAGACTTTCCAAAGAGCCCCACTTGCTGATACGACATGTTCTAATGGATGCCTCCTGCCCTTTCCTTTAATTATGCTGTGACCTATGCCTGCGTCTCTCTCACTCTATGAAGCATTTTTTTTGTCTCTGCTTTATCATCAGGTACTGGATGAACTTGACTCCTTCAGATATAATGTGGAATACCTCTGATACTGGCTGGGTAAAATCAGCTTGGAGCAGTGTCTTTGGACCATGGATCTGTGGATCATGCGTCTTTGTACACAATATGCCAAAATTTAAACCAGCAGTTATTGCAGAGGTAAGCGTTAACATTTTATACTGTGAGTTTTATTTTCATTTTGCATAAATGAAGCATACAAGCTGGGCTCCAGTGCCAGGGTACCCACTGCTCTGTAGCAGCAGGCATAGTACTTCCCACATCCCAAGCAATCATCGCTCCCATTGGTGCCTAGTAAGCTAGAGGAGCAAGTGTTTTCCCTCCTGGGTAGGCCATGTGACATGGCTACAGTGTAGAGGAGATGTGGTGAAAGATGCAGGATAAAAATAACTTAGGATCGCTGCTGTCTTGTCCAATGCTTAGCCTAAAGCTCACTTTAGGTATGGTCTTCCAGCTGCTTTGGGCTCAGGGTGAGCATGGGCCAGTAATCAGAGTATGCCGTAGACCTGAATCAGGGCCCTGCTATCCTGAATTTTCAATGAGTTGCCAGAATGACTATTCCTCCTCTCTGCCATTTTGCAAAACCAGGCAGCTGGCCTGTTCTTCTCAACATTGACCTCTTGTGTGGAGAGGAGACCCAGACTTTCCCAAGAATAAAATTGGAAAAGTTTTGGTCTAGTTCACTGTTGTCACTTAGTCTCGAGCCTGGGACACGGTCGCCTTGGGAAGCAGAAAACAATCTTAACTGGAACTACTACTCTCGGTGATTGTTTATTTACATAAATGATTTTTGTTGGACAGAAAGTGCTATATTTTCTACAGCAGTGGGACTGACTGGTACAGCCACTCCGCAGTCAGGATTCATAGTCTCTAAGCCATAGTCATTCTCTGTGTTAAATGTATGTTGCATTTCTATGGTTTTCATTTTGCAGACATTTGAGCACGTAAGTTTTGTTAATCACCTGCACATTTACAAGTTCAGACCCACCATTACGTTTTCTTCTCAACAAAATAACTTTCTGTTTTTCTAGACTCTCTCAAGATACCCCATCACTGCCTTTTGCACTGCTCCCACTGCCTACTGCATGCTGGTCCAACATGATTTGAGCAGGTACTGCACATCTGTCTGTTGCAGGGTTAGCAGAGAGAGTCTGGGATGTAATGTTGTGACAGCTCTGGCTGTTTAGTTCCTTATGTTGCTCAATTTTTTTCAATTAAAGGAAATCTAATTAGCAAAATTTGCTCTCAGAAGAGAAAGCTATGTTCTGAAATATGACAATAACTAGTCACACCTTAGGCCATTCCGGCAGCACAGAGGAAACAAGTGAGATTTTTTTGAGTTGTCACTTCATCTGAACTTACGGTTCAGACTTAAATTTAAGTCAAGGTTTCATGCAGCACTGGATCAGGGAATTACTGGACTACAGTGGAGTTGTTCCTATATACTTGAGAATGAAGTGAACAGTTAGAGGACTTTCACATGCTAAGAGTTATTTGTCAGCTGTTCCCACCAGTTTGTTACACTGTGAAATAATCAGCTTATGAGAAGTAGTTAGTGTGATTTGTAAGGAGTTTTCACACCTTCAGTAAGGTACTTATTCTTCTCACACAGGTCTTTCATCCTGACAAAAGCCATCCCTGATTTAGCAGAGACCTCAGCCTCCTATTCAGCCTTCCTTTTGCTCTAGAAAATTCTCAATGTCTTATTTGATCTTGAATGTGGGCACATAACTCAGCTTTCCAGGAATATCTGATGTGCTTGTTCAGATTTCTCCTTTCTTGTCAGCTCTTCCAAGAAAACACCTTTGCTCACTCTTTTTCCAGAAAAAAACCCCTGCTTCCAGTGACACAGAGGTAAACCACATTATCCTCAGTGGTAACACGAGCAATCTAAGAGTCCAATCCAGGACTGTAGCAGGATTATTATTGTAA
This sequence comes from Gavia stellata, assembly GCF_030936135.1. Classification (NCBI taxonomy): domain Eukaryota; kingdom Metazoa; phylum Chordata; class Aves; order Gaviiformes; family Gaviidae; genus Gavia; species Gavia stellata. The sequence continues at coordinate 9,432,137 of NC_082611.1, read as the reverse complement.
TTTCCCAAGTAACTTGTGAAGTTTTATGTGTACTTACTTTGAAAGTTGAGGGAGGCTGCTCAGTTAAGACCATTCACCGCTCTTTTCAGAAGTTAAGAAAATTATTTCATTTCCTATTCCTCCCAAGTTACAAGTTCATGACTCTGAAACACTGTCTATCTGGAGGGGAACCGCTCAATCCTGAAGTGATGGCAAAGTGGAAAATCCAGACAGGGCTGGATATCTATGAGGGTTATGGCCAGACTGAAACAGTACATTTGCATTAATTCTTGCAGTATGCCCTTTCAAAGGTAACAATACCAGAGTCACAATGTGCTTGATAAATCAATGGAAAAAGTAAGGATCATTTAAATGAACTTTTTTGAAAAGAGGCTGTATCTAATTGTGATTATATAGTTCCAAAATCAACTAGCTGCATATTTTAATGTTTATAGGAAATACTATGACTACAGAGTTCAGCCCCCCACAAAAACCATGCCAAAGATTACCTCAGATCAAATAACTTTTAGTAGAACCCTTCATCATCTTTACTTAAAAGGTAAAACTAAGAAAAAATAATTTGCTCTGGGTATCAATTTGGCCTGTCCGACGTTTTAATGAAAAATATTAAATCAGTTCACATCCCAGACTTCTCTGTAAGTGAACGTTAACGAAGTTATTAAGAGTCAGATTTCAGGCATTCTCTCCTCTTCCCCTTGATACGGTCCCAAATTAATTGTCCCATTATTGAAATAAGATCTGTAATAATTTCACATCTGCTGTCTTGCAAATTCAAGTGTTTGCAGAAGAAGTCACTGGCTCAAGACTGAGCACAAGCAGCCTCATTCCACAGGGCTGACCTGAAATGCCACTCTGATGTGCTGGAGAACCACAGTGCTTTAGTCCTGATTCAGCTCTTGTCACAAGTCATGAAGAGGTGTCATGCCTAATGCAAACAATAATAAAGTCTACAAGACGTTGCACAAATTTAAAAAAAAAAAATCTGTTATGCAGGTGACAATATGTGCCAATATGAAAGGAATGGGAATTAAACCTGGCTCTTTGGGAAAAGCTGTTCCCCCTTATGATGTGCAGGTATGTTGATATGTCACATCTGAGCTCAGCTGCAGTTGTGGGTAAAAGAGTAAGGGAATGCTGTCTGTGTCCCTTCTCTGTCCTGCGCTGTGCTATAACAGATATTTCACTGAGCTAATCCAAGCAATAATGATATGTCCTTTCTGCAGATCATAGATGATCATGGGGCTGTTCTGCCTGCAGGAGAAGGCGGCAACATTGCTGTCCGAGTTCAACCGAAGCGACCATTCTGTCTGTTCTCTGAGTACTTGGTAAGTCTGAGTTGGTCTGGCTGTTGCCTGCTAGGAAGCTCAAGAGAGACCCAGGGCAAAGTTCTGTTGACTTATCCAAGGAGCAGCATTTCAGCCAGGATCTTCACTAGGTCTCACTAGGTTGCTTGAGGGCTTTAAGCCTGATCAGTATATTGTTCTGCTACTCCTGGAACAGACTGACTGGCAGAGTATAACTTCAAGATGCAACATGAACCAGTGGGTACCTCATTCCAGACCTGTACCTGGCAGTTGGCATGGGCTTCACGTTCAGTGCATCACTCCTTTCCCTTCCATTCCACTCCTATCTTTGGTTAGGGATTCATGAAGGAAGCCCGTAAAGGCTACTCTAATACGTCGGAAGCTCAGGGAGGCTTTCCGAAGAGCACAGGTATCTCATTCCCTTATACCGCTGTCAGAGGTACCCACAGATTGATCTTTTAAATCTTTAAAAGTTACACATTCCAGCATGCATGTATCTCTGGTGTCAGAGAAAGTCTTTGTACAGTTGCCTGTCACACAGACAGTGTGCAGAAGATCAACAGCACAAAGGCGAGCTCCAGCACAAAACCCTCAAGTGTAGATGATCATATGGCTTGTGCAAATGGCATACGTAATCTAACATTACTAGTCGAATGGGAATGCTCTACCCACTGAAGGCAGAACAGGCTTAAAAAACGTGTCAGAAGAATGGCCATCTTGGTTCGGGTCAAAGGTCCATCTAAGCTAGTATTCCATCTGTGGTGGTGCTGAGTTGTAGTACATACTTAAGAAAACACTAGAATCAGGCAAATACAAAGATATTCTCCACTGCATTTGAACTATGATGTTGAATAAGCTTTGGGGAACCTATCTATGTGTTTAATCCTCTTCTGAACCCCCATAATATTTGGATATTTGTAGTATCCTCAAACAACAACTTGCACAAAGCGATTGCTCATTATGTGATAAAAAACTACTTTTGGTTCAGTACTATTACTTCAATTTTTCATTATGTCTTCTGTTGTCAGTGTGTTTTTCCTGTATAATCTAGACCCACTAGATCAATGCAGATAATGAAGTTTTCCCTGTAGGTCACCTCACTTGTGTTTTGGTCTTGAAGGTTAGGGGTAAAAAGTTTCCATTGACAGGAGGTTATTGTGGCAACCCCCTGCAATGATAAGTGATGTCTCTGAAGAGAGTGGGTTATACATTTTAGTAATTTGCTCTGATGGATGGGCATTTTGATAGAGCATAGCCTTTTTTCCCTAGAACATGAGTCCATATATACACAAATGCTCTTTTCCACCTCTCACATATTTCCACCACAAACCTGCTAATTAATGTGGCTCTGTTTTTTTTAAATTGAAAACATAAAATAGTATTGAACGTACTTATTTTTAGAACAACTTGAAAAACTGTCTTGATCATTTTTAGCACCACTGCAAAGTAAATCCATTACATTTCACTAACAATGAGATACATTGTTTTAAATGTTCGATTGTTGTCAGGATAATGCAGAGAAAACTGCTGCCTCTGTGTGTGGAAATTTTTATGTCACTGGGGACAGAGGGATTATGGATGAAGAAGGATATGTCTGGTTTGTTGGAAGAGTTGATGATATAATTAATTCTGGGTAAGTCAGTTGCTTTTAGATTTGCTCATTTGCCTGTTAAAATTCAATCTGGAAACACCAATTGAATGGCTAGCTTGCTATGGCTGTCGTATACGCATTTTCTCCTAGGTATCGTATTGGCCCATTTGAAGTCGAAAGTGCATTAATACAACACCCTGCAGTCTCAGAGTCAGCTGTTGTCAGCAGTCCTGATCCAATTCGAGGGGAGGTAAAAAGAAAAAACAAAGATATAGAAAGAAATGCACTTTATTCTAAGCATCAAGTTCCCTATATGTACTAGGCTTCCTTCGAATTAAATGTTGCTGATTTTTGAAATTAAAATGGGTTTAAAAAATTTTAGAGCCATATCTTGACAGATCTTAGAATTTCAGAATTATTTCCCTATTTGCGGGGTTTGAGGTGGAAAAAAAGTTTGGCTCTTCACACTTGCTGTGGCATCTTTTTGTCTAAGAAACAGAATTTGGATTATTTTTCTTTTTGTCACTAAGCACATGGTGGCAATGATATCCAGAGTGTTTAATTTTTCTTTTGATATTTTTCAACTTTGCAACCTTTCTTTGAGCCCCAGGGTGAGTTTTTCAGCTGTCTTTTTTTCTGTTTTACAACTTTTTGATATTTTAGTAGTGTATAAAGTTAAGAAAAAAAAATTGGAAAAATGGCAAAAAATCCTATGCTGCAGAATATGCCCTTCATAACATTGCATTCTGTAATAAACAGCCAATGAAAAGGGAAATTAAAGAAAAAAATCAAATTTTTTTATTTCTGAATTTTGATACTCAGTTTTGGCAACAAATATATCCCTTCATTCCCACGTCTGGAAGTTAATGGAGTCCCTTAACTTCTGCGACACAGGTAGTCAAAGCCTTCATTGTTTTAGCTCCTGCTTTTGTATCACATGATCCAGAAGAATTAACTCATGAGCTTCAGCAACATGTCAAGAAGGTGACTGCACCTTACAAGTATCCGAGGAAAGTAAGTACACCACAAAAAGACAGGACTTCTAATTGTATCAAAAATGGAACAGTTTTTGTCCTGCCCCAGCTTCTTTTGAACTGCATTCTGACAAATACTCCAACCATAGTTAAATAAAATAAAAGTAAATTACAGGGTCTGTTGCAGCTGTAGGCTTGGGTTCACTGTATGTGCTAGAAAGGACCCAAAGGGAGGAAATGGTTATGTAACTTATCTTTATCAGGGTCCAGTCTTCCTTTCATGGAATACTAGGGTTTTCACAGCGACTCAAATGGGCAAGGCATTCAGCTCTTACCAATTCCTCCCTTGAGTTCTGTTCAGAGTCTCAGCCAAAGCAAAGGGGAAATTCCTGCTGGCATCAGAGGGGCTGGAATCCATCCCTTACAACCAGGAAAGACACCTGTAACTCCCTGTCCTGACAGCTGAAGCACTCATCTCTTCAGGATTGTGGTACTTGTCCCTGCAAGTACTGCCAGTGCAGTCAGCAAAGGTGTGTAATAAGGAATTTCACCGTCCCAGCCCCAAGCTGTGCAGCTTCCCATTTTTTTACCCCAGCCATAATGGAAGTGTGTCTTTCCTTGCACCTGGGAGATTAATCAGAATGTATTTGGCTAAAAGTGAGCATTTTTGCCTTTCAGGTGGAGTTCGTCCAGGATCTACCAAAGATGACTACTGGGAAAATCCAGAGAAAGGTTCTAAGGAACAAAGAGTGGGGAAGAGTATAACATGATCTGGAAACTGAGGAGAGAAAATTTCCATCATCCGTACCAGCCACAGCACATCACACTTGGCATGTGGTCATGACCCAGACCACTCGGAGAACATATGGAAAAACAAGCTACAGATAGAAAAGGAGATAACACTCATATGGCTTGAGGATATGTGGTATTAGAACCACTTTTGCCATCAACCTACAAATTTTCAGAACAGAGAAGGTGCAAGTAATTAAGAATGACGAATGGGAGAGAGAAGGGACAGATCCGGGAGCTTACAAAGGTTTAATTTTTTTACTGGAATTAGTATAACAGCTTCCTTTAAAGAAAAAAACCTGTAACTACAGCATTTTTGTAATTACAAATAAACGAGAAATTAATAAAAAAAAAATCTTTGTCCTGTAGTGGGTATCAGCAGTGAAGTGATACTCTCTCATCAAAAACTATCACCGTAACATTCCTGAATTCTTTCTGAGTGGAAGGAGAAGGACATACTCTTTAACTACTTCTCTTCATCTTGATGAATTTGTGATCTACTTAAATGGTTAAAGTGAGAGAAAACAGAAGATACAAAGTGCTTTAGGTTAAGGTGCAAATTGTGTACAATTAACAACGGTGTAAATGATTACAAGAAAAAGGTTACTCCACAGAAAAAATTGTGCTGCCTGGTCTGTTTTGTGCTACGTTCTGTTCTCATTACTTCAGAAGAAGCAAATGATAAAGTAGAGAGGGTTTCACTCCAAATCCTTTTTGACAGAGCGTCCAAGTTTCACGTCTCCAGATAAAGGCTGATCTTTACAGTGCCTTGTTTGGGAAACACATGTCCTGAAAGCCAAATGAAGCGAATGAAGAGGATCTACACCAGCCAGCTCTCAATCTGTACTATCTACAGCAAACAGGTCAGGAAAATGTTTGTCTGAATTCCTAGTGTCGCTGATCATTGAGAAGAAGCAGATGGCACTAAATAAGGAAAAATAATTTCTGATTCACGCAGCAGTTCAGAGGACTTTGCCGTTACTGGGTCTGCTCAATTTTCTTATTTCGTTTTCACCTCTAAGTTTGCAGGTGAAGAAGTGCTAAAAACTGTCGAAGGCTCTCGCAGCAAAACTTTGCAGGCATTTTTGTAGACCACTAGGGAATCCTGGATTTAAAATGTTTTTCATCTTGCCAGTCTTGAATACCATTTCCAATCTTGAATACTGTTCCTGAATGTTCTTTCTCTCCTCTTTCCTTTCCAGTCTATTGTGTATGCTTTTCTGTTAAAGGAATGAAAGTGGATCTATTGGTTGTTAACATTAACAGTGGAAGTCAAAACCTTAAAGAGGACATATTTAGGGAATACTTAAAAGACCATTTTTCACCAGTAAAACCTTTTTAGATTGATTTTTTTTCCACCAGGTCCTGTTAATAGAGTTTTGATTTAAAATGTAAGTACCATCTAAATAAGTTTTTGCTCTATAATGCTGATTCTGAAGTGGGTGGCACTTAGGGACATAATAACACTTAATTTTACATCCATGTCCTATGATTCTTTCTCAGGAGCAAATAATATCCTATAGGATTATCAGCTGGTCAGTATTTCTCTACCGCAGACTCCATGTAGCATGGAGAACACTGTGAATTACTGTTGGTTTTGACGAAGTATCTGTTTTGGAGGGAAAGTCTGCATCCAGATTTTTTATGCTGTCAGGTATCACTGAAAAGATTAAGTTGTGCAAGTTCTAGGTGTTTGAGTTCATTTGCCTGATAGGCAGATTAAGTATTACTGTAAAAGCTCCTGCTAAGGAATAAGGAAACAAGTTACTTTTTCTTGGGGAATAAAATTTGACCAAAACTGAGATCCATGCATCAGAGATGTAAGGATAAGTGGTTACAGTTGAAGACATGGGACAAGAGGTAAATGAACACAAAACGAACTTAAAAACCTGGGACAAAGGGCAAAACTTTGCAGCTTTGGTCAGGCCACAGAAATTCCACATGGAAAAGAATTTAATTAAGAGTTTACCGATAATTTTGTTCCTAGTTTGTGGATAGCTCTTTGTAAGAACAGGAAAGAAAATTAACCTGTATTTCAACAGTCACTCACCTAACCTTTTATTGAGTTTAGTAACTTGTGTTTAGTGGTTGAAAAAGGAAAATCAATAGATGGACCCAGGTTTAGAATCATCATAGGCCTTCAGGACTCCACTGGCTCCTGCTCTTGCTGTGGACTCTTCCAGACCTGAGCCAGGCTTTTTTTCCCATGTTTGATAATCTTCATGTGCACTTACAAGAAGCCTCCAAATATCATTAAAATATTTAGAGTTGAGCACAGTTCTGAGGCAATCTCATAGATTGCTGAAAATAATAATAATAAGATAAAAAGAGAGAAAGAAGAAGAGAAGAGTAGCAATGGAAAGGAAGAAAGTAATTGGGTTTGAGAGCTTTTAGGATCATTATGGTGAGTACAGATGGAAAAGGGCATTTACAGTGAGCAAATGTAGAAGTGTTTAAGTCAAATCTGGGGACCTACGTAAGGGATTACTGAAGTGAAGATTCTTGAGGTATGTGTGGTGAATGGATAGATGTATCAGTCAGCAACTATTCAAGCTAAAGCAGTGAAAATCTCGATGCAAGTAGTCTGGAAACATCCTTCAGCTCCATGTGAAGGAAAAGGAATAGAGAATCAGCTACTGAATGTTTTGGTGTAAGAACCAGTAACCTTCTCATAAATGCAAACAATAACATCTGATGTTGTGTTAGACTAAGGAGAGTTGTGGGCAATTAGCACCCCCAAAGAACACATCAAGAAGCTGTAAGGATCAGCTGAGCCACAGACAAGATGCCAGATCAGTACAGTACATTAAGTCCTTAAAAAGGTGGTGGTAAAAAATAGAAGAAAGCAGGATGGGGAACTTCATATTTAATTGAACTGTTAAAAACATCAGTTTGTCTATGAGTAGCCTAAGTGACTTCAATTAATAACTCATCAATTCATAACTGAATTGTCTTTGGATAATCTCAAGATTTTTTCCTTTTTTTGTTGTTGTTGTTGTTGCAGGATTCATAGGAACTATTCTGCCAATTTTCTTATATAATCTACAGCATCTATGTACATCATCTTCTGCCATGAAGTTGTTGTTTAAATTACAGACTCCAAAATCCTTGTGGACTCTGAAGCCTCCTAATAGGACTTTCCATGGACACCCCAGGCTGCTTGCTTCTGATGTGTATTCACAGTATGAGTCTGTCAGGCGGGGTGAACAGGAAATACCAAAGTACTTTAACTTTGCAAGTGATGTACTGGACAAATGGTCTGAGATTGAAAAGGTAGATGATCTTTTGTTGTGCAGATGAGATACTTTAACTTGAAATTTCATTTGAAATAAGTTGGGGGTTTTTCTTTATCAAAAAAATCAGTTGCCAAAACCAATTTGCATTAGGAAATTATACAAAATCTCTTTCTTCCTTGCTTTATTTTAAAAGTGTCTCTGATTCTTGGTGCTCCCTATGTAGGTAGAAAAAGCAATGTTAAGTCCCTTTTGACTTCGATTTAATTTTGGAATGGCTGTGCTTATTCCTTCTGCATACTATAATATTAGATACTTACATCATAAAAATACAGGAAACGTAACAGTAACATAGTATGCTAGGGAAAATTCTCCCACAAATGTTTAATTGCCTTGTTCCAAAGTGGATTCTGCATTTGTCCAGATGCCCTGTAGTTAGAGACCACGTAACTCCACTCTGCCTAAGCAATCAGACTAGAAAAAGTCCTGGGATACTGTGTGGTCCTCTTGTTTTATATTGTCTTCTGCCTGTGCTGCTTCTGTTTAATAGTATTCCACAACTCCATCCAGAATGTCAGGAGTATTATGTGAAGTACTTTACTTCATCTGTTATTTTGTAGGAGCGTTAATGCTCAGCATAAGGCTTAAACTGAAATAGGATCCAGATTAGGACTTATGTCTGGAGACAATTGGGCTGGTAAACGTTTCAGGTTCAGAAGAAGAGAATTTATTGGGAATATCTGAGCTTGATCCATAGCAAATCTTGATCCATTAAGGACAAAGGAAAAATAATAGCTTATATGCCAGTTGTGAAATACTCAGATCTTGCATAATTTGCAGATATTTGTGCATTATAATTTCATGGTCTTTCAGAAGAAAATGTTTTGGTTTTGAATCCCTATGTTTTGTAGGCTGGAAAGAGACCATCGAACCCTGCCTTTTGGTGGACAAATGGAAAAGGAGAAGTGAAGTGGAGCTTTGAGGAGCTGGGGTTCCTGTCTCGGAAAGTGGCCAATGTGCTGACTAAAGTATGTGGACTGCAGAAGGGGGACAGAATTGTTGTGATCCTGCCACGAATCCCAGAATGGTGGCTGGTGAATGTGGCTTGCATGCGAGCAGGTCAGTGAGCATATCTGAGACTGGTAAAATTGGTTAATGCAAATTGGTTGAGAGGATCAAGAATTTATATGGTTTATAAAGGAGAAGTAATGTAATAAGCTAGTGAGTGGCCTAGCTACCAATTACACAGGCAGTCCTGAAGTATTTGCACTAGGTGCTGTAGGACAGGTGGCCTGTGCAGCAGGCACGGAGATGACAGAAGGCAGGGAAGAGCCATGGAAGTCATCTGACAGGTCCACGCTTCATTCCTTGCAGGAGAGCACGAGCAGCTGCATTATTCCACTATAACTGTTGGGCTGGGGAATGCCAGGGCAAATTCATCTGAGAGGTCAGTTTGGGAATAGTTAATAGTTGAGGTTCTTAGAAAAGAATCAGATGTAAAAAATGGCGTCCCAAACTAACTTTATTGCTTTTTCAGGAATTGTCTTAATTCCAGGAATATCCCAATTATCAGCCAAAGACATATTATATCGACTCCAGGCATCAAAGGCCACGTGCATCATTACCGATGACACACTGGCTCCTGCTGTGGACTCAGTGGCATCCGAGTGTCAGTTTCTGAAAACCAAGCTAATCGTGTCCAAAGGCAGTAGGGAGGGATGGCTGAACTTCACTGACCTGTACAAGTGAGTATAAGTTAGTGACACTGCAGTCATGATGCAGAAAGCAGACCTGTTCTCCACAAGTTCTCATTTACAAGTATTCATCAACTGCAAATACTCATCAAATGCCAAGATTAAGGTTGTAAACATCAGAGTTGTTTACTAACAGTGGTTTGTTCTGGGAAGTTTCTATCCTGTTCTTCTTAAGGGGAAGTCTGTCTTTGAGGAAGTGTAACTCCACGTTATTTTAGTCTAATTTGGTGAAAAGCTTCTGTGAAGCTTATTTGGGGTAGGAGTTCAGCAATATGTGACATTTCATTACATTCTGAAGCCTGTGTAAAGTAACCATTGAAGTCACAACTGCATTCTCTGTTTTAAAGAAACCAATCTGCCTACCATTCCTGCGTCAAAACAAGGATTCAAGACTCAATGATTATCTTCTTTACCAGTGGAACCACAGGTTCTCCAAAGATGACTGAACATTCCCAGGGTAGTCTTGGTTTCAGACCCCTTTTAAGTGAAAGGTATGAAAGGTTTGAGCCTGGTTGAACATGGGATAATTGAAGGTGTATAATAGAACTGATGAAAAATTACTGAATAAGAAATACCAATGTACAGCCCCAGTCCTTCTCCCTCTGAAATCAGACTAGAAACTCCAGCAGTTTTCTAGAGGAGTAGGATCACCCCCAGTGTTTCCGTTTTTCAATGAATATCTCTTGCCCTTTCTTTAGAGTGGTTCAAAGGACAGCCATCAGCTGTGCAAAGAACCAAGAGACACCATGCTGTTTGGGCTGCAAAAAGCTTTGTGATGTGTAGATGAACAGAGGCAGAGTTTATGTTGGTTGCACAGATCACCATGGTCCCTCAGCAGCCTTAGAACTGAAATACCTGGTGTCCAACACAGCATCCATGAATACTGCTGCTTCAGCCCTATCTTTCTACCTAGTGGAAAGTCACTTTGTTGAAATTCAGACTCCTCTTTCCCTTACTCTATCCTATGTTATGACTGACATCATATAGGTATGATCTACATGTGTGTATTTATGCAAACATGTAGTTAGGTGCCCTTTTATCCTTGAGCTAGCTCATAAAATAAACTTATTTAGAGTGCCCATTGCCCATGTATCTTATCAGAAATCTTGGGCTTGTTGGGTTTTTTGTTTTCTTTGTTTGTGGTTTGGGGTGATTTTTTTAAGTAAAAATTTTTCATTATCTTTTCATTCATTTTTTTCTGCTCTATCAGGTACTGGTTGGATTTGACTCCCTCAGATATAATATGGAGCACAGCAGACACAGGATGGATAGTAGCTTCACTGGCATCTGTTTTTGATCCCTGGGTTTTTGGATCATGCATCTTTATACATCAGCTACCACAGATTGAATCAGCAGCCATCCTAAATGTAAGGGGGAAAACTCATGGAGATGTGTTAATCTGCAGAAAGGGTGCAAAAAAAAAAATTCTTAACAGCATCTGTGGATTTCATGAGGGTTGTGTCCATAGTTGTGTTTGAGATGCTGTATCCATTGTGTAAAGCCCCTATTTGCACTTTTAATGTACACAGAAGGGGCCAAACCTGTGGTTCATTCATACATTTTGCTCATAGCACTAATTGCTTGCCTTTCATTCTAGTGACTGTGAAAGTAATATCAGCTGGTATTAATGTGGTCTGAAACTGAAGCATTTCTCTGCCCACACTGGCCAAGATGAAAGTGAAAACCTCCGTATAATGTGGACAGAGACAGGCTTATCCTGCCCATGCTCCAGGCTGTGCGGTCTGGGTGTCATGTAGACACGTTTGCATGGGATTTTGTCTGATCAAATATACTGTGAATCTCTGCATATTACACTAACTGTAGGAGGGTTTCTTACCCAGCAGAGAGCGCGTATGGTGCTTTTACATAGAAAGGAGAGCTACATTTGCCCCCTATATCACCTGTTAACTGTACATCCATAAGGCAGTTTTTTGTCTGAGCTTGATATGTCCATCTTGTTTAACTCACTAGACTCTCTGCAGATTCCCCATTGACACGCTGGTTGGTGCTCCAACATTGTTCCGCATGCTGGTGCAAAATGATCTCTCCAAGTACGTCAAGAAATTATTTACTAATGTTTAATTTACCCTGGCTAAACATTAGTGATCTCCCAGATCTAGCTGCTTGACCCAAATAGGGTAGTAATTTAGTTTAAAATATCCTTCATGAAAAGACTGTCATACAAAATTTGTGAGTTTTGCTGAGTTTTGTGATCAAACAGGGAAACTTGATGTTTTCCCTCAGAAAGTTGACACTTTCACTACTGAACTTGTGAGCAAATCCCTGAGAGTACGAAACTGAGTGCCTGTTAAATTCTTTATAATAATTTTCAATTACCAGATTAGTTGTCCATGCTTTGGGAAGGACTGTCATCCTAGAAAGTCGGTGTCAGGTGTCAATGTAACTGTGAGGGAGTGACTTGTTGTGGCAGTTGTACATCATTCCCTGCTCCAGTTCTCACTGCCTGCCACCATTCCTTCCTCCCCTTGCACTTTCTCACTTGGGCTGTTGCAGAGGGTCAGCAATCAGGGCCCTGGCTCAGCAAATCACTTTGTGGTTAGTTATAGGCATGTCCTTAAATCCCTGCTGACTTCAGCAAAAATTTTACTTTATTTTTCATGTGTGTTTAACTCTGACTACTACTGCACATATATATAGTGTTGAGCACAGACTGATACCCTTGCTGTGTCAGGAGCTAAAGCATCAGGAATCCTCTGACTTCCCCACTTCATGGGACTAATTCTCCCAGTAAAGAGCTCTCCAGTATTATTTGTCTATAGCTGCGTGCTCCTTGTCTTGCCCAATAGATTTAAGTACTGCTTCTCTCATTTTTTAACTCCCTGTAAAGCTACAAATTCATGAACCTGAAGCACTGCATGAGTGGAGGAGAGCCACTCAACCCAGAAGTCATGGAGCAGTGGAAAAGCAAGACTGGGCTGGACATCCATGAACTATATGGCCAGACTGAAACGGTACATCTGTAGGGTTAATATTCTATTAAATCTTTGTAATCCCATTTTGCTTTACGATGTTTTAATGTTTGTTTTCAAAGAACACAGCTTGTTTCTTCCTTCATGCTTCTGTGAATGTTGCAGTAATCTCCTCCCCTAATAACCTCTGAAAGAACAGCCTTTCATGGCTCTCCTCACAGAACCTGCCAGAAACATGGATTGTTGGGAGGAGATGTACTCTTAATATTTCCATAAATGTCCTTAGGCAAATTTCAAGTGACAGTGACAGACAAGAGGGCAGAGTTTGAATCTAAGGAAGAAGACTGGTTAGCAAAGGGCATGAATTCTTCACAGATAATGGAAAGGGATTCTTTCAGGGAGTTTCTTGATTTTGCTTATCTGTACCATACAGCACTGACATATATAAGATCCTATGAATCTTAATTCCTTACATTGGAATTATTCTAGAAAATACATTTAATTAACGTTTAATACATTGAATGTGAATGTAGCAGTTTTCTATTGCAAAACTTTGGTTTGATTTTGATTTTTACAGGGAATAATCTGCTCTGTTTTTAAAGGAATGAAGATTAAACCTGGATCAATGGGGAAGGCAGCTCCCCTTTATGATGTTCAGGTTTGTTGGCTGCTCTTTAGATTCTTTTATAGGGTTTTTTTTTGGTTGGTTGGTTTTGGGTTTGGTTTTTTTTTCCCATTGGACTAAAATACGTGTTATTTTTCATTCTAGATCATAGACAAAAATGCTAATATTCTGCCTCCAGGACAACAGGGGGAAATTGCTGTCAGATGCAAACCTATAAGACCACTTGGTTTATTCTCTGAATATGTAGTAAGGACTTTATTTTATTCCTCACCATCGCCAGTCTCCCCAAAATCTCTCCAATTGCATAGTGGTTCAAAAGGCTGAATATTTTTCACCAGTTTATTATTTATTACCAGAATAATTTGTTTGTTTGGATTGGTGGATGTTAGAAAACGGAAAAGAAGAATTTGCTCAAGATTGAGTTAATCTTTTTTTTAAAGAATCAAGATGTTTTTGGTTTTTAAACCTATTTTATTGTATTTTATGGCAATTGTCAGTACAATTCTTGAACATCCTTGACTGAAAAATTAAGTTCCAGTGTATTTAACATTATGTGTGTTATAGCATAATGTATAGCTAATGTATGCTCAAAATCTAAACTACTGTTTGTAAACCACTTTGAGGATAACCCTACGAAAACTGCAGAAAGTGAACGTGGGGATTTTTATGTCACTGGAGACAGAGGAACTATGGATGAAGATGGATATTTTCAGTTTATTGGCAGAGACGATGACATCATCATTTCTTCAGGGTCAGTTTGCATGCTTCCTTTCTAAATCTGCCATGGTATAATCTTACATGTTGTGTTCCTGGTGAGCTTCTGACATGATAGTCCTGTGATGAATGTATTGACCTCTTGATTTAGGAATACTTGCTTTTATTATTAGCTTTTCATAGACCTGCAGTATCATCTTGGTGATGTCAGTGGCATCTCTGTATCTGTTTCCCCTGCAACATCTCATCTGTTTCAACAAAGAGTGAAGACTTCCATTGGCAGAGGAGGGATTTTAATCTAGTTTGTTTTTTGACTAAAATTGAAGGATGTCTCTGTCGGACTCAAAGAGCATTGAAACATTTTCTTTTTAACATGTTGAAATGAAACTATTTGATATTGTATGATGTGGTTCCATAACATGGCATCAAGCTGGTACTGCAGGGTGGAATGGAGCTCCAGCTTAGGAGCCAGAAGGAAAGGGGAGAGATGGAGATGTATCCACAGCCCAGCAGTCCTCTACCACATGACCACCAGGAAATGCTCCTACCTTCTAACACAGCCAGCTTTCCCATTCTGCCTGAAGTTTCTATAGTTGTTTGTTGATTTGGTTTGTTTTTTTTTTTTCTTCAGTATGACAATTAAAAAAACATTTGGTACTGGTTTTCCAGATTATTAAACCAAATCCTACATTGTTCTTTCCTTACCTAGATATCGCATTGGGCCATTTGAAGTAGAGAGTGCCCTGATAGAGCACCCAGCAGTAGCAGAAACAGCTGTTGTCAGCAGCCCAGATCCCCTTAGAGGAGAGGTAATGATGCTGAACAGTGGTGGGGGAAGCAATATATTTGTTTAAATCTATAACTATATAAAGCATTTCCTACTTTACTGAATAATGGACAGCTCTAAGGCCATTATGTCATCGTGGATAATCCTACTTGGGGTGACAGGCAAAATACCTTCCCATTTACATGCCTTTGCTCTTCTTAGTTTCTTTTCATCCCAAGAAGGTCTTCTTTGTGGAGAACATTACAGTGATGTTTACTTTTCCCTTGTTATTAAGCACTTGTCTATACACTGAAATTGTCTTTTCTGGCTGTCTTGATGTAGCCAAAGTTATAGTATAGTATAACTGCCCTAGCATTAGACTTGGGCTACGCATATAGAGAAAGCACAGTCCTCTGCTGGGATGATATGGGCCTACTGTCCTCAGTGTGAACTTCAGAGAGAAACAAAATGTCCCTCAGCTTCAGGGAGAGCTCTGCAGAGACACCTCTTATTACTCCTTCTTGACCCCCGCTGAAAGGATAGAGCAAATGCTCTTGCTTTGTAATGAGGGCAGGAAAACCGTGCTTGCAACTTTCTCTTCTGCACATACATGTACAGAAGCTGGGCACAACCATTTCTTATATTGTGCTGATTTCTCTGTTCTTCTCTTTTGCATGTCATGACTCTGAGCAGTACTGCTCACTGGTAACCTGTGTATCAGCTCTTAAAAATGGATGGTGTCAGATCACTTTTGTTGACCTTACCTTAATAGGTTGTGAAAGCATTTGTGGTCCTGTCCTCGACCTTTTCATCCAGTGACCTGGAGAGCTTAACCTGTGACTTGCAGGAGCATGTCAAGAAAACTACTGCTCCATATAAATACCCTAGAAAGGTAAATGCTTCTGAGGAGAAACTTGAAACCAGGGCACCCTTCCATAAATCTCAGGAGAATTACTATTTGGATTTTCACGATTCACCTGAAAGAGACAATGGTAAAGATTCAGCTAGAGCACTGGCTCCAGAAAATCTTTCCTAAATAATATTTTTGTTTAAACGTCTCAAAAATTTCTAGGCTTCATATGATATCCTAGTTAGAGCTGCATGTTCTAAGTCAGGCTCACAATCATAATTCTCCATTTTGTATTTAATCTTCAAGCAGGCACTCTCTGGTGACTTTAGGGTAGTACCTGACCGAATCTGAGTAAGTTTTTAATCTACTGGTCCTCGCAGTTAATAAATAAGAGGAAAGCCCAGAAGGATACACTTGGTGTTTCTGAGTAATCCCAGCACTACAGGAAAAGAGCTACTAGCGCTGCCTTAGTTCACTCGTGCAGAGCTCACAGGAACTAAGGACCGTTAAAGACTTTGTGCCAATAACATCGCTTTTTATTTCTTTTTGTTATTCATCTCAGATCATTTTTGTCATTCATCTCAGACCTCTGATACCATTTAGGTACTCATCCTTCTGTTACAGTACTCATGTTACAGTCCTCAGTTTGGTTAGCTGGGAGGAAGCTACACAGATGTTTGGCTGTGTAGGCAGCCAAAGGAATTGTTTCACAAGTGGCACAGTGTGCTGCCTTGATTTGGTTTGGACTTGATCCTTTAGGCAAGCAGTTCTTACTGATAGGGGTCCTCTTAGTTTTGCACGTATGCTGAGAGCCAGTCTTGGAAAAGCAAGTCTGTAGAACATGCTACATTGTTTTCTGTCTTTTTTTATTTAGGTGGAATTTGTCCAAGAGCTGCCAAAGACAGTCACTGGGAAGATCAAGAGGAATGAATTAAGAAACAAAGAGTGGGGACGGATGTAGCATTGTTTGGAATTTAACAGAACTTCTTTCATTCCATTAACACTATATAAATTTCTGTGATATAACTGTCCTTCTTCTGATCTATTTTTGTTAAATGGCTGGGCATCAAAAACTATAGATAACACCAAGATGTGATGTTTGCACCTGCTTGCAAAGCTTCTAATGTCAGTACTGTGGTTTCAGTTCCTGAAGCACTGCTGGGAAAGGGAACAAACCATAAAACTCCATTCTAGTCCTGAATGTCCACAGGTTCACCAGAATTTGGCTGGTGACCCATCTCTGTTAGATAGCATCCAAGATCAGTGAAGAGATATTGCTGATATCAATTGTCTAGCTCCAAGCTGCAGAAAAGGCAGGCATGGATTTGAGTGGTTCAAATGCTCTGTCCTTAAATGCAGCATGTTTAAACTGAGTGCGGCTCTCCTATCATTTACTGAAGGTAGAAAGACTCCTCGTTATTGATACCACTGTATGACCTTCATAAACCTTTCTTGTTTTAATACATGTGTTGATGACAAGCAGTGCCAGCTTCTCCCATGCTTTATCCACAAATACTCTGTCATACAGAAGTAGCTTCGGTGCTCACCCTCTGTTCTGATCTTCACGCACAATAGACAAAACTCCTGTACCACTTCTGGTGGTATTTAAAATGAGGTTTGCTGTTGGGCAGGTGACCCAATTTGTAAAACAGATCACGGTCCTTTGCCATAGTAGACACTTGCTACAGGACCAGTCTATTTCTGCAGCCACTTAGAGGTGAAACCAGTGAAAAAACTCCCTTGATCTGGTTTGGATGATCACATCCCTGTTTAACATTTAGCTCTTAGCTTTATGAAGAAACATGTACTGTAGTGTACACACCCTTATTTCTTATAGTTGCACATGCAATAGTGGGCCAAACTGTAAGGCTATATCAGTTCTTAGCTGTTCATCCTCAGGTTTTTTTTAATTTTGTATACTCAAAGATTATTTCATTTTCTGGCATGAATTTTCATCATTTGACAACAACATCTCCAGCATTGGAGTCCTGTTTATTAAATAAGAAGAAATTGCTGGAGAACAATAGCATCTTTAGGCAGGAAAGAAGGTCTTTTACAGCTGTGTCTCACTGCCTGGAGTTCTATGTCTACTGCAGCTGTAAAGTGAGATTTGGAGAATTCTAATTTTGAGAAAGTAAAATATTTTATTTCTTGAGAGTAAACACTTTGCTTATGTTTAATTTCTGTACTAGCAACTGCTGAAATGAAAGCAATTGTCAATAAATTCAATGTTTACTTCATTCTTTTTTCACAGTAGCTTCATGTTTTGTAATGGTCCTTAGTATTTCACAGACATTTCAGAACACTTTTCTCTATTTCACTCCTAAGGTTTCTAGGAGCATTAGATTACATGGTAATAAAACTAATCATTAGTTTCCTGAATGCACTTGTTTGGGCATGTCACTCATGGCTGCCTCAAGCTTTTTTCTGTACCCAGTTCAGTTTCCTTTAAAAGCCACGTACTCCTGGGCCTTCCAGGGACTCTACATCTTCTAGATCTTTCTGCTTGGTTTCAAACAAACAAGTGTTTAAAAACAACAAAAAGTGGACAAAACGACAAGAAGTCTGCAAAAAGTGGAATGATAAACAAGTGTACAAACTAGAATTCAAAGCCCCTGGAAACTGTCCTTGTCTCTGCAGTTAGCTGTTTCGGCAGTTGAACTCCAGTAATGTCTGAGGATTGGGAGGTTGATTTCCCCCCTTACACATTTAAGGACTTAAAATAAAGGAACTAAATTCAGAGTTGGGAAAGTTCAAAGCCTTAAAAAAAAGGTCTGAGTGAAACTACCACACTGAAGACAAGAGTTTTACCACTGATTTCAGTGGGGTCATGACTTTTGACTCTAAATTCTAGTGTGGCTCATTAGAATAATTTTCTCCAGGCTTCAACACTAGAACTGTCACCTACAGTGATCCCTTGCTTAGCTGACCTTAGAAACTGGGTTTCTGTTGTGCTCTAGTACGCAGGTTTTTTTCCATGAATGGAATGAGATTAAAGTCAGGCAGACTGATGGGTTATTCACGCCACGTGCTGTGGCTGTAGTCTCTGAGGTGCTCTGCTCCATGCTGCAGCAACCTCTTATCATTGATATTCAGTACACTTTTCTGTCTCATGTTCAAGGTAGATGGTTTGTTTAATTCTTCTCCTCTGCCCAGGATCAGAGAATCACCAATACATCTCCTCTGATCCATGCAGAATGATTTCAGAGACACAGGCTTGCAGCTACAAGCAGTTGAAAGCAATATATATCTCTCTAGCACATGCCTTTCTTTTGGAGCCACAAAGTTTGAAACTTGGCTGGATTGTATCATTCTGGCTGAAAAATACAATTTTTAATAGACTAGCCTTTCCCTTTAGGATCTCCTCTCCATCCATCTTACAGCCCAGGTTCAATTTGATGTTATTCTCAGAGACAATAGAAAAGGTAATACCTGCATCAGAAAAGGTATTCTGTATCAAATATATTTTGATGCATTATTTCCTGAGAGTTTAGCCTCTCATCCAAAGCCTATGGAAGGGACATGGTGACTTCGGTATGTATGGTCTCTATAGGGATTACAGAAGTGCAACATTATGATGAGGTTGCAAAGCAACCTCACCCAGGTGTTAATGCTGCCACTGCCTCTGCACGCTTTGCCTAATGTCTGCAAAGATAGTGCTGTTCTCCCTTGTTCCGGGATGACAAGGAAACAGAAATGGATCATAAGGAGGAAACTGTTGTGTTCTTGAGACTCTCTGGTCTTCAGCCTCATGCTTCAGAAGATAATTAGCCCTTTCTTTTGGCGTTTTATGTGTGTTTAGAATGGGCAACACAGCTGTTCTAAGGACAGCAAACAAGTAAAATAACTAATTATAGTTCTTTTAGAGAACTTGTTTCTGACTTTTGAAGTTTTATAAAGTAGAGAGAAATCTTTGGTTTCAGCTGGGGACAGGGAACATATTTCCTCTTCAATGTTTTCCCGTTAGTGGTCATACAATTTTTTTCTGGTTTGAGATGGTGGCAGTGCAAGTCCTGAAAATGCATTGCTACAGATGGGGCACTAGCAGTTTTATTGCAGCAAGATTCAAAATCCACATTTTTGGTGGTAGCGTGAGAACCATGTGTAGGTGTCCCCTTCTTTTGATGGCGTATCTCTTGTCTTCCAACCACTACCCAGGAGTGGAATTCTCAGTGCAAGGTTGGGAGTATTTGGCGTGTTTTTAAACTGTAAGACTTGTTATTATACATAGTATACGACTACTAAATTGCACAACCATCATGTATTTATACTGAAGACTCTTTTGAAATAGTAAAGACTATGTTGAAATAGGTATGAACACAAGACCCTGTCTTTTGCTTTAACAACCCCTCTGAGGTAAATGAAACGAGAATTGAGATTATATTCAGTATGTAAGAAATAATCCTTTCATATATGATGCTATCATACATTATGAGAAACTAGTAAGTTGTAGAACTTCATAGTACATGCTCTAATGTTGCATGTATACATATATACTCTGTGTGTATATATATTGTGTGTATGTGTTTTGGCACATAAAATTGCTCTGCTTGCATTAGTAAGAAAGTTAATACTTAGTTTTATGTCTAGAAATCCTTAATACATTTCCAGAATATGTTTGGAACTTAGTCTTGCAGATTTGCTGGATGGTGAGATTTGTGACTTTGTGTCTGTTATTTTAGCCAGTCTATTGAGCAGGAGCATTTTATAACTGATCTACAACTTCATCTCCTTTCCCACAATACAAAAAGTTGGAATAAAGCTTTAATGAAAAACAGAGCAGCCATTAGGTGAGTTTGGTTTTAGTTATTCATAAGGCTTTTCAGATTGTTGATATAAAACCATTATTATGCTAATACTTGATCTAAGCCTTAATAGTCCCCCTGTAAGAAAAAAAAGAACACAATTTATAAATTAAATGGATGTAAGCATATCTGTGTGGGAAGGATTCATTATTGAAAAGATCAATTAGACAAGGGATAATGTGCCAAGTTTGGCCATCACATTCAAGTATTAGATTTAAGATGCAGACCAGTACTCACCATCAGCGTTTGAGCTTCTATCAGCTGTGGCAGACCAACAGAGTCCAGTGGCTGCTTATTTCCTAATGGATTCCTTTAAAGTCCTAAAATCCAAAATAAAGTTATCTTCAAGCACAATCTCACAGGCTTCTAGTGAGTGTAGAAAATGAAATCCCCCATGAGAGCAAGAAGTTTGCTTAATGTGATTCTACCAGAAGAAAAGTGAACAAAATTCTGTTGTGGTCAAATCCGGCTGCAGCAGGGTCTCTCTGGCAAGGTGCCCATGCTCCGCATGGCTCCCTGCTCTCCAGGCAGATTCCCCTTGAGAGAGGGAGGCTGTGGGCACGACGGTCCTCTGCTTTTTAAGGCTTCCGTGAGTGTCACACATTTTGCATAAATGGGCTCAACTGGAGAAGGTAACACACTTCGCCTCTTTAATTCGGGTATTTACACTTACTTCCAGTGGGTAATACAGCATATGGATACATTTTTTGTTTATCTCAGCCTTTTATGATGCTTTCATAAAAGATCCGTATTTGTTTTCCTGTGGTACCTAGGCAGTCAGGTGCAGAGGTAGGTTATTTGCTGGATGAGGGGCCAGGCATTCACAGCTAGATTCTTTAAACCTCAATGTCTATTATTATTATTATGGTCAGACTGACTAGTTCTGGATAGAAAGCATTCTTTTCTTAGTAAATGAAGTAACAGAAATTTGAAGGAAGCAGAGAGGACTTTGTGCGCTTCCGATTAAATACTTCCACAGTCTTTTTTCCCTTACCATGCTTATGATCTGCAGCAAAACTACACTAAAGGAAAACCCCTTCTACTAGGTGACATGAAGCTACACTCCTGAGAAATTCCTGAAGGAATCAGGCCTGTTAATGAATGGAAAGAGGATTATGTAAATTCACAATGTCTATATCCACTTAACCCCATTTGTAAATTCTTTTGTCCTATTAAATGATTCCTTTATAATTTTTTTCTCGTCATTACCAAGTTTTGGAAGAATTTGAATTCCTCTGATGCCCTATGGGGTCTGTCTGATACATGTTGGATAAAATTTGACTCTTCCACCTCATTTTCTCCATGGATTCGGGGATCATGCATCTTTTCATATGGCAAGCTACAGTACGGTGCAGCAACTATTTTAAATGTAAGAATAAAAACTGTGTGTCATTGAAAGCAAAAGCTGTTCCATTAGTGCCTTGTTAACGCAAGGCGTGAGGGGAGACAGTGCTCTCAGTAGAGTGAAAATTCAAAAACATAGATTAAATTTTTGTACCACGCACAGACATAGGGATTGATCTAGGGCAAGTCACATCTCTTTGTAATAGCACAGATTCTTTCTTAGTAAAGATGAGTAATGAAATCTCCCTCTCCACTGTAAACCGTCCTGAGGCATGCTCTGTTCCCACCAAATAATGGTGTCACTGTCTCTTTGATTTTTGCTTGGTGTTTGCTTGTTGGAGTGCCCACGACGAGACATTTCAGCAAGTTCGCAGCAAATAGAACTCTTTTGTTTTAATGCCCAGAGTCTGTCTGCGTTTCCTATCACCCACTACTTATCACATGGTGTTGCAGCACGATCTTACCAGGTATCCATTCCACCAGAGCCACGTTGTAGGCTGGAGCTTTTCCCCCTAGTCCCATCCCACACAGGTTGTGTCATGCACTGTCAGAGTGTAATAATTTCAGAAGCTGGGATCCTCATAGAGACCTGCAAAATTGCCATTTCTGCTTGTATGCAGCTCGACCCTAGATTCAAACCATATTCTTTCCTTCAGTGATTTTAATGCATTTATTTCTTGGGGTTTTTTCCCAACACGTATGAAGTTACAAATTCAAGAGCCTGCAATAGTGCATGAGTGGAGGGGAGTCAAACCACCCTGCCATGGTGGCAGAGTAGGAAAATAAGACGGGGTTAGATATCTATGAATGTTATGGCCAGACCGAATCAGTATGTTTGCAGTCACTCGCATACAGTGTATATCATGTGGAAATATCATTACCCATGTCTAGGATAGAAGTTCCCTGGAGAAAATTTTTAACTCAGACCAGACTGTTCCATGGTGCCACTTCAGTGGTTCAGATGAGGAAAAACTCCAAGTCCCATAAATCCAAGTTTGTGGACTTGCTTGTCCCCCTACAAGAAGTATCAGTAGAGTGCTGACACTAATGACAGTGTAGCCAAGAACACTGCTGCTTCGCTCACACCAATATAAATCAGAGGACATTTCTGAAAAGCAAATGGGGCCAAATTACTGTAAAGCAAATCTAAATCAGAAGCATTTCAAGCCCAGTTGATTTAATCTGCAGCACCACTTTGAAGGAAAACAGGATTTTTCCCACTGAGTAGAATCTTTCACTGACTTAGATCAGTGCTGTTGTATGGATTTCTCTCAGCTGTGCTGATTTACACCATTAGATGAACGAGTAGTGGACTTTAAAATCACAGCGGGAAAAAATGTTTTTAAACAAACGTCTATTATTTCTTCTAGACTTGTAGATCATTTAGTTAGCTGCAAAATTATCCATTTGTATAGAATAACAAACCACATAAACTCAATTTTCTTTTACAGGGTATTGTATGTGCAACTCATGAGGGGATGCAAGCTAAGCCTGGTGCATTAGGAACAGCAGTTCCACCTTACAATATTCAGGTACTTTGATGAATGTAAAGCGTTCTGGTTATTTCAGTCTGAAATAAGATAAGGTCATGGCAGGACTGGTCTCTGTTTAGCAGCATATCACCTAACTCATGAGTGAGCTTTCTTTCATTTTAGGTAGTAGATGAAAATGGTAACATTCTGCCTCCAAGAGAAGGCAGCAACCTTGCCTTCCAGATCAAACCAGCAAGGCCTTTCTGTCTTTATGCTAGATATGTGGTAAGGAATCAAACACATTTTGGGGAGTATTTTCAGTTCACTGGTGACTTCTGAAGTGCCTCCCTCCAAACACATATACTTAGTTTACGAAAACCTGGGTTTTTTACACTGCTCTGAAGGCATCATAACTGATCGCAGAAGCACTGGGTTTGATTCACCACTTAACCAAAGATTTCAGAATTATTTGCCCAGCTCTGCTTCTTAACACCAAATTCTTACTTCCTCTCTAGGTATCGCATTGGGCTGCTTGAAGTAGAGAGGGAGTGCCCTGATAGAGCATTCAGCAGGAGCTGAAACAGCTGCTGTCAGCAGCCCAGACCTCATTAGAGGAGAGGTAAGGACATTGATATTAGGAGCTACCTAAAACATCTAATGTATATGCATATTGAGAAATAGCTATGTCTGTGAGGGAAATCTTGGCTTGTATTAACATTGTAAAGATGTAAACTGGCATTTTCAAATACATTTGAGGAGACAGAGGCATCTAACTTCCTTTTGATTTCCGAAAAATTAGGGGCACCTAGGCCAATTTGAAACTCTGGCAATTGCTTCTCTGAATCCCAACGAGATCCTATACTTTCAAGTAACGTCCCCTAGCTATTCTTAGGAAGACCATTAAGCAAATGTGGCCTACCTAAGTCTCCTCTCTTCTTGAGTACTGTGAGGATGTGACGTGGCTGCCCAGACACCAGTGAAGAATTCCTGTCTGCTGGGAATACCGCTATGTTCGCGATGAGTAGTTTTAAGGCCCGTTTGTGGAGCTCAATAAGTGATAAAAAACAGAAAGTTGTCCAGCATCTGGCTCGGAAACTTTTATTTCCACTAGCTTGAAAGAAATTTGATTGTAGAAAATTGCGTTATTCATCTTAGTCTTTCTATTGAACATTATTCATCAAGTTAGTGATTGCTGAGTGTTGCCTTACTGTAGCTCTCTCCTTTAGGTGGTAAAAGCTTTTATTGTTCTGTCTCCTGAATTTACATCTCATGATCCTGAAAAATTAATTTTTCAGCATGTGAAAAAAAGTTACTGCACCTTACAAATACCTGAGAAAGGCAAGTATCACTGAGTTCTGAATATACAAGTAGTTCCTGGCAATGCACCCTAAAATTAAAACTCCTCTAATCAAACCTAATAATGAGATTAGAAATACAATCAGGTTATATTTTGAAATAGTAGAATTTTGCTTTTTTTCTCCTGGAACCTCTTTTAATCAAGTTTTGAAATGTAACATTTTGAATCTGACCCCATCCTAACTACATAAGTAAATACTGCTTAGCTGAACATCATAGGCCTATCCTGATAGGATCTGATCGTGTCTTCTTACATTGAAACTACAGATGAACCTATATTAGATTTCATTGGGCTTATGTACAGGAAAATGAAATGTTCCTTCACCTAATCAAATTGTGTCTATGTGCATAAATTTATCCTAATTATTTTAAAC
Organism: Gavia stellata; assembly: GCF_030936135.1. Lineage (NCBI taxonomy): Eukaryota > Metazoa > Chordata > Aves > Gaviiformes > Gaviidae > Gavia > Gavia stellata. The sequence goes on along the minus strand of NC_082611.1, from coordinate 9,407,256 downwards.
AAAAGAATCAGATTTACAAATTAAATACAGTTATAAAATATTAAGTGTATTTCTAGACATTTTGAATGACTAACTGAACAGAGAAAGATAATGCTTGGATGTTACAATTACAGGGGGTCTGAATACTATAGCGTGGGTGAAAGCCTTAGCTGGCAATACTCAATAGCCTGTCAAGTTCCTCAGCAGAGTTATTACAGTTTGCACTGGTCGCAGATTATCAGACTCAAAGGGTACTGCAGGTTTAGGAGAATCTCCGCATGATTTTCACATCTCATTACTGGTATCAGTGGGCTGTGCAGAGGTAAACAGTACTACAGTACTACAGCCTTTCCAGGTGAGGCAGGAATCAAACTCCACTAGCAGAGTATCTAGAACGGTTGAAAAGAACCCCAGGGCATCCACATTCAGAGTTAAACATGAATAGTTCATCAGGAGCAGCAGGATAAGCCCCACCTGGCTAAGCAATGATGCACCAGCTCCCACCAAAAGTCTTCAGAAAAGACTTCACTGTCTGTCTTTGGCTTCCCTCAGTTTCTGCATAGCATTCCAACAACCGTGATGCAGGGTTTTAAATTTCCCTTCCCTTTTCCTGAGTAACAAGCTTTGTTCTGGGAGATTAATTTTTCTCTCCTTGGTTCAATCAGAACAGAGTGAAAACATGTTGGATATTTTAAACGCAATCCCATTTTTGGAGTGGAATAACTATAAATAGCGTTAGATTTTTAAGGGCAATCATAAAAACATATTGAAAAATGTAATCTGGTCACTATTTCAGAATCTGTTTCTTTTTAAGCACATTCGGATTTCAAATGTGAGTAAGTACTTTTGGTAAAGTAATCCACTTTGTCTGAAGGAAAGTAATCAGTTTGTTCATGTAATCCGTTTATTCTATGTACGTAGTAAGTTTTTTAACATAATTATGACCTTGGGAGGTAATTGTTTTTAAAGCAATCTTAAAAATACAATCCCGGAACAGATTCTTGAGTTTTGGTACTGGCCTATGTTGGGCTTTAAACAGATGTGGCTAGATTTTCCCCTGAGCCCTGTTCTAGTGGTGCAAATTGCTCATTACAGCAGGGAAGGTCTTGCTCAGGAGGTTACCTCTCTGCTGCCGTCACAGACTTCTCAATTTATACATTGAGTCAGTCAAACTCACCAACATGTTAGTGCAGTTTTGTAATGATACAGAACCTGAACCTGACCAGGAAAAAAATGAAGAAACAAATAGATGAATCAAAACATTTCTGCTCGGTATGTGGGCAGGAGTCCTAGCTCTGCCTCACTAGCCAGGGTTTCACGCGACCAAATAAAGCCACTTAGTTGCTCCCTTTGAAGTCCAAGTTGTGCTCAAATTCAGTGGCATGTGATTGTCCCCCACTGCTGATTTGAGGAATTACTGAGTCACCCAACTGATGAGCTGTGTTTCACTAAAACGTAACTCGTTCTTTTTGATGGGCACTGGGACTCATGTGCTGCCTGCCTGCTTCGTCCTCAAAAGAGCCCGTAGCTTTTAAAATCGCAGGCTTGCCACAGAAAAGGAACACAGCTTGGAATGAAGCTGTGTCAAACTGTTAAGTGTTGTTGTTATTTCTCTTTACAGAAGAGTTGGAGTTTGTTCAACAACTACCAAAGATGATATCTGGGAAAATCCAAAGGAAGAAACTAAAGAACAAAGAGTGGGGAAGAGCTTAGCTTTGCTGCTGAGCTCCTGACCAGAACATGCTCATCCTGAACTGCTTTGCTGCCTTCTGGCATCCTGTTCCCTATCAGTCCTAAGAGGTGCTGGACAACCTTCTGAGTAGGAGTAGAAGATACTGATTTTTGTTGTGGTGCTTTGGGGTGTTTCTAAAGCAATATATTCTCTATAATTTTAAATGTATGTGGGAGAAACTGTTTTGAAAATAATGGTAAAAGAAGGGAAATCAGACTTGCCTTTAGTTTTTGCCTTTATTTTTGTATGTGCATTGTTACCACTGAAAGCCACAAAGTATGCGACTATGTGTCAAATTTTATTTTGTGAGAATGTTTTTTTATAATTGTTGATGATCAGACTTCCAGCTTTAGCCAGTGTTGGGTCACATATAGTTTCAGGATTAAATATAATCACGGATTTCCTGGACTGAGTCATCAGTTCAGACTGTGAGATATTTCCATAACAGTCAAGCACAGTTACGTTGGTATGGGTGCAGCAGAGGTTTAGATCATCCCTGTTAGGTCACATCTCACATTTCTTGTTACTCCTCTGTACCACTTCCACCTCACACAGTGCTGCTACAGCACAGCCTGTGTACTCTTTATTCTTGCTTCAGAATATATAAGTAGTAATTGAACTCTATGACCAAGGCTGTATTTACTGGGAGCACAAAAACATCAGTGAACAAAAAAAACCCCAGGGTTATTTATCTCAAAATTTCCTGGTTCTGCGGTAAACCCACTATGCAGTACCCATAAGCACATCTGCTGTTGTACCAAGACCCTGGGAAAATAGCAAACATGCTGTGTAGTAAAGCTGTTGATGACCTTTCAGGACATCTAATTGAGTTATTAACTGGCAAACAAACACAAGTCGCAGGAGAGGCTGTGCCAGGAGGGTTCTGCAGGTGGATCTTGCCTCTTTCATACCCTTAAGCTCTGAAACGGATATTGCTTTGCTTTCCAGCTACAAAGCACGTAATTGCCTGAGGTCAAAAACAAAGAGAAAAGAAATGCCCAAAATGCTGCATCCATGTAGATTACATCAATCTAAATGGACCTGAGCTTGCATTACTGAAACCAGGGGATAGTTGAAAATTTATTTCTTTAGGAGCAGAATTAGACCTCAAATGAAAAATAAACCCCACTCTCTGGAGTATTTGCATGCTGAGAGGTTACATTTTTTAAGGAAATTACAAAAGTGACTGAAAGGAGGTGGGTTTGAATTTTTATTAATCAGTCCTTTTGAGATTCATTCCACAGAGAAAGTCTTCAGGCTGCCTCCTGTCCAAAGTGTTCTACTTGAAGTAAGCAACATATGTGCCAGAGAGGAACTGCATCATCTGCCTTGGATGGTTCTCTACTACGTTGGCATCACCAGCTGCTCTGAATTCTGCTTTCTGGGAGCAGGTAGTTACATTTTGGTGAGCAAATGAGAAACTTCTCTGAATTTCATTGCTACTACCATGAAAATCACCGGTCAACTGGTTTTTTTCCATGTGTGCTGATAGAAGGCTGCTATAGTACGCTCACTGTTTACGGGTTATGCTTCTTATTTGTTTGTTCTAGTACATTGAGGACACATTAGGCTGACCCATCTGTGTGTGTATCGCCCATCATTATTGCACTGAATAATGGTTAATGGCATTTCCAAACAGTAGCAGCTATAAATGTATTTACATGTCGCAGACAGCCAGGGGGATGTCACTAGCATTGTTGCTGTAAACCCCTGAGTGCTCTTAGGAATTTACCCTGTTTTACCCTGGGGAAAGGGCCAAATCTGGCTGCCTTGCAAACTTGTGAGCAAACTCACTCATTGATTTCAGTCTCTCCATGTTGGGTTGAAGACATGCTTAATGCTCTCGCATGTACATACACTAGAAACACCATGTATTCAGAATGGCTCTTTGTGCGTGTGTGTGTTGCATAGCTTGAAAGCCACTCAACAGCCACAGTAAAGTGAGGAATGGGAGAAATCATCTGCAACATGGGGAGATCAGATGGAAGATACTGTGCCCTGTTACAGAGGCATGAATTTCCTCAAACCCCAACCCAAATGTTCTTTCTCTGAATCTCACTGTGTGTGCTCCTGAAGTGTAAATTCAAAGAACTGAGCACTGCACTGTGTTTTTCTCCAGGTTTCACTGCGAATTTCATGTGGTTGTCATTGCCCTGTCCGTTTTAATTTCTCTGACTGAGTACATGGGCTTCCAGGCACCTTAAGACATAGTTATCCTTGCTCCCAATCTTGATTGAAAAATAGTAAGAGGAGAAGCAGAACCAGTTAAATAGCAGTCAGATCAGAAAAATGGGGTAGTTCTCTTTTCAGAACACCTTAACATCAGTAAACAGTGTGACTTCAGGCAGTCTGCTGTATGCCCTTTTTAAAAAGTGTTAAAATGAGAGACAGGTAGCCTATAATTACTTTAGCTTTGAGTATCTGCTTTTTCAGAATATCATATGTGATTTGCCAAGCTGGGGAGGGTCATCTCCTAACAATGAACTCTACAGCAGTAAGTTGGGGGAGCTAGCTCCGAGTCCACAACGAGACACAGAAGACAGGGAAAGATGTTCTACATGACTTGTGCAAAGACACTGATGCCAGATTGGATAGTTTACTTCTGAGTAATTTCAGAGCTTACATTCAGTTTCCAAAAGTGACTTGAAAGCTTTCAGATACCCTTAACACATAGCAATTCAGTGTTCTTTCTGGAAGATTGGCCATGCATTGATGCCTGCAGAGATTCCACACGTGGGATCTAGCAGTCTGGTTCTGCCTGTCCATAGTCTGTTACTTCCATGGCTGCTATCTCTGCTTGTTGTTTCTAGCAGCATCTCTGACTGTTTCCTGACTCTGAGCCTTAATTATACCCTTTATTGGCTCTATATAGAATCATAGAATCATTTAGGTTGGAAAAGACCTTTAAGATCATTGAGTCCAACCATAAGCCTAACAGTGCCAAGTCCACCGCTAAACCATGTCCCTAAGTGCCACATCTACATGTCTTTTAAATACCTATATTTATATACAGTCTAGATATATTATATAATCTATGTGTACGATTATGTGTAGCCTTTATTTATCTAGGTCTCAGTTTAAAAATATTTTTCCCTTGCAGGGCTTATTGCCTGCGGTAGCATACTAGCAGACTGTACCGTGACTGTAGTAGATTCACCTAAACCAAGTGTCTCATAATTGAATAGCTGGAGTTCCTGCATCATGTTGCTGCCTTCCAGAGCATGGATTTTGTGTCTCATCCCTTTGTCGCCCTGTTTCACAGCAATGACTGTAGTTTGAGTTTTCATTGTCCTCCTCAGGGCTGATGGCCCATGTCTGAACTGTATGTATTTTCTCCATGGAAGCGTCCATCAGATATTACAGGTGATATTTGTTGGCACCAGGCTTATGAAAATCCATATTATTGTCATACCAATTCTCACACTACATTTAACTCCAGGATCTGAAAAGAAAGCCCCACCATTACTGTTTCCAAAGTCATTGGTGCTATAGAATAGAGTTATATATTAACGTACAGTAGATTATCCATTCTCCAAAGGCAGAGAACCAGAAATGCAGTCATTCATATTCAGTGCTCTTTCCATCTTCTCTCAACTTTTTCAGTGATTGTGCCTTTCTTCAGAATGTAATTGGAGAAACGAAATCTGCGCTCTCAGGAGGAAATAATCCCCACCCCGGAACATGGTGTGTGATACTAAAGAAGGGCTACAACTGCTCAGAGAACTAGAGTGACCCAGGAGGAGGCAATACTCACCAATAAGTACTAGGCAAGATACATGAGGAAGAGTTGAAAGAAGTCTCACCTGATCACGAATAACATCTCCAGGTAAGCACAACCTATTTAAACACCCTGAGAAATTAGGTTTTATTTAGTAGTTGTTCAAATACTTAGTCTTCTCAAAAATGAAAGATGCCATCTGCTAATGTAAAAAAAATAAATCTATAATGCCATGTTCTATTCCTCTTTCTTCACATGATTCTCACTTTTATGAAGGAGGGTGGACTACCAGAGAGCAGTTATACTTTTCTGTTTTGTATCAAGCAGACTGAAGAAGTAGCTTCTTTCTGCAAGGACATCTTCTAGGTCTGAGTCTGCAATCGCTAGCTCAGATCTAAGGGAAAAATAAAACAGCAGCCAATTCTACAAAGATTTCACTGATTAACCATGAGTTCTGGAATCGGGCTTTTTAATGACCTGTTAAGGATAGAGATAACAAGCAATATGTTATAAGCAGACTACATGAAAAACGAAAAACCCTTCATCTGTATCTTTTAGTTTCTGAAGCTGAATGTATCCTGAGCACCATGTTCCTATACATACAGCTCTAATTCATTTGCAAAGTGTTTTCAGGGTAATACACAACTACAAATGGTATTCTGTGAAACCAAATGCAACTCTGTGTATTTAAGGACAAATGCAGATGTGGCAAAAGCAGTCCAGTAAACAAATCAATAATAGAATGTGGAAAACCACCTCTGAGTTATTCATGATACTTTGCTATCCAACCAATACCAGGCAAATGCCAGGGAGAAGAGGGGGCACAATCTTTTCTTTGGACAAAGGGAAGGCAGAGCAAATGGAGCAATGTGGAACATACTTCTGGTTAGCGTTTATTGCTTTAGCATCAAAAGCAACAGTAAGGATGTTTATCACATCTCTTCCATATTGGCTAAATGCACAGACCCCTCATCCCTACTTGCTAGCGATTACCCTGGTCTTTGAGTAGTGGTGTGTGATGGTTATATCCTGGATTCTGAGGCAAAAACTAGGAACAGAAGATGGCATCCGTCCTGCAACCAAATCTGTGTTTGCCATTAGTAGCTGTAGGGCTGGGTGAGACTGCTGTGGTGCTTAAAACATGGGAATAGTGGGTACAAGTCCTGACAAGTTCTTGGGGGTTTTTGGGGGGGTGGGGGTTGGGTTTTTTTGAAACACCCAGCTGTTCACAGTTTCAAGCCCCTGCTTTGGTTGGGCAGAATAGGAACTGTCAGCTCCAAGGGGAATTCTCTGAGAAACCTGTGGACAGATAAAAAAGCAGGAGACTTAAAAGGGTTGCCAGAGCTCTAGGTTACCCATAAGGAGAGGTGGGATAAAATGTCATAAAGAGGTGGATTTGCTGCTCTGTATTCATCTGTTCCATTTGGAGCCAACAACTCATCTGGGAACGTGCACATCATAATACTATTATTGATTTTTCTGTCTCTTGTAGGAGGGAAATAATCATTAAAAAATAGTTCTGATGGTTATCATCTCCAAAAGCCCCCATATATCTGCTTTTGTGCCATGAAGATTTTACTTGAATTTCAAGTGTTGCGGTCCCCATGGAGCATCCAGACTCTGCGCAGATTATTCCATCAGTATCACAAGACTTTTGCATCTTTGAATTTCTCAGACTATGAAGCTATCAGTCGCTGTGAACAGGAAGTACCTGAGTACTTTAATTTTGCAAGTGATGTGCTGGACAAGTGGTCTCAAATAGAAAAGGTAGCATTTTTGACTCTGTAGATTCAGTATTTTTAGTGAAACCGTGCCCCTATCCCCAAAGTCAAGTCTAAAACCATCGCTGGCTTCAGTGGGACTGGAATTTTCTCCCCTATTTCTGTTTTAATGTAATCTTACATTGCAGAGAAAGGAGAGGCAATTTGCTTTAGCAACAGAGGGACATGGTGCTTTGTCTCTGTGAGTCTGATTCAACAGTGTGGGCAGTGTTGGGTTCATAAAAGCCTCTAAGTAATTTAGGAGCATTGCAAGTCAGGTAGATATACACACCAACTTATACGTGCCTTGGAAAAGAGCTCTTTTAAACAAAACATGCTTAATATCCCTGCCCTAGAATAAGCAACACCATCAGATTCCACTGCCTGGAGCATCCCAAACACTCTACAAGGAACTACAGGAGTCTCAGAAGTAACCAGCATGATATTTACCCTTGCGTTGTGTATAGGAACAAAAGGGACCATCAAACCCAGCTCTTTGGTGGATAAATGGGAAAGGAGATGAAATGAAATGGAGCTTTGAAAAGCTGAGCTTCCTGTCGCAAAAAGTGGCCAACATGCTCACTGGCCCATGTGGTCTGCAAAGAGGAGACGGAGTTTTAGTGATTCTACCCCGAATCCCAGAGTGGTGGCTGCTGAACGTGGCTTGTATGCGAACAGGTGAATTCTATCATTCCTAATGGTCTGTTGACTGTTTGTTACTTTCTATGCCAAAAGCTGGTTAACAATTCATTTAACATTTAAATTTCTTATTTGACTTTGTAGCTTCAACATTTGACAATCAAAGGTGCTGACAGGGCTAGTCTTTTATGACTGATGGAATTACCTTCATAATTTTTCTTTCACTTTCTGTGGCTTGTGCTGATTGTGTTAAATCAATGTGGTTGTGTTAAATCAATTTGATTTACCTTCAACAGACTTAAGTTAAAGCTGCTAGCTTTTACTGCCCCAGAGTTATACTTTCTACTTACATTGTGCCTGGAGCAAAGGATCTCATAGAAATAGAAGTTATTTTGTACTTCAGATCTGCACATCTGTATTCAAGTTCAGGGGTCTGGGACTTGTTTTACCTTCTCCTCATTTCTGGATTGAATGGTGCTGGTATTCAACAAATCAGGAGAAGCTATGAAGTGATCAGGCCTGAAAATGAGAAATACCTAATAAATTCCCCATTTTATTGCACTTTCAGGTGTTATCATCATCCCAGGGACAACACAACTGACAGCACAGGACATTTGCTATAGATTGCTGGTTTCCAAGGCTAAGTGCATTATTACAACTGATGAGCTTGCTCCTGTGGTGGACTCAGTTGCATCCAAGTGCGAATTTCTGAAAACGAAGCTAATTGTATCTGAAAGCAGCAGGGCCGAGTGGCTGAACTTCAGTGATTTGCTCAAGTAAGTGCCTTCTTCCTTAGCTCCATCATAGTTATCTCTAGTGGAAAATTTCTCATGTTGTTTAAACACACTTGTGCACTTGTGTCTCGTTCATGAACTAGGTACCTTTGAGGGGGTGGGAGAGAAGGCAATTTAGTCTCTTTTCTATGAAGAAAGGGAATATTTGGGAATAGCCAAATTGTTAATTAAAAAATAAGTACAGTCTTATGATGTCTAGGTTTGTTACATATGACTATGAAATAATATGGAAAAATGGATAGGAAAGCCTCTTTTATTGACACCTGTGCCCTATTTACCCTTTAAAGCTCAAAGAAAAATATTCTATACCAATTATTCCAATCCATATTCCTAAAACTTGATGATAATAAGGCTAATGTGAATAGCTTTTCACTATAAAAGGCTAAAAAAGCACACTGCAAAATGAACCTAATATGTTTAGGAATCCACCTGCCTCACTACTGAAAAGCAGCTACTAAATGGCACCCAACAGACAGCTCTTCACTGCAGTGCATGGCACTGTAGAAGGGGTGGAGAAGCAGAGTGGGGAACAGAAGCAAATACCCTGCTGCAACCTGCTCAAGGCCTTAGGTGTGATTTTAGCAGCTGGTATTTTGTTAAAAGCATCTATGTAGCTAAAACCATTCTTTCAAGGTGGGATCCAAGCTCTTCAGTCACTTTAAGAGCTTTGTAAGATGTATCATGTGTTCTCACAGCCACAGGTGTCTGAACTAGCAGTACCTGTGCAGCTCGCTGTACAGTCTCACTGTATTTTCATCTGCTCCTTTCAACAATTGCCCACTTCAGTGTCACTAAACTGGAAGACGGAGGAAGCAGTAACACTGCATTCTCAAACATCCTAGAGCTACTAAAACATTGTCAAGTCAATTTGATGAATCCTCTTTCATGCTGGGCTAATATTCCACGGCTCAGTTCTATGGCAGAGGGTAAAATTGATTTGATAGAACCTAAATATTGTCTGGAACTGCATCAGTCCTGCAGAGGCTGTCACTCGCGGTCAGGCAGGTAGGCTGTCTGGTTTCCCCGGACGGCTGCCTTGCAAAGTGCTGGCTGTCAGGCTCCAGGGTGGCTCAGCTGTCAGGCTCCCAGTCTTCCCAGAGTGCTGGGCTGCTGGCTTGCTGGCTCACCAGACCACTGGCAGCCTGCCACTGGCTAATTGCCCAGACTTCCCACCTCCCTATGTCCTTGGCTGCCTTAGCTGACTGCTAAGGAGGTTGCAAGGCTCCAGAGCGAGGGCTTCCAGGCAGCCTGTCTGCCTGCCAGCCAGCACAGGGAGACGGCTGGCCCGGGGAGACAGACTTCCCATGCCCAGCTTTGCAGGCATGGGCAATGTTTGCATGCCAAGCAAAAACCCTTTTGAACATCAGTCCTGCCAGAGAAACAGAAACTGTTTTGCTTTCTCATCCTAGTATGAGATGAGAAACGTTTTCCTCCCGTGTGCCAGATGACCAAAAGTTTGAGCCTCCCTATAATTCCCAAACATGGCAAGGATAATCAACCAGTGGGACCACTGACCAAAAGAAATGGTGGGTCCTCCCTCAGCTAATCATGCTAAGGCTGGAAGGTACACTTTCTGGAGGGCACTTGGGTCAAACACAGGATGCTGGGCCTTTTGGTGGTTGGTAGGGGAGGCAAATAAAAGACAGCCAGTTGGCGTTTTTACTCTGGAGAAGGTGGACATGGAGAATAGTTAAAGAGCAAGATCAACAACACTTGAATACAGAACTAGCAGTGCAAGGGTGAGGGGATCTCAGTAGTTTCTTATCCCTCACATCTCACTATACAACCAGTCCTGCATATACTGGGCACAAAGGATCCAAGCTAAGTATGCTGAATAATGCCAGCCACTGTTTCATATAACCTTTCATTTTTTTTAAGGGCTGCCCCTGCTGTCCATAACTGTGTGAAGACAAAAAGCCAGGACCCAATGGCAATCTATTTTACCAGTGGTGCCACAGGCTCTCCCAAAATGGTTGAACATTCCTATGGAAGCTTTGGTCTGGGTTTTTTTCTCTGTGGAAGGTAAAGTATTCGGCTAATTATGCCTTTACAGCTCTGAAATGTGAAGCAAACAGAACAGTTTTTGTATGTGATAAAATTATGATGGATGATGAGGCTCCCTCGATACTGTTGTGCATGTCATTTCTTTTGGTCTCATCAGCTGAATTGTATCTAGGAAGCAAGGATCTTGTTCAATATGGTATATGGCTCCATTTTAGAAACTACTTGCCTGTTAATCCAGGCTAAATAATGAGTTAGGATACCATTTGATTTTCTTTATCTTTGCCATCAGTATAAAGGCAAAGGGCATTTATTTCACCTCTTGAGTTTCAGATCAAATTTACAATGCCTTTCTAAGCAAAAAAAAACCACCACCCCAAAAAAGTCACATTCTTAATTTCCACTTGCAGACTCCCTTATATTGGCCACCTTTGTCTTCAACAGATACTGGATGAATTTGACTCCCTCAGACATCATGTGGAACATGTCAGACACTGCTTGGGTAAAGGCAGCTATTGGGAGCGTTTTTGGTCCGTGGTTCCAGGGCACGTGTGTTTTTGTACATGCCATGCCACAGTTTGATCCAAGAGCAATCTTAAATGTAAGAACACCATGCTCACAGTTACTCATATTTCATGTTATTTTCCAGGCAGGCCACAAAACTGAGCCTCTTAGGTTTATGGGATTAGCTGTTTTAAGATGGCATTAACCACAAGGTGACTGTTTTTTGAATAGGAATATAATACAGGAAGGATTTTGCAGAATGACTCTTTTGGGCACAGGATATTACCAGCTGCTTCTGATCAGTAGGAGTTACTGGTGTTACTTAAACCTCTCCCCTACTGTATTTCACTATTGAAATGATAAATGAGCTGAATTACATGTAAATTAATATTTTAATTACGCTGCTGTGACCCTTAAGAAAGGCAAGTCAGTACTGGAAAACACTGAAGCTGTGAGATTGACTTGTTCTTAAAAGAAATTGTTTTCAAGCTTCTCAATCCAATCTGAGTTTTAATCTAACACAAAGGGAAGAGTGCTGTTCCGAAATGGCTCAAAGCACCTGCGTGGAAAAGTGTACGTTCCTAACATGTGGGGGTTTTTTGGGGATTTTAATCCCATTTTCATTTCCTTTCTAAAATGGTAGTTGCCAGTTTTGTATTCTTTTTTGTATAAATTTCTTGGCCTTGCAAACATCCACTTGCAATGTGCGTGGGGTTTCACATCTTTGCACAAAATGAAGTTTGATAGTAGAGGCTGCTTTACCCATGGTGTGGCTGGAGTGAAGGCTGGTGAATGAGAGGTCTTCCCCTTTCTTTTATTTATCGCTACCTGTCCCCCTCTCTGAGCAAATTTTCATTGCAGGCAGAAGTGAGGTTAAAAAAAAAAAAAAAGTAAGGCTTAGCTCTGCCTTAGTGACTGTGAATCATCTGCTGGTGTTACGGGTGAGAAATAAAGATGTATCAGAAAACAGAGGCTCAGCTGAGTTCTTTAGTTTTCTAGCAAGGCACTCATGTCCTGTGTTCTGTCCCAGGTAAAGGAGGATATATAAATTTGCTAGTCCAAAGCAACCTTTTAATACAGCATTACTCACAACTCAGCCAGGTCTCATGGAGACTTGGCTCTGTGTGTCAGGCCCTTTGTCAGGACAGCTGAGGGAATTGCAGTATGACTAAAGATTTACAACAGTCCATTTCAGAAAGTGTGGGGCTGGGTAAAAGACTGACGCAGACAAAATGTTCAAAAGAAACCTATAATTTTAGGTGCCTCCATTTTGAGGTGCCTGATTTTCTCCTAGAGTGAGATGTAGGCTTTACTCAAGTCCTTGGCAAAACTTATGTTGCACCTCCAGAGCCAGGGTTTCATACCAAGGGATGGTCCTTGTGCTTCAAGTGAGCATCGGGACAAATTAGGTACGCCAGTGATTTACCACAGTCCATGTATATCGCCTCTTCAGCTGATGTTCAGGGCACTGTAACATCTTTCCTGAACACTGACAGTGACGGCAATTACTTTGCTTTCCATGTAAGTGAGGTTACAATCAGGTCTTTTAATTTGTGCCCTAGTATGGAATAGAAAGGAATAGTTAGCGGTAAGTTTTTTCCCAAAACAGTATTGTTTAACCCTCTTTTCTTTTTTTTTTTTAATTTGTCAGACCTTGTGCAGATATCCAGTGACCACTCTGTGCGGCGCCCCAACTGCCTACCGCATGCTGGTACAGCATGACCTCACCAGGTACCACGTGTCTGTTCACAAGTGACCATGCTGTATCTGTTCAAGCTATTGCCTGGCTCTTTAACAATGATTTCTATGAGCCCTCATAGCCACTTAAACTCTCAGACTGGTGGAAGTTCTGTGTTGGAGGCAGGGGCTGTGAGGAGGCAGAGCCTTCTCCTTAGTACTGCAGAGAGGTGATGAAATACACCCCTCAGGCACCTCCAACCCAGAGCACATTTTGCCTTCAGGCGTTACAGACAGTAAATACAGAGGCTGGTACTCAGCCCTTGAAGGCACACATGTGGCTGTACTGCCATCAGTCCTGTGCATCTTTGCAGCTCACCACTTTGGCAGCCCCTTTCCAGCCCCACTCCAACTGGACCTCTAGGCTTTCTCTCAACCCTAACCCTAATGAGGGAGCCCGGTGTGTCCTGAAGTCAGGAGGTTGGACGTACGGATGTCAGGGAGAGCAGAATTTGTCCCTTTCTGTCCTCTGATACTCAGCAATATGTCCTCTGTTTATGAAGGTATGCATTCAAGACACTGAAGCACTGTTTGACTGGAGGGGAACCACTCAACCCAGAAGTGATGGCAAAGTGGAAAAGCCAAACAGGACTGACAATCTGTGAAGGCTACGGCCAAACTGAAATTGTACGTTCAGATGTTTTTGTAAAGGGTTACAACTCAGCTGTCACCTCATTCCTCTTGGTAAATATGGAACTTGGCCATACATATTTGACTAAAAAGAAAGATGGCATTAGAATACGTGGTAATGGCCTTACAAAGTTTATTGTTTTGCTTAGAATTATGGCTTGGTTATGATACTGCTTCTAAGACTACTTAAGCTGTGAAATATCTTGAACTTTTTGTCCAAGACTCTCAGTGAAGTTCACAAATGTTTTGGCTCGCACAGATGGAAGATTTACATCTTATGCTAGCTCAACAGTGGGCATAGTACAAGAACAGGAATAGCCTCAGGAATGACAGTGAAAAATACCTGGGCTGGTTGGTTGTCTTTTCCAACAGGGAATGATATGTGCAAATACGAAAGGAATGAAAATTAAGCCAGGTTCCTTGGGAAAGGCAGCTCCCCCCTACGATGTTCAGGTATGGTGGTCCCCTTTTCTGTTTGCTGTTGATTTCATAGGAAGTAAAACACAAGAGAGTACAACATAACTGTACAAGTTTCAGTACCATACAGCAGTATTTAGGGCAAGCTTAATTTTTTGGTTGAGCTGTTGGCTGCTGGTTAGTTTTAGATCATGGGTCTCTTAAAATGGGAAGTTATAATCACCCATTTGCCTTTCCTATTGCAGATTATAGATGAAAATGGCAGTGTTCTGCCTCCTGGGAGAGAAGGAGACATTGCTATCAAAATGGATGCCAAGCGGCCGTTTACTTTTTTCACTCGATACCTGGTAAGCCAAATGAATTTCCAGAGAGACAGTTCAGGCCCTCAGCATGGTACGTATTTATACCAACAGGAGCAAGTGCAACACCAAAGAGGTGTGGCTCTTCATGACTTGACTGTGTTCTGACTTATGAAACTTCCATTCTCTCCCCCATTCTTCTGCAGACCTACTGTGTGATCTTCAGTTCTGTATCTGCCCTTGGGGGAAGTTTTTCCCTCTGGGAAAAGCAAGCACAAGCTCTTACATTCTTGAAACAGAAAACAAGCTGTGAAAGATACTAGGGGTAGCGTCCAAGGAGGCAAAACTCATCTCTTAGCTTAAGGCTTCTCAATGGTTAGCATATTTAATTGTTGCTTGTTCAACAGGATGATCCAGTGAAAACTGCTTCCACAATCCGTGGGAACTTCTATTTCACTGGAGACAGAGGGAGCATGGATGAGGATGGATACATATGGGGAGATCTGATGATGTCATCATCTCCTCCAGGTTTGTAGATTTCAGTTAAAATGCCAAGAAATGTCTAAAAAATAACCATATACCTTTCACCTACTAAGCATATAATTTGTCTCTCTCCTAGGTATCGTATCGGACCATTTGAAATAGAGAGTGCCCTGATACAGCACCCAGCTGTCGTTGAGTCAGCTGTTGTCAGCAGCCCAGATCCCATCAGAGGAGAGGTAATTAGTGGTCACTCTCCTATTCATAAAGTGCCTTGTGTGACAGAGCTTACACTCAACTGCCACTGAATTCATAAGACTCTTAATTTAGCTATACCAACTTTTTCACCAATTTACCCAAAGTGAGGGAAACAGTAGTTTGTGTATCCCATATTCCTTTCTTTTTTGTAATGAAAATACAATCCTTAGTTTCCTAAAGAACATGACGTTAAGTATAAAGGTGACTCTGGTAAGAACTGCTGTACGCTTTGACCCACTGCCTGGAGAATTATATTCTTTACTTTAACAACATGTTTTTACAGAAAAGGCCCTAGCATCTAAGAACTTTAGAACAGTCCTTTACAGAACTTTTACAAATTTGGAAGCAGAGTTTGAAACTTTTATCATTAATTGCTTAGGACCTTTACTAATGTAAGGTAGAAACAGTCTTTCGTCCGAATTTTAAATTTGCTTACACAAAGGTGAATTTTGCTGTACCGCAGAGGTGTGATACAGCAAGCCTGTACTGTAGGCAATACTCACTTTTTCTCAATGAATTGCCTTATTTGTTAGGTTGCTCTAGTTTAATTAATGCTGTATTTTTTAATTTATTTTCCCTTTGTAGGTGGTAAAAGCTTTTGTGGTCTTATCTCCTTCCTTTAAGTCTCAAGATCCAAAGAAACTGTGAATTGCAAGATCATGTCAAGAAAGTCACTGCTCCATACAAGTACCCCAGAAAAGCAAGTTAACATGAGTGTATTAAAAAACAAAAAAATCTCAAACACCTATTTTAACCATTGAGAGGCTAGAAACAGAAAGATTAGACTCAGTTAAAACTCAGTAACAAACAGAAAAAGCCCAAATATGTGCTGTGCAAGAAAAAATACAAGTATTATTTTAAAGAAGATTTTGGAAAATAATAGATACAACACAATCTAAAACCAAATTGGAGTTATTTCCCCAGTCACCTAATTCTTATTTAAATTAAGTAGGACAGAGACCTATGCTGATCAGAAAAAAAATTTGTAAATGCAATCTGCTCATTTTGCTTTTTTCCTCTTTTGAATCAGATTGAATTTGTCCAGCAGCTGCCAAAGACAATCGCTGGGAAAATCAGACGGAATGAACTGAGGAACAAGGAGCAGGGACAGATTTAGTTTTGATAAGCAATCTAAAAAAGCCTATCCCTATCAATTTCATCCATAATGGAGCTTTTCTATTACAACTGTAAGCACCAACATAGGATTGTATTTCACCTGATAGCACAAGGTTTAAAAACTCCGAATGTACATTTTTTAATGTTTGTCTTCTTAACAAAAATCAAGCCTACTTAGCAAGGCATATGCAAACACATGTTCCAGCCACCTAACGCTTTTCAGAATTACAAGTAGAATTAAGTGATTACCAGGTGAAGGAGCGGTGTCTTCATTCTTTGAGAACCACGTATTTTAACTCACAAGAGGCTTATTAATGAGGAAATCATGATAGTATGCAGTGAAGTTCCCAGAAATGGCCATAGATCTTGCATGCATCCAAATTAAGCACCCTGCTTGTATGAATCTTGAGGGCCTCAAGATTTAGGAATTAGTGTGTTAACAATGAATGTTCAGAAGTGCAAATTATGAAAAATCAGAAGTTAAAGAATGCAGACATCTTTAAGACTGCAGCATAGACAGCATCTAAATGTCAGACACAGGCTTGACAAATGAATGGTAGCTATTTAGCAATTTCTTTTGAGGGTAGGTCCTGTAGACACACAGACGAGTGAGAGATAGAAGGGGAAAAAAAAAAAAAAAACCCCCCACAAACTGTCCATGAGTCTATCTTTGTCCTTAGTAATGTAAGTAGGCTGTCTTGAACCATGATCACCGACATCAGCCACCAATAAACATTCACTGTTGGCCTTTGTGTCTGGTCTCAAATGGTTCCTTCCTATGTGTGACCTAGACATGGCTGGTTTTAATCCACACACAAAAAGCTTTAAAATTTAAAGAAAACACCGATGGAGGTAAGAAAGCAGTTTTAATAAATGAGTGGTAAGGGAGACAGGACTAGGGAAAAAAAGTCATCTTAATTTTCCAACTCCTAAAACAATTTTGAGAGAAGAGGAAAATATAAATTAAACACTGTTGAGAGACTTGAACACATCCTTTTCACTAAACCAAGACAAGTAACAGTGGTGTTCTTCAAGATGAGCCTTCTTCCACTAGCAACCCACAGGCTTTTATGCTAGAAATGAAATACTAAAGCTAGAAATGAAATTCTAAAGCTAGACAGTTGTATAGGAAGCATACTCAAAACCCTGCTGGAAAGCAGGTTATAGCTGCACTGGTTTTGGCTGTTTTTTTTAAAAGTCACTGGGATATCGGAAGAGTTGCTGTAACAAATGGACAACAGAAAGATTCACTAACATTACTTTCAATCTGAAACAAAATTAATACCGTAAAGCTAAAACTACCAAAAATTAAACTTAATTCCCCTTATCCAGTACGGTATAATGGAGAGCTTTTTTCGTAAGAAGTTTCCATGCAGTATGTAAATTCGAATTTTGAGACCTAAGAAAAAAATAAAAACAAAGAAGACTTTATAAAACCCCCCAAGGATTAAGTCTTTGGAAAGAGCAGCAAAAGGCTATTTGCAAGAAATTTCTCAAAAGGATTCTGTTCAGTGACTACAGCATTTCCTATAAACCAACAACTGCTGTATACACAGCTAATGTAAACAGACATGTAGTTTTCACTAAAACCATCTGCAACGCCTGCACTGTACTTCTACTGCTCTGGAACAGTCAAATCTTATTACTCTAAATTGTCTCGTAGTATTCAAGTATTTTGATCATAGCAGTTCTTCCCATTCACTTTCAAGACTTAGCATATCCTTGTAGAGTGATATGTGTGTATATATATATAGAGAGTGATGTGTGTGTGTGTATATATATATATATAAAAAACTCTCCATCATACAGGAAGTTATCAGTTTTAGCTCATTCTGTTGTTCAATCAGAAAAATGTTGTATCCGAGTTCCGCAGTCACACAAGTTGTCAGATCACTTCCTTAAAAACCCTCTGCAAGCCACTGTCTTTTTCAGATCTCTCACGTCTGCTAATACTTCCTGATAGAGCTGATTCTGCACTGCCTTTTGGTTTCTGTAACCATCAGATATAACAAAGGAGAGTCAATGTATGTCAGGATGGCCACATTTACATACGCATGCACATACTCTGTGCTTTTTGTGCTAGGCGAAGGCAATGCAGAACAAAGCCTTAGAAGAATGACAGCAAGCTTCACCAGAAAGGTGAGGCACTCTTGAGCACTCTTACATCTGCTGTAATGTCGGTTCCACCTGCAACAAGCATTAAAATTCTTACACATGTGGATTTTAAAAACAAGATTTCAAAACAAAACCCACTCTCCTCTTTAAAAAACCCTTTCAGAACTGTAGGGCAACTTTTTTTGATTCTAGGGCAACTAGGTTTCGATTGTGTTGATCTTTCCCTTCTACCACATTTTCTACACTGTCAGTGCGTCATTCCCCTTGGGCTCAGCTTCTATTTCACTTTGATTCTTGTTCTCTTGTTTTACTTCTTTTGAGCTCTTCTCCGCCTCGGTTTCTGGTTTTACTACCTTCAAGTTCTGTTCTTCTGTCAGACTTGATGGTTTTTGTTGTGTGTCATCTTTGTTGCTCTTCACCACCTCCTGTAGATTGTATTTTCTGAACAGAACATAGTCTCTAACCACACTCAAGCAACAGACGTTTTTTATTATTTCCACCACAACTGTATATTGGGGGTTATTAAGATCGACTTTGTTTTCTGGATTGAGGCTGCCCACAATTCCTGTAAAACAAGATGTAGTTTAAAAGATGCTGGAAAAACCGAGTGTAAGCATGCCCTACTGAAAGGATAGAAGTTAAGAGAGAAGGCAGCATCCCCCTTAGTTGTAAGCAATTACTGGTTTTTGTAATTACTTTAAAATAGCAGAACAGAGGAGGACTTTCAGAATATACCACCAGTAGGACTGAAGTAACTGAAAAACTATCCCACTGCAATTACCAAGAAACATAATACTTGAGTAAGGTGGAGCTATTTTATGAGTCATATATTCAATGGAAATAGTAACACATTATTTCAATACAGCATCCAGAAAGAAAGCCTGATAGCACTCATTTCAAAGCACATATAACTCACACTCCAAATTATATTCAATGCCGTACTCTCTTTTGCTTGTTGTCTCTTAAAACTTCAACACCAACAAGGAATATTGTTGTCAAGCTTTTTTAAGTTTTAGAGAGGCTTTTGTAATTCAGCATACAGATTTTAAGCAACAAATATGTATGCCCATTAAGACCACTTTTAATAATCTGACCTATGTTATGCATGCAGTTGTGGGCTGCTTATATACTTGTTCTTAGTTTTGTGTGAAATTCATACATACCTGCCAATTCCTTAATTACTTCTTCCCTACTCATATGACTGTTATTACGAGCTTTGTAAACAATCTGAAAAGAACCCTTATTAGGGGCTTTAAACCAAGGCTCAAAAAACGTTTCCGTGTATTTTTTCATATCCTCCATAAAAGCCTTGCAAGTTCCAGAAATGGGTAGCATGCGCAGAATGACTCTTGTTTTCTTCTTTTTAGTGGCATGCATATCCTTTAATATATGGTGCACCAGGTTCTCAGGTTCTACAAGAAAAACAGCTAGGTATGAGAAGCAAATTGAAGGCATTTTCTCCCTTCTTCCCCCCTCTAAATAACAAGCTGGGGAAATGCACGCTTGGCTGCACTGCTGTCAGCCTCAAATCCTTTTCTGTAAGGAGTTGTTTTACTATAACAAAACTGGATAATCAAAGATTATTTTGTCAAAGCAGATCCCTCTACCTTTAGCAACTCTGCAAATGACAAAATTCAGTAGCAATGCCAAAGGGAAGGGAAACCCTGTACTTTTTTGGTATACACGAGTATCTTGAAAGTCACACTCTGTGGCCTGTTACTAACGCTGTTCAGAGCAGTTTATGCCCACAGCATTACACAGCATCAGCTGACGTCCCACCTATGCCCTGCGTTCTGATGAAGACCACGTTGTTGGCACCACTCTCCACTGACTGGAACCGCCGCAGCTTCTGCTCCATTGAGGCGCGGATCTGGCCAACCTCCTTCTTCACGGCAACCTCAACGTCGTCCTCATCCTCCTCCTTCTCGCTTCCAGACAGCCGCTCCTCGTGATCTGAAAACTTCACACAAGGCACGTCTCTTGTTTGGTGAATACCGAGCAACAGCGCCCACAGCCTAAAAAAAACCAGCAAGGCACCACCGCGCCCAGGAGCCTGGAAGTAACGGGCAAGGGCCTTCTCTCCAGCCAACCCGTGGGGCTGCGCTGGCGTTTGCTTACAGAAACCGGCGTTTTCGTTTGTGTGGTGAACACAAACAGGTTTTTTTTACATACAGAAAGGGAGAAGAGGCCTCACGGCGCTGCTCTCGCCGCCCCACCAGCGTTAGCGCTGGCAGGCTGCGGGGAGCGGGAGGCAGCAGCTGAGGGGAGCGGCCGACACCGCGCAAGGCCGCGCTCCCCGGCCTCAGGGCCGCCTCCCGCCCAGCACCGAGCGACCGGCCGGGCCCGACCGCACGCACCTGCTCGGGCCCGTAGAGCAGGTCGCCGTACTCGCCGAGGAGGCTGTAGGCCTCCCCCACGCACTTGCGCTCGTTCATGTTGCAGGTGATGAGGATGCCGCGCATGCCGGCCTCCAGCTGCCGCCCGCCGCCGCGGGGCCGCTTGGCCCGCCCCGCCGCCGCCGCGAAGTGCCCCTTGGGCCGCCGCTTCCGCGCCGCCGGCTCCGCCGCGGCCATCGACCGCCACCTGCTGCTGCTGCCGCCGCGCGCCGCGATGGCGTCAGC
Organism: Gavia stellata; assembly: GCF_030936135.1. Lineage (NCBI taxonomy): Eukaryota > Metazoa > Chordata > Aves > Gaviiformes > Gaviidae > Gavia > Gavia stellata. Next base: position 9,386,456 of record NC_082611.1, on the reverse strand, counting down.
GCCGCGCCGCCCGCCGCGCCCGGCCCTAGCGCCCGCCCAGCGGGGGACAGCACCGCCCCGCGGCCTGGCGTCGGGCGGCGGCCGCCCCGTCGCAGCTCTGCCGGGGAGCGCTGAGGGAGGCAGCGGGCCCGGGGCACTGGCGGCTCCCGCCGGGCCCGGGGTGGCGGGGCGGAGGCCCGTGCGTTGTTGTGCTGCTCCGCGGAAGCCGAGCCCCGGCAGCAGGTGGGGTCCCCCGTGAGGGCCTCAGCCGGCTTCCAGGCTCCTCTCATGGCTGGGGTTGCTGTGGGTGGTGCAGTGCCCTTGGAGGTAAAAAAAACCCAAAAACCCACCCTTGAAAATTACAGTTCACCTCAGGCTTTACATGTGCCAGGGGGAAGGTTGAGCATGTCCCCAGGCACAGTACTCTGGGCTCGGCGCGCTTGGCTGTGGCCAAACTCAGTCACTCGTAGCCCTTGGCGCTTTCTCTTCCTCCAAACTTCAGTTCCAGGATTAAAGTCTGGGGTTGTGTTAATGATTCCAGAATTGAGAGGAACGGTGGGCCGGGGAGAGGAGAGGAGAGGACGGACGCTCGCTGAAGTGCGGGGGAGCAAGCACGCTTCGGTCCTGCTCTGCGCTGGCGCGTCGAACAGCAGCCGGTGCACCCCTGCGGAGGGAGAGCCGGCCTTCGGCCGCTTCCCCAGCTTCCTGGCTGACTCCTGACGGTGTCGTGGTGTAGAGGGACCAGCTGAAACAGAAACTCTTTATACAGGTAAATTTCAGGCCTGAGATACTAGAGAACGTGTGTTGACAGAAGAAACGTGGCCCGTAGTGTAGTTTATAAAGGAAGGTGTCTCCCTACATCACTGTCCATAAAAGCCTCCTCTCCCTGCAGCAACTCTTGCGCTTCTTGGTCAATTAAGGGGGCGAAAACTAAGTTCCTTGACATTTTGTGAAAACCAGCAGAGGAGACAGCTAAGGAGGCCTCACTAGGGGCAGGACTATCGTATTATTTGCATCCAGAGAACCCGGTTGGACTAAAGTAGGAAAAAGGAAACTTCATGAATTGATGGAAGTATTTATCAGTTACAACTGCAACAGGAGGTGGTGTTTACATCTTATCTGAAGCTCTATTACTGCAAAGCATTTGAGGCTCATAGAGTTCTACAGCAATTGTTAGACATTGGTGGGATTATTGACCACACATAAATTAAAACTCACTATATCTTTGCAGTGCTGGGCTTGTGTGAAAGACTCAAAGTTCTGGTGAATTACGGTGGTAGTCTCTGGAGGTGGGCATGTCAGGACATGTTTGAAACACAAGGAAGAATTTTTACAGGCAGCTGTGAGTGGTGCAGAGGAAATGCAATTAACCACTCAGAACATAACTAGGATAATTCTGTGGTTAAAAGCGTTGGGGGCTTGTAAATACCCATCCATGCTCTGGAAATTAGTTATGTGCCGTACCAAAAGAATAGGTTACAGGTTAGGTCACTGTGGAAGTTATGGTTTTCTCCCTAGACTGGAAACCTTCTTGTCTATGTATTCCTGGCACATTCACTGACTCCTGCCACAAGCCGTTCCTGTCATTTTCTCTTAACATTTGTGCCTCCTCTGGGGTGATGTGATCTTCTGGGTAGGGAATCCCTTTAAGGCTGTTCCTCTGACTTTCTTTCCTCTGGGAGGATTTCATCACATGCATTTCAAAGAGCTGTTTAAAATGTCACTACTGCAGACTGACTGTAGGTCTCCCTTTGCTGCTAGACAGAGAGCAGCTTTGTTGTTTGGGGGAATCTGTTTTGAATCAGTTTCTTTATGCTGCAGTGAACATTTCAGGGAGCTGTTTAACATCTCCTTTGAGTGTGCTGTTTACAAACAGACATGGGCAGAACCCCAGGAGGGAGTTTTGGCAAAAGAACAGGACCTATGTGCCAAGAAAGACCACAGCGTCACCCTCGCTGATCAGCACCCAGAGGACTGTTCTGCTCCAAAGACATAGATGGGTGTTAGCAATCTCCCTGCTGACCTTAGAGCCACGATTTGAGGATAGAGGTACAGCAGGAGCGATTTAGGGCTCTGGCAGCCAAACTCTTAGGAATCTTGACGCCCCAATTTAAGCTACAGCTTAGTGAGTGACATCCTCGCAGGAGAGGCTGAAGGTAGAGGCACGCACCAATGCCACAGCCGTGCCCACAGCGATGCTGGGCTGTGGCCTTGATGGCAGAGGGGATGGCACACGTTCCCTCCTGCCTCTCCCATGGGAGCAGAGCAGAGAAGGCAGCAATGCTGGAGCACCACATAACTGTGTGCTCTCTGAACATGAGGCAGAACCCTTATAAAAACTCAGAAGTCACTCACTAGGTATTAACAAAGCTGGTCCGGGCACCAGCTGCAGCGTCCCAGGAATCGATGCTCACTGTTGTCACGGCTGAACTTCTGTGGTTACCCGAGGAGCCCCAAGCTACCCGCTGAGCAGTGTAGTCACAAAGCCAATTGCAGGGCTGTTGCTCCTGTGTTGCCCCAGCCATGGCATAACAATGTGATTTGGCTGTAGCAAGGTCTTATGACTGTGTTCCTCCATGGGCTGGTGGGTGAGAAGAGGGGAGAAAAAGGAAATGGGAGAGATTTGGGACTCACATTTTCTACCTCCACTCTGGGTTCTGCAGAAATCTATCAGCTCTTCTTGGTGTGCCGGACTTGTTTGCCCCTTGTGTGAGTCCAAAGTACATGTAAGGAACCCAGGAGTCGGTCACTGGACACAGTGACGGGGCAAGAGCGGGCACGCGGCCAGGAGTCTGAGAGCTGTGTGAGGAGTCAAAGCTGTGACACAGAGAGGCAGCAAATTGGGACTGACAGCATTTTGACAAGGTAACTGACCCTCCACCCACCCTTGCAGGCTGCTGGGAAGGACATTTTCTAGCACTGGAGCCGTACTGATTTGCCTCTTTTCTGTCTACATTCCCTCTTCTTGTCCCTCTCTGTCTTTCATTTGGCTGGGTTTCTCTCCTGTTTGTCATATGCATACTGAATGTTACAGAGCCAAAAAATGTCCCTTTGCTTCACTGAATCAGTAAAATCACATGGTTTTACAGCTGGATAGCTATTAATTCCATAAGGAACTAGCAGTGTTTATATTATTTTGTAAATAAAAGGCAGTTGACAAGGCATGAAAATAATGACTACAGAGTTTTCAGACCTCCTGCTAAATTGACTGTTTTTGAGAAGTAAGGCTTCGCATTTTGGATCCTTTTTCAGGGAGTCTTTTAAAGTTTCTCTGTCTCATAAAGTGTCACTTTTTGCTGACCGCACATCAAAATAATGCTTAAAACATCAATACTTAGAATCTTTTCAGGAGTTTGCTACATTCATTTCGCTCTTGGCAACCAGTATGTTCCCAGTGCTGATAAACTAGAAAACCTGTGAATATCTTTGTACCAAGTGACACTGTGGCCAGCCAGTAATTAATGCACGATTGCTGGATTATCTGTGCAATATCTTGGTCCACACTGTTACTTCTGTATAGTCAGTCAGTAGCCAGGGTTGAAGTGCTTGCGTAGCATTCAGTGCCTCTCTGCTGTATACCGCGACTGAAATGTGATCTACAAGATTAGCGGGGCTTGTGGGGAGGGAAGGAATGTGCGTTACAGGAAAGCTGCCACAGTGACAGGGCTGAGTGCTGCTGGTTGAATGCAGGGTCAGGATCTCAGCTGCATGATGGTCACTGGAGAGCATGGGCCAGACAATGGCTGAACTGGAACGGTCCTCAGCAGTTACTCCAATTAACAGCTGGGATTGTTGTTCCAGTGTATTCCACTGTGTAGTAGTAAAAGCTGTTCTGAAACAGCATGGCTAATACCAGGTTTGTATCTGTATCACTGTAGCATTTCTTGGAGAGATAATCAGTAAGGAATAACCTTGAAGAGACTATTATGGCTCTTGCTGCTTTGCATTTTTTACTGAAGATCCCAAGTGCTATGTCGCCACGGGCTCCCCTGAGAAGTTCTCTCCAACTTTGCAGCTGGTGCTACCCAGTTCACACCTCTTTGAGTTATGAAGCCATAAAACAGCAGTATAGACCAGAGGTGCCAGAGTACTTCAACTTTGCAAGAGATGTGCTAGACAGATGGACTGAAGTGGAAAAGGTAACAGTTACTTGGCTTCTCTGATGCTGAAGTATTTAATGCTGGTCATTAATGCTGAGTATCTGACAAATCCACTGACACTGGGGTTATGTTCTGATTATAATCTGGTGGTTATCTCATGCAGTTTGAACCTGTTAGATCCCTTAAGCCACATGCTGTCCTGTCCCCGAGTCCAAATAGTTCTTTCCTTTAATCAGTAACTCCAGTGAGATTAAGCGAGAGTAAATAGGTGCCTCATAAATGAGAGTGTGAACTGAACCGCTCTAAACCTTGCATCAGTTCCCCCATCAGCCGTGACATGCACCCTACTTGGATGTACCGGGGAAATCACTTGACCTCTGTGTTTCATTGCCTGCCTGTAAAATGAATAATAAATACCGTGTAATGTCAAACCTCACCCACCTATCTCAAATGTGAAATCTTTTGCATTGAGGGACTTGGAATCTACGAAACTGAACAACTTTGAAACCCAAACAAGACATGAGGTCTATGCAAGGAAAGGGAATATAGAAAGAAACCGTGGAGTATAGGTCTATCACCTTTCTTACTACATAGGTCTGGTCTCTATGGATGTAGGACTGGTTTTGCAGGATTGGGCTGTTCATGATGAGGGGCTAAACGCAGTTATGTCCTGCCTGGCAGCAAGAACAGAGCAGAGGTATCACCTGTCTGACACAATTGTTCCTTCTGCAGGAAAAACAGGTTTTGGCAGGCTGTAAATGGAGCAAGGAACAGCCTCTGGAGAAGAGGTTTTGCCCTCTGAAGTCCACAGATAAAATCTGCTCCCCTGAAAATGAACCTTATTGTTACTGTACCTTCAAATAGATAATAAGGTGTCATATTCTTGCTGCTCCATTGAATTTTTTGCTTGGGACGTGACTTACTACACTGCTACTGCTAAATGCATTGGCCCCCTTTAAAGGACATTGTATACATACATTTCAAATCACTTCACACATCAGTTAGGTGAGACATTGATTAAAGGTCACATTGTGTGGGCCTATGCTTTTGAAACTTTGATTTAATTTTCAGAAGTACCAGTCAGGCCCAATTCCAGATTAAGTTGAGAATTAGCTCTGATGGCTCAGGAGACTCTGGGGCACAACCCAGAGGTACCCACATCCATCAGCTGCTTTGTTGGTTTGACCTGAACCAAAAAGATTCTCTGTGCTGATTACTGTACAACCTCTTCAGAGTGTAAGATGAAGAACTTGGGAAAGGAATACAAATTTTATTTCCTAAATTACGTTTATAGGCTGTTCTTTCTAAGGGAGAGTTCTCTGCCGCATTTGGAATCGGTGGCAAGTTTTTGTTGTGTCCCCAAGTTTCTCCAGCACAGAATAAGTGATGAATGCCTTTCTTCCTCAGACTTAAGGTAAAGACAGTGTGTTTCTAAAATGAAGCATTTGTTCTGTACCCTGTTGTTCTATAGGAGGGAAAAAAGTCTAAAAACCCCGCATTATGGTGGGTAGATGGTGCCGGAGAAGAGGTGAGGTGGAGCTTTGAGGAGCTGGGAGTGCTATCCCGGAAAGTGGCAAATGTACTCTCTGATGCCTGCGGTCTGCAACAGGGAGACAGAGTTATTCTGATTTTGCCCCGGATCCCGGAGTGGTGGCTGGTGAATGTGGCTTGCATGAGAACAGGTTAGTAAAAGCATAGAAGTGGTATATAGGTACAGAAATTGTGACTTAAACCAATCCTTGCTCTTTAATGCACTCAGAACTACCAACATGCTAATGAGGATAAGCTAGTGTCATGCTGGTCAAAAACACTCTTTGTGCCAAGTTTTGTCTTTGTGGTGCTTTTAGGACTTCTGTGCATGCTGTGGCTGTTAAGGAAACCCTGTGAGTACATGTGCCTCTGTCATTCTCTTTCCAGCACTTGTGACACATTACAAATGCATCCTCTTGCTAGCTTGTGGTGAAATAAGCCCACACTTGATGAAGTGTTTCACACATTCCCCTGTGGGATCTGTTAAATACTCAGCTTCCCAGTATTTACAACCCAGAATGTCTTGGTGCCTCACAAACACTAGCAGTATACCCTGTGAGGCAATGGCTATGTTTGCCAGTAAAGAATTCAAATCCAGAGAGATGGCATGTTCCAGGGGCAGTGTTTTCAGAACAAGAAAAGTTATTCTGTTGATTTCTTTTACTGTCCCATGATCAATATAGTATTTGCTAACTTGTGCTAATCCTTACATAGCATTTAATCCATCAAAGAAATCAGCATATTTACAAATGTAGGGCCAAGTCCTGCTTTTAGTACAGCCCTGTTCCACCAAAAGATCAAACTAAGCTGAATTCTGCTTGTAGGTACAAGTATTCTTCTTAAATGTTGAGACTGTTTTTCTGTCCTTTCCTGCCCTTTAGGAACTGTCCTGATTCCTGGCACACAGCAATTGACAGCAAAGGACATTCTTCATCGACTGCAGAAATCCAAGGCAAAGTGTATCATCACTGATAATTCTGTGGCACCAGCTGTAGACTCAGTTGGGGCTGAATGCCAGTCTCTGAAATTCAAGTTGCTTGTGTCAGAGGGCCACAGAGAAGGATGGCTGAACTTTAAAGATCTCCTGAAGTGAGTAAATACTGCTGTGAAAGAGCACCAGAGCAATAACGAAACAAAAGCACAGTGGTTTGTTTAGAATAGGGAATGTTGGCAGACTCCAATATATTTTCACCCTTTTCAGACTGCCCAGTGGAAAAATATCAGTTTGTGACACTTTTGATTGCTACAGTTATTTTGGTTAAATATTTTCAAAAATGTGTAAGTCACACTTTCAAATCACTTTATTCATCATTCTGCTTATTTTAAGAAATGCTCCTTCTGATCACCACTGTGTGACCACAAAGTGTCAAGATCCAATGGCCATCTATTTTACCAGTGGAACTACAGGATCTCCAAAAATGGCTGAACATTCCCACAGCAGCTATGGTATTGGCCTCACAGTAAGTGGAAGGTACAGATATCACTTCAAATCAAACATATTTCTGTAGCTGGTCACATAGCAGAAGGAAGAGAAACACAATCTTTTTACAGGAAGCTTTTGTGTCAATAGTTTAAACAACAGTAGTTGTTTTACATGCCAAAAAGTGGGGCTTTTTTCCCGTAAAACAAGGCAGTTTGAGTCCAGCTGCCTTAGTGTATAGAGAAGAGAATGTAGCAGTCATACAGTCACTAACTTCTTGTTAATATTTTCTTTAACCTTTGGTAAATTCTTCATTGTGTATAGTTAATAGATTGCCCATGAACTGAACATCAGCACAAGGTTATGAAATCTGTACCACAAAAGGGAAAAAACGTGGGTCTGTTCGGCTTGTGAATTCATGTGTGTCTGGATTAGACACAGCTCCTGCAGTATAAAAATGCTGATAGTTCAGAATCTTTAAATTTATAAAGCAATGTTGTTTATAAAATTGATATGGCAGTGCACTTCACTCTAACAGGCAAAGAATAACAAATCAGAAAATACCAAAGTAGAAGTAAGTAAACAAAAAACAATCCTCATCCCTAAAAATTAATTCAACAAAACCCCAGCAATCTCATACATATTCATACAACACCGTGTTCTGAGGTGATGTTAGTTTGTCCATCAGTATAATTTTTCCCTTACAAAAATGCAACATCAGTCTATCCTGATGATGTCCTCACTATGCTGTGTCTTACTCCTGCCCAGAAATTCAGCTTTTTCTAATTGCTATTTACCTAAGACAACCAGTGATGGATTTGCTTCACTGGCACATATATTGTTGATATTTTAATATTTGCCTTATTCCTGCCAAACAGAGACTGTGGACTGTTTCCTTGTGTTACCAGGTACTGGCTGGACTTGACTTCCTCAGATATATTTTGGAATACATCAGACACGGGCTGGGCAAAGTCGGCTTGGAGCAGCATTTTTTCATCATGGATTCAAGGGGCATGTGTGTTCGTACATAAGATGCCACACTTTGACCCAAGCATTGTCTTTGAAGTAAGTTGAGAGCCCAGCAACAAACAGCACTATTCTCTGGCTGGTCTTGGCGGGGTTTTCATTTCCCCTGGCACTGCACAGGGGCAGCATGCAGCACAGTTATAACTTTCACCAGCTGGTAACCAACTGATTAGTTAAGTAGTGAGTGCTGCAAATATGTACCACAAAACAAGAGTTTCATCATATACTCTGCTCTGGATTTGACTGCACAAACCTGCAAACATCCATTATTAGGCCTAAAAGTGAAGTACACAAGAAATTGTTCTGGGATTTGTGGAGCACTTTGGTGTTGTTTTTAAAATAAGTGACAATAACAGATGAATGAGAATTTCAGTTGCCTGCACTATGTAATTCAAAGTTAAGGAGTGAAGAGGCAGCAAGGTTGAATTTCCTTAACAAAAGGCACCAACATTATATTCTCTTCCATCGTCCACACACAAATCTTTGTCATTTGAAGAAGACTACCATGATTCATTTTACGTGGAATGACTTTATCATCATATCCATATTAATTAGATGGCTGGAAGTTGCTAGTTAATGTTAGGATATGTTGAAGAACACGTGTCAGTTGTACACCTACAGAACATCTAAAAAAGCAGCCTTATGGTTTCACTTGTTTTCTACTTAAACTGCAATTATTAAGAAATTCTGCAAGAGAAACTAAAGCTTTCAAGAGCAAAAAACTTTGGTGTGTTGAATTAATTGTAAAATTATGTAGATTCTATTTTGAAGAATAAACTGATGAAATGTAACTGCTGTGTGTTGGTGTTGGCAAGCACAGAGCTAATTGCTTTTAGGACAATTAACGTGTTGTTCGTGTGTTTCATAAGCTGCATGCAGAGATCATTACATTATCTCTTACAATGAACATGGGACCTCACAGGTTGCAGTATATTGGCAAAATTTACTTTTTTTATTCTAAATTCTCTAGAGTCTGTCAAGATTTCCCATAACCGTCTTCTGTTCTCCTCCAACTGCCTATCGAATGTTTGTGCAACATAAACTGTCCAGGTAAGCAAAAGCAAAGTATCCGTGTTGGTGTATTTGAAAAAAAACAGTAGACCAAACATTCATCTCACCTTGATTTTATTCCAAATTTACAATGGTATAACAGTAACTCAGATCCTGTATTTCTCAACATTTTGAATCTTAATTATTAGGAGCAAAGTCAGAATAAAGATTTAGGAGTAGTTTAACCTTTTTTTTTTCAGATTTGTTTTTGTTTAACACTATACAGTTCAAATGGAGTGAATAGGACCCAGTAAAAATCTTGTTCTTATGTAGAAAGAACCCCACAATACAGGAATACAGTAGTGAATGGGGCATAGCAGATAGATGACTGCCAATTATTTGTTTTCTCTTTCCCACTAAGCTATACATTCAAAAGCCTGCGGCACTGTGTGAGTGCTGGGGAGCCAATCAACCCTGATGTGATGGAAGAATGGAAAGCGCAGACTGGACTGGATATTCATGAGGGCTATGGACAGACAGAAACAGTATGTTCTGTTTTACAAATGTAAAAATGTATGCTTTACAGATACAGCAATAAATTCTATTCAGGTTGCCAAGAAAAAGTGATTAAAATTATTGTACGCAGTTATGAATTTTAGGGAAAAAGTCAAGTGCAATAAGCAACACTGGAAAAATGTAGTTTTTTTAAGTCATAGAACAATCATAACAGCTTAATCCAAAATCTAAGGACTGTTTTTCATTCCTGTGGGCTTTGGATTGGGAACTATCAGAAACGGGATATATTCCTCATTACTGCATTCCAAATTCTGCTTTAGAATCTATCTTTAGAGCACTCACTCACATTATTTGGAGCTGTGGGAATGATTCTGAGGGCATAGTTTATTTCTAGAAGTTTAATCATTGGATATATGATTGTAATGAAGACAATTACTATTTCTTACAGAAATACAATGTTAGCTGAGTATTTTAAACTTAAGCTAAAGATTGAACATGCAAGCCACAGTTTAATTAAAAAAAAAAAAACAAAACAACAAAACCAACAACACTTGTTACAGGTGCTGATCTGTGGAAATTTTAAGGGAATGAAAATCAAACCTGGCTCTATGGGAAAGCCGTCTCCAGGGTATGATGTCCAGGTATCGTACCTCTGATGACTCAATCTCTCTCTCTTGCATAATCACTTTCCATTAAAGAGGGTTGAAAGCTCTAATGTGAGTTGTACCATGTACCATCATTCAGCAGTGAATGAAAGAGTGAAGACACGCATGTTACTGCCCTAAACTGAGTATGCAAAATAAGCAATTGGACTTCCCTGTTCCACCATCCTCACCAACGTAAATGACAACTCACTCCTAACTGACAGTTAGATGCCAAACGTTAAGGCAATGATAGAAACTGAATTGCTGAGTTAAGGAAGAATGGGAGTGAATGTTGTTTCCTGGTGATAACAAATCTGCTGAAGCAGATTCTAGCACCAGATCAATTTGCAATATGGGTTAAGATTTTTAGTATCTTTCTTTCAGTTCTTAAGATTTCACAGCCTGTTACTTATGATCCTCCCTGGGGTCTTAGTAACTTCATTACATGTTTGCATAGTCCTTGGCATTCCTCAGATAAAAGACAGTGGATTAGTAATAATCTTACACTTCAGTTGTCAGAATAAGACCCCCTACTGCTCCAAATAATTTCCCAATTAAAAAAAACCTTTGATTATGTATTTTAGATGCGCACCTAGATTCTATAATCTTTCTTAACATAATGCTTTTTAATTTGGCTGCAAGATAATAAAACTGTGTTTATTTTTAGATTATAGATGAAAACAGTAATATCCTGCCTCCTGGAAGAGAAGGAGATATTGCCATCAGAGTGAAACCTACGAGATCACTTTTTCTTTTTACTTGCTATGCTGTAAGAATATTTCTACAGTTAAAGTAGATATGCTGTTAAATCTCTGTCACGAGGAATCTGATGCCCCATTTCATTTGCATATACTCTGCTTACCAGTCTGAAAACCTGGGGGAAGGAAAGAGGGATTTCCTTTTTTTTTCCTGCAGATGCTTGGTCTACTTATACAAACAATTACATGTTCAATGAGATTGTCCTGCCTAGCAAATTAAAATCCACTTTCTTTTGATTGTTATTTCCTTAATAAAAAGGGAAATGTTTGATGGACCACCTAATCCCAAAATACTCTTTGGCCTAAGGGCTAGAGCCTCCATCTGAGAAGTAGGACACTGTTCAAATCCCGTCCTTCCAGATTTGAGCTTCATGGAGTGTTTCACACATGGCAACATTTTTCAGGGGTTTTTTTTCCATGTTGGTTAGAATTTTCAGTCCAACAACCAGTAGAACAAATGCATAGTGCTTTCAGTTCTGACATAAGGAAACCTTACTAAATTTTATGCCTAGTATCAGCCTATAATCAGGTCTTCTGAGCAGTACTGAGCATGTGGGAAAAGAACACCATGCATACTGCCTAGAAAAATTATTGCGTAAGTCAGTTGCATTTGCTGTAAGAAGAGTGCTTATTAATTGCACTGTACTGAGCCAAAACTTTTTGAGGAGGGGACAGAGGGGTGAAAAAAAAAATCTCAGGATAGGAGATGCTAGAAATACAAAGGAAAAAAAAAAAAAATCATTAAAGGGTAATCACCTAAAAGCAAATTCTTAGTTCCATAAGCCTACATATTTTTGCAACCGTCAGTGGTTCCTAAAGCCATGGGGCATAACATGTTATGATTAAAACTTTAAGTCAGTCTCAAGTAGTGAAATTTCATTCATTTATTGCAGTTTATGAATTTTATATCTAGTTTTGTGGTTTAGTAATGTGAATTAATAATTCTCTCTTACTAATGTCCCACTTGCATCTGATGCACATGACCACAGTATGGACCAGTCTGAAAAGCTGAAATTTTTGAATATTTGACCATACCATAACTTACATGCTAAATGTTAGAATGCAATTTCATGTATTTTTCAGGTAGTTTTCATGTAAAATGCAACTTAATCTTTCCTAGGATGATCCAGAGAAAACAGAGGCAACAATACGTGGGGATTTTTATGTCACTGGAGACAGGGGGATTATGGATGAGGATGGATACTTCTGGTTTGTTGGAAGAGCTGATGATATCATTAATTCTGCTGGGTAATTTAAGACTGATTAACAATAAATCATTAAACTTGAATAACACAGATGACTCAGATGTAAAGTTATGTTTCTGTGTTATCAAATATAATTAAAACCCCTTTTTTCTGTTTTAAAGATACCGTATTGGACCATTTGAAGTAGAAAGTGCCCTAGTAGAGCATCCTGCAGTGGTGGAATCAGCAGTTGTCAGCAGTCCAGACCCCATCAGAGGAGAGGTAAACAAGTTAAACAAGCTTATATATTTAAACAGCTTTGTGCATACTAGAGCTAATAAAGCCCAGCTTCCAAGGGCTTTCTCTGTCCAGGGGTGTTTTTTTCTTTTTTAAATTAAAACTGAATAAATTCAAGTTGGCATTTGTACTCAGACACTGGAGAATCCACACAGGAAAAAACTGACCAAGGCAATTGCCCCAAATAACAAAAGCACCATGTGAAGCTTTTCTCTTTCATTCAAATACTTAACAGTTTTTTGTCTTTATTAAATGTATATAAACTAACTGCCTGCACAGTCCAGGCCAATAGTGAGCACCCACAGACTTTGGCAAAGCTTTCTGTACCTGCCCTATACATTACTCTGCAGTTTGTCAGCAAATGTTTGGTTAAAGTTTCAAATCTTACTGTTGTGTAATACTGTTTCATTGGCATTTAAACCATTGCTGCCATAACTTCTTTAGGTAGTGAAAGCCTTTGTTGTTTTAACATCTGACTATGCTTCACATGACCCAGAAAAAATGATGAAAGAGCTACAAGACCATGTTAAGAAAGTTACTGCTCCATACAAGTATCCTAGGAAGGTGAGTGCTCAAATACCCAAATAATTCTCGCTGCCGTAAGACAAGGGGTATTAACTGTTATGTGGCTTACAAGCCTATGCCACTGAGGTTAAGAAAAAGTAAAAATTTAGGCAAACTGTATCTTACTTTGTATTGCAATTTCCTCCCTTTCCCAATAGATGGAGTTTGTTCAACAGTTGCCAAAAACTATTAGTGGGAAGATCAGAAGAAATGAACTGCGCCAAAAGGAGTGGAGAAAACATTAGAAGTACTTGTTGCTTTTTTATAGGATTTTATAAAATAAGATATTGCAGATTTACACAGTAATGTAGAGTAGAGGACATTATAGTATAGCCTTCTTAGTTTAGGTTTGAATAAATTCTTACCTAACTCCCAGCATTTGGCTGTCCCAGGTGCCACACTAATAGTTAATAGTACAAAAGCAGGCAGACGGATACAAATGAAATGGGAAACTCATGTAGTCAAGAGCACAGTAAGTGATGTGTGTTAAATAAAGTATTTAATGAAGTGTCACCAGCATTTTGTCTTTATTGTTATTTAATTTAAAGGATTTAAAAAAAAAAAATCAGTAAGACTTTAAGAGAACACTTGCTTCAAGAATCACTTTTGAGAAGCGCAACAACTTCTACAACAAACTTTTAAAAATGTATTTAATCATTACAAGTATATTTAGAAAAAAGTGTAAATAAAATCTGTATCATTAAAATGTCCTTTAAGGACTGGACTACTAAAGAATTTAAAATATATGATAAAGCAGAAATTTAATATTTGTAGCAACAGCTGTTCATACTTTAATTTTAGCACTTAATAGTTTTATCTGTTCTCTCACACTTCATTAATGAGATACTTCATGATATATTGATACTTTCGTATGCTTGAGCAATTTCCATTTCTATCTATGTTAACCAAGCAGTGTCATTTTTGTCCCATTCTCAGAACACACATATCTGACATCATTTGACTGTCCTGATTACATTAAGCGTGATCAACTTAACAAGTTTAAGATTCAGACAAAAAAATTACCAGTTTTCAAGTTCTCATAGATGGTCTGAGACACAAGGTTTTTTTGATGGAAGAATTTCCTAAATTAGTGGTGTAAGTTCCACAAGAGGTCAAAGCATCTGCATTCAGGGTGAGACCATTAGATTTCTCTTTTAGAAGTGCATATTCCCACTTGAAGTATCCACAGCCTTTCTTATTACCTTCATGCTTGCCAACAGGACAACAGAAAAATGCTTTGCCATGATTTGGACCAGCATTTGAGACATACAGTTTTTTAGCTCTTCGACCGCAGTTACACAGAGGGGGAGTTGGTTTTCCATTTTTCGCACCTCTTATGGACTGATTCAAATTGATTGTGGAGTTCAGAATGGCAGGAGACACTTTGGGCAAATTTGAACTTCTTAAAGGTAAGGAATGATCAAAAGACGCGGTTTTCTCTTGATATATAGCAAAAGACTGTTTTTTTGCTGGTGGGAACATTTTTGGACTACTTGGCTTTCTTTTAGGAACCCCTGAAGGAGTAGAATAATTTCCAATTAATGCTGATTCTGCTGAAACAGCATTTACCTTTGCAGACGGTAACTTAAAAGCTGAGAAACGTGAAGTCTGCCTTTGTACTGTTCCTACATTATAGACAGTAGTACCAGGACTTCTGTAAATGATAGGTTTCAGAGGTTCCACAGGTACTATGGTTTTCTCCAAACTTTGATTATCTGAACTCATCACAGCCAATTGTTTCGAAATTGTTTTCTCTTCAAACACTGTTAAAATACCTGTACTTGAGTCATCTTTGAATTGATCACAGTCTGAATTCTGCTCATCTTGAGATTCTGGTATTAAAGCAGCATCTTCCCAGTCAGTCAGCAGAGATAAGCAATCAGAACTAGTACTGATATCCTCATTGGAGATATTAACTGAGGAGATGGTAGTGGAGACAAGCACTAGTCCTGATCTGTGTACTGGAGGGCTGTATCTGGCTGTACTCAGAGGTTGCCGATTGCTCAATCCTTGCCTAATGCCTGTTGACACAGTACTGCGAGATTGCTGTGCCTGCTCAAAAGGAACAAGAAATTGGTCAGTGGATATTGCTGGATAGCTTTGGGCTTGAGCATGTAACTCAGTCCTTGAGCTGCTGCTAGGTACAGCGTGGACATCTGCAGAGGAATCAACGCAAGTGGTCTGTTGTTCTTCAGTTTGTACATTTGAATTTATCTTAATTCCAGCAATACTGTTGTGGTTTTTCTCAGCCAGAGAGTTTGTTTCACGAGTTCTATCTCTAGATATTTCAGGTCTGCTGTTACTTCCCAGTGGAGTCTTGTGAGTGAAGTTTATAGGCAGTGTTCTGGAAATTAAATTATTCTTCAGATGTGCCTAGGGAATCCGTAAATAAAAGGAGATTTTGGAAAGTGAATACCCAGAAGTTTTAGGAATCAATGCACAAAATTCATAAGTGTATCAGCCTAGGGATGTTCTGTTCAATTCATAGTGAGTATGCTGGGTTTATTATTTGAATAGCTCACTTTTTGTCTGTATTCCAGGCTACAAAGCAAGTAGAAGGGAAGATATGAAGTGGTTACTAACCTTATCCAAAGATTTAGTAACCTTCAGCACACATCCATCACAAATCAGCCTCCAAGCAAGACGGGCAGTATTCCGAGAATCATCCAGCCCTTCAAAAGTATGGTTATATTAATGTCTTCTTTCTACTGTCTGCTACTGGGGATAGTTCTTATGGGAGGAAAAATGTCATCTAGGTAAGCCTTACATAAATGATAGCAATTCACAGAACTCTGACACATAGTTATCTAGTTCAAAAAAGGGAAGCAGAAGTAAAAAAATTCCATATGCTGAAACATCTGAAGGAGCAATCCATAGACCTAAATATATATCCACCATTTTTTTAAATCCTTGCTCTATTAATCATGTTAAAAAAATCATATTGTGCTGGTATTCTCTTACACTAATATGCTGTCCAGAGCTATCAGGTAAAATAAATTTTCCTTATCCTTTCTCTGCCTCTTTTCTTACGTGCCCTAGCAATTCATACATTGAGCTTGTTGAACATGCACTCAATAGCGCTAGGAGAGATTTCAGAAATAAAGCATGAGGTTAGAAATGACAAACTTTGATCTCTGAAGCATCTAGCCTTTCTTGTTTTGGTATTTTTGTAGGACGGAACATTGCATAACCTGGAAATAATAGTTACTATTTAGAGTAATGACTAGCTGTTAATAGCTGCTTTAGTTTAGCCACCTAAGCGAAACAGTAGATATTTAGAAATATTTAGCTTTATAAAATATATATATATTAACATGGGGATCATCGTATCATGCTTACCAGAGTGTTCCCGTCCTGCAAAAGCTATCCCCAAATCCTGCAGAGCACCATTTAGCCCTTTAGGCTTCCTATTATAGAAGGCCTGAGGTAAAAAATGCAGATACTTAACATAAAGCATTTCAAAACCTCTTCACAGTGAGGTGAGAACCATTTCAAAAATATCACCTTATGAATAATAAATCTCAGAAGACAATTGTGCAAGTCAGGTATCTCCATTTCACAGTTGGGATAAATAAACGTAAAACAGTAAGTGACTTACCCTGTTACAAATTGGAAGGGAAAGAACCATTAATCCCTTCTCTCAGTCTTAAACTAATCAATTCTGTCTTAGCTCTGGAGTCAGTCGTTTGCACTTTATGGCTTACACTGATGAAGGCCTTAACAGCAGCATTGAAGACTACAACTACAAAAAATATCTTGAGATGTTTAAACTGTTGCATATTGCAAAGGCAGGGGCATGAATATATTTGGCATAGGTATAAATTCTTTTGAAATGAGAAAAAGTGAGTATTGCTACTCACTCCCAGTATCTCATTTGATCACAAGAAAGGGGGAATATTCATGCCGTTTTATCTTTGGAGACCTAATTCTGCTACCTAGGTTAGGAACCTAAACTCCAAGTGTCAGGAAAGGTAGATTCCTGGATCACCCTTGATTTTCCCCACCAAGTTTTCCACCCAAGTTTTCTTGACTACACAGGGGAAGGTACACTTAGGTGCTGTTAGCCCCCAAGTTAGAAATCTATTGCAGTGTAGACTGTGTAATAAAATATACATTCATTTTTTCAGTATTATTCATGCTGTTCAGAATATACCTTCTGGTCCAAGTACAGTTCATGTGCTAGACCTTTTAAGTACCCCTAAAGAGGTGGTGATGACTATTTTCTACGCAACAATGTAAGGCAGCAATAAAAGCACATAAAACCAGGCAAGTTAGGAAGCAAGCAGAGAAAAAGATGTCAGAAAAGGAAAGGCAGCTTGAAAAATTCTCCTAGGATTATCATTCATTTATCAACAATAACACCAGGTTGTTTTCCTAGCATTAAGATTTCTATCAAAATTCACACAGTTCTAGGGCATGCAATTTGTTATTGAGCGATAACAACGTGGAAAGAAAACAAATGGGTTACTCTGGTCACTGGAACATACACTATTGGCTTGTAACCTCAGATACAGTTAGCCTTTGAGATGATAATATGGGTATAAATGTTTCACAGTCTATCGATCTTCTCACCTTGTACGTTGCTTTGAGATCAATCCAGGAATTTAAAATGTCAGGTTTTCGCAGCTGCTTCCTTTTACACTCATACTGCAAACACACACCCAGGTCCCAGTCTGCACAGAAAAAACCCACAAATGATTCATCACTAAAGAACTGGCCTAAAAATCTACATAAACATGGCTTAAAATTTACACAAAGGGACATACTATCAACATACGGGTAGCGTCCTGTACTGCTGGACGGGAAGCACGGGATAGCAGGCTTAGTTAGCACAGGCTAAGGAAGTCTTTGTGCATGAAAAGCACTAGGGTGGCTGCAGTGGGACATCAGAGTAAGTGAATGCCTGTTGTTATTAAAGAATGACTTCATGATGGGCAAAGATCTCAAAGACCTCACTAAATAATTTAGACACATTACGAATGGTGACACAGTTCACTATATGTAAAGCAGCAAAATGTAATTATGTCAGGCCTTGGAGACAAATATGTAGGAAACACATCAGGATTCAATGGATTTCATATTTTCAGTCTTAGCCCAATATTGCACATCTTTAATGCCTAATAACAGGATTTTGGCTCCCTAGAAGTGAAAACACAATCTCACTAGCACCACCAAATGTTCATTTTTTATGTGTAGTATTCTGCAGAAAAAGCAAATGAAAATTTTATTTACCTGTCCAAGTAACAAAGGTACATGGTTTTGCCTCTGAAGTAGACTGACTTGGAATAGCTGAACTGAATATAATTTTCTTCTCCTTTTGTATCTTTTGAATCCATTTTAAAAACTGTGATAAACAAATGTTTAGAGGGACCCCTTCATCAACTTGATTCTTCATGAAACAGAAGAAGTATGTATGTGTTAGTATGCACTGAAACTCATATGAGATGTTTCTCTTTAAAGGCACTTTAAAAAAAAAAAAAGTAAATAGCGATTATAATGGTGTAAAATAAGACTAAATAGCAACTCTACCTGTGTTATGCCAGTTAGTTCTGTACAAAATTCAGAGAGAATAGGATGCTCCTGGGGCTGGACATACGTGTGGAATTCAGATTCAATCTCTCCTGTTGAAGTGTTCAACAGGACTGCTGGAAATTCAACTGTGACAAAAACAGAACGAGAAAAACAAACAAAACCCCAAAACACAAAGCCAGAACGGTTAAAGCCGTTCACAGGTAATGATTTCATTTGCTTTAAGCTGGGGTTGAAGTGTCAGGAATTGGAAGGCCCGTGGTGTAACGAAGACACAACGTCCAGAAACGCCAGACCGCGGCCGCCCCCCTCCTCCCCGGGCTGCTGCTGGTCGGGGTCCGGCCCCCGGGCGCCCTCCTGCACCACCGGGGGCGGGGCCGCGCCCCCCCACCCGCCGCTCCCTCGCGTCTCCGCGCCCGCGGAGCCCCGTCCCGCCGCACTCACTGATCTCGGGGCTGCGCCGCTCCGCGCCCCGCCAGCACGTGGCCTCGAAGTCGAGGACGATCAGGTAGCCGAAGCGCTGCGCCGCCGCCGCCTGCGCGCTGCTCCGCGCCCGCGCGCTGCTGCGCGCCAGCCCCAGCTGCCTGCGGACCGCAGCGGCGGCACCGCCTCAGCATCCCCCGTGCTGAGGGGGCCCGCCCTCCCCCTGCCCCTCCGCGCCTGGGGCGGGCGGACGCCCCCGCCCCGCTGCCGGCCGCCCGGTCAGCGCCCCGGCCCCCCTCAGCCCCGCCCCGGGAGCCCGCCCGCACGCCCCCCCCGGTCCCTTCAGGGCCCTCAGTGGGAGGGGTCCCCCGCCCCCCAGTGCCTGGCCCCGCGGCCCGCACCTGGCCAGGCGCTTGGTGGCCATCTCCGCCCTCAGCCCCGGGCGGGCGGGCAGCGACCGCCCCAGAGCGGCCTCGGTGCCGCGGCGGCCATTTCAAACCTCCCGCCGGCGGCAGCGGCACCGCCCCCATCCGCGCTGTCGGCGGATCGGCTGCTCTGGCCTTGCCCGCAGGCAGGCGCAGGTAGCCGCGTGCCGAGGCGGCGTGCTCCCCGGTGGCCGGGGAGCCCGGCGTGGCCGAGGTGGGGTCTGCGGCCGAGGTCCCTCCCTGGGGGACCGGGGGAGGAGGGGGCGGCCGGGGATCGGCGTCAGGGCTGCGGGCGACCCTCCCTCCCGATGCTGCCTGGGGAGCCCCGGCGGTGGGCAGGCGCCGGGGCCTGTCCCGGAGGGGCCGGGGCTGACTGACGGCCCGGGCTGTCACCCCGCTGTGAGGGGCCGTGGCGGCCTGGCCCCGCGCCGCCCTGACCCCGCGGCGCTTTCGTCTAGGCCATGGCAAAGGCTGTCTGCGTAAACGGGCACAAAAGGCCCGCCGGAGCCGGTGAGGAGGCGGGGGGACGGCAGGCGGCTCGGAAGAGGAGGAAGGCGGGAGGCGGCGGCCGGGGCCCCGAGGTGAGCGGCAGAGCGCGCCCGGGTGTGGCGAGGGGAGCGCCGCAGGCCTGTGGCTGCGGGTACTTCTCTCGGACAGCCCCTTTCGGGTAGTTCTGTTGCATCACGCGTTGGGATGCTGGAAAGTCAGCAAAAACGTGTTTTACTGGCAGTCTAGGCAGAGGGTTGGCTAAAGATAACACCTACAGATAACGGTGAGTTTCTGCGCCAAGGAATGTGGAAATGAACTCATTTTCAGTGTTACGCATTTACATGTAAGGAATTTTGTTAAAAAATAAATACCCTCTCCAATGTAATTTTTTCCTGAACAGAGTAGATCTTGAAAGGAGCATCGTGTCTGCTCAGTGCGTTCGCACCTGAAGGCTGCAAATCAACCCAAAGTTTCAACCTGGTGGTAACACCTTACTCACCCAGGTTACCACCTGGTGCCCAGCATGGGACAAGAGTAAGCGTGTCTGACCTGTGAGGTCAGTCTTATTTGTACCTGCTGAGAGGCTGAAACTCCTGTGGCTGGCAGGTAGTCTTTGCTTGGTGAAACGAAACTCTGCTGTTTGGTTGGGGTTTCTTTGTAAAGCTCTTATTACGCTGTATTGAAAACAACGGTGTCATTACTTATTTGTCTAACTTAGCATGAGAGATGAGGGACTAGCAATTACACCACCCTGTATTATTATTACCAGATGATTCTTAACCACTTGAACCTCAAAGGTTGTCACGTCTGTTTAGCTTTCTTACCCGATGACAAATGGCTTAATTTAAAAGTGCATCAGCTCAATCCCACATGGGCAGGCTCTGTCAAAATTAATGAGCACAAGGCTCGTTAGCGTGGTGGGGAAAACACAACTTCTGGTACTTGTTTATCTTGTGGGATTTGATATTCTGTAGTGTTCCGTGGTCTTTTTTCTTTCTCCCTGTATGCCGTGATGTCTTTTCATCACATAAAAAAAGAATATCTTTACAATTTTTACAGCTCAAAGAAGCTCCATTGGAACAGGCCATATGGTCAGTGGAGGTCTCCAAAATCATGCATTTACTTGCTGATTAGCTTTTAGAAGAATGTGTGCATTTAGGCTTAAAGACCTGTTGTGCTGGACTGTGTGGTACACTCTCCACTCCATCTCATCTACTCAATGCTTTCTTCCTGCAGTTTCCTTGGATTTTACTGAAACATTTTTTTTCCTGCAGGGGTCAGCAAACTCAACGCCAAAACAGATCACATACTATAAATGAAGTAAATGAGTTTCAGCAAAACCTTACATGAAGCGGCTAGATAGAACACTTTTACAAATCCCCAAAGCTCTACAGCAGCACGTGGGTGAATGGGTTGAGAGAGCAGAATATCATGTTTGCAAATCAAATAACTTTAAGTCTCCTTACTACATACATCTACTTACATTAGTCTTTACTAAATAGAGTATTTGGGTTACTGAAATATTGATAGTAAATTTAATATTAAGGTGTGATCTGAAAGGAAAATTTTGCCCATAATGAGTGGAAGAGTTATTTTAAATATAGTTGATTGTAACCAGATAGTAAATAGTTTCCTTTTACCATATAATTCACTTAATTTTTCATGAACTTGTGTGATTACATAAAACCTTTCTTTACTGATGGTTCCCTTTTTCCAGGAAAAGTCATCTCGCTTGACAGCAGCTTTATTTGGTGAGGACTGCGAAATCAGCCATGATCAGCTGTATGAGTTGTTAAAGTATGCAGCTTTGGGAAAATGCCACAATGCAACACAACCCAGGTATAGCACATTCATATTTGGGAATCAACCCTGTCTTGTGTCCACGCGTGTTGTGAAAACCTGCCTAAAGGCATATTGGCCGTGCTGGTTTTGGAATCCTTGCAGCACAGTTACCATAATGACAGCCTGTATTATGTAGATACAGTTGACTTGGCCAGAGACCAGAACAAAAAATTCTACTATTTCATAATTTTGTTTCACGCAGTTATCAAAAACTAAACAATTTTGTGGAACAGAAGAAGCTTCACACACTGAGAAACTAAATAGCATGTTAAAAATATTAACACAACTCAAAAAATATTAACACATTTCGTGTCAGATATAATTGAAACAGTGTTGTAGAGTGTTTTGGGAAACACATGTTAATCACTTTGCTCTTTTTCAGGGCAACTTCTCAGCAACGGAAGGGAAAGGCTAAGGAGGGTATATAACCTCAGATGGCAAAAATATGGTGAAATGTAATGAATCTTGACATTAAACTCAAGGCAAAAATGATCCCACTTTAGATTTTTCAGTAGTGAATAGAAAATGATTTTGTGAAACTTTTTTGATGCATTAATTCACTAGACTGCATCACTACAGCTGAAGTTACTCGTGTATTCACATTCTGATGCATGTAAATGAGGTATAAATGTCTTGAAATGGTACTGCAGCAGAATTTTGCTATAACCCATTCTTCCTCTATCTCCCATATTATGTTGCTTCCAGGAATACGTGGCTGTTTGAGATAAGCTATAAAGCCTCTTCTCATTGAAGTAATTTGGCACTTTGCCATTCACTGGCTTAAAAGCTGGGATGGTTCCAAATTTATTTTTAAGAGTGCTTGATAATTGTTTTGCTTTGATTTTTTTTTTTTGTTGTTTTTTTTGTTTTTTTTTTGTTAACTGCAGCTGGTGCCGTATTTATCACCAAAGCCGCCTGGCTGGGGTTGTGGTTATTGTTCTACATGAAATGAGCCAACTCCATTTCTACAAATTCTATTTGCAGTTCAGACACCTCAGAAAAGTGTTCCGGCATGTAAGTCCCCAAACTGTATTCTAAACTTCTTCCAGTCCTGAAACCATGTCCCAACGGTTAATCACTGCAGTGAAATTAATTGCCTTTTCCAATAGGAAGTGGCCATCTTTGACTTTCAAAGCAAGCTAATGAGAGGATCTATTTGTAGCCTTTGTCAGCTCAGAACAAAGGCCAAGGCTTTGATATTAGAAACAGGTTTTCAAGCTTTTCAAGCTTTACGTCTTTGAAGCCTTACCAGGTGAAACGTGTATTGATGTTTCAGTCCTCTGACTATTAGGCTTCCTGCATCTTCAGGATGCCAGTGAGATTAAAAATATCTCGGTTAATTTGGAATTTACTCTGATTGAGTGAGGACACTCTTAATAGTTATGCTATTCCCACTGATTGAAAAATCTCACTTTTGGTATTTACACTTTATGTCAAGTTTCTCCCATTTCCCACAAAGATTATTAAAAGAATTATTTTAATTTTCTGAGTTACAAGCAACATTTTTTGAAGGAAGAAAGAAAGAAGCACTTTGATTCAGACTTGCAGAGAATTCTCCCTGAACTGCAGCAAATGCACATCACAACTTAACGGGAAGGTCTGGAACTTGCTGTAGTTTCTATCAAAGAAAGTCTTGAGATTTGCTTTCTTGATCATATCAGGCAAGGCAAATCTGTTCCTTAGTACAAAGAATCCTGTATTGTCTCTCATTAAAACAGGTTTGGTTTGTGTTGGTTTTTTTTAATTTCTCAAGAAAACACCAAACATATTTCCACTACTTCTTTATCCATCCTCCTCTAAATTTGGCTGGTTTGGGGATAAAGAAACATCTCATTTGCTTGATATTTCTGCTTCTGGTTCAAAGTCTCTAACACATCTCTTTTTTCAGAGATTCACATTAACACCTTCCGCCAACTTCCTAGCCAGCCTGTATGGAGAAGGAGCGAACCTGAAACCTCAAAACACTGCACAAGGTATCTTGCTTCGTTTTGCAATCACAGTGGTTCACTTTCAACAGTAATTTATGACTTTGCATCCTGTGCAATCACAGCGTGCTGCTATGGTTAACTTGTTTACAAAGGAAAACATACAGTGGCTTAAACCATGAGTCTAGTTACCCTAACTAGTTCCGTAACTCTTTGTTGGGCTTACTGCCACAAGTAAATGCAAAAAGCAGAGAGAAAGTTTTTAACATGTTTAATCCAAAATTCTGATGCTTCGTTACCCATTTTGTGATTATTTTGTTCTAAGATTCAGCTAATAAAAGATACAGAGATATAAATTAGATTCATGCTAAGTTGTTATTTCTTCTTAGTTTTCTTTGTTGTACTGAGCAGCAAATCAAGGTAAAGAACGGGTGTGCTGACAACTGATTTCCTATTTTTACACTCTTTATGGAGGTGACTGTAATCCAGCAGGCTTGTACAAAACCTGCAAGAGACAACAATGCGAACTTCACTGAAATTGTTAAAGTGTAACAAAGAATCTTGAATTCAAGTCCTAAATGGGAGGATGAACAGCTGTTTCTTTCAATGTATTGACAAAGTCCTCTAGCATCCTGACTGTAAACCTACTGCACAGTCACAGATCTGAGATGTCAGGTATATTTTTCTTTTAAGTGCAATCTGCAGAGAATCACCTACAGGATAATTTAACTTTATACAGCTGTGGATTCTGGTATCAGTTCAGTGCTTGCTTCTTTGTGAGCCACACTTAGAGCACATTTTCTCCTGATAATAACTTACAGGAAAGAATTTCACAGAGAAGGTAAAAAAAAAAAGAACTTCTTTTACAGCTTACATGAAGTAACAGATGATTATGTTGTCATGCTTATGAGGCAAATCTGTTCTCTCTATTTCTGAAAGGCATGTGAGACAGAGACTTGTGATGTGACTTGCTTCTGAATCAGCCAGCAGTGTCAGTAGCTGAACTGGGAGTAAGATTTAAGTATCCTGAATATCAAGTATATTATTTTTGTGTATATATATTTATAGATACAATATATATGGTATTTCGTATATATAATTACATATATATATAATGTATATTGTGTGTGTGTGTATACACACACAGTAAATGAGATACAAACAAGAGAGAAATATAAAAATAAACTTGAGATAGATAGATAGATAGATAGATAACTAGATAACTCTATAACTCTCTATCTATCTATCTATCTATCTATCTATATCTCCAGTTTATTGTTCTAGGTAGTGTTTTCCTTTGAAATGGTGTAGCCTCTTAGTATATATACTAATGCAGAAAACTAACTGCAAGTAGGGAGTGCTACCTGAGCTTGACAGATGCTCCTGTATTTTACAGGTTTGACTTCCACTAGTGGTGAATGTATTCGTAGAAGCTCAGACTTGCAATGTGATCCCATCATTCGGAAATACGGAGAAAAAAAACAAGGCCTTACTAGCTATACTCTAACTTTAGAAGAGCAGAAAAAAAATGACTATCCCATAAAAGGTCAGTTTTTGAGGGCTTTTGTTTGGTTGTTTTGTTGCTTTTTTAAATTTTGGCAGTTAGTGATATGTTTGGTCATAAAAGATATGTGATGAGTTTTAAAAGAGAGAGGTCTGCTTCTTAGTCATGGGTATTTTTTCATTCTAGGGTCCCCTGGATGTAACGGCTATATATATACAGAGTGTGATCAGCAGAGGACAGACAGCAGCCCCCTCTTTGGTCTGGATTGTGAAATGGTAAAAATAAATGTGTGTGGCCTTACAAAATATAGTCAAGCAACCAAACTCCTACCAGCTATTCCAAAGTGAGCCAAGCACCCTGTGTTTTTGCTGAACCACTTCTTATACAGTAAGATCTGCTGCCAGGCCCTTCATTGATGGTACCAGTGCTAATACAGCCATGGGAAGGACTCAGGAAGTGGTTGTGGCGACAAGACGGAAATCTTATCTTGAGCAGTGCAGCAGAGAGCTCGGCCCTGTGTTGGCTGTTAGAGCAGCGGCTGGATCTGCCAGGCCCATCAGCAATGCTGCAGTAACCCCTGCGACTGCTGTGGAATTCCTCCTCACAGCCCTCCCTGAGGTTTGGGAGAGGAAAGATACTTCCCTATTACACATCTTTTGTTGAGCCATCACAGTTCTTCTGGCAGCATGCTGGGGTGAAGATTCCTCCTTTAGTGCAGTTTTGACCTTGCAGAGATGCCTATTTGGCATCAGCATTGAGTAACTAATGATACAACCTGGGCTCTGCTTTTAAACTGTACATCTTCTCTGGTGAAGATGCCCTCAGTGACAGCTCTGCAGTGCAGAGCACAGACTGATTCTGTGAAATCAGCACTTCTTTATAATGGTTTTCTTTGTGTTGTCCTTGCCTCTGTGTTTGCTGTGCTTATAGTGGGCATTTAACAATTAAAATGAAGCATACTACAATATAAAACAACTAGCTATGAGTGGTAGATCTCCAAGTTGAATAACTCCTTAGTAGTGGTGCTGGCTGGAGCCAAAGCAGATGTTAGCTAAGGTTTTTGAGTGGCAGCATCATGCTGATTCAACAACTGCCTCTGCTTCTTCCTGACAGTGCCTGACTGCAAAAGGGAACGAAGTCACTCGTGTCTCTTTGGTGGATGCACAGGGTCAATGCCTCTTGAATGAACTAGTCAAACCTGAAAGCACAATAGTGAACTACCGCACCAGGTGACTTGCACATGTTTCTTATCTCTTTGTCTTTAAGAGCTGCAACCCTTTCAAATTAAACTTGTTACACAGGACCTTTCAGAAGGCTTTGGTTTGCACAGATGTCTACTGCATTTTACTCTGTGTTAAGAATACAGTTCTTGCTATGTGGTTAGAATCACCAACATTATATATACACTGTCTGCTACATAATGCCCATGTGGCTAGCCAGAAGCATTATCATTCTGCAGTGTTCTGGGAAAAGTTTGTTACAGATTAATGATACACAGTACAAGTTACTCTTTACTGCTGGCTATAAAATAGGTTACAGGGTAAGAGTATAGGATTGCAGTCTGCATCTCTGTGTTCCATAGCTAAGTTTATTCATCTGTAAAAGATGAATAGAGCAGCTTATCAACTTCCACACACCTCTGGGGCTGGGCTCAGGATTATAACAAAAGCAGGCATAACTCAATCCTTGTCTCCTCCAAAACTTTGCCCGGCTTTATCCAGGAGGTGGCATGCCATTCCCCTCAGGTTACTTGGAAGCATCTCCTTCTACTATCAGTCTTGCAGTATGTCCTTACCTTTGTTATCTGATGCTAAGAACTGCATCACTTAAGAATAAGTTATACTTGAGATAAATTTTTGAAACAGATGTGGTAGCACTCATAGCAGTTTAATAATACCTGCAGTATATCCTCTTATTTTGGAATGAAAGCAGTAAATAGCATTCTGTCATTAGTTACACTGAGTTCATATTTTACACGCCCTGCTTCTAATATTCTCCAGTAGGCGCTGTTGCTAATGTGTTGCTTTTACCTCATCCAACTTTTGTTTTGAAGATTCTCAGGAGTCACAAAGAAAATGCTTCTTCCAGTGAAAACAAGACTGGCAGACATCCAAACCAGACTAAAAAAAATGCTTCCCCATGATGCAGTATTGGTGGGTCATTCGCTAAATGCCGATCTTCAGGCTTTGGAAGTGAGTATGCCTTTAAGAGCATTTTTCTCAACCCTGTGATACTCATTTCAGGTCTGAAAACTCTAAACAATTCCTCTTTTTATTAGTGAACACTTGTTAATTGCTTTTTATTATGAATAGCCTTATGTCTGTAAGGATTTAAAAGAAAAAGACTCTCCTTACATCTGTAAAACTTGCAAGGGGCTGTTCAGAACCCAAAAAGAAGGCAGGCATCTGTCCGGACATATGTACGGTTCCAACAGAAGCTTTACCTCTCTGCTTCAGCCAGGTGCTTTTGATAGCTCTGTCATGGGAAGAACTGAAGTCCTTCCTATAGTTAATTTAACCAACCTAAAATGCTTGAATCATAATTAAGCTTTCTAACCCAACCTATATCTTCCCAATGGAGTGTTAGAAAGGAGAATTGGGCTTGTTTCATTATTCCCATCTGCTCTCTTGTTGTGGACCAGTTATCTACCAGTGAGAAACTGGCAACTGAAATGAAAAGGCAGAGGCACAGATAAGAATGGAGTTACTGCCCAATTCTATATGACTGCTGTTCTTAAATTAAACTGGTGGTGTTTTCTCTCCTCCAGATGATCCATCCCAGTGTTATTGATACTTCATTGCTTTTTGCCAGAAACGAAGGTCAAAGATTTAAGCTAAAATTTCTAGCCAAAGCTGTTTTAGGGTAAGATTATTACTGTATTGTCATGGGAAATACTAGAAACTGCCCTGGGGAGGTCATAGGGTCTTGCTCTCCCACTAGCAGCATCACTATTTTTTTTTTTTTCACTAAAATTCAAAAGAAAGGAGCAGGCTGTGCAAATAGACATGGTAAAGAAGAATTTACTGGCTGCTTGAAACATCGGGCAGCGTAATAAATTGGCTTGTCTCTGAGCAAGCAGGGACGCTGTGACCCAACCAGATCTGAGTCCTCGCAAAACTAGCTTTTCTGCAGGTCTGTAGCAGTACCAGTGTATTGAATTGTAGAGCAACAAAGGCACTCTGGCTCACACAAATGAGATCTGTTGCAGTTAGCAAGAAAGAAAGGCTAATCTATGAAAGTAAGATTTACTGACTTAAATCATATTCCTCAGTGTACTAGCTACCACCAAGTATGTCATAGTGATACAGTTCTCACCATTCACATAGTGAATATTTATATTCTGCAGTGCCCAGCTTCACTGAGTTGGAGGTTGCCTACCTGTCTGCGTGCAAATTGTGAGTTGGGTCATTGGTCAAGGAAGAATTAAAATTAAAAATAGTCATGCATCAGAGTACCAAGTATTAGCACTGCTTCTGTCAAACCTGGTAAACAATGTTTTGCTCAACATTGCAAAAACATTTCTTGCAGTAACTTTTGGGAATATTTCACAAGAATGCTGCTGCACAGAACTGAAATCCTTTTTGGAGAGGGGAAAGCTATTTTGCCCGAAAAGGACCAAGTTTAGAAAAGACACGATGTTGGTCAGTGTGGAAAAACAGATAACCTGCCTGTACACCTAATTTTGATGTCTTAGGAAGGAAATTCAGTGTGAACAGAAGCTTGGGCATGATCCTGCAGAAGATGCTAGAGCTGCACTGGAATTGGCTCAATTCTTTATTGAGCAAGGACCAGCAAAGGTAGCTATATCTAATTAAGATTTCTGTCCTTAATCACAGAATGTACAAGTTGTGCTTGTGAAGGAATAAAACCAACATTCTTGCACATCCTCTTGTTGATTTAAAAGAGAAAACAGAGCTGTGATAGAGGCCTCAATTTCGACAGCTTGCTACTTTCAGTATATATCCAGGTATCTTAACAACCTGGAGCATTACCAGTGCTCAAACACTGACGTGAATCAGCATTGCTGCTGATCTTGAAGAGGGGCATTAGGTAAAGAAGGATTGAGACACGCAAGCGTACAGGAATGCCTGTCATTTTTCCAGATGAAAGAAGTGAGAGACCTTGTATGTTGTGGCAGTGATTCAGCTGGTTTTAGGAGTCTCTTGCTTATGTTGTTGATTTCTGAGAGAACTTTTTTGGAGATGATTGCTGGTTGATGCTGTGAGTGCTGCATGCTTGAAAATGACAACAGAAAATAATAAGGCAAGAAATTAATGCCTGTGTTTCTTCACTACTGTGGAGCGTGCCTAGGTGACTCATAGAGAAAGCACATGCTTTTTGGTTAGCTACAATTAGCTGAGATGAAAGCCAACTACTAATCTTCCTTCCCCAAGGTAGCAGAACTAAACTTGGAGATGCTTCTGACAACTGAAAAACTGGCTGAGGTCTCAAAGAACAAAGCTGCGTTACAGCCACAAGGATGTGGAGTCCAGAAACAGTTGAATGAGCCACCACATTTATCCAAACCATGGTAATAAGATTCTCAAATATGCTTTTTTTTTCCTTCACTTGACTCCTCAGTAGTATCAAAAAGAAGTGCATTATGATGTTTTTCAAAAGCTATCACGATCTTCAGAGAGAGACACAAATAATTGTAGCATAGCACTGAAAAACTTTCAGAAGTTGCATCATAAATTTCACAAAGCATTTTCTAGGCTTCTTTTGATGTTGAGGACAAGAACATTCTTTCAAATTTCTTTAATGAACTGTATCATTTTTCTCTGACAAGCACTTCTTGAAAGCTTTTAATTCACCATAATGATAAGTACTGTAATCCACAGCTTTCTTCTCTCTGCTAGTTTTTTAGACTGCTTGCAGGTGACCGGCCAAAAACCCCTCCTTTTGGGCAGACAGGAACTAAACTCTTCTGGCCTGTGTCAGAGTAACCTGAGCACTTCAAACAAACAGGTGAATGGACTTAGAGTGGGTTGGTCTAAGCAAGCATCAAAGTAGTTCAAAGTTGTTCTTGTTCTGGGGGTGGGTAGATGAGTCCTATTTTAAAAAGCTGACTGACAGTACTGTTAGCAATAGTGTTAATACCAGGTTAGCTAAATCCATTTTAACATATTGAAAAATAAGCTTTGATCCTCTACATCCTCTCATGACTCACTAAAGAAGAATTTCTGCCTGAGGGCTTCCTTGGACAACAATGAAAATTAAAGTTGGGAATTAAGTTCAATAGCTTTGTTTCTGATCCTTTGCAGTACAATTGCCTTGTACCTCTTTGAGCCTTGTACACTCTTTTCCCTCCAGATTCTTCAGAGAGCCTTAGAAGATGTCCCCCTGTCCACATTCAGTATCATTCAGTTCAGTTTGGGTCCAGAGTACATTGCATCTCACCTTCTTGCTGGACTGTGTGAAAAGGTACTAATTTTTTTTTTGAGAATAGTCTTCATTGCTGAGCTTGGAAAGAGACGTTATTTGTTTGGAGGCACCAAGTAGTTCGTCCCTTTGCTTTGTAAAGTTCCTTCTCTAATCTGTGTTCCTACAGGTGAGAAGCAAGCTGACTGACATGCTGACAATTTACGCAGGTCCTTTTGAAGAAAGCTTTTGCTTGAAGTCTGTGAAAAAAGAATTTGGGAGGTGTGGACCAATACAATCTCTTACAGTGGTAACTGAAACATGCCAGGTGAGGAGTACTAAAAGCATTAAGCTTGCTGACAGGCATGGAAGGCCCAAGTAATCTCTTGGAAAGAGATGAATTAGAACCACTGAAATACCAGTTACTCTTTTTGGGTTTTTTTTCTGGTGGTTTAGTCATCAGCTACAACAATTGAGGGTATCTAAATTTGCTCCACACAATGACAAGAATAAACACAGCTCATGTGACTTAACTGTGCTGTTCAAGCTAGAGGACGTTGAGCATTGAAGAAGCAGAGATGATTTTTGTCCCTCTTGAGAGAACTGATATGCTAAGACCTTTAATGGCGGGGGGGGAACAGGTTGTTATTAATTGACGAGCTAATTGAAGGTTGGTTTTAACAGCTACGGTAGATGGAGTGTTACATATATTACTCCCCAAACCTTTTTTTATCTTCTATTTTTAAAAGAAAACACAACTTTATCGAGACCCGACTTTTAAAAAGGGAGGGCTAATGGGTCTTATTGATAAGCCTGAAGTATCTTATCATTCTGTTTCAAGCCCTATGTCTGTATCCAATACGAAGTGCTGGAAGCTGCCCAGATTGCTGTGGAAAGCCTAAATGGAGCTGAGGTAGCAGGATCCTGCATTAAGGTAAACCACACAAATAGCAGAAGCCTAAGGTATGATGTTGAGCACAGGACCAGCACCCAGTATGTCTCTTTTTAACATCTACTCACAGCATAGCATCTGGGCAAATGCTGGCTAGTTGTGCTGTTACCATCTCCCTGTCCCTGGGCAATTTAGGGCCACTGGCAGAAAGGAAATGGTTATCGCCCTCTTTCTTCCTTTCTGCCTGTCAGCAGAAGGGGGTTAGAAAGCGTTCAGACCTCTAACTGCGGCTTTAAAAGGAAGAGCCAAGTAACAGGGTGTTAAATGCCATATACAAAGTATGGGGGTTCTTCATTTTGTAGCGTTTCTGCGTTACAAGCATGATCTCTCTTCCTTTTTCATGACTAATTAAGTTAGCCTTCATTAGTCATATTTTTTTCAAGGGAGGGAAAAATAGAGCTTGTCAGCTTGTGGTTATGGGAGAAAATAATTTAAAATAGAAGCTCAGAACACAGAGCTGCTTGGGCTGATATGTGTGTTTGTTTCTCCTGACTCCACCCCAGGTCCAGAGACCTGTCACTGCAGCAATGCTGGACTGTGATGTTTTGATAAAGGAACTAGAACTGGATGTAGAAAACGAAGGTGTGATTTATGTGGCGGGTCTAAAGAAGTCACTAACAGAGACGGACTTGCAGGAAGAATTCAGCCAGTTGAAAGACCTGGAAACACTGTTCCTGCCAAAGGATCTCCGGAGTGGAAAGCACAGGAACTGCTGTTTCCTCAGTAAGTAGCGTCACATACAGCCTGCATATTTCCTTCAAATAAGCTCATTCAGCAGCCCTTGGGACTTTGCACAGACACAGCAAAAGCTGCTGAAACTCAGGTATGCTCAAAGTGATGGTATTTAAAATACTCTGGTGAAAGCGTGTATTGTTTGGAGGAGCTGTTTACAGCTAAATATTTAAAAGGGGGAAAAAAAACCACCAAAACCCTGCTTAAAAAAAAATAATCTTTACTTAGAAAAGTTCCAGGATAGTTCATTGGCTCCAGTACTTCAGCATGAGGGCTGGCTACTGTGCAGCTTCACACGGGCAAGTAATCACCTCTAGAAAGGTGAGGCGAACAACTGGACGAGTGCTGTTGCAGTTAACTGGCATTTCTATAGTCTGATGTTTACCTGTAGCAAAATGAGGATCTGCTGCAGTGATTGCAGTTTCTCATCTCCCTCCTCCTCCACACCGTTAGCCCTGCCCTACAGGTGCCAAGGAACAGGGCAGCAACATCACTGCCAAAGCATGTTCCCCTTCTCTTTGCATTTCAGAATTTCAGAAATCAGAGAGTGCTGTGGATGCCCTTCAAGTTATAAATGGATGGACAGTGAAGGGTAGCAAACTAAGAAGTAGGAACGCTCTTGCTGCAGGTCACCTCTGGCAATGGATTTGGCAAATGAATCACAGCAGTGGGAAGCAAGAAGGAAACATCTTACATGAGAAAATGGAGCAACTGTCTGACTCTGTGAGTTTAAGGCTATGTTGATACTTGTTGCAGTTAGTGAAGAGGTACTGCCCTGGGAACCGGGAGTGATAACTTTGAGCAGACTTAGGTGCAGCGCTGCTTGTAACAGAAGGGTCTCCTTGTGCTGGAACAGAGAGGCTGCTGAGGATCAGTCCCCACAAGGCAGGTTGGAGAGGTAATATCACATGAGATAAGGTGATTTTTGCAGGGTACTGTATGACCTTAAAACCAGCATAGCGGCTCAGGGCCATGAGTGATGCTACAAAGGAACAGAAGCCTGCCCCTTGAGCGCAGACAGAGCAATGCACAGGTGTAGCAAATGTTATAGGAGTCAGAGAGAGAGAGGTGACTAGTTGTATAGCCATACAGGAAAGACCAGCTCTAGTTGCAGCTCTTATTTTTACTGGAGGAAGCTGCAGTGCCATTTGAGTAGGGCATGCAGTTCGCCCTGCAGCTGAGCCCCTGCACTGCCAAATGCCAGCCAGTAACAGAATCACTGCTATCCTCACCTGTTCGATCCCCGACACTACCGGAGGGTCAGTCTTGCCACATGCACTTTTAAGTGTGATTGCTACAGATCTGCAGATGAATTGGTGGTTTTAATGCTTATATTCTGTTATGCAGGAGCAGGATCTAAGGAAAAAGGTGAAGAAGTTAGACCACCATATCAAAAAGCTTTATAGAAGTCTGCAGAGTAACACCCTTTGCGTTGTTCTTTTTCCTGGAGTGAACAGGTAACTTGCCACCTATTTTGCAAAGAGCCAAGGAAAATACATAGCCAAATATTTTTATCTTAATCCATTAAAAATTAAAGCCCTGCACAAGGAAGTAAAAGTCTGAGGGAAGGCCTGAAGAAGCTGGTGTACTTATTTAGTCTGACTTTCATGTTAGGCCACTAAAACCTGAACAGTAAGTTCTGCCCATAGCCATGCCTGATCCAGAGCAAGCACAAGTGCTGAAACCACGTATGTAGCTGATGGTCCAGATTAGCAAGGCTGAAGTACACAGTGTTGATTGATTATACAGGTCTTCTCAGTTCACCTACCTTCCCCTGTTGGACATTTCATCCCTACTGACAACGAGGTAAGTTTTATGTGCCTATGAGAGGATCAAGCAGAGTTTCCACAGCAGCCGGGGGTTTTTTGGGTGGTTTCAGTGGGGTTTTGTTTGTTTCTTTCTTTTAAAACCACCTAACTGCTGCAGCCAAGGTGCCATCTACCAGTTGCTGTCTCCTGGTACCCTGATGTACATGCTTCAGCCATAGTTAATCAAGGAGGTGGTTCATGCCCTCATTCTCACATGAGGGATACAACTGGGGAAAAAAGAACACTTTCACTGAGTTCTTCAGCTTTCATAGGAAGGGGCAAGTTATAGAGTTGAGTTGGGCTTCAGTGCTAATAGCAGGGATGCTTCCAGTTGGGGTGGGCTTCCTGCATTTCAGACCCTGGGGCCTGAACTGTCACAGTCATTCACTGCTTAATTATTAACCAGAAAGGTTAAATCTTTCCCAGGCAAGGCTCTAGTTACTGAGTACATACTTATTTCAGCAGTCGTCTTTCTGTTCTTTCACTGTGTCTCTGTTCAGACAATCAAATGAAGGTCACATCTACCCTTGCTTTTCTTCAGGTTCCCTTCAACAGAAGGGGTACCGTTCCTTGTGGAGACAGAAGACATGCCCTGAAATAGAAGCAGGGAGACAGAGCTGCTCAGCAGCATCTCTTCAGCCTGGCTAGGCAGCCAGGCCAGGTTCCCCTCTCTTACTTGTAAAGCTTCCTGAGAAGAGTCGTGATGCTGTATTATCCTCTGCACCAAACAGTGTCCCTAGAAGGGAGATGCATTCCAAGCCAAGAGTATATTTAGGCTTAATGCCAGTGACAAACTGTTTCAGCAAGGTTGCATGCCAAGGCCTGCTCTTGGCGTGATTTGCTCTAATTTTTCAGTTTCTAAATTTTTTTTTTTTTTAAAGAATAATTTTTTAGGTTTGGGGTTTTTTTTGTCTTCTTAAATAAAGATTATTAAGCTGTTTCCCCACATACATCAAAAGGTAATAGCATACAAAATGAGACAGCAGCAAATCCTACCTTATTAGAGAAGTGCTGATTGCATGTAACCATGTGTAAATGGTTTCTTGCATAAGCTCGGTATCAAATACTGCTTCAGTTTAAATCGGCCTTGGGGGAGGCCTGAACTGAGGGCTAACCTCTGCAGGCAGTTCAGTAGTGCATGTAGTCCTTTGATCATCTGCTGCCTTCTTCTGGGCTATAACTGAGTCAGTTTTTACATTTCTGAGCAACCATTTGCCTCCTCTACACCACTGTGTCACCTCAGTTACTTTGCATACTAAACTATCAGCCCCACTAGAAAGGTCTGAGGAGAGGATGGCTGTGGAGTTAGAGTCCACACCGTGTGTCTTTTGCAGCAGATTCACTGGTCTCAGCAGGTCCAAATTTACTTTTCAAGGGCCAGCTCAAACTAGCCTGGCTTAGCACAACCTTGCCTGTTGTCTCGCATCACCAAGGGGTGTGAATCCCACTAACAGAACAGGTGGAATCAGGCGTTTGCATCCACAAGGAGCCTATAGAAACCCACGGAGCCTAGAGAAACCCACAGAGCCTGGGCTCACATCTCAGTCAGGCTGCTGAGTGGGTTGGAAGGGAGCTCCATCCCAGGGTTGGAAGAGGTTTCTTGCCCAGTGAGGTTCCTGTATTACTGTTCCCCAGAGGACTGACAGTCCAGAGGAGGCTTCTTGACTAAAAAGAATGCCCAGTAATTGTTGGGTGGAAAAAATAATTAGTTTTTTTCAATCTGCTGAGCCTGAGGGTTGCAGGCTTCTCCCTACTAGACCAGCAAGCTTACATGCATCAAGGCTACCCTGAGCAGAAATAACACACCTCTTGTTTATGTTGCAGCATGCGTGGATCACAATCTGGCCTTGGTCTGATGGGAATAAAAGATGACAGAGGGAGGAGTGCTTGTTAAACTGCCAAGTTTTTAAGCAAAGTCTTTTGTTAAGATATTTTTAATTACTTTAAATATTGATGTCTTTGTAAAGATCTCTTACCATAAGAACAATAGGCTTTCACTCTGTATCTTTTACAAAGTCTAAAAATAAAAGCTATTCAAAACATCTTAAAGCACAAAACCTTTTCCATTAACTCTTCTTGCTGTGGCCATTTTCCTTGGCAGTGGGTGAGCTAGGCAAGTGCTTAGGAAGAGCTCGGGGCAAACCAGGGGGAGTGTTGCATAAAAGCTGAACATTACTGGCCTGTAAGATGGAAACCAGTTCATGTAGTACCTGCAGCAGCTGCTCAGCGGTTAACAGCTATTCTCAGGCATTGTGTGGATTTCTGGAAATGTGCTGTGCCAGCTCCTGAAGCAGAGTTGCTGCCTCCTTTCCGGGAAAGTACTGTACTTAGTCCATGGAAAGGAATTGGTGATTCATACTTCTTGGACAATCTCCACTTTCTCCTCCCTCCCTGACCACCCCTCACCCCCCTCACACACAAAAAAGCAGAAAAAAGTGAAGTTACAGTGTGGCTGTGGGAGGGGCAAGGGCCATTTTAAGGAAAGCACACATCTGTGCGAAGTTCACACATCATTGCTTTCAGCAGAGAGCTGGAAGCGCAGAGTTGTAGTAAGACTGGGTGCACTACCAGCAGTAGGATTTGCAACCTGACAGCTTCACACCTGTGCTTTGCAGCCACTGCCACCTAAAATAAAGGCTGCTTGACTATCTCCCGTTAACATAGGGAATTTCCAAGCACAAGGATGCCTAGGAGAGCTTTCAGCACTCAGAAAAAATTAAATGTTTGTTGTAAGGTTTGAATACAAGACAAAGGACTTCTTGATATGAATTAGAATAGGGTGAGATAAAGTTGAAATAGTTATTATTCCAGAAACTATTAAATACAGCTAATAGAATATTTACACCTCCTACTTTCCAACCTCAAGTTCACTGTGCTGGGCTCTTGAGCAAAGAGCAGCTTATGGAGTAGAAGCTGGGAGTTGCTGCGTGGAGGAGCAGGCAAAAATAAAGGCAAGGGAGACAAAGGCAAATGCAGCACTGGCCCAGAGGCAGCACTAGTGAGTGGGTAGTAAATGCTGACGTCAGTGTCTTTCATAACTAAATTTAAAGCCTCCAAAATTCCTGAAAT
The DNA here is from genome assembly GCF_030936135.1 of Gavia stellata. Taxonomy (NCBI): domain Eukaryota; kingdom Metazoa; phylum Chordata; class Aves; order Gaviiformes; family Gaviidae; genus Gavia; species Gavia stellata. The sequence continues at coordinate 9,349,389 of NC_082611.1, read as the reverse complement.
GAAATCTGTAATGAAGCAAGATGAATGCAGCCAATTTTTTTCTTTTGAAAAGGTACTTCATCCACTCCAAGTGAGACCGGCATCCTTTGACTGTTAGCTATCGCAAACTGGGATAAGCATCAACGCCAGTGCTACTACAAAATGTGAAAGGGTGTCTGTCCCTTTGCCCACCACTGCCAGTCCCCACTGCGGCCCCCAGCCCAGCAGAGACCATGGAGTCAGGCAGCTCAGTGGAAGAGGGTGAATGGCAGACTGACCTCAGCACTCGTCCCTCTGGAAGAATACGCTCCTGTTAAGACTGTTCACATCCAGCATCTCCTTGTTGTAGACACCTGCACTGCAAAGTTGAAAAAATACAGCTAGTTTTCATTCCATGCACATAAAATTTATGTGGTCACCTCCCTGCAAGGACCAGGCAGGATTTAGTAAGCATCCAGGATTCCTGCTTGAGAAACTCTGGAGATGGCAAACAAAACTAGCAGGAGTCCTGTTTATAGGCATGAAAAAATAATTAATTTGTCCCTTTTTAATTGAAAATGTAAAAAGGACTTCAGCTTTAAATAAGACATTTTGTACAAAGCTTGAGCACAAAAAAGTGAACACCGTGTCATTATGTAAACACCACAAATGTTACTCATTTGTTCAGTAATGCACAGAACAGCGTTCAAGTTCCCTTTCCAGTGGGTTAGATTTCTGTAGCTGTTCCCCTCCCTCCCTCCCCTCAGACCTTACTGGAACACAGGAAACCCAGAAGCTTTGGAATATTTACAAAGCTACAGCAGTCAGGATACATTGTGACTAAAGGATTTTTTTTTTCTTTAAGGGACGGGTCATTTAAATATACATAAGTACAATAATCTCACAGGTAAATGAATGGCAGCTGGGATTAGAAAAAGCACCAAAATATTTAATATACATCTGGCACAAATTCCACAAGAAGTCAGTAATGGACAAACCAATGCTTTGCTTATAAGAAAAGGAAAACCTCAGACTGCACTTAATGCTCTTCTTAAAGGGACACGACAAAAACATTGCACTCAGGATTGCTATCAAGTTAAAGACAACCTTCTTACTACAACCTATTTGCATTGTGCCTCAGATTGCACATTCTAGAAGATGCTGTTTCCATTCTGTTCCAGACAACAATGGTGAGCAAAATTTGATAATAAGTAATTGTAAAATTACAAACCAAATGGGACTCAGTAGATGCATCATCTTGAACTTCTCCCACTTTTCCTCTAGACCATAGTTTCAAATTTGGCCACATCCCTTTAAAAAAAAGATCCTACATGAAACAGAATTTACTCCAGCCATTTTCAAGCATTACATTTACACAGCACTTCCGATACCGCTGTCTGAAAGAGGAAGCACGGGTCTGCTCCACGACACACAATACATTCATCATTTCCCAGAGTGAGAAAATTGGATCATACGTGGTTATCTCTTGAATAAGTCTGAAAAGGCAAAAAACACTCTTGACACGAAGAACGGCAGATTTGATCCTATGCACCCTTGCTGGTTTACTGAGGAATTGAGAGATTGACCCGCTAGTTGTATTCACATGTCATTCAATCAAAGCCACAAGAAGGTGTGCTCTCATTATTTCCTTAGTTAGAATTAGTTACTTCTCTGGGAGCAAATACACTGTCAAAATGCATTCCTTCCATAAAGGGTGACTTGAGGCTAAATTGGGGCCGAGATCCACAAGCAAGAGCTCCAAGAAATCCAGCTACGTCAACTAGCTCTCCCAGGCTGACCCTTCTCCTCCATGCAGCCTGTGAAGGACTTGCGGTTGCTTCATGCCCTCAAGACCAGCCAGTACAAACCCCAGTAGCGTTGGGTCAGGACCTAATCCTGCCAGTTGCATCCATGCCTCTTGGAACTCGAGTTACTCAACAACTAACAGCACAAGGCCTTCCAACCACTCCTGCCAGCCCATCTCCTTTTTTAAAGACTGTTTTAAACTTATAGATAAGAAAGCAAGCATATTTTTAAGATAACTACATTTAGCGTGACTTAAAAAGTCACAACTTCAAAATAGTAAGCATTATTCTGTGAAGTCACCTAACATTTAATACATACGGGAGTATAAAAACAGCAGCCAGCCTTCAGCTCCACTGATCCTCTGTGCGCGTTTGCCACCTCTGGTCACACGATCTCCCCTCTCATGAGCCCAGAGAAGAGCAAGAGTCAGCAGTTGTGACTGCGTAAAATGGCAACATTCAAGTGAACACACTGATTCAACAGTAGGCAACCTTTAGTCCAAATATAATTTACACTGGAAAAAAACCCAAAACATCACAGCAAGAACACTAGAGATGGATGGTTTTTTCTGTCCGTGTGTGAAATGACACGTTATCCAGAAAGGGCTTATCGGAAGAGTGCAATTACGCAAAGGTAGAAGCTTTTTAAAAATAAAATAAAGTTGTATAACCTCCGGAACCTGTTGGATTTTAAAACCTAACTACAGAAAGACTGAGGATTGCAATAGTAACAAGGAACTGCTGTAATTTCAGTGATTTAAGGCAAGCTGTTAGCAGGACTAGTACGTTCACACTCCCTTTACCTATCATCTCACACGTCCCCCCGCTCTCTTGAAATATGTGCCTGTACAGATAGTGCAAGAGATCACACCCCAAAAGCAGCCCTCGAACTGGAGGAAGAATCTTGTAGCAACAGTTGCTACAGCATAGCATCTATTCAGGATTTGCAATGACAGTAATTGTGTTGTAGTTTTCTTTGGGGGAGGAAAGCAAGGGACACAGATGTGTTGCATGAAAAAGAGACACCACCTAAAATGCATTAATGAATACAACTGAGCACTGAAGCCACTCTGGCATCTCCAATACACTGGAGAACTCTCCGGCTTTGCTCAAGTGTAAGGATTTCATCCTGAGCAAGATGCTGACCTCAGGGAGGAAACGAATGCGTGTAGCCCGTACACTTTTGCAGCTCCCATCTTTGCTAGGTGTTACAGGTCCAGCCCAACGGAGCAAAACGCAGGATTTTTCATCAAAAGAAAAATATATTCATGGCACTGCATCAGATGGGTTCCTAAAGTTTTTCGGGAGCAAATGAAAAGGCTGATGGCTGCCTCTTGGGGAGCAGTTGCTTCATCTTCAATTTATTGTCAGTACAGGTATCCCGACCAGGCAAGAGGATGTGTGGTGATAAAAAGCCCCTGAGCCACACGCGATGTAGCTCCAGTCGGTCACTCTATTGCACTCCAAAACTAGCACCCAGGAGGACTGACACTTCTGTTTGCAGCTTGACTTGGCTCCCTTTCAAAGGGTCGACTGCATGCAGATTAAAAGCAGTATACCAAAAAGTATGGCAAATAGATAATACTTAACTTGGGTCACTTAAAAAAAATAGATTATTCATCCAGGCATAAAATCCTGGGAGCAAAGGATGGTAACCTTAAACTATTCAAGTCTAAGAACAAGAGGTAGAGATACCTATGTACTTCATGGTGAAGGAGTTACAGCCTTCTGTCTACAATCTCATGTATTTCACTTCAGCTGGCAATATAAAACCAAAGATTCAATCTTCGATAGTCCAGAGAGAAAATTTTAACACTGGTGGTTTTGTTTGCACACAACAAAATCTAAGCAGACACTCAGCTTTCAATACTTATTTGAAAAAATATTTATGTTTTGCTGTATATTGAAACACTATCCTGAAGAATTTTAAGTTTCAGGTTAAGCACCTTCCTTTTTAATATGAAAGGCTAAATTTGCATGCAGACATTTCGAGCAGAGTGAGCTTAAGGGAAGACCTGGGTGCCCAATTTACCAAGGATCTTCTAAAAAAGGATCGCACTGCAGAACACAAGGCTGCAAGACCCAGAAACTCACAGTGACTATCATTTTCCAATGAATGGGAATGATGCAACCTCAGCCAACAAATTACATCACAACTGAGGTGGCTGTTAACTAGGTGGTTTCTTTAACTTTGCTGGGTTTTTTTGGAAACAAGGCTTAGAACTGTAAGGAAGATACTTATGCTGACAGTGTCAGGAGAAAGCTAAGGTCACTAGTCAGCGCATAGCCATGTCTGGGAACCACAGGTGACAGGCTAGTACCTGTCCTGGGATCCATGGGTTCTTCAGGCTCTGACGGACATGCAAGAAGTGAAATAAAAGCCACACAGGGAAAGCTGCTGCTGCCCCAGCACTCTGAACCCCCCACCTGACAGCCACCCAGCCCTCAGGAAGAGGGGCTGCATCTATTTGCAACCAAGCCCGAGTCACTCACTCGTCAGCAGAGCCGGGTGAACTCGTTTCACGCTCCTAAACATGCTCGGCTGAAAAGCTACAGTGGTTCAGAGGCTGATTCATGAGCGGATCTGCCACGCCAGCCTGGGGAAGCCAGCGCTCGCCCTGGGGCGGACCGAGCTGCCACAGGCTTCAGCTCTCTGATTTTATGCCACCTGCCACACCTTCACTTGTTATTCCTGTGGTTCTTTCATTACGATTGCACAGTATTAAAAAGCTGTAATTCTCCATAGGGAATAGCACCAGCAGCAAGTAAACTCACAATTCAGCGTTCAATTTCAATTCATTTCCTTGGTCATGTTTTATGGTCAACTATGGGCAGAATCTTTCAAATCCTTACTTGAATCAATAAATACTCTTTGACCTCAGAAACACACCCACACAAGTGAAAATTAGCACAACTGAGCCTCCAGTTGATCTGGGAGCCAAATTTTAAAGGTGTTGCAAACTATAATATGGTGCAGGTGATGAGGGTTTTATTACTCAGGAGTAAAGTTTACAGGAGTTGTATTTCTTTGCGTATAAGGGAAGGCAATAAAATGCCACAGAGTGTGGATGTCAGACCACTTTCCCAGTATATTACTAAAACTATATAGATAGTTATCTATGGTTATTTATCCCAAGTTGCAGCAGATTCACTACATGCATCAAATTTTCTAATGCACACTCTAATTAAAAAAAAAATTAAAAAGTTGCAATAGTTTCAAGGATTCCAGCAGCATCACTGCTCACCACAGTCCTGTGCCCTCCACAATAAGGATTTAAATTATATAAAAATGAAGAGTGAATATATTTGGCCTGTTCCACAGATATTCACAGTTTAAGCATTAAACAAACATATTTTCAGAAGCTCCGATATTGTTACAGACTTCTCAGAAACATGTACAAAACCCCACTCCCACACAGGTACACCAGCATTACAGAGTACGGTCTATTCTTGTTTAGGATCATAAAGTCACCAGGCAATCCAAGGGAAGGTTTGATGCCCTCTCTCACTTTCCGCAGAGTTACACCTTCAGCTCCTGGTTCAGGAGTTTAAAACTGATCCGGTCTGGCTTGCATTCTGTAAATGGTAATTAAAAAAACTGAAGTCAGGCTGAAAATAAATGATACTTTGCTAGATAGATCATTTGGCTATTTTTGCAAGTATTCGACCCAAGAGGCGGGGTTGCTCCTGCTAGGCTGAAAGCAGCAGAACAAGAGCAAGGCTGTCCTCTCATACTGAAAGCATGGGACTCAGGCCACTGAGAATTGTACATCCTTTCCCCAACAGGAAATAAGATTTTTCTCTTCCTGTATATTCACCACCACCATCTTTAAAAAAGAAGCTGTATTAAATTTGATGCACTAAAATGGGCTAAGCCTTGATGTGCTACTAATTGATTTCCTTACTGCAATCCACATTCAGACCACAAGATAAACACCTTCCTTAAAGAGCTCTAACCCTCAACATTTGGAGCTGCTGCAGTTTGCTGTATAAATCCTTAGCAGCCACTGCCACAACTTTGTGTGCATGTGCGTGCACTGGCTATCCATTTGAATAGTTATGTTTTCACACTCTGGACATTGTAAATTTCTTTTAGAAAAAAAATGAAGTGAGAAACAAATACTTTAATAGCTGAATGAATGAGTAGTCTCAAACTTATAAATACAGTCTTCATTTACTATCAAATCAGGCTTCCATTTGGAACTTTTTGCCAACAAAGTAGCCTCTGTTGGGGAATTTTTTTTTCCTTTTTTAAAATAACAGCACCAGCAAAAGTCTCACCATAAATTCAGTTATACCAGCACAAGTGCTTTGGCCTGCTGTACTCACCAAATCAGAATAAGGTTTTGCTGCCAAACAGTGCTTGTGCCATAGTAGCTTGGAAGGTTACAGTAGCAAGGACAAGGCTTTGGGTACACTTCCCTGTAACACTGCAAGCTCAGGGCTCCCCTCCTGCAAAGGAGCAGACTCGGCTGCATCTGGAACAACTATGGTTGTTTTCCACAGCTTAACCCATCTCCCAGCAAGACCTTGCAGAAGCAGCATGGACCAAACTCTCCTTTTATTAGATGAAAGAGATGCTATCTGTGGCTTGTGGGTTTGTTTTTAAACAGTTTTCAATACCACATTTTGTTAGTGATTTATGATCTCAGGCCCAAGCTATGGCAAAGGCTGCACACCAGCAAAGCCAGTGACAGAATTTAGGCAGATCCTCCTCCTCTCTCTGCTAATCCCTCTGGGGCACAGCAGATGTGCAAAGCACGCCATCCTGGATCCAGTGACAAGCTCGCCACTTAAAATCTGTTTTCCTTTAGCTTTACAATCCTTATATCACAAAAGCCATTAGATGCTATGGATGACTGTCCAGGGTTTTTTTTGTTTTGGTTTGGTTTTTTAATTGAACCTGGTTTATGATCCTGAAATGCAGCTCTGCAAATAAAAGGTGTATAATGGAAGTGTATCAAATTCATTAAGCCAGTACTTAGGTCTATAGAAAGCCTTGGCAATCATCTCTTTTACCAAAAGGTGTAAAAAAAGTTGACATACTAAAATTAAAAAAAGGTAGCATCAACAACCAAAAAAGTTTCAACCAGTGTTAATAAAACTCCCTTTAAGTCACAACGGTTTCAACAAGCAAATAGTCCCAATACAGGCATTGTAAAATAATAAATGTACTCCTATCCAAGTATTATCAAATCAGTCTAAAAATGACTCATCTACACTGTTGTCATTAAGGACACATTAAGAATTGACTTTGTCATCAGATGCCGATATTGTTGCTCCAGAAAGTGTGGAGTATTAACTGCGATTTAGCAATTAAACATAGGTTTTAAAAAATTGGTTTGTCAATATTAATGCAAGAGATAGTTCCTTACATAGAAGTACTGTGCTTGCCAGACAAGTAAGATAATACTTTAGGTATAAATCAAACAAATTAAAGCAGAATTATACCACAGTTTTCCTTGAAGACTTAGGGTTTTGTGTGTTGCTTCTGTCAATGTTTAGCAAAGTTAAGAAGCAGAACCTTTGGTTCTTTTAGTCAAGTAAAAATATTCTCATGTAACCACAAAAATACAACTTCCAGAGAAAATGGAAGTCCATCAAGAAGTCCACTTTCAATAAAACTGAGGTAGCACTGCTCTTTTATTAGGTGATGTGTAAGAGATTTAGATACAAATCGTCATCTACCACTCAGTTGACTGACAGGTACAGTAATTTTATAAAACAATGCCAACATTTAGTTTGAAACTTCAAAAAAAGGAATGATCTGGACTCATTCATTAAGAGTTAGCTTAAAAGGGGAATTAGCCATATTACAAAGAGCTGTTGCTTATGTTGTTTTTTAGAGCCTTATTACTGGGGGATTAATGCATTTATAGTTAACAGTTAACACTGCTGTTCATCTTGGTATAAAACCTTAAAATTATTACAGCCTAAAATTTCAACAATGTAAACAGCACTACACACAGTACAGACCTGCCCTGACAGATGCAGTATGAAAAACTTAATCTGGCACTGTATAATTTAGCAATGTTAATTTAACCTAACTAAAAAGATCTACATTGTGCAAGAAATATCAGACTTACTTATACTAATCTGAAGTCTTAAAAAAAACCCAAAAAACGCTTAACCTGTAGCCAGGGTCAAATATTTCAGGGCAAGAATAAAAGGAATAACCAAAATTAAGAAAGTGCCTAAAACATGATACAGCATTTTAGAGCCCTTTCAAAGACAAGGCAGAAAAAGGTGTAAAGTAGAAAAATCTGGAGCCTCGGTAATTTCCAGAAACATCCAGAGTTTACATTTCATGAAGGACAACAGGTTGCTTTTGTCACTGCTGCTTCGACACCGCTAAGTCTGTTCCTCCACACACAGGCCCTCTGTGTCTGAAGACGTAATACATTTGGTTTCCTCTTCCTTTTTCCTTCGCTCCATTTCCCACTCCACAAAGGTATCGAAGAGACTCGGCCAGGCCTCGTCCTCACTGTAGTTGCTAAGGTCCGGTCCAATCACCTGAGTAAAATTTAGAAACATGTTCCACGTGTCCCGGGAGATTCCCTTGATTCCTGAGGGGTTCTCGATTAGGAAGTGTAACCACTGGTCCAAAATGGGGGGCTTGTTTTGGGTGAAGACTAATTTCCAAAGGGCAATGGCTATTTCCCGATGTAGCGACCTCTGTCCTTCTTCAGAGTCCAGGCCAAACTGGAAGGTGAAACGATAGAGATCCTTGAATTTATCTTCCTGCTTGGCTTCGTTTAAGAGGCTGGGGAACCTTGCACAAATGCCGTCAATGCTGTCCGCGTTTATTGCTTTGCAGCCTTCAAAAAACTCCTTCCTATTAAGCGAGAGAAGAGGAATTAGTGTGAGCACTTCCCACCGACCTCACGTGCTGAACGCTTCCCATCTCCGTTCAGCTACATCAAATCAGAAGAGGGTTATCTGGACAAGACAAGGTGTGCTTTAAGCCCAGGTGGCACAAAGATTTTGGCAGCAGGAGTTACTGGAAAGAGAGACATTTCCAAGAAGTTCCTCATGGCCTGGGGAACCACACACACCGCTCAGATCTGCTGGGGCACTGTTAGCATTCAAAAGATTTTGCTGTCTGGCTTTCTGACTACTCAATACTACCACATCCAGTGCCTTTCACCTTAAAAAGTGAGTAAAATTTACCACAGAAGAAATGCCAAATGTTTGAAAACAACACATTTACACACTGAAGCACCATATATAAACCAGCTTGATTCAATATTGCCCATGTCTAAACGCCCATGCTCTGGGTAAGCTGTTCTTGATGGACAGAGCAGTTTACTGGTGGCTTTCCTGTGGTTTTTGGTTGCTCTTCCAGCCTGCAAAATAAAAAGGGTGCCAACGGTGGCAGTCAGCAAGGCACCTGCCAAGAGAGTGGTAGAGAGCACGGCATCACACAACACAGGCTACAACGCAACGTATAAACACTGCTCGAAGCACCAGTCCTATACTAATTAGCCTACTAATAATCTGGCCAATTGGGTAGATGGTTAGCTCTGATTTCTCTAATGCTCATGAGCAAGTGTTACAACCAGACAACGTTAACCAAAGCCAGCAGACTTTGATGCAGGACGGGCTGGAGGGAAGAGAGGAGATGGGGCAGCACTCAGGAGAACGGAAGACCGCATTGCTTTCCTTGATGGAAGAAGTCGATCAGCACCCGTATCATGGAGCGTGCCCTTAAACCAAGGTAACCTCTCACCACTAGATTCGCTCTCTCCAAGAAAATCAAACCGATGTTAATAAAACTTGTGGTGGTTGTGCAGAATCATAGACACGACTTGCAATTCCTTTACCACCTTAGCAAATATCTGCGCCATCAGCCTCCCGTAAACCCACATTTGCATTCCAGAGTAACTCATCCATTTGACACACACCCACATCCACAAAGACTCTGACGATGCTGGAAAAAGATATCTGTGTTCAGTGCACAGCAGAGGCTTGGTTCAAGGCTCAGAACACCAAAGTAATTGTGAAAGTTTTAGCTGAGAAAAAATAGGTAGCATTACACAAACCAATCTAGACAGACCAAAAAATAAAAAATTCATTCTCTCTCAGCAAGTCCCTCTAGTAAGTCTTTACTTGCTCTTACCTGGACGTTCATAATCAAGTTGGGGGGGCTATTGCAGTTTTGAATTTTGGTATTTTTTTTCCTGATAAGTTTTAGCCATTCTGTCGTTTCCTGTAGCATCACACATGCTATAAGCCTGCTGACTGACCCCCTTGTCCAGAAGGACAGGCAGCACTTTAAATACTAATCACTTGTCAGCCAGTATGAAACAGCTACCAGTGTCAAAAACCTTGCATTTCCTTCCCTCTCTATGCTTTAACAGGATTACTCTTGGAAAAAGACATTAAGTGTAACACTGGTTGGACAGGAACAATTCTTAGGAAGCAGTCTGTCATTCTTTCACAGAATGATAACAGAGTTAGTAGCAATTACTAAGGAATCTCACATTACTTTAAAGCAAAAATTAATTTCAGTGTCCAATCTCATCACCAGGATAATGTTGGATACAGTAAAAATGCTTTTGGTAAATCAAGAATATAAGAATGTCTAGAGAATCTTACTACACTGTTCATCATTAGCAGCATAATGTCCAAAACCACATTTTCGGTTCTGAAACCCACTGTGAGGGGAAGGGGAAAAGACAACAATACAAAGCTTACCTTCTGCAGTGGTAGAAATTAATTTGATCAAAATGCAAGTGTTAGAAGAAATAAGTAAGTGAAGCTAATGAGGCTGTCTCTCCAACATACAGATGACAGGATATACTTTAACATATGAAAATAATTACAAGTTCTACAAGAACTAACCTTGTAAATTTGCACATGGTAGCAGCCTGGAATTTCCAAGCCAAAACTAGCACTTTAAATTCAGTGGGATCAACACAGAGGTCATTGCAAAATCGTTCCATTCCTTCTTCCAGTATGGCATCTTCCCGTTCATCCTTATACCTCCTAAATAACTCCCCTATCCTTTGGAGCGAAGATTCTTCTGCGCTGGAAACAGAGTCTTTCTTTGTATCTCCAGAAAATGTTGGAGGCTGATTAGACTCTACAGCAGTGTCCGTTTTCTTTGTCCCATTCACAAGTATATCTCCTGAAGACTTCCCGCAAGCTGAACCATGGTCGTCTTTGTGGACTGCACTTCTCTTACTATGCGACTTGCTGCCGGATTCCCTTTCCCCATTTTTGCTGCCAAGGGTAGAAGAAGGATTCTTGCACTTCGTGACACACTGGCCCATGATGTTGCAAGCCCAGATTCTAGAGCGGTCCCCTTGCCGTCGGACACCCTCGCAGCTGCTCTTCAACACATCTCACCATGCCATTAGCGGCAGTCAACTAACCTGAAAAACAGTTTCAGAGTCAAATTGCTGTTTCTCCACAAAGAATATTGTAAGTATTAAATGTGGGATAACATTTGCCAGTAAGAGACCGATTTCAGGATATTTAAGTTTTGCATACTGAAAAGGAGTAGTGTACCGAAGGTTGGCACATGCCATAAATTTCAGGCAATTTCAGGCTGTTTTACCTAGAAATCAATGCAGCTCACTCAGAGGCTGCAGTATACTAACGGGTCCTAATAAAGGAAATTCCTAAAATTCTTACTGTAACATAGGTTACAAAGAGGTTGATTCATGTACAGGCTTCATCAAGACAGTCTACTCTAACCCAGAAATATTTTAAAGGAAATGGTTTTTAAAAGTATACCCACATTTTATATATGGAATATAAAACACTGAAACAAAGCAGTGGGGGGGAAGGGGACACTGATGGGACAACCTGGCAGAGACTTAAGCAGTAGATTTAGAGTACCTTCAGCAAATGGGCAAAAGGGGGTTGGGGCGGGGTGTGTGTGTGTGTGTGTGTGTGTGTGGTTTTTGGGGTTTTTTTGGGGGGGTGGGGGAGGAGTTGTGGGTTTGGTTTTTTTTGAACAGTTTGGAATCTAGATTTTTATTCTTAAAATTGTGTTTGCAGAAAGGAAACAACACTCACTTTTCATGCAAGATGGTGTTTGGGAATTACTCATTGTTTCAATTGGGCTCTTCCCTTCAGGTAACGAGACAGACAGGGGGAGGGGGCCTTTTTAATGAAACTTTTTCAGACAGACACACATGCAGATAAGAAGTAGTAATTCCAGTTCAGTTTTTTTTAAAAAATCAAAATTAAAATGCCACAATGATTTAATCATACTCTGTTTTCATAAATCACAATGTTAAAGCCTTGCATATTTGGAAAAGATATTTTACCCACAGAAATTTCCTAAATTTTCCCTATTAAAACCAAACTAACACTCTGACGCTATCCTATCAGCATGCAGCCACGCCGTGGACAGGCCATTTCTCAGAAACATCACCTCCAAGAAAGCAATTGCTTATCATATTCCTCCTTTACCCACTTATTTGCATTTCTTCTCCACTGTCAGTTAGGCAAAAGCCTCAAACATAAAAATTGGGTTTGCCTTGTCTTTGTTTACTGCTTCCAGGTTACAGAATTAGAACAAGAAAGAAAAGACATAAAAATTAAAAATTAAGAAATAAAATAGATGTCATGTCAGTGTTTCTGTATTCTTTCTTGAGTAAAGCTTTTCTGAGACCGAACCCCTGTTTAAGCTGTAAACCAGCTTGGAACAGCAGCATCAAGTACAGATGAATTCTCCAGAAATTAGGATTACAAACATAAATCTTCCCTCAGCCATTATACCTGTTTTGGCAAAACAGCACATATGCAGTTTTGTAAGAAAAAAAAAAAAAAAAAATCTTTTTGCCAGTACAACTACAACAGCCAAGATGCTGATTACAAGTACCTGGTTTCCTTTCCTCTCCCCAATCCCTTTTCTTAAGCCCATAACCCACAAACAAAACTAACAAACCTATTTTTAAGCAGCAGAAGGAACAAACATCTGGTACATCCTTTCATCAAACTGTTTTAAAGATTAACTTTATAGCATCATTTTTATAGGCAAGTAAAGTTCAATTTAATGTATTCAAGAATAATTTCTTATTCATTTGTGTTTTAAAGGATTCATTAAAGCATGCATTTCCGCATAAACAACCCAAAAGACAATTTCACTGGTCCTTAGTACTTCACAGCTCTTTGAACTGCAGAGTACAGCCTGGCACTGGTTCCTGTGCTGCCATGCGTCTGAGCATCATTGTCTTCTCCAGTCTACACCAGTCATTTTTTCATCACACCAGAACAAAGAGGATATTATCAGGCAGTGTAAATTACTGCTTAGTGATTAACTCCCAGATATCAACCTTACTTTTTTTTTCTTCTCCTTTAAATTCAACAGAATTCAAATGCTCACTCTACACTAATTCTTGTTCTTCCATCAGTTTCTCAAAGGCAGCTAGCACTACTTTGGCTAAGTTTTTCTTCAGAGAGAAGCATGCAAGTAAAGGAACAGAATAAAAAAATCCTGTGTAAAAACTATAGTATTAGAGTTTAAAATAGAGTTTAGTTAGTTTATAAAACTTTCTGCTCAAACACGTAACAGCAATTATTAGCTGTCGGGGATTCAGAATAGCTTTTCCCTATGGGCAGGTTAAAGAATAGCTGCCTATTACTGAACGGTACTTTCCTCTAAAGTAGCTGGTAGTAGTCGAACCACATGCAGCATAACAGACAGAGATGAATCCAATTCACTTTAGGAATCCCAAGTTAAAGTTTAAAAAAAACCCAGACAGTTTGCAAGACTAACTTACATACTCTGTCCATAAATCTTCCTAATGGAAGTGATTCATGCTGTCATGCTTCCTAAGCAACGGTTTGTATTAATGATGATAACCTAATATTCAAGTCTACAAAGTGACATCACCAGTATGATGAAACAGATGGGGTTTATTGTCATCTGCTGTCATGAAAAGACAGCATTGCAATACATAGAGGGAAGGCCAGCCAGCCAGCATTATTAAACACCTGTATATGAGGAAGTGTCCCAACAGCTGTTTCCAAAAACCACTGGAGAGCACAGTAGCATTAACCCACAGAGTGCAAGTTAACCACATCCCCCGCAGTGTACCCCTCTAACAAACACGTTTTCTGTGCTCCAACCTACTTGCCTTACAAGGAGCTGACTGCTGCTCCTGAACAGCCACTGCCTGGGCTCTGCTAGCACCGCTCTTCCCTGCGGTAACGGAGTTCTTCCTTCCTCCTCCCTGCCAAGGAGGTTTTCAGAGCACAATCCTACTTGTTATGAACAAATGCTAGAAGATACTGAAGTACAGTTACTGCAATTCCTCACTTTTCTACTACATGAAACTTGATGCCACATGCCAGATACTTTAAAGCATTCTACCCCAAAAATAGCAAAGCCAGATTAAAAAAAAAAGTCAGACTGCATCTGCTGGCAGTTTGCGCATGGATCTGGTTTTGTAAGAGAAAAGTCTTTTGGTGCTCCATCAGTTACCCTTCTATAAAATGCCTTCACTGAGCTGGATCCACTTCACTTACTAGTCACCTCCGCTTCCTACATGACTCAGGTTTCAAGGCATGAAAGGAACAAGAGCCTCGGAAGGAGATAGAAACAAGTGGGAGAACTCAGCCCTTCTGTTAAGGAAGGCTGGAGAGAGGATCCAATTGCAGCATCAGGAATTGCACTGAACTCAGTGTTCAAGGAGTATGAAAAAGCACTCTCAGGAAAGCGAACAGAGCTACTCATTTAACGGTAGAGCAAAGCCTAGGTCTTGCCGATTACAGTTAAGTGAGCACGAGGACGTGCAGGGATATTCCTCCCAGCTGGATCGGGCACTACAAGTATAAAGTTCTCACGTACCCAAAGGTTATACTGGATTGGTGGCAAAACACCAATTCCCAAAAGGATCCGTTCCCAAGAGCAAAATTACTGTAACAGGCTTGTACAATGTAACAGTGAGACCCAAAAGGCAGCGCTGACCACTAGTTTTGCCATTCTAAAAAAGATCAAAATTCAGGGCTAAGGTTGGAATGTACTCAGCGCTACAGGATGCAGTACTCTCAAAGAAGTTTGATTACTCAGACAAGTATTGAGCAATAACCTACAGTAAATATGAATCACCAAGATGCCCATGAGGCCATCTTCCACATAACAGGAACTACAAAGCAGAGATCAACAACGATGTTCTCTGCTCCTTTCTAGAAGGGAGTAAGCAACTGGAAACACAGGAAGACTAGTGCTGGTGAATACAGCCAGTTAAAGGAAAGCCACCCTCTAAGAACAAAGGATGTGTAGGACCATATTGCCCAATACATCAAACGGAAAACCTAGAGAAGATTGGAAAGACCTTGCTAATGCTTGGTGGAGCTTTTTGTTTGGGGCTTTTTTGTAGGGTTTTTTGGTGTGTTGTTTTAGCTTTTTTAAGTGCTGTACGGAAATTAGTTTTTCTCCATTTTCAAGTGACCAGACCACAAGTAACCCAAGATTTGAAGGGAGTAAAACAACAAAGTGACTCAGTAGTAATTCTCTGTCATACAAGCACACCATAGCACAATTGAAAATGGCAGCACTGAAGTGGGGGAGAGCTGGCAGGAGGAGAGAAGATGCAAAGGAGATATTTAAGTAACCCTGTATTTTCCCTTAATGACTGACATTATTGTAGTAATAGAAATTATTGGATACATCCAGAGAATAACAAAACACAGCCAAGCATTATGCTGTTTAATGAAGTGTTGCGTCAGAAGGTATTTACAATGAGTTTCAAAAAGCAGAAAGTACCAAGAGTAAAGAGGAAAGAACCCTCCATACATTCAAGAACACCTCCAAGACATTTAGGAAATCTCATAACAAAAGGGGACAGAGCTCAGCCAACCATTAAATTCCTTCCTAAGTAGCAGTTCACTAGCTAAAGCAAAGAAAACATTGCTAGAGCTTAACTAAGCCTCAACCCAGCCTCAACTTTTTGCAAACACTTGAGCATAGTCTGTAAGAATTTTACAGAATTTCACTATGCAGTATCTACCTTTCAGTGGAAAGGGATACATGACTTCTAAAATAGCTGAGTAGGGAACAGCATCATGGGTGCCCCACCTTTTCCAGCTCTGAACAGATACACACAGAGGCACGAGAGGGTCGTTGCCACTGCTGAACCAGAAGCAATCGCTGCTCTAACAGTTGATGCTGGGCAAGTGACCTTGTAAGCAAACATCTAATACTTACATAGTTTCAGCTACACAGGGAATCATTCCACTAGCTTCACAGCCTCCTTCAGGCTCCCTGGGTTCCACATGGAACGCTGTAAGACAAAAGACCACACAAATCTTTACGTTTAGAAGAGGCTATGGAAACCATAAAATGCACCAAATCACTCAGAAGCAACTATGCATTTAATAAAACCCTTCATAGCCAAAATCCCTTCGTTGAAAGAGTAATTTTAAAAAACTACTTCACTTTTTGACTTACAAAGTAGCATTAACACCATTAACTCTGCATTGTCATATAAAGCATAGATCAGGTACTGAATAAAACAGACAAGTTCCAATGTTTGTTAGGAGTAAACACACACTTCCGGATACTTTCATGGCTTTCAGCATGGGAGAGTTAATTCCTCATTTCATGCACTCAAAGCAAAACAGAAGGCATGCTATCATTGTCGATGCATGTTAGCTAAGCGGCTGTTTAATCTGTGAATGCCAGACAGCTGCTACCTAGCAAAGCATAATTTGGGCCTAGAGAGTAATTCTCTTTTTTCATTCTCTAGCACATTCTTTTCCATGTTTGTTTTCCCATGTTCAGTTGAGCTGGCTCAACTTCGCTTCTCTTAAATTCCCAGCTCTGCTATATAACTATGAAGCTCTGAAGAGAAGATGACAGACAAAGGTATGTCTGGTTTGTGTAGCAAGAGCTACAACCACAGCACCTAGTCAACACCTCTGTCTGTATCTGATCTAGAAAAAAAACACAAGAAAGCTCTGCAAAGCTCCTCTGCTCTACCATACTAACAGAAACACTAAAACATCTTGTTTTTACAGCTCTTAGTACATCTAGGGAGCAGACAGGTGATCAAAAGCTGCCTTTCTGCATACTTACTTTTTACATAAGACCTACTTCTTAGGAAACAAGTGGGAACATTAGCTTGTTCAGTGCTTTCTTCAGTAGAAAGTAGGGAATGGATGTAGAAAGACAATTATGAAACAAGTTCTTATCCCACATAGTCTCCACGTAAGTTGAGTTTTCCCCAAACTTGAGTCCTATATGTGGATTAGGACAAATTTGACCAACAAATAAAACCTAGTTCAGATCAAAGCTTTTAAATAAGCTTTTAAAAGCCCAGGGAAAGAGGCATCCAAAACACTTCAAAACCCCTAGAAACTGCGGAGTGGTACTTTTGCCCGTAATACACACACACAGAGCAAAAACATATCTCCGCTAAACCATTTTTAGGTGTTCACTTTTGAGATGAACAGTCCAAAAAGCCTACTTCACTCTGGATTTATACCCTCTGCTTCCGAAACTCATCTTCCACACAACCACCCTTTTGCCCCCCACAACGGCCTCACAGCTCTTCCAGCACACACTCCTTCTGAAAGGGCCGCCCCGTGCAGGTGCACGGCCACCAGCCAGCTTAAATGTGTACAGGGACAGAGGAGCTCCTGCCTTTCTCGCGGTGGAAGTACCAGCTTGGATTTCTTTCTATTTGACCATAGCATCCCATGAATTTCAAGAATTTAAGAAAATGTAATATCTGGCACTTCTATGTTAATTTCTTTTGGCCCCCTGCAACTAAGTAATTCCTTTTATAAATCATGGGGGGAGGAAAGAAGAGACGGGAAGGGACACAGGGTGCTGTGCAGCCTCATTCCCCCAGGAGCCTGCTTAAATAGAGGAGAGGCAACATCTTACACTTCACCTTTTAAAAGCCATTGTCATGGCAACTTTACAGAACAAACTAGTTACTTTTCAAACAGAGTTGTATTTCTTTGGAAGAAATCTATGATCCACCAAATCTACATTCCCAGTTGACTACAGCACATACTGGAAGCAAATACTTATTTCAAGTTCAAAAGAAACTGAATCTGATGGAGTTCAGCCTTACCCAGCAAAAGCCAAACTTTTTCAGGTTGTTTGAAGCAGTCTCCACATTGGCTGACCTGTACACACACACTGACTGGAGCCAGAAATTTTAACATCTGTTAGAACCGCCAGCCACAATTCTTCCCCCATTCTTATTACTTTTATTCTACCAAGTTGCCCATTTCACCTTTTTTTAATTTTTAATGTAGTAAGCAAGTGTAAACTTCTGTGACAACACAATTATGGACGTGGAATAAAAAGTTGGTATGAGTTAGCAGTTAAAAAAACAAGCTCTTCAAGTCTGTATTTAAAGGCTATCATAGCACAGCAACGCGTTGTGGCTGACTCCATCCTAAATCACACAAGGCGACTGCGGCGGGGGTGGAAAGAAGCATCAATACTTAATACTTTCATGGCACAAGTTTTAATTCAGTCCTTGGGTCAGGGTTGCAAGGTACAGCTGTATGCTACAATCCCCAAGCATCCCCCCTTGCTTGGCATGGGAGGAGTGTCACGCTACAGTAACTCAGAAAACAGCCTGCATCCCTTGTTAGCGATCCCACTCAGCAGTCCACTGGGACAATAAGTAAGTAAATGGCATGCACCCTCAGGATTAGAGACCTTTGTTTTGCTCACCTGCCTCTCTGTGCACCTGTGTCTGACTGCCCCTGCGACCGGCTCTCCTGGGCACTGGTGCACGGAGGACCACGCTGCAGAACACTGCAGCACCAAAGCTGCTATCGCTCTCAACACTTGTCCTCAGCAGCTTTTCCAGGGGTAAGAGCTGATCGTGTTCTCACAAAAGGCAACTTTCTTTGCTTTTCTGTGCGGAATCAGTGAAGAATTAGCGATACCATTTACCTCTTCAGCAGGCAGAAATCGAGAGGATCAACTCTGCATGGGGAAGATTTTACTGTGCAGTTAAGTTTTATACCACAGCACCAAAGCGCTTGGTGCGTAAGCATTAAAGCATAAACAAAGCTTCAGTCAGCAAAGCCATCACGTTATGGAAACTTCTTATTTCAAGTCATAACCTGCAATGAAACCTTCTCAGCAAAAGCACTCTGACTCCAGCACAATGGGCACGTTATGGGCTTTCATTAGCCCAGAAGACACCTTACCACATATCCCTAATCAAGCGCTGTGCTAGCACCAGTCTGTCACACAGATCTGCTCTGCACCTCTGCTGCAGAAATACATCTATGCAAAGTTACTTAAGAGGAAGTCTAAAAGCAGGAAAGTCCTGCTGCAATTAGTTAACATGAATTATTAGTTTGTCAGGCTTCCTGCAGTTCAAGCTCCTTTCAATGAACTACAGCCAGGTTATGATTCTGGGGGCATACAGATGGAAACTTTGTCAATCTGTTCCAAATCGGGATAACAAACTATTTCTGATTAACCTCACTTTGAGCTTTGGAAACAACTCAAACTACGTAAAGTTTGTCTCTATAGAACACACTGGTATCAGAGTAGAAGCTAGTTATGAAGACATATGAAAAGGGACCATGCACAGTTTCGGCTGCCACTTGGCAGAAGACTAAACGGCAGTCAATGGGAAAACCGAGCCAGACAATGCGTATGTTGGAAGCCTGAATACTTTCTCAAATGAAACACGTACTTCTTTGAAAAAGACCTGGAAAGGCTTAACTAGTTTGGAAGGGAAGAGAGGGACAGGTACAAAAAATATCTAAAAAAAATTTCAAGTAACAATAGATTCAGAAACTGCTTCACAATGTCTACAGTCCATAATGCTGGGCCAGCTCTCAGTGCCAAGAACAAAAGCTATCACCAAACCTCTTCCTAGAAGAAGCCCCATGGTCACCAGGAAGCAGGCAAAAATCTCTTAACAAACAACTACACCTCAACGTGGAGCGCTGTCACTTCAAGTCCAGGGCTGAGAAGTCAAGGGAGATTTTCCATTCAAGACTCCGGGCAGAAAAAACCTGCTTTCTGCACTCTTGAAGAGCACCCTACTAAGACACAGGGCATGACACCACATTTCATGTTCAAACTGCAACAGGTAGTCTTAAGGAAAAATGGAATAGATGTTTTGGATCTGTAGTTCACTGTGTGCAGCTAATTATACAAGGCTAGCTTAAGAAAAAGTGAATAATAATGTGAAAAATGATAGGGAAAAAAGCGTAAAAGCACCTTATTACTTTTTCTCATGAAGAAACATTCCTTAAGAAGCATTTTCAGCAGACGCACATGCATCATCCTCAAATACCTCCCTTTTTTTTTTCACTCTCTAACGACACAATACCTTACTTATCGACTGCTTCTCATTGTCTTTCCACTTGGCCCCATCGAAAAGTTTTAAATCCTTTCCTATTATGTGCTTCATGCTGCTTTATTAGGTGGGTGGAATGATTTGTTAGGATTATTGTATTTTCACAGAGGAAACCCAAGTCCAGTTAGCTAAACAGCATATAATCTTAGAAGGGTGCCTTCAGGTGCTTCTGTAATGTAAATAAATCGATGAACTAATTCACACAGCAGCAGTACTTGTTTTGAGAAGTCTATTTAGGCTATGCGCAAGACAATGGGCAGAGGGGAAATCAAGACAGCCAAATGACATAACTGTTCAAGATACTCCCATCGGTTTTCAGTAAAGCTAAAACCAGAACTCCAACCAGATTCCACCCTATTCCCTATCTCCTACATACTTGGACATGAACAAACTCGTTTATTTCACTGCACATAACTCAAACCCTGCATGAGTTTAATCTACCACCTTCAAAAAACAAAGTTTCAGTCACTGAGCAAATCACTTCCATCCATTTTCAAAAACTATCAAGCTTCCCCCCTCCCCTGAGATCCTTGTCAAAGGCCATACAACTCTCAAGGTCCAGCACTTACAAAAAAAGCAAATCGTCACCTAATGAGGGTTTGTGGTTTTTTACCCTTTAACATGCAAAGGGTTGTAAAAGAATAATCCTTCAGTATTTTTCCAGGGTACGCTGTAACTTTTGCACAGCATGATAGACCTTTAGCACCTCGGTATGTATTATGAATAATTAAAGCAGCACATGCCGGGGAAGAGCTACTCTGTGCTCAGACACAACCAGTTCACATCTCTACAGCAAAAGTGCAGATTATGGGACCAACAGAAACCATGACCCTCAGATACTTGACACACATGCATCCCGCTGTAAGCATCTGAAAGTAGCTGTGCTACAAATACTTACCTTACTCTGTCTCAGTCAATTCCATAAATTAATCTACAGAAAACTGCAACTATCCTGTAGCCAAATCAGAATAACTTTGAAAAACCACCTTAGTCTACAATCCCCTCTGCAATGGAAAAAAAACATTTACTTTTAAACTGAGCTGAGCGTGCACAGATTTTCTTTTGCACCGAGTTCAGCTAGCAGACTTCACCTTGAAGTGGCCAAAGCACCTTCATCCATTACGTTCAGCTGAATATAATTCAGGTATATATCAAGTGATTCCTGTAATAGTAAGTTATACTTTAAACTAATAGTAATAAGTGAATTACTTTATATTTCTTACTGCTCTCAACAATGAAGAAAACACACCAATCACACAAAAAAAGGGAAGTCCTTTCAGCAACTCTGTTTAACAGTGTCCCATCTCCAGCACAAAGCAGCTGTGTGACCCATACAGCCTCCTAATAGGGCAGCAAAGGGACAAGTCTGAAGACAACAGCCAGACCACCTCGTAAGACCACTTCTGGCAGCAGATGCTCATACGGAGTTTACAGAAGGCCTGCTAGCCATCTCGGTAAGTGCAACATAGTTTACAGGCCACCAGCCAGAAGAATCACTCATTTAATGCAGTTGTGTAGGAGCTTCATTACCAGCTGACCACGTAAATACTAGAATCATATTTAAGTTATGTACAAAGAATTGTTCTAAGTGAAAAGACTGACATCTGAAAGTGCTTTAAGAGCATATGCTTGGATTTTTAAACTGACTGCAGTTTTTAAAGCCAAAAATACACAAAGCCACCTGCAGAGACCCCAGTTCTCTCTACTGATTTGAGTCCTGACTTCCCTATTACCGTGAATGATACTAACACTTCACACTGTACAAAGGATGCTGCAGTATTTAGATGTTAACTGTACCAACAGCTTCAAAGGAGCTCCTTTGAGTACTTGAACTTAAGTCACCAGTTACAACAAAGACTTTCAGCTCTCCTTGAGAAATCTGGTGGCAGCTTCAACCAACACACACATTTTATTAACAAGTTTTCACACATTCTTGATTTTACTTGATGTCCTGTGTCTCACAAGAGACGTAAGGTGTGTAGGTATCCACCCTGTGCTTCATGAGACATAATCACTAACTGCAAGCACAGGTAACCCTGCCTGAAGCTGGTATACATCAGATCTTTGGCACTTCCAGACCACCCATTTATGTGCTGATCCAGAGTACTCGAGGCTTTCTGTACAGGCTCATTTGCAATTAAAATATTGAACAGTCAGCATATGACCAAAACCAAGTTCTAGGACATTTGTGTTTGTGAGTCTATCAATACGCTACACACACCTCCCATAATCACAGGCATTAAGATGATTTTTCTCCCTCCCTTTCAATTTTAAAACAAAAGGATAAGACTGACTGCATTAGATGTTTCAAAGTTGCAGAAGAAAAAGTTGTATTACACTAAAAAATTTCAGAGTAAGAACTAAAAATTGTCACTTTCTGCTACTACATGGATGCAAAAATAAGACTGGTATTTTTCAGGAGCACATAATCCTTTTGGTTAAAAAAACCACTTATGTTCACTAAATAGGAAAAGTGAGACAACAAATAACTATGACTGTCACACTCTCTTTGGCAGTCTGACTTTCTGGGAATAACAAACTGTGACAGGAGGTCAGTAACAGCATTCTCACATTTTGCTAAGTAAGTTTTGTCTTTCACAAAACAGATGTCACAGACAGAACAGCATTTATAACTATTCTTTCTGAGACACCAGAAGATTATACTAGCTCAATCTCTTTACTGGATTCCTATCTTACCACCTATGGTTTTGTTGGTTTCTTTACAGTATTCCTACTTCTGTGAAGGAGTTCTTTAATACTTAGAAGCTAAGTAGTCCCCTAACCATCACTCTTCTAGTAGCAAAACATTGCAATTAAACAACCCTTACCTAAAAACCCCGATTTTCTGCTTCCTTCAACATGCAGATCATCGGACTGGAGAGCTGACCCCCAAGACACATGGATAAAATGGACACAAAACAAGTCTAAAGGGTTAGTTCTCAGATTATCTTTTAGGCAAGAAGCTTTGATTCACTTTCTCTTCCCCTATTTGTTTTGTTCTGGTTAATACTGTGATCAGAATGTAAAAACATCACCAAACGGTCACACCAAAGCCACATGTGACAAGGAGAACCTCCTTATGTCCCCATAAAGTACACAGGCATTTGTGCAAGGGAAAGCAGAGCTCCCCTTTGGTTTGCCAGCCACCATCGCCCCTGGGGCTCTCAGACTTGCTCACCAACAGCCAGTTACCGATAGCTGAGCAGTTCCACAAAACCTTCTCATGAAAGGGTGAAGTCAAGGTACAAGTGAATGATGGGAGCACGTCTGCAAGTCTTGACTTTTCTGATCACTCCCTGGGAAGGCTTCAGCCCAGATCTGTAATTCCCTGACTCAAACTAGAGTCAAAGGGGGGTGAGGGGGAGTGGCACGGGGGGCAGCGGGTAGAGAAGAGAGAGATAGCTGACTGTTTCAAAAGACACACTTGAGACAACTTACTGTATAGAAGACACCAAGAAAACTAGCACAGTTTACTCATGTCAAATGTTTACAGGGGGTAAATTGCAGGTGGCTCTTTACCAGAAGGCAACATTTGCCTTGAACATTTGCCATGAAATTACCATTGTTTCAAGTCAAGTTACTATGTCATTACTGCTGAATAACTTCGAGTCAAGTATACAATTAATCCATGTCACCAATGCAGATAATCTGCAAAACATTACAGCCATTTAAAAGAAGGAAGGGGGAAGAGACAAAAGAAATTATTAGACTTCCAGTAACCAGAAGACAAAGCCTATTAGTCAGAGACAAATAGAGGAAAGGAAGCCAGTGAGATAAGATGCAGACCCCTAGGGAGAAGCAGCCAGAGAGAAGGAGCCCAGCTGGAGAATTCTGATGAAGGCTGTTCAGGGGGTTCCCTCTTATCTTCTTGTGACTACCAAGTCCCTCAAGTGTTTACAGATTGTTCTTTCAGTCTTCAAGAATTCTGGCTACCAATCTTCAGCTCCTTCTTTATTTTTAAGAATGAGGATGAAAGAAAGGACTGTTTTTTCTAACATCCCATGCCTTTAATTTTACAGCCTTTTCTTACTCAGAGCAGTTTTCCTGTTACATTCACTACTACAGACCCCTGTGCCCAACGGAACAATAACATTGTTTCTGCATTTTGCAAGTTCTTACAAACTGCTGAAACCCCACCCCGATGGATTTTATAGTTCTCCAAGGCTCTAAATTAAATTTATCAACACTTCCCCAACACTAATAAAGCAAACAGAGTGCTACAGTGTGGGACAGTTCTGAGCAGTACTGGGGGACTCATACTCCTGCCAACTTGCAGCTGTGCCTCTCTTTATATCCAAACCACATTTACATCCTTTTCTGCCATGAAGAAATGCAAGTTTAGAAGAGTCATGCAAGTTCAGAAGAGTCAAGTCTATCCCCCCATTCTTTCACCCCTTTTCCATTTACTTTATATTCCCCTACCCCAATACACATACACACCACATACAGGATTCTTCCTGTTCCTTAAGCTGAACAAATGAAAGCAGCAGAACCAAGCCTCTTCCTCATCCACACACAAAGTTGTCAGAACAAGGCCCTTTATCTTAGAAGTTTGTCAAACTGTCTGGCAGCCCCTCTTGTTCAATATATACTTCTTAACTAATTTCAGTGACGGTCTTCCAAAAGAGCTGTTCCTAGTTTTCTCTCAAAGCCACTCCTTCAGTTCATCTTATCACCTTTTTTTTAAATACAATTCACACTAAATGGAAGCAAGATGTAATTATGAGAGAGTTTCCAAGACTAACAAGTTATAAGAACTACTGATGCAAATCAGTTAGAATTTACTATGAACATGACAATGTTCAACTCCAAAACAAAGCAAGAAACTCTGCAGAGAAGGCACCTAACCCAGCCTTAAAGATCCAGGAGCTGATTACAGATCATATTGCAAGCTATCAGTCTCAAGATGAAAGCAATTTCAAAAGCATCACATTGAGCATCCAAGCTGTAATTTCCCCCATTAATAGTTCTATGATTTTTTTTAAGGACTGTAACTATTCATGCCTACATATAACTTGCTATTAGAAAATAATCAGAGTTTTAGAAATCATTAGAAGAGCTGATATTTGCAGTAAGTTTGTAAAGCCAGTTGTACTTCGCAAATCTGAACTAATTCAACACAGATCACAAGCTCTCCTTTTTCTGCTGATGTGCAGAAAATCTTTGCTTTGGACTGCGTGCTGCCTTTCATGTAAAGGGCTATGAAGGTTTTCCACAGACCACTAACACACACCTGTGTGGGGAAGATTTTAAAGACAAACTACAGAACTGACAAAAACATGAAGTCAGATCTCTTCACTTCCACATGCAGTCTTAACCAAAGGACTATGTTACCTTTTGTGAGGATTATCTTTTACCAGGGAAACATGCAGCGGTGTTCAGATGCACTCGAGAAACACCAGTAGTCAGATGTTCTCTCTTCCCATTGCTAGCCCAAATAAAACACTAATACCACAGTTACACATTAACTGTTTAACAAAGAGGCTCTTAAATAGATAATAAGAATGTGTTTAGAAGAGATGTCTTTGGATCAACTGTTCTCCCAAAACCAGACAGACCATACAGCACAACTGCAACTGCCAGTGAGGCCTGTCTGTAATTTTCAGAAAGGTAAGGCAGTTCAGTGCTTTTTGTTTGTACAGCTATACCCCTTTTTCAGAGCACTTAACCTATTACCCCGTTAAATTATCCAGCAGACATCACCATGTAAAAAAAAGTTACCAGCTGTGAATCAATGTTATATTCCAATACTTGGCATCAGACTGTTCAGTTATCAATGTAACATTTTGAAGGACAGCATATCAGCAGTCGTAACTATTTAAAATATATTCAATGACTCTTTGCAGCAACCCCAGCACTAATAGGAAAGGCATATTCTTTCAACCAATATTTGCTTGAAACACTGATTATGCAAGTTACAATTTAAGTTGTTATGAGAGGCTTATTAGCTACCACCATAGACCCAAAGAGTAAGAGTGATTATGCAGATTGCAGCTTTCACAGGAGGGTAAACATACTCAGGAGAGGGAGTGAAAGCTAAAGCAAGAAGAAAAGTGGCTGAGCAAATGTGGTATGTTCAGAACCATCTTGGAAATAAATTGCTCTACATTTTATCTCTCTTTTTCCTGAAAACACCATGAATACACAGCTTCTAGCGTTACACGGGCAAAGGCTGGGCACGAAGAGTATTTGAACAAAGCCGCTCATCTCCTCAGCCCTGGAGAGGATGCGGTGCTCCACGCAGAGAGGCGGTTTGTCAAGAAACGTTTTAGGATCCTGCAGATGGCACACACCAAAACAAAAAAATACGGGAAAAAACCCACCCCGAAGTGAGCCAGCACCATTACTCGGGGCACAGGAGCTGCAGACGGGCAGGCTCGGCTCGGCGGCTCCCAGCGCTACGCGTCTGCTGAGCCGCGGCACCGGCCTGCGGGGAGAGAGACCGAACCAACAGCAGCCGGAGAAGCGCCCGGACGGGACGGCCCCGCGCCGCGGCACCGGGGGAGGCTCCCGGCCGGGCACGCCGGTACCGGCGGGCCGTCCCGGCGGCTGCCAGCCCCGGGGGCCGGCTGGGCTGCGGCTCCGGGGGGCCCCGCCGTGAGGGGGCCGCGGCGGCGGCGCGGGGCCCCCAGCGCCCAGCCGGCCCTGAAGGGGCTGAGGGGCAGAGCGGCGGCCCCCGCCACCGCCGAGGCTGCCGGCCGAGCCCCGCAGCCCGCGCCGCCGGCCGGGCCGGGCCGGGCCGAGCCGAGCCGAGCCGAGCCGAGCCCGCCCCAGCTCAGCCGCGCGCCGGTCGCGCCGCTCCCACCGCCGCCGTCCCCCCCGCCCGCGGCGCCCGCAGCCCGGTGCGGACGGGAAGAGACATGGTCCAATTCACTCACCTCCGCGGCTCCCTGCGAGACTGCCTCCCCCTCCCTGCATCACTTCCGGGGGTGAGCAGTCAGCTGGCGGCGGCGCCGCGCGCCGCGACGCAACGCGGCGTGCCCGACGCCGCACGCACGGTGAGGGCAGGGAGGGCAACGGGTCGCCGCCTCCCTCGCCCACCGAAGCGGGGGGACAGGGCCTAGCGGGGCGGAGCCGCCGCGCGAAGGCGGGGAGTGGGGCCTCGGCACGCTTCTTCCCGAAGGTAAAGCGAGGGGTTGGAGGGCGGGCAAGCCGACCTGCTGGGAAGACGGAGGGGAGGAGAGAGGCTGGAGGTTTAGGGGGTTGGCCACCCCCCTCCCCTTCACGGGTTGGTTCCGCCCGGCTGCGGGGGCAGTCCCACCCCGGCCGCCAGGGGGCAGAAGGGCGTCCGCGCCTGCAGCGCCCCCCGGCGGCTGGGTAATGGCGGGGGGCCGTCAGCGCCATCTTAGAGCTGGCAGCAGCCCTGTGTGGTGGACAGGATGTGTAGGACTGCCAAGCCCCACAGCCACCCTGCTCTCACCCACAGTTTCACTGCCTGCCCTGTGCTGCATGGCTGTGGCCTTTGCCAGGGTACGCCTGACCCCCAGAGCGAGGAACGTGGCGGCCTTGCTGCCCAGGCAGTCCCTGTGCCTGCCAGATTACACCAGTGGCTGCAGGAATGGCTGTGGGATGGCCCAGCTCCCAGGTGGTGTGGAGAAGGTCCTGTGCATAGTAAGTCCTGAAGCTCCCACCTGGGCCTGCAGTTGCTGCTGACCGGGAGCTCATGTCAGGGAGGTACCCTGCCACCCTGTCACCACCAGGCCTGAGGGGCCTCTCCCCACTGAAACCCGAAGACTCCGGGACAGAGAGAGTGGCACTTCCCCTGACCCTGTGTTCCTCTGCCCTTGTGCTGTCTGTGAGGCCCCAAAGGCTGATCCATAACCATTCCCGAGAGTCTAGTGCAAATACTGAGTGAGGCTTTGTTGGCAAAACTACCAAATTTGAATGGGATTCACACACTTGATTTCCAAAAACCAAATCTTTTTTCGATATATGCCCTGCTGTAGTTCTCAAATAGTGACTAAAAATCGTATCTATCAATGTCCTGGGACCGAAGCGTTTGGAAACCGAAGCAGAGGGTTCATGAAAACAGTTTTATTAAATGATCCACAGAATGAAGTAAAAAAGGGGGTAGGGAGGATTGTTTCTCTGCTAGCATTAATATTCATACCTGTTCTTGAGTTTGGGAGCAGTACCAATGCTAGGAAATATTTCTATTCATGCATTCAGTTGCGTTTGGCTTGAAGCTAAGGTATGAATAAGGTGCATAAATCCATACTGGGTTTTGTGTCCATGTTGTATTTCTGTATGCTTCTATATTATATAAGTAAGGCCATCCAAGGATAGCTGAGACTTCATTTTTTCTGCTAAATTTGTTGCACTGCATTAAAACCTCTTTCTCTGCTTGTAACTAACAGAGAACTAAACACAAAGGAGGAGAAAATGGTTCTAAATGTATGAAAGCACGAATGACAGGGTTGCACAAGACTAGCGACAAGTTCATATTGCTTTAGAGTTTACCTGGACACATGCTTTTTGGGAGAAAGCGAAGAAATATGTAAAGCAATTTTTTTTGTTTCCCTTCCCCCTCTCCACAGTCTATGTCAGCATTTCTGTTCTTCCTGCGGCTACTATGGCACAGGAGGCACTCCCAGAGCAAGAGCCTCGACTACCTCAGACTAAGAAAATGAAAACTCTCTGATCAAAAGGGACTAGTTAAGGGTTTCCACTTCCATTTATTCAAATGAAGAGAGTGTTGCAGAATCCTCATTTTCTGCAGTTTCACTTATTTGAAATTACATAGGAAAACCAGTGATAACAATCCACTAAAATTGCTTTTACGATTTAATTATATTCTCTTTGCATGCAGTTTCCTTTTTCTGATCAGAAGACTGCTCCATATGTAAGAGAAAGCTTAAAAGAGATCCAAGTTCAGTTGGAAATCCGAGGCACGAATAGAATGGCAGAGTTCTCATCCCAGCTGATGAGCAG